>NC_045491.1:12201642-12801642 GCF_009650955.1 Corvus moneduloides | reverse complement strand
AAAATAATAAAACAGATGAATATTCCTTCTATTATCTGTAGCTTTTACTGAAAATTGAAATCTTATTTTGGATTGCAAGATTCACTTTCCTCATTTTCCTACTATTACCTGATGTTTCTGTCTCAGTCATGAGCATTAATCTAAATTATGATATGCTTTCTATGGAATGACACAACCAAATTCACCTTGGGCAAGAAAGACTATGATCTCCTAAACTCTGCTTTACAAAACACGAATTTTGCTTCCGTTTCAGACAGCTTTCCAAAATCTATGGTGCATATCCCATTAGAGAATAGCTTCTGAACTTTCTGAGATTTATTCATCGCAAATCACCCTGTTCCTGTTCATCTTTTGATATTTGTCCTTAGAAAGAATTCACACTGTGCAAGTTTGAAAACTCAGGGAACTGAAGTAAAGGGTCACAAATCACGTGGGCTTTCAGGTACCTCTAGATACCACAGCCTCACGAGCTTCTCTCTAGACAGAGATTGGGTTAAACTTTGATTGCAGAATTCAAAAATTACCATTGCTGTAAAATATTGAGCTGCATCCTTTTAGTCTCATTTATTTCTATTGTTATAGAGCTTAAAGCCCTAATCAAACACCAGTGCACCATTTGGCAAGCCATTGCACATTAAAAGGAGAAAAAATATTCCTGTTCTCAAAGAACTTCCAATTAGCATCTCAAGGGAGAAATAGAGGAGAGCAAGGAAAAACACCTAAGCAGTAAGAGAGATGCAGTGGTATCAGGACGCCAGCAGGCTGCAGTGGGGTTTTTGTGCTTGCTTCTCATTCTAAGGGATATTTGAAAACACACTTGGTGAATGGTTGGAAGGCAGCAGAACTGGTGCTAAACTTTCCTGGGTAGGAGCCGACATGTTAAGAAATAACAGATCAGATATTGGTGACAGCAACAAGCATCACCTGTGACACCTTTCCAGACTTTGTTAGATGGAACGGTTTTAATCCAGGGTTGACCGGGTCTGGACAAATATCCAACACCTGTACCCAGTTGTGGATTACATGATTAAATAAGAGGTCCTAAGCAGTGAGCACGACTGGCTCCTGGTTTGGATGTCTTGTCCCAGGACTGGGGATATAGCTGGGATGGAGAGCAGGGTTTGCTGCTCCTACTGCCACTGCAGGATGAGAGTGACAGGGTCAGTGACTGCTCTGCTGCAAGCCAAGGCTCCTACTCCCTGTCACAGCGTGTACCAGACTCTGAACTTCTCTGCCAAGGGCTCAGACTTTCCTGGGCTCTCACCTAGGCAAAGTAAGCAAATTAACCACAACTATTTTGCCACATTATTCCACTGCCCTCCACAGCTGCCTGCTCTGCCTACAGCAAGCATTGACTGCTAACTGGAAGATTCTGAGGTCAGGAGTCCCAGGGAAGGTCTGGCACCTTCTTTGCCTGGGTGGTGTGAGCTGGATGGGTGGAGGAAAATGTTCAAAACACTGGGAAAAACTGTATTTTTGTGGACTGCCTTTCCAGGTGGGTCAAAACCTTTGCTGTTCTCAGCTGCTATTGCCTGTTATTCTGGATCTGGTATGCACATATGGGATTGGGGAAGGGGGCTGTTTCTTTCCTGATCAATATGTTTCAGGAGCTGAAAAGATAGTTTCAGTTTTTTGGGATCACAATCACAGATTAACAATTCACAAAAAAAAAAAACAGCTAAACATTGTGATCAATTGAGCTCAGAGTTTACAGATGCTGTGTTTCACCTCATAAAGATGGATGAGAGGAGCTGAATATTTTGGTTCTTCAATCTGTTCTTAAATCTCCATCCCAAGTGCAGTCAGATATAATCACGATGCCAATACTGGTAATTTATCATTAAAGTCACAAATAACCACTTGACATTGATAGAGAAAAAGAATGTCAGAGCCCATCAGTGTGCCAGGCAAGAGTCCTTAGGCAGAGACATTCCTCAATTAGGCATTGCGCCGGAGTGACTCGGACTTGACTTTCTGGCACTTCCAGTCACAAGCACTTTGTGTGAGTGAGAGTGGAAGGAACCCTGCACCCAGTGCGTGCTGTGTCTGTGACAGGAGCACTTTGAGCAGTAACGCAGCTTCAAAATAAATTAATGCTCACAGAAATCGGGAACTGCGAAAAGGCATCAAATCTGCTCAGAAATGGGAAGATGTGCTTTGTTCAGAGGCCACCCCGCAACCTCTATTTGTCCTCTGCAGAAAGTTATTTAAAAGCCTTAACAAGACCTTTGGAAACAGTTGGGCACAACCCACGAGAAAATAATTTTCTCCTTTTTTTTTACTTTTTCAACTTTGAGAAAATATTCTTGTTAAAACTGAGCTTTGTTGCACCGCTGGGAGTGAAGTGGTTGTTTCATAAGCCCTCATCTAAGAGGATCTTATGCAATAACTGAAAATAAAACACATTCAAGGGCAGTAAAGGAACCCAAGGAAATGTGCAGCTGGACATAGTGAGATGTAGAGGGAGACTGCCTATAATTTATTTTGTAGTGTAATTGCTGTCTGATAGTCTCTAAGGGTCTCTGTGTACTTTGATCTCTACAGAGTTGAGAGCCAAACCTAATGCTGCGCATATATATGCAAATAGATATAAACTTTAATGCTCAGGGGCATTGTGTCATTCACAAAATATAATGAGCCAAATTATCCTTTTCTTATAGCATGAGGCCAAAATTCAGCAAAGCATAGCAGCACACACTTAACTTTCATTCTGAAGGCAATGACACTTAGATACATGTTTAAAGCTTTGCTGAATTAGGCTGGACTTAAGTATCTGCTTACGCTGAGATGTGCACTGGAGGGAGTTGTTTATTTGGAACTTAAAATACTGTTCTGCTCAGAGTAATGAAAATTACAGTATTTCTTTCCTTTCTGCCTGGAAAAGAAGTATGGGAGAGAATCTAGTTTGTTCCTCAGACAAGCCCATTTTACGAAAACATCAAAATGGACTGTGCAACCCCATAAAGTGTGTGCTGCTCTTTGGAGGTCTCAGATGCAGGGAACAGCAAACCAATCTTAGATGAAGGGAGCAGTGAACCAGTCATTTGAGCTGGAATGATCATCAACTTGTTTCTCTTTTTGACAACAGCAGTTCTTTTTAATTAAGCTACAATATTGTCAGAGGACCTGAGGGACAGCAGGACACATGGCAGCTGCGTGCTCCTGCAGCGGGGCAGGCCAGCAGCTTCCTGGGCAGTGTGAGCCAGCAGGTGAGGGAAGTGATCCTTCCCCTTTCATTTGGCACTGGTGCCAGTGCATCTGGAGCCGTGTGTGCTGGGCTGGCTGCAAACAGACAGTGACAAAATGGAACCAGCCCAGCGGAGTCACCAAGGGGCCAGGGGCTGGGAACGCCAGGCGTGGGGAGAAGCTGTGGCCATCGTTCAGCCTGGAGGAGAGGAGGGCCCAGGAGGAGTTCTACAGCTGCCCGAGGTGGGACAGGCTCTGCTCAGAATGCACAGGGGAAGGTCAGGAGGCAACAAGAACAAGGTGCACTTGGAAATGCTATCCAGACATTTTAGAGCTTTCTCCCATGTAAGTGATCAACAAGGGTCCTGGGAGGTGTCCCAAACTGCTCTGTGCTCAACCTCTACCTACCCCTGCTTTTGGACTGGAGACACACAGCAGCCCCTTCTGACCAAAATGATTATGTGGAGAAACACTTTTTTTGTAAAAAACACCCCCTAGAATCTTACATTTATTTTAACTTTAGCAGTGTTAAATCTGCTTGTGTTGCACACATTTACCACAAGTCAGCACTTTTGTCACTGTCTTTGTGTTTAAATGAAGTGTTCCGACCTGGAGCCATTTGGTGAGAGAGGAAAAGTAATTATGCACCAAGCTCTTGTCGACTGCAGATTTCCCGCTCATTTTTATGTACCTAGTGATAATCTAACTCTCATAAAATTTAAGCACTGCTGCATTGCTAGCATTTCCATTTTGCTTGGTGAATTTTTTTTGTTAATATTCTGCTACCAATTTACTTGAAAGAGAAGCCAGAGTCTCTTTTTACAGATAACATGTCTAAATTTTTCTTTTTTATGATAGCATGTCTAAATTTTGTTTTGATACTCCCAGAAACAGTAAATTGGGTGAAAAAGTCACTGGATTTTCTTTTATAATGTTCCTCCCAAAGCAATCAGTTGGATTATTATTCATCTCCTGACTTAAAAGTAATGTCAGTCCCTGAAACTCCTTGTTCAGGCAAACTGAATTATTCCTGACAAGGATTCATCTGTGCCAGTACTGAACATTGAGCAGTCATTGAAAGAATATGTAGATTTAGCTGCTTCTTTTAACATAGGCAGGGTAATGAAAGCCCGTCTCACCTGCGCAATGCAGAAATCCATGAGTAATTAAGGTAACCAGCCTTGATTTGTATTTGGAAAAGCTGAGTGCTTGTGTGTGGTGCTCAGAGAAATGATCTGTAAATGAATGAATACAACTACATCGGTATTCAGCATTAGTTGCTGCCATGGAGCGAAATGAAGGAGAAAACAAAAATATGGAAATGAGAAGGGTAGGTATTGTGAGAGACATGAGAAGGACAAAATCTTTCTGAGCAGCATAAGAGCAAGGAAAATTTCTTTCTGTCTCCTTCCCTCTGCAATAGAACAGTTGATGTTTTATATTAAAATAACTTCAGATTCAGTTTTTAATTGAAACTTATGTATATGGAAAAATTTGGAAATTTTGTCAAACACTGGGAGATTTTCTTTCAGGAGATTCCCAAATCAAACCCATAAGATAATGAAATAAAACCTTATCCACTCTCTTTGAACACAGGCTCATCCTTCTCCTCTTCTGAGACATGTTTAAGAATAAACTTTCCCTCTGTATCAGATTGCCACTTTATTAATTCAGGTTTAGGACTGTATCTCTCTGTGTGTTTGTACAATACTTATCACATTTTGATACCATTAAAAAGAAATCTGTAGTTGTGATACAAGCAACATCCTTAGAACCACAGTGAAAACAGGCAGTTCTCGTGTAAATCCTGGCATGAGAGGTCAGCACTGTTCCTGCTGCTCTAGGGAGCAAAGGAGGAAACCAAGACAGGCAGAGAAATGGCTTGGCTGCCCACCAGACAAGTCAGGAACAAAACCTGAGGCTTCACCTGTGTAAACAAGTCCAAGATTTTTCAAGTTCACTTCCAATTCTGACCACATTTGTACCTGTATGTGGGAACCCAGAGTGCAGAGAATATTCCTCTGCCTGTTTTGAAGGGTTCTACCCCCCGGACAACACTGGTTTTGACCTTCATCCTTGGAGAAAATTGCCTACCCTCTGGGAAGAATTAGAATCTACACTGGTGTGAACTAGGTGATAGAATATTATGTAAGATTGTCACTGGGTGAAAAATTTAGACGATTTGGGTTTGTTTATATAGTAAATAGATAGAAGCAAAAAACTTCAAAATGGAGGATTGTTGTTGTTCTCCAGACCTCCTTCTTCTTCTTCTACTACTCCATATTCTGCAGTAGAAGTAGTTTGGGATGATTGGATAAAGAATTCCACAGTTCCTTTCTACATGACCAGACAATTCACTAGACTTCGGAAGAAAAATGAAAATATCTTTTGTTTTAAGTTTTCATTGGGTGATTTACCTTTAAAAGACTGTGTAATCTTGATAATTTGGCATTCTCTGCATTCTCTGCTTTGTGCTATGCCTGGGTCACATTAGTGGCTCTATTTCTCTGATAAGACTTAATAAACAACAATCTGAAAGTAGAGAAGGCCGAAGGTCCCATTCGTCTCTCGGACTCCTGGCAAAGACTCTAAAATTCTCCCCCATCAGGGGAGGTGTAATTACAGCACAGACAGTGTCACCTGTATAGCTGTTGTGCTGTGTTTCTGTCTTTAAGCTTCGTAGCACGAACATCACCTTTGTCATCACCGCCAAGCTCCGTCCAGCCAATGACTGATGGGGCAATAAAAAGTCTCCACCGCTATTAAACTCTGCATTCCTAGAAGGTCAAAGCCTAGAGGACTTCATAACTAGGTTCAACATTAAACACTGAGCTTCCTCCTATTCCTATACTGTTAGACATTCGGTTATTTTTGTGCTGTATCCTCAGAAAGCCCTGGTATTCACCAGTTCTGCTGAGCATCTGAGAGAGTAGCGAGGCTGGGGACCCCACAGTCCCCCAGCAGCTGTAGCTGTGCCTGGGCTGAGGTTAATGAGCTGTGCTTGTACAGCCCATCCCTGAGGGAGGTTCTGGAAACCCAATGGCTTTTATATTTTGTTCTAAGGATGAGAGAAATGTGGTGCTTGTAAAGATGAAGAGGGGAACAGCAGAAAGAATCTGCAGGGTTTAGGAAAATCTCTGAAAGGTTGGAGAATCAAATTATTTTGTAAGGTTGGATGCAGTCTGAGAGGATGAGTTGACATCATATTTCAGCATGAGTTTGTGTCACGAGGGGAGGAGAGGATGTCTGTGTGAGCAAGTTGTTGAGGCTGTATTCTATAAATGGAAAGCACCAGGGTCTGGTCTCTTCTGGCACACTATTTTGAGCTTTTTAGACACACCAGTGATGTTAACCTGTGGTTGATGGGTGTGACGAGTCAGTGTGGAGAACCTGTGAGGGCACAAAGTTCTCCAACTGCTCATAGCCTCAGGTTTGGTCCCGAGCTCTGTCCTGACAAACCTCTGACCTACCATATACATTCAGAAATTTTCTTTCAAAGCTATTAGCTCCAAAACCAGTCAGGGAACAGGAAACTCATGTGCCATTTTTTTAAAAGTAAGAAAATTTCTCACTAAGGACAGAGTAAATCTATGTGTTTACCATCCTTTAGTCCTTCTGGGCAGTTGCAAGCTGTCCCCTTGGGACACAATTTAATAACCTAACAATCTGGGTAAAACATTCACCTGTTCCTCCAGGAGAGCCCGTAACTTTTGGTTATTACTTTTCTTACATGAGGTGGCTGATGTGTGATTATTTTTCACACATCAAATACTTGCAATAGGTCAAGTGTTATTTGGGTATTTAAAAGCCCCTCTCCCTTTCCTTTGCAGATGCAGTGACAGCTTCCTCTGTAGAAGTAAAGTGCCGTGGTAGAAAAGAGGTTGCTTGGACATAAAGGGCTGCTTGGCAGCCAAGTTGTGACAAAGCAAATCAAAACTAATCACCACCACAGCACACTTTGATAAACTCTTTCCTTTTTTAAAGGGACTGGCATTTGGCAATTTCAAGCAATGTGACCCCCTACTGGAGCTATCTGAGCTTGTTCTCTCCAGTTTTTAGTTATTAATACAGACACTTTAGTTATCAAAGATTTGACAGGAATGAAGGATTGACCTCCTGTGATTGAAGACGCAGACAATCTCAGCTTGTTAAAATAATAAATGGGCACCTGTCAAAGAGACACTCTGAGCAAATGTGGCCCCTGTAGATATCTCTATTGTAGATTTTTAAAAACTCCTTCTGCTTCCTTGTATGGATATTAATTAATAATAATATTTTCTTTTATTGAGATAGATGGAACTGCTAATTACTGTTTCCCCATGAATCCCTCACTAGTACCATTTATCCTGTAATAATTAAACATCTCAAGGCAAAAAAATGGTTGGTTAGAAGTAGTTAGTAGTGATTTAAGTGCTGGTAAAGAATTGGCACATAAATTACTGCAAAAAAGGGTGTAGGATCTGTCTCTAAAGTGATCAGAAATAGCAGTGCAGGACCAGGGATTTTGTTGGGTGCCACGCTGAACAAAACACAGCAGGCCATGTGTAAAACCCCAAAGCTGTATGAGCCCTCAGAGCCCAGTGCACAGCCTCTGGAGGCAGGAGCAGGGCTCCCCCCACGGGGAGAATTAATGCATCATCCTTTCTATTCCTGTTCTGAAATACCCTGCAAATGAGAGGTTATCCATCCAGTCTGAGATATGGGACCCCCTTTGTGGACAGAGCTTCATTTTGTAAAGAACAAATGACCTTCAAGTGAAGGGCTTGAGTCACACCAACTAAGTTACCAACTAAGTTACCATTTGCTTTACGCTGCTACTCCTCCCATGAGTTTCAGTGACTGATGATGCACCAGCACCTTCTCCTTTAACATGAGGTAAAGTAGGTTCACGTAGATCCCCTTCAGTGCTCATGTTGTCTTTGAGGAGGCTGAGGACAGCAATTTTCCTCCCTCGGCTGTTATTGTTTCCAAGCTGAGTTCCACAAGACGGAATCACAAAACAGCAAAACGATGCACACTGAGCTTTAGCAAAAACAGGCTGGATGGTGCTGCAATAGGGAAAGTTTAGCAATTCACTCACTTGTGTTCTGTGCAAAGAAATACCTGTAACTAAAGAATAAGGGAGAAAACATTAGTGGAGTTCTCTCAGGAATCAATGTGGTGGCAGAAATCAGACCATCATCTTCAAAATACTGAGAATAGGACCTGAATAACTCTTTTAACCGAGTACAAAGGAACTGACTCCAGCGTTCATTAGTCTAGCCAATAAAACAGTATCACTCCATCAGAGTCTTACTAAGATTGATGGAGATTGAGGCACAAATTTGATTTTTGTCTATGGCTAATAAAAAATCATTTACCACTTTCCAGCCGGTACAATATCTTTGGAACTAAAGCTAGACTTGGAACTCACTCTGTGAGTATATCATGATCTTCAAGAAATACCTAAAGTTCTTCATTTATCAAAGTATTTCTGATAGTTTCCAAGATGGGAAGGTTTAACATAGCCTTGTTGAGTGTAACGTGTCTTGGGAAAAGAAGGAAGAAAAGTTCCAGTGTTCTCAATATGTTTTTTCAGACTTGTGATTCTGTGTTGAGATCAATATAGGCCAACATCACACTAATATACGTTTGTAGGAGTTTGGGGAAAAAATTAGTGGTTTACCCTGGTTTCAAAGGAAACTCATATTTCATCTATCTAATCATAGATTGTAATTATTTTAATATTCAACCTAACCCTACAGAAAAAGCATAATAATGGCTTTGGGAGTTGTACTGTCAATTAAATTTGTCGTTAACCACCTTAGATTGATTGAAGTCTATGTGTTAAACACGGGGGCCAATGTTTTGGACTAACCATCATGATGACTTTGTTCCTTGGGCCTGGCTGCACCTCTGTTAAAGATCCTAAAATGCACATGAGCCCAAGCCTCGCCCTCAGAAAGGGTGAAGTATCTCATCTCCAATAGGAAGAAGTTAGTTAAGCTCCTAAATTTGTTTCCTGACTTTTGTTAGGTTTACCATGAGGCTTTATCGTCTTTTTCATCAGAGACTCCAGGCAGGCAATTTTGATTTTTCAGCACCAGTTCCTAGCAAACTGTACCAGGTAAAGATGTAAAGATGCAAGTCCTATCAATAAGGTCAAAGAGCAAATAATGAACGAATGGCACATCCTATTGCACAAATGAAGCCGTCCTTGCACTGGAGCTGCACAGGTGGCTGGCAGCAACAAGGCACTCCCTGCTCAGCACTGACAGACCTGCAAGGAGAACACGGGGCAGGTTCAGTGCAGCCCTGTCTTTTTCTTGTTGCTGCCTTAGGTTATTATTTTCATGGGCCTTGGCACTGTTTTGAAAGCTAGAACACAATGAAAATAAATATATATGCTGCACCTGTATGTTTCCTGTTTCATCTTCAGAGAATGGATATTGTCACAGATAAGGAGGAGAATATAAATCATAAAATCATTCAAGTGTGTTACCTCACCAGTATCATCTCTTTGCTACTACACTGTCTTCCATGACACTGATTCCCTTGGTCTGGAGGAAAGCAGCGATTTCTGCTTCTCACTTCATCAGCTGTCTAACCAGGCAAGCTTTTAAACCCCCAAACACTGTGCTTGAAATTCTAGATCTGTTGAATACAATGCAGAATAGCCATAGCCTTCCCTGAACCAAAGATTTCATGTTTTAAAGCGTTAATCTAAATAGTGTGGGTGGGGTTTTTTCTTACTGCTTTCTTGTAGCATCTATTTTTAGCATGAAAGCCTCCATTGAGATCCCTTTCCATACTGGCAGAAGCTGCACCATCTCTCAGTATCAAAACAGGACCCACCCAAAAGATCTTTCAGATGAGCAAGACAGACAAGGAGTATTACAAAAATATTGCTGTGTTACTGCTTTCCAGTTCCTACTGCATGTCTTCCTAACAGCACAGAGTTCTTGAGTGAGATCTTTAAGTCAAAACTGTTCAAAAATGTTAACATTCTTAAGCGTGGATGTAAAAGTTCCATTTGAAAATATGAATCCATTATGAATCTTCAGCATAATGGGCACAGTTCCTTTGATATCAGTGAACTAACAAAGAATTACTTCACCTGAATATATGTGACCTGTACATCCTTTCATTTCACAATGGAACTGCTCAGGTACTGCCAGGGCTCCCTTCCTTCCAGGTGTGTGGGGTCACAGCAGGGGATGTCCTCCCTCCTGGCCTTAGGGAGGATGGAGCACATCCAAAGGAAGGCTGCCCACAAAGCAGAACTCGCTCACATGTGCACCCATTGTTCCCATATCAAGCACTGGAAATAATAATAAGGACTTCTGTCCCTGCAGTAAAGCTTACAACATCTCATAAAGCACCAAAGGAAGATGAATGCACACATAAAAAAAAATATCTGTTTGATGGCCAGAAGATCCTGTGAAGGCTTCTGCTGCTGGAAGCATCAAGTGGGAGTAGTCCATGTCTGCAGATCTACTGATCTTTCTCTGCGATGGTGAGAAGAAACACTCAGAGATGGTTCCTAAAGTAGGACTCGGCACCCAGGAGATTCCCCAATTTGTTAAAAGTGTTATTTAAAGGCTCACATTGCAGTGTCATGGTGTCTGAGTATCTTTTTCTTTCCTTTCTTTTCTAACAAGCACTGATACACCAAGTCCTTTCTTTGGCACTAGGACCAGATGGAGTCTCTCTGCTCTTGCCTTGTCTGCTTAGCTGGGATCTGGCTAGGCTCATCTAAAGTGATGAAAAAACAATAAAAATATCCTTCTATTCAACTCTTGCAGACTGGAGCCACTGATTTCTTTTTGCTCTGAGGCCATAGCTCCTCAGAGACAATGACTTTGGTCACCAAACCTTTTCTAAAAGTGCCAAAAGGAAAGAAACACATCTCGCTTATGTGACGATCTCGTAAATTGAGCTGTTTCATATTATTCTGAGGGCAGAAATAACAAGGCTGCTGTTTAATTGCCGGTTACATTTGGCTAGTGAGAGGAGAGAAAGGCAGGCCACGGGGCCATTTGTCTTGTTTTATGGCTGGAAATCTTGCATTGAGCTATGGAGGGTTCTGATTGCTTTCATCTTTATGGGAGTTGTTAATCTAAGGGCAGAGGTTGCATATCCTTACTTTAAGCATTGATGAAAAGAATTGACTAAAACCCAGTTGTTCTGGAGTGGTTTAAAGTGTCACCCGTTTCTCATTACCCCTATTTTTTTTCTGTAGGGATTCTGAAATCTATTCAGGTCGCATGAAGTCCAAACAAAGGGGAGCCAAGTGTTTTAGTGCAGCGCCCAGCATGCCTTGCAGATGGGTTATAATAAGACGAGAGCTGTCTTTGTCGGAGCTGAATCCATACTTTTCATGTACAACCTTTACAAATTGTGCCCATGTGGCAGAGTTCGAATTACTTTTTTTACAGCTCTAGAAAACAAATGCAAAAATCTTTCAAGTGCATTCAAAGTCATTACGGTTCTTTGCTGAACTGAATCAATTGTCGTAACCTCTGTGGGTGAGTAAAATATGAAATTACCATCACTCTCGTAGTCTTTCTGAGTTTGTAAATTAGAAGGAATTGATTATAGGTGCTTTTGGGAAGGACTCTGGTGTATTAAAAGTGTCTTGATGACAAACAACAATATATTATTTGCAAGATCTTGCTTGATGAAACTGTCTTGTCCACTAATGGCTGTTTGTCTTTGTTATTGTTCTGACTTGCCTTCTAACAAATTGATGTGTAGGCTGAGATTTATCATGTGATGGCTGGAGGAAACAGGAGACTTTGCCCATTAAAGTGGTTGTAGTACTTGTTTTAATTGATAATTTCAGATATTTTGAAGTTAGTTAATGTCAATATTTTCCAGTGGAGTCATTCTTTCCCCAAGAACCAATTTTTATAAATAGTTGCTGTAAATTTATTTTAAAATTAATAAAATAGTCTGGTTTTCTCTCTACCTGTTTCACTATTCACATATTTTATTCAGAGGTTCTATAAGTTAGGTTGTGGCATTTTTCTTTATGTGTTAGAATTACTCGATGGTTTGCTATTTTCTTCTCTCTTTTTTTGTTTGTTTTCTGTCACATTTTGAAAAATCTTAATATATATAGTGGAAAATAATTCTTTGATTTCTGCTTCATAATGCTTTAATTCTAAATCTTCAGCTTCCTATTAGAAGAACCAGTTCTGCCTGATTTTATTAGAACTGCTGTTCATTCATTTTCCAGTGCAGAAATGGCATCTCATGGTTCCATTTAGGCATGACATACAAGAAAAAGTGGGAGTTGAAAGGGGAGAGAGTTATTAAAATATAATTGATATTTGGTTTAAAGTTGGGCTGATCTGGATTATGAATAGTTGGATACTGATAATACTTAGACAATATCTAGAAACTGCTTTTCTGCCTTTCTCTGAACACCTTCAGCCTTTCTCTGAACACCAGCAAAGTCACCATTTCAGCTTTGACAGACTGACCCGTTCTGGCAATTTTTTATGGGCCATATTCCATGGGCCATATTCCGTGGGCCATAAGTACATTAATAAACAGAAATGTCTTTTACAAATAATTAGGTCATTTAATATATATTTTCCATGTTCTCCACTGTGATGCAGTAGGACCCTCTGTGTAGCTGTGGGATTATGATTTACATCAGGTAAAAGCAAATTTTGGGAACTTTGAAGCTACAGATTACATTGTTGTAGTTTAATATGTTCTGCAAATCATCACAGCAGAAGAGCCAAACTATCCACAGGGAGATGTTAAGTTGGATGTCACGGGATTTCTCAGGGTTAGAACCACGTTTCATGCATCACATCACTGGGAATCAGCCCTGTTGAAGATTCCCAGTGGTAACACCAAGGGGTTATGATATAAAAGACTGAACAACAATACTTGGAAGGAACAGAGAGAAATCTGCTCTGTGCCATATGGGAAGTTTAAGATGTGTCAGGTTGTTAAAGATGATATTCCCATATTTTTCATTGAAGCTTTTAGAGGGAGACGTAATGGAAATAGATGAACAGAGGAGCGTATTTTTCATCAGGTAGGCTTTCTCTGTGTTGCATCAGTTGTGTGTGTATCAAATGACTGCATATATGTTGTATGAAAAGATTACCCATTTTATGCTGCTTTATGCAATTCATTTAGTTTTTCACAGACAGAAAAATAGCAGTTACAAACCGAAGTGAGGCATTAAGTCTCACAGTCTCAGTGTACATTTGAATTTGACAGGGAAGGGCTTAAAGACAGTTAACAACAGCAACAAAGGCAGGATCTTGTCACTGAATCACATGGAATTGTTCAGGTTGGAAAAGACCTCTAAAATCATTGAGTTCCCCCAGCACTGCCAAGGCCACTACTAACCAAGTCCCCAAGGGCCACATGTGTGGTTTTTTCAAGTCCCTCCAGGGATGGGGACTCCACCACTGCTGCGGGCAGCCTGTGCCAACGCATGATAACCCACTCTGAACCCGCCCCGATGCAACTTGAGGCTGTTTCCTCTCGTCCTATTGCTTGTCACTTGTGAGAAGACACAAAAGCCCAGTTTGGCCACAACTTCCTGTCAGGCAGTTGTAGAGAGGTGTGGTCTCCCCTGAACCTCCTTTTCTCCAGGCTAAACACTCCCAGTTCTCTCAGCTGCTGCTCAGACTTGCACTCCAGACTCTTCCCCAGATCTTTTCCCTTCTCTGGGCATGCTCCATGTCTTGTCATGAGGAGCACAAAACTGACCCCAGAATTTAAGGTGCAGCCTCACCAGTGCTGAGTACAGACACTTTTAATGCTTCCTTGGCATTGTAAGCTGACAAGGCAGTGAAAATAGTGACAGGTGGGGCTTTTACAGCTCTAGTAGAAATTGTGCCAAAATTCAGTCAAGTTCTAGTTTAAATGGCAGCTTGCACCCTCAGATGACAAATTATATCTGGTCAGCACAAGAACTGAAAACAAGCATGACAACCTTTTTTCTACCTCTGGGCTCTTTATGAAACAAAAATACTGCTTTCTTAAAGTTTGTTTGAAAAAAAATAAAACCCACAACAAAAAACAGCAGCAGTGATAAATGTCCAGGCCACCAAGTCCAACTGACCAATTCAGAGGGGTCGTCCAGGTGTTCTTGTCAAGGAACAAATAGATGATGCTTCCCTGCATGATCCTTAGTTACTCCACGCAGTGCCTCACTGAAAAATTTCATCATGTAATAGCTGTCACTCCCTTCAAAACCGTAAGCCTGTGATGTCTTTATATAGTGCAGCAGTGCGCTGTGGCAAGCTTTATGGTTTTGACAATATATGCCTTTGCTCTTCTTTAAAACAAAAAGGGTATTGTTGAAATCCCTGTGGCTTTATTACATACAAGTGGCAAGCTCTTTACTTTTTCAGTAATCCACATCTGTCAGCCACTGCTTACGAGATAGCCCAGGGGTTATCTGCCCTTTGTTATTGCTTTGATTCCTTTCATTCGTTTGCTTGCCCAATTTAATAACAAGGAGAGATCCAGCTTCTTGATGATTTTGTTGGCATAACACCAAGCTCATCGGCACTTAACTCCAAGGCGGTGCTGTGGTTGCACCTCTGCGTGTTGGAAGCTGCTGTATTGGGTCAGCATCTTTGCTGAAACATCTTGCTGTTTGGTTTATTCTTTGTTCTTCCTCTGTTGCTCAGTAGTTGTTGTGCAGCAGCCATGTGGGCTTTATCATCTCGGAGAAATGTTTCGTAAAGCAACAAAATTTCCTCTGAGTGTAATGAACCATTCCGTTATGTGAATTTTGGGGTTTTGTCTGTCTAAATGTTTTAAATATGAGGGGATACCACTGCTGTAGTTCCTTGTTGTCTACCAGCATGCAGGAAAGCTGTGATACATAAATAACAGATGCAGAAGAGAACAGAGCAGAAAATTGCCAATTAAAGAACGTTGTATAACAACTCCTCCATCTGGGTCACCAGCAGGGTTTGAACCCAGAGCGTGCCCTGCTGCAAGCATGGGGAGGCTGTCAGCCTCTTCTGCAGCACCCGCAGAGGGCCATGCACAATAAACCTGCTCTTACTCTTGCTGCCTCCCTGCTGGGCATGGCCAAGGAGGAGTTTCTCACTTAAGTAGCCTCATGCAATAAAAATTTGGCCAGTTTGTTTTCTAGTGCAGTCACAGCAAAACATCTCTCCAGACAATCGTTTCCTGACATTTAGCAGGAATGGGTTTCTCCTTCCACAGGTGCAACCATGGTAACTAATTTCTTTTCTAAAAGTGTTGATGTATATTGAGTTGATGATGTGTGAATGTTTCCCACCTTCCTGCAGGTGCCGTTGCTCACCTTCATGAATGTTTTTAGCTTTGCTGATGGGTACCTACTCCTTTCTGGCTGCACTGTTGAACAGCCATCACCAGGCTGCCTAAGTGGCAGCTGCATGGAAAGTACTGAGAAAGGCAGTGTGAAAGGCATTTCCCTTCCTCCCACATGCACAGTTCTGTCTGTAGTGCTTTACAGAGATTGCCATCTTACAGAAGGGAGTTTCCTGTAGTCATTGGTGCTGGGGATTTCTCCGATTCCACAAAAACTGATCTGGACACTGCTGGTAATTGTTATAGACAATAACTAATATCATCCACCTGTTTCTTTCCAAGAAGAGAAGCAGTCACCAGTAGCGCAAAACAAATACACTTGGCACTGCCTGTTTCATGTCTGGGGAATGCCAGGAAGCAGCTTTGCTACCCGTGCTTCCCACAGCCCTGCTGCATTGACAGACGCTTCCCATCAGGTACCCCTCAAACCATCTCCTCCTGACAGGATTGCCCTGAGAGCCTGAGCAGCTCTCAGAGCGTGGGCTGGGTTGCTACGCTGAGAGTGGGGGCAATGCTTTTCACACTCCGCTCAGAAGAGGGTTTCTGACACATCAGAGGGGGAGGTTCCCACAAATCCCAGTGTTAGGCTGTATGTGAGGATAACTTGGCAGTTGTACACCAGCAGAGGTGTTAGCCTTCATTGTCAGCTCTCAGAGTGATTTACAAAATAATTTTAAAAATTCATGAACCTCCTTCCTTATAAAGTGTTGTTGTGAAGTTGAATATTTTATTACACAAGGCAACCATCATTCACTGCTAGGGAAGGGTATGTGACTGCTGCTTTGAAAGGCCAGGATGCTGGGATGGTTGGTACTGGAAGGAAGGAGTTCTGGCACTGTATTTAGGGACTAATCACCTCCACAATACTTTCAGACCTGGGACTTTTGAGAAAGGACTCCTGATGTTCGGACCAATCTTTCAGATTTCCTTTCTATGTGCGCACCCTGACTGTGATTTTTTTTTTCCTTTTTTTTAGTTCCTTTTTTCCCTTATGATTACAAATTCATTCTCATAGATTAGAAGCTGATCTAGTTGGAAATAAAGTTTTCAAGGTCAGGCACAAGTTTTCCACATGATTCATTGTAATTGCAGCTGCCCACTCAGAGCAGAACCTGGCAGCACAGCTCTACTGAGTTTTGCAGACAACTCCTTCCCAGTCAAGAATAAGCAAACGCAGCAGAATCAAAGAGAAAATAGTTCCTTTTTTGTAGCAGTGAAGTCATACAGGATTGCCTGTTGCTGTGACCCAGCCCACTGCGGGGCTGGGGCAGCGAGATGCCGATCAACCCCGGACCCTCCCGTGGATCGAGTTTCCCCGGGACACAGACTCGCAGGGTGGGTCGATGAGCGGCTCAGAAGCTTAAGCCGCATCCCCCCGGGGCTGTGCCCCAGTCCAAGCTGCCTCCCCCTGTTCGGGAAAATTCTCTCTTACTCGGTTGTTCACTGGTTCTCTGTTATAGCTCCCGCCTCCCCGTTTCCCCCGTTGGTTCTTGTTGAATTGTATCCTCCCCCTGGCTTGTAACTCATTGGTTGTTTTCCCCTTTCCCCGCAGTTTTCAAACCCCCTCTAAAACTGAGGGGAAAGCCTCTCGGCGTGATGAAGATTAAGATCATTGTCGTGTTCTGGTTGCTAAACTTCTGACAATAAACCTGTTGGAAGCCAGACCAGAACCCTCTTTCTCTTCGTTTATCTCTGAGCTAACATGAGCCGATACCATCGGCTCCTGCCGTGTCTCCTCTCCAAAGAAGCCAGCTAGCGCCTTTCCTGATGCCGAGGTCGCTTCTGCAACGCACAGAAGTAACGCAGCTGGACTCCCTCTGATCGAGGGCACACCAGAGCTCATGCCACGAGCACAGAACTGCATTAATTGCCTTTGCAGATAATAGGCCACTAGCTTTGTCCTGAATTTGCAAGGCCTCAGCACCGAGGCCTGTCAGGCCCGTCTGATCTCTTCTTGGTCTGCCTTTGCTTTACTTGGTTTAGCTGGGATGGCAATTTCTGTAACTGATCAGGAGTCTGTCTCTGGTTTACTTTTGTTTGTCTGTGATGGACATTTTTATAGACAGCAGTAGCAAGCAAGTGTTCTGGGTAGAATGGGATATTTATGACTATAAATATCCTGTTCCATCCAGGACAATGATGAAGTGTGGAGAAATGCAGGCTGGGTATGACAGAAGGAGGAGAAGGAGATGCAGGATGCAGCAGGGAGGGGTGAAAACATGGAATATAGGAGATGGGGTGCAGAATTGACACTGGAGTCACAGCAGCTATAAGCAGTTCACTAGTGGTCAGTTTGAAAACCTGCAAAATGGTGTGTGTGCTCTTTACCCAAAAGCAAGAATTTGACTGTAACATATTCTACATTACTTTGTGATACTGCACTAAGAAATAAAATGCTTGCCTGCCATGTTAAGAGGTGACTGGCAGCTATGCAAACCTGGCCATAACACTAAAATCCTAAGCCCCCAGGATAATTTAAAAATGACTGCCACATCTCCATGAGTCATGTAAACCCACTTAGCTGCACTGAATCAAACATGTTCTGGTCAACTAGAGCTTGAGCACAGCCGGTGGAACAGGATTAATCATGATAAGGACCATAGGCTGGGTTTTATTTCTTTGTCTTTTATTGAAAAAGCAACCTTTCCCCCATAATTTATTAGTTTAAAGCCTGGTATTGACCTAAATTTGAGATAGTATTGGTAGAATATAACTCTGTGCCTCTGTGGTTAGTTACAGCACAAACACCTTCACATTCTCATTTTTCAGCATGTTAGCCCTATGCTTTGGGCCCCATCTCAGCCCCCTCAGCAGCCCATCCACTGGGACCCCCACCCTGGGCAGCCACCCCCGACTGTCACAGACAAGTCCAGCACTCTCCAGGCAGGATTCCCTCTCCCCCAGCTCAGGGGATGGGGACCCTGCTGGCTTAGAGCTCTGAACACTGCATGTTAAGCACTGGAGAACAGCACCGTGGGCAGTGTTCAGGGAGCACCACTGGCTGCAATCTCAGAGTTTCACCAGTCCTGCAGACAAGGTGCTGGTTTTCAGTGGGTCTGTACCCACCTGTGTTTGTGTGCAGCAAAGGGGCTGTTTATGAGCTCTTGTTAACTACTCCAAGAGCTCGGGAGGTGGCACAGTAACATCTGACAATGACCAGAGTCTTCACTTAGTTATTTTGGTAATTCAAACTACTAAATATCCCCTCTAAGGTTTTACTTCATGATTTCTGACCTTTGCAATACCTGAGCTTCAACAGCTAGCCGGAAGAGAGGTGTCTCTGCCAGGGCATGGGCAGCCTGACAGCGCTCGAGGTACTGGGGGTTAACATTTCACACTTGAGAGACCTGGGTCTCCTGCTTCCTGCCAGGAGTGAGGGATGTGGTCTGTATTAGCATCTGATATTGTGGTGAGCTGTAAAAGCAGGTCCTTGGAGTGCCCTGATGCTGACATTGCTCATGGGAGCTGGCAGGTGCTGGCAGGGACACAGCCTCCTGTAATACTGAACAGGATCCCATGGTTGTGGGGAGGTAACAGGAGACAGTCATAAGTCAGAAATCCTGGCTTTTAGCATGTTTTATACATCACTGATTTCAGTTGCTGACCATTGGCCCAGGCAACCTGCTTGTGAGGATGACAACAAGCCCATTAAAGCATGAGGGGGCTCAGATACCTGCTTACATTTTGCTTTAAAAGGGACAGTGACAACTCACAGGCAGTTACACCATAACTATGGAGGGCAGGAGGTTAGCAACAGGCTGTGAGTACTCTTAACAGGGCAAATGTCCTATCAGGTGGGTAAAACAAGCAGAGAGAAAAGCATCTTAAGTACAGTTTTAGGAGCAACAACACTTTCTGTAGAGAAGACAACAAAATAGATCCACTGAACATGAAAGAGTGCAGCCAAAGCAGAGCCTGTTGCACTATTGGAGTGTAAGCATATCAAACAAGATATTATTAACCTGGACATAAGCATGCTAAAATAGCATATCTGGTGACAGTGTATAAGTATGCCCTGATGTAACACCGTTAATTAAATAAGCAACAAACACAGATTTCTGGAAATCTAAGCAGAAATGTAGAAATAACGTGTAACAGCAAATCAACCATTGGGGAATCGTATGCTTGCACAAATGAGAGTATTGGAAAAAATGTGCATAGAGTAAAATCTGCAAGAAAAGAGGGTACAAGAGGGTGGGAAAGTTGTATGGGAAACAAAAAGAAATATATATGTTTTGTGTACATGTTTATGTGTGTGTGTGTGTATACAGCACACAGAACAAGCAAACAAGATATATGCTGAAAACAGAACAAGTCCCTGTCCCCCTGAAAATAATAAATGGCCAGAAGCAGATTGGAGCTGCTTTTGGAGAGGTGTGGTATGAGCAGAACCACAGGAGTGATTAGAAAAGAAAGACAGGGAAGAGCTCATAAGCTTGGCCACCCTGAATCATCGTTAACTGCTTGCACCACCCTCGTGGTAGCTGTACGCTCACGGCTAATTTAAAATAAGATTCTTAAGGGCTAAGTTAGTTGCATATGCAGTACAAATTTTTCATGAAGACTAATAATTAACCTATATTGGTGGTGAATGTTAATCTGATATTGTTCTGAAATTTGAAACTGGCCTGATCTCAGTCTTTCAAACGCACCCAGCACATGACTCTCTGAATTGCCTGGTTAGTGCATGCAAACAGAGAGTATATGTGTGTGTATCCAGTTGCAAGAAAGGAGAGAGAAAAAAATCCAGGAGAGGAGTTGCTCCAGCATTGAAAGCCAGGTCAGAGGCCCTGGGATATGGCCCATGGCAAGGTCAATTACACAGCTGAGGTAGGCAGGCAGAAAAGATGCACTGCCTTTAAGTACTGACCACAGCCAGCAGCAGGGGCAGCCAAAAACCCTTGTAGTTTCTGATTGGGAATCAAAGGTTTCTCTCCACGCCTCCTTTTTGCCACCAGCTGCTCAGCCCCTCTCCACTTTAGCTACGAGCCCTGTGATGAATGCTGCTCATTGTAAGGAGCTGTAAGAATGGCACATCCCCTCCCGAGGTCCCTGCAGCTGACACCTTCTGCCCTGTTAGAGACCATACCAGAGGTCAGCCTCTGGAATGCAGCAAACCAATTTGCAGATGGAGAAAGGGAGGGTCAGTGATGCCACGGGCACAAATTAGAGAACTGCATTTTCAAATGCAGTTTCAGGAGTTTCATGTACCATTGTGTCATGTGTAATACATGTGCACTATTTTAAGAGTGTATATTATATATCAAAAACATTTAACATCCCTCTTCAATCCATTCCTCTGCCTCCTTTCTGGTTCCCAGCACAGATTCTGAAACACTGAGCGGCTGCAGAGATCTTTTAGATAACAGCAATATTCAACCTGTCACATAAATATTCTCATAATTTGTGTTTTCTTTGCAAAATTTCTCTCATCTTTGGCACGTATGAATTTTTATATCCATAATAGTTTTTCTTTTTTGGTTGCCTTTGTAAGCACTTCTGTTTGAATAGGGAATTGACCAGCAGGACAGCAGTTCTCTCCCTGCGCTCTGAGCTCACATTTGTGTTTGGGACACCTTCAGATTACCTGGTGCTACCCCGTGCAGAGTACCCACCTCTCAGACATGTTTGCTCAGCACAGATTTTGTTTTCACTCAAAATGCATGGATGTACTCAAAACCTTCAAGTTCTTCCCACCATGGCTGGATATTATTTTCATTGAGGTCTCAAGCCAGTTAAACTCGTTGGTACCTCTGGGCAAAAGCCCGGGTGTGGCTGACAGGCTGAGGTGGCAGCACCTCTGTAGGGACACGCAGACCCCCACGAGCTGCCAGGGGACTGGAGAGCTCTGGGCCCGTTTCATGTGTACAGATGGTCTGCCTGTGGCCATGATTGCATGGGTCACAAAAATATGGCATTTCTAGGCACCACAGTTAGGGGCAGACATAGGACCCCTCTGCTCTGTAACTGTGCATCTCCAGAGGGAGGGAATGAGTCCCTCGTGTGACATCTCCCTGCATTTGCCTTCCTGACAAACTATTTCGCAAGTGCAGGGAGGAATGCTGCTCTTTATTCAGTCACTTATTACATGAGGCTGTGGTACTGTTTGAATCACAAATTGCATGCTAATGGCCTAATTCATAAACCATTGACATTTTTTATGAGCCCTTAACATTCAAAACTGAAGAATTTGTGCTCAAAAAATAATTTGCATTGCAAAATTCAATAATTTAGTTTCTCATATTCATTAATGCCTAAGCCCACACCACATAACTTATCCCAGTCTAACTACAGTTCCCAGCACACTGATAAAAACAGGATACACACTAGTTCCCATAAAGGGCTTCTATTTGCAACTAACTCTTTACCTGCACTGATTGATTATATTTGTAGAGAGGAAAAATCCAGCTCTGCAGCAAGTGTGATGAATGCACTCAGCAATGGCTGCTTTGAAGCTGCTTTCTGCTCTAATCATGTTTTCCTCCAATGGCATTAACTACCATAAAATATGAGATCATAAAGGGTAACGATATCAGACAACAAAATCATCCTGCAGACTGCTCAGTCCCACTGTATTAGGGAAGGATTCATGTTTCATTAATGAAAACTTGCTTTGCTTTTGACCTGATATCACTGGATGTCGAAACCAGACAAGAAAACTAATAATAAATATGTGGCTCCTAAATCATCCACAAATTCCTAGTGCTGTGTATCACCCCCTTTTACACAGAGGGAAACTGAGGCATATGCAAAGCAAATAGCCCAATAACTCTCGAAGGATCGGCTGGACCTCCCTGACTCTATCCAGTGCTCAACTGGGGATGTGCACATGCTAAGGTGATTGGTGTTATCTAAACAAGCTTTATAAGTAGCTTTTTGAGCACTGAAAGCAGAATAGGTCTGTCCCTCTGGGCCTCTGTCCTTCCAGGACAAGCCAACATTTGCGGTTGGATGGTATTGCACAGGCACTCTCAGACAGGGCTTTTAAAAGGGGTGTGATTTGGAGGGGTCTCTGCATAAGTAATGCTCACATGGGGAACCCAGTCTCCCAAAAAGGATGGTGGTTGCATCCTGGGTGGAGGTGGGAGTCTTTGTTGTAGGTGTCCTTGCAGAAGTGTCTTCAGCTGATTTAAGTGAGACTCCCCAGACTGCTATCACTCAGCTGGCCTGTGCTCCTAGGAGACGGCTCCAGCATGTTTAATTCATTGCCACTGGTATATCTTAACTAAAGATAAAACGTCTTTTAAATAGCTTAACTACATACAAATGACTTCCCACATAGCAACAATTTCTATTATTTACAAATGGTGATGCACAGCTTGATCTCTTCCACAGCAGAAATCACCACGGGGAGTCTCTGGAGGGCAAGGCTTCATTCTCCACCCAGTTTGTTAACTAACACATTTAGGCATTGAGGCTGGGCTAAACACAGCAGGAGCTGCCTGGGGCAACTTCTGCAACTGCCCAAAATTCTGTCCCAGAGAGCTCCTACAACAATAATGCCAACATGTAATTGTGATAGCTCAGTCAATCACCTCCTGTCCAGCTGGCTTGTTGTCCCAAGCCAGTCCCTCACCCCATCTGTGCAGAGACTGCCTGGGCCTTCCCAGGTCACCCAGAGAATCAGTGTTGATGGCACCTAGGTGTGCCCTCAAGCACAGCCCCCAAATCCAGCTTCACCACAACTGGAACTGTTGTATACTTGTCACTGACCTATCCCTTCTGTCCCCCAGCTCTTGCTGCAGCTTTTTGCTGTAAGGTGTTCAGGTACCCTTACACCACAGCACAGCAAAAGCTGTAGGCATGCAGCTGCAAACCCAGCGTTACTAGAGTAAGGATTGTGCTCCATCTGCAACAGCATTTCAAATAACAAGCTTTACATGCATCTTGAGGGTTTTTCTGTTATATTTTTATTCAGTTCTAGTAAAGAGAAAATGGTAATTGACAGGATAATTCACCAGCATCTGTTCCATCCCAATATAGGGTCTGAACTTACATGCATTTGAAGCCGTCTCCACAATACACTAGAGAAAGACATGGTTATTCTAGATCAGTGAGTGCTTTCCAGTGTCATTACCATGTTGAAAGTGACATTTATGCAGTCTCTTTTTTGAGTTGGCCCTGAGGTTGCAGCCACAGCATGGGAAGTGCAACATCAGGAATCACATAGGCACATCCTTTTGGCATGGTCTGCAGGACTCTGGCATTTTGCTGTATTGTTTCTTTCTTATTTTAGGTCAGCACTTAATGTTCCTTTGGAATATTGGTCTCTTTTGAAATCCAGTAGCTGAAGATGCTG
The DNA here is from genome assembly GCF_009650955.1 of Corvus moneduloides. Lineage (NCBI taxonomy): Eukaryota > Metazoa > Chordata > Aves > Passeriformes > Corvidae > Corvus > Corvus moneduloides. Next base: position 12,777,830 of record NC_045491.1, on the reverse strand, counting down.
ATAATTAATAAAGAAGCAGCTACAATATATTTGCAGAACTTCCTGCCCAAGGTTGGCTATTAAACAGACCTGAATCACAATTCCATAATTATGTGATGGCAAAGGCTTTGGAAGCTGCTGAACCATGGACACTTCAATTTTAAAGGTCAGATGAAATGCTGATTTGCTATAAAACAAATCAATACACAAAAAAAAAGAGGTTGAAAAATGTGAACGTCCACATTGCCAGTAGAAAACACATGAATTTGAGACTGGCAGATAATGTACGTGTAATAAGTGGACATCACTTTTTCCTGCCTTTGCCAAAGCTAGAGCACCATGAGGCCTCAAGGACAGTTCTTCCCACATGGCACTCAGTGTTTGCAAGGAGGCCAGAGTTGGTACCCAACAGTCCAAGGTCCCTTTGACCATTAGGTCAAAGAATTGCAGAAGCTGCCTTTGGAATTCTCCACACAAAGCACATCCCAGTGTAGCAGGTGTGGGCATTCTCAAATCCCCAGGCAAGCTCTCTTGTTTGTTGCCCTTCCACCGTGTGAACAAGATGCTAATGACACATTTATACATCTTTTAGTGATTCCTAAGTTCCCAAACCCTTAAACTGTGCTGCACATGTTCTTTTAAAAACATCCTGTCAAACTAGAGAAAGTAGCATGGAGTGTTGGCAGTTCAGGCAGGCCCTGGTGAGGTCTGCTCATCCCAAGGCTCTGCTCCTGTTTGGTTACACCACAAGCAGAGGATTGCTTTACTCCTGCAGTGGAAAAGCTGGCACACACAGGAACAGCAATCCCCCTCTCACACCCTCTGGGCTCCCAGCTCCTGCTCAATGGTACCACTTTCCCCATCCCTGGAAACTGCTGTCTCACTGGGACTCTCCAGGTTTGGGCAGGAGTTAGTGTCTGATTAAATCTAAGATTCTGTAATTTGTCTTATGGAGCTAAAGATAATTTTTAAACTGTAGTTGGGCACCCTTAATATTTTATGCACAGCCATGCCCATCTCAGATTTCAGAATTGACACAAACAACAAACCCCCATGCAAATCTGGCTCCAGTGAAAGCTGAAAGGTTGTAGTTCTTTTAATTGCATAATTTTGGCAACAAGAAGGGTGGAAGTTGCTTGAGGCATTTGAGTGGTCTTGGGTCAGTCATATTTTTCTGCTTTTCTCTCTAGCTTTAAGCTCTTGAAAACATTAACTGAGAAATGAGAGCTGATCTCTGAGTGTTCATATGATGTACTATTTAAAATAGTTTATTTATTTGGAATTTTAATTTTTTAAAATGAACAAATTAATAAATCTTTTTGAGTTCTAGAAAATAAGATCTTCATAAGCAGAAATGGCCAGATCTCAAGTGCCACCAGCTTAACAATACAATCCTAAAAGGTGGTCATTCTGATTTTGAGCAATACTTTATAATTTATCTCTGAGGACCAAGTAATTGGGTGACATAAATGAAGGTACGTCAGTGGAGTTTTTCTGACCAGTATGAACTTTAATTTTTCATAGGCACATTTCAACATGTCCTCCTGCAAGCTGGAAGCTGTAATTATGAGTCTGCCTTTTATAAGACAGACTATATTTCCCTTAAAAATGCATAAGCCTCCCTATTATTGCTACACAGCAGATGGAGTGGCAGAACAGAGCTGCCTTGTGGATTGTTAAACCAAACCGTTGCTAAGAAAAAAACACCACTGAAGACCAAGATCAGCAATCATTTCAGAAAAACAGGTTCCTGTGCCCCTCCAATATATTTCTATGTTACCTCCATAGCAGAGACTGATGAACACATGTATTTGTATGAAATGCAGAAGCAGCATGAGCTTAATGTTACAACTGCTTCTAAGTGGAGTTTGCATTTGTAATTTAAAGTTGTTTCAAAGTAGTGAAGGGAACTAGGGAGTTGTTTGGGGCGATAGAATATAGAGGATCATTACAAGCACTTGCAGTTCATATTTTGCTTGAACTAATTCTTCCTGATATTTTAATATCAAACATAACCCATGCCAGTTTTACATCTCAAATATATTTGGTATTTCAAAAAATAATTAATAGTGTCAGTTTTATTAATGTGTTAAAATATGAATTAAAAACATGACAAATCAATGGGAAACAGCAGTCTGTTTTAATGAATATTTCATACTGTGCATCAATAAATCATAGATCAAAGGGAATGGAGCACATTCTGCGATACTACTTTTCTGTCAGTGTGGGGTTACTAAAAGTTTTACAAGTTGTTTTGGCACTTACTTAGTTGCACATTTGAATTAACATTTTAGGAGGGAAATAAAAAAGTTATGGCACTGAATCCCAGAAGAGTCTGGTGTTCAAAAGAGATTGTCCTGCTTCCTTATCATTTCATTGCTTTAGAAGGTCTGTGGCTGACCGCAGAGTTGCAGGTCTATGTGCTGTGTGCAGGTGTCTTGCTCTGCCTCCCCAAACCAGGCTTTTCCCAAGCTTCCCACATGGGCACTGGCAGAAGGTGAAACTTCTTAACAAAGCCTCTTGACCTCCTTGTCCATCTTTGTGGCAGATGTGCTGCCTGTGGCTTTGAGTTGTGCAGATCTTTGTGATGTCTCTGTTTTGCCAGAGCATTTAGGGGCTCAGATACAAGTGCCTGTCTTATCAACTGTGTGTGCGCAGATTCAGCCCTTCAGATCCTTTAATGATGTATGTTGTATAAACAGAAAACTTGATCTTTTTTATATCTGAAACAGGAACCAGAACTGCATAGAAAATAAAAGATTCAGATACTCAGGCCCTTTGCTAAACTTTCAGTTCAGTGATTGATCAGCACTAGGAAGTTCCCTGGAGATGGCGATATGGCCGAGGCAACTTCTCTGGGGGAAGCTGCTCATTCAGGATCTCAGGTTTTTTCTAACCACAGAATTAAACTCTTTTAGGCTACAGAAATTACCTTCAAACCAGGAGCAGAACTGACACCTGCAGCAATGCATACCTGAGTTCATGTAAACAGTGACTGCAGTGGACAAACCTGTCTTGTTTGTTCTTCAAGACCTCAAGATTCATCCAGTCCTCATAATGTCAGTGCAGCTGTCAGACGCAGTTCTCTGCATTTTAAGTAAGAAATTCCTGATTTGCCAAGAATCTCATCAGTGTATTAGAAGCAGCATCTAATAGAAATAATTGATCAATCTAGTAGGCCTATAGCTTTCTCATGTAGAGACAAATATTGGAAGCGAACCTCATTCTTGTTCATAGATTCAGCAATGAAATTACATATAAACATGGTTCAGGTGTGAAAGAATTTACCCTTGGCTAGTGTTTGTCTCTTTGATCTTCTATAGCTCTCAATTAAAAGAAATGCCTGGCCTCTCCAAAAGAGAAAGTGAGCTGCCTTCTCTCAAGTCTCCTAGTTTTCATTTTTATTTTCTACAAGAGGAAGAGTGTTTGCATAGTGCTGTAAGATAAAAGGAGGGTAGGATGAAGTTGCCCATACTACTGCAATTGATAGTAATTGGTCCTGCTGTATATCACTGATCTAAGTAACAAAAACGTGGCTTAACTCAGAGTGGCTCAGACTTGGTGCTGTACATTCACAAACCCCCAAACTGAGAATCATATGTGTGATTCTAGTCAGACCGCTTTATCAAGATCATATTTCTGGAGTAAGAACAAATGCATTTTTTTACATTGAATTAATTAAATTCATGGCAATGCTAGAGTCCCCTAGCAAATCTGACACAGGAAAATTCTGTCCAGCTTTGATGCTTTTTTGTTTGCTTGTTTTATAGTAGTATTGATGCAAATCCCCAATTATACTACAAATTGTCTTTATAGTAAAGTAAAATTCAGGAAGCCTGGCAAATGCCAAGTAAACTTACGAGCAGAGGGAGAGGGGTGGCAGAGGCTGATATCATCAGTCCTGCACTGGGGGCTGCCCCAAACCTTGGCTGAGGAGCCAGGGTGATCTGCAGAGGGGACAGGGTAAAAATAAGGTGTAAGAAAGCTTTAACCAGAGACAAAGCTGGGGTGTTTTCAGTGTAAGCCATGCAAAGGTTACCACTGTTCAGTGAAATGCAAGACTGGTTGGAGTGAATGACACGTGCATCTACACATGGACTGACAATATCTCACTGTTGGTGGCTCATCAGGTATGGAAATGCAGGAGTCCTCCCGTGGCTGCTTGTGATCTTGGCGGGAGAGGTGTTTCCCAGTGGGGTCAGACCACTCCTATTGGACTGTCCTAATGCACTGCACTGCACACAGAGAGGAACAAGCTCTGCTCATCCTCGGTGTCACCCAGCAGCCACCAGCCCCATTACCTCACTGCAACCCCTCGAGCTCTCAGCTCAGCACCATCATGGTCCCAGAGCTTCTGACCCATGTCTGCAGAAGATGGGAGAACAGCAAAGATGGGCACAGATTTCCTGCAGTCTGCCAGGCAGATATTCCCACGCAGCATATTTATCTGCGTGATACCACCAGCTCCCTCCCTTTCTCTAATAGAAGACCAGGGAGGATTACACACATTCATTTAGTTAAAGATGCAAGGCTATTCACAGTAATTAGCTACCACTAATTAAGTAGGGAGATCAGGGATAGAAATGGAGACACAAGTCATTCAGGGTATAACTGCTGAGTGAGGTGATTTTGCTGTACTCCACTGATGTTCCACAAGAACGATAAATCCCCAGATCTCTGCAGTGGGCAATGAGGAGTTTAAGCCTAAAAATTATTATACTAATGCCAGAAAAGGCTACAGGACGTCTTTGAGAGTGTAGATAATGGGGTCTGTCCTTTTTACCCTCATCTCAGAGACCAGGTCACAGTACTGTGTCCTGCCCCACTGATTCCTCCAGGAGAGCCCCAGCAGTGTTGTAACATGGAATTCCCATGTAATCCCAGCTAACAGAACAAAAACCCAACCAGAAAGGGGAAAGCCCTCTTGACCAGCAGCACAGTGAAAGCAAATTCAGTCTTTGAAGACAGAACTGGAATGCCAGAATGTGCAGAGATTAATCTGAAACTAATACCAATTGCTTCCTATCGTGTTCAGTATATTTGACATAATTACCTTAAGAACAGCCTCAAAGTGTTATATTGTTAAAGCTGCCAGATGGAAGACATGCTCTGCTGATAGCAAGCATATCAGACAATGAGATTGAAGAGACTTCTGAAGAGTTTTAATTAATCTTTCTCTCTTTTTTTATATAATTGACATTACATTGGGCTCATTTGTTCTGTGGGACCCAAGCACTTGGCTCCTGGTTACAGGACTTTAATGGATAAAGGTTTCCCTGAAGAGAGCTAATAAAAGTCGAGGCTCTCAGCTTTTATGAAAATGACTGCAGGTTACCTTAAAGAGAAGATGGTTTCCTCCACTATGTGAAGCAAAACTTCATAGATCAATGTTGACATAAGATGGTGCTTAAATGGGTAATTTTTTTCCAGGCGTTTATCTTCTCTGGCTGAGACCCATTATTTTATTGCCCCGGTTGGAAACCACCACACTGCATGACACAAGCATGGTTTTAATTAGTCTGAAAAGTTTTAATTGGGAAACAAAGAGAGATATCTTATAGATTGTTATTGCAACCTTTAATTGTCTGACTCGAGAGACCATTAATTATCTTGATGGGGAGATGACACACCTTTTTGAACTATGACACCCGTATTTACAGCACCTTTTACAGAATACAGTACCTGTTGACTTTCTTCCAGCCTTTCATTAAGGAACTGCTGTGATAGGAATTAACTACAGTAATTCCATTACAAAACCTGCTGTCCAGTGGAATTTTTCTGGAAGATTAGATTTCTGAAAGGGAAAAAGGCCATTTAAGCTAAGCATTTCCTCAAGGCTCAAAGTAAATAACCGATGAAGAAGGTCAGAATGAATTTAGAACTCTTAAAGGTCTGCTGTACACTTGCATGCAGTGTGCGAAAAATAAACAGTGCAGCTTTCCAGTACAGTGATTTTTATTGTTTTAAATGTTTCACATTTCAGTTTAGGGGAGAGATGAGAAGCACAGAGGACAGAATCTGATCAAAATGATTTTACTTGGAGGAAGAGCAGCATTTTAAGCAGACATTTCAAGGTTGAAGTGATACTGGTAGCAGTTGCTTGGCATTAACAACAAAGAAAATACTTGTTAAACCCATTGGGGCAGAACAGCAGAGAGAAACCTGTGACCTGGGGTTCAGCTCTTGCCACAGTGCATTCACCATGTGTAGGGAGGGTGCAGAGCATGGGGCTGGGTATATATTGTGTCTGTTTATTATTAGCTCTGTACTGGTACCCACTGTCAGTCTTCAGTGGGTGGCCCTCACTGCCTGCTTTCAGCTCCTCTTTTGCAGCAGAGATGTTTTCAGGACCTGGTCATTTTTAGTGGTTCTATAATTGAGTCTGTATTGAGTAAACTAGTTGAGAGACTTTTAACCTGACTTTATATTGCTTACTGGAAATTCAGAAGATTACTTTAAGCTGTGTTAATATAGTTGTATTGGGGTTTTTTTCCTGGAGGTCAGCAGTACCTACTCTGTTTCTGTGCAAGGAAATTAAAATATTCCCTGGGCTACCACAGGCTAACTAGATACTGAGTTTATTTTAAAAGTACAGCCAGGTGACTGACCTCTTTTTTTGACCAGGAGCAGGTGGGCAGGTGGAGGCTGGAGCTTTGATTCCGTACAAACCTCCTTCCCTACCAAGCTTCAGCTAATACAGATCAGTGGGAGACAATATTGCACTCCTGCTACTGGGGCTGGAGTAATGAGGAAAAAGGGTTGTGTCTGAGTCATGGAACCTCACAGGTGTTTCACAGGGAGTTGCTCTGAGATGGAGCTAACAACACAATTGACGTTATTGTGCCTTTCCTGCACACACCAAGAGAGGCAAAGCTAATCAAAGTGACCTGAACATATGCTGTATGCTAACCAAGGGGGCATGCCCAGACAAAAACCACAGAAATGGATTCTCCTTTGTGTGTGTGCTCTGTCTGACCGACCTACGAGTGGGGAAACAAAGTTTTAACAAGTACTTTCACTTGGGGAAATCTTTGCACAACTACAGAAGTCGTTAGGCTTCATCTGCAGCAGCTACAGTCACTGGAAGCAAAGTGGCCATCAGCGATGCTGGAATGTCTCTACAGCAGAGCTTTTGCAAATTAAGAGTCTGATGCTGCATACTGATTGAATGCTGCAACTACTTCCCCCTTCTCTGTCCTTAATTTCTTCTTCTCTCAAGCTGCTGTCAGGAGTAATCCCTCTTCTAATATACTGAGATGGGGAAAATCTCTCTTCAGGGTTTTTCTGGTTGGTTGTTTGTTTTTCAATTAATCTCAGGGAGGGCTGTGCTGGGTTGGTGACATTGGTTTGCTCCTTGCATGTGCAGCCGTGGCATGTGCAGAACGTGCTGAGGGCAGGATGTGCACCAGAGGGAGAATGTCCCTGTAGTAATGGTCATTTAGGCTTGACATCAGCTCCAAAAACGTACATGTAGCTGTGTTATACTGTTTTTAAAAGTCTATTCACCTGATGACGAAAAAAATACCATTCTGTGAACAACGTAAGCAGTTTTAAAATGTAATTATTGCCTGAGTGCATCTAACAATGATGGCACAACTCAGGTACCACAGTGACAACTGAATGTGTCTTAGGGCACTGGCATGTGCAGGGCTACATATATATTAGTGTGAGGAAAAACTAGTGTACAAATTTAATTTAATAAGCTGGATATATAGCATAAATCTTATTTATTGTTATTATTTTAATTTTTTAAAAAATTTTATTTAGTTTTATCTGTTCAGATGTAGTCGACTTTCCTACCTGGAAAAGGAGCTGAATGAGCAAGGCCAGCCTGAATGCCTTAAACTTTTGGGGAATTTTCTCTCTTGGAAGCCAGTGGCAGCTTCACATCTTCATATGAATATGTGATCAGGAATATGCCAATTCAATTCATTGCACTGGAAATACAGCTATTATTTCAGAGTTATCTAAATAGCAGGGTGTTGTAAAAATTCATTGGAACCAAAATAAGTGGAAGAAAATGTAACTTGGTTTGTAATTATCCTAATACTAAGTTTTGATACATTCTTCAGAAATTCTATTTAATGTGTCTCGTTTAACTGTTAGTTTTATTAACTGCCTCTTAAATGTTTAATTTGAGGGGTGCAAATAAGAGCAGAGCACACAGTGAAGGCATCAGCATGAATAGACTCCCTGGTTTTGCATTCAAGTCAGTGCTGTAGGCAGGAGAGTGCAGCAGGCTGGACGGCAGGAACGCTGTAATTAGTGCAAACTTTAATCACATGCTGAGCCACTTTTAATGGTAACAAGCATTAACTGTATGAATTGATGCAAACTCAGCTCCAAAGCCTGATGTCCCCAAGATGACAGAAAAAGTGCATGAGAAGCTGCAGGTGTCAGTGGCTGAGTTTCAGCTGCGTGGGGATGAGCCCAGACTCTCTGGTGACCCTGAGCACAGGTGCTGCTGCCGGAGAACTGAACCTTCATCTCCACTCTTCTGGGCAAAGAGGAGCCCAGACTCATGCAGGGATTTCTTAGGCCTCAGGGGCACTGTGCTAAAAATTCAAAAGCTTTGAAGGTTCTTCCTTTTGACACCTCTTTCTCTTCTGACTTTTGTTGTGGTTTGTGTGTTTGCAGGTGGTTTTTTAATATGCTAAGACCTTATGCATGAATTGAGATTTTTTTTTTCTTGTACTTTAGTATATCAGGAATTGAAAATATCACTGATAACTCCAATATTTGTGGGTTTTTCCTTTTGTAAGCAATTTTGGTTGTTGCTACAGATGCATCACAGAAATAAAAATTACCACTTTTAGTCACTGGTGAGTGAGAGGAAAGATGAAGAAGATTCTTGCATAGGTGTAGTAGGAAGTAGTTTAGGATTAGAACCACATTGTTGAAAAATATCCTCACCTCTCATTCCTACTTGCACTTGCCAGTTCTTGTCTAAAGACCAATAAAGCCAATGGAAATATTCTCCCAGACGTATTTGACACCAAATAAATTTGTGGACCTGGACTTTCAGAGGACCAAAACTAGATGAGGAAAAATTAATCTGGTTTTTATTTTCTTCAAGTTTTAGAATGTAGATGCCTTTTTTGAAGTGTTTAGAGCCGAGAAGGCACACAAGCAGCTGTGCTCTAAGAGCACGAGGATCCTGCTGTCTTTGATAGGGTTCCTTGCTCACCTGAAACAAAGAGCTTTGCTAATCAGGGGAAAATGTGAGTGACTCGTTAAAGTCTGCTCTGAGAGGGTGTGCAAAGCTTCAAAGTAAAGTCTCAGTTGTATTTAAGATGCTCATGGCATGAGCACACACTTTTGGTTTTCTGTACCTTTCCTCTCTGTCCCTTCATTTTTCACATCAGCAATAGCTGCTGATTATTTGAATATCCTCTCTGTGTTTTTCAGGGAAGACAAAACTCACCATTAGGAGCTGAGTCTCCTGAGACTAAAATCCCAAAGAGCCATTGAGTACAGCAGAATTAAATTATGTGAGAGATGATCTTAGGCACTGGAAATTTCTGTGCAGAGCTTCATAAAGAGCCATGAAAGGGGAAAAAAGTAACAGCCAAGCCCAGTTCAATATAAAATGAAGCCTTCAGTATTTGGAACCATTTGATTCCTACCTCTGAAACTCCACCACTGCTTTCTCCTACTGGCTGAAAGTGGACTCCAAGTTCCAAACATCTTTAGTGCCAGGAAGGGCTCATGGTCCTAAAACAGCCAGAATGGTGGGGTTTGTTATATTTGTACCAAAACTAGGTTTTAAACTGGATTTTCAGTGAGCATTCTCAAATGAAGGACTCTGTCAACAGAGAGAAACATAGTCTCCAGTTGATAAAATGAAGTCCAAATGCAAGGCAAAAGTTTGGGACACCCAGAACCTTGATGCATTCTGTTAAATTTCTGTGCACCTATCCATAGAATGAAGTAATTTGGCTGAGATTATCAAGTGACTCCTTTGTGCTCTGAACGGGGCTGAAACTCCCTCATTTCCCAGGCTGGCTCTGGCACATGCCTCCATGGGTTTGTCACTAGGTTTGCTCGTTCCTGAAAGATGGGTAATGCAGTTATCCCAACACATTGGGATGCTGACAAGCAGCGTCAAATCTCATGATAGCATATAATGATTCTCATTTTCAAACAAGAAAGAGAAATGGTTGTTATTGGAAAATGTTGTTAGATTTTTGTATTAAATCTTGCATAGTAGCAGTATAATTATAATGTGTCATCTCTGGCTCAGTAATTTGACAATTCAGTTCTTTTTTGGGGGGCAGATGGCCTACAACATACCATATTTTTATAATTAGTTTATTCTCTGCAAACTCAGTATGTAATTACTCCCTCATTCATTACTAGTTTCTTTGAAATCTTCCTTTTCAAGAACTAATAAATCCTCCAACACAAGTGAAGCTTAAATTTTTCTTTGTACTCTTCTCTATCCTCTCTAAGGAGCTTTAATATTTACCACCCTGGTTATTTCACACTCCACATTACTTTATATACATCTTCATCCTCACTCTCTGTATAACACTTGGCCACCTTTCTTTTTTACCCCCTTTTTTAAAGAATAGAGAACTTTAAGATGAAGTTTTCTTTCCAGGAGAGTTAGGCACATAAATAAGCAGAGTCTAAAATGCAAGGAGCTATAGGTAGATATATATATCTGTGTGCTACATTCCAGTGTGTGATGTGAGAGCACTGTACCTCCCAGTGCCAGTGCAGCAGGCATCTGTAGAAATAAAACCACGTCATTTATTTTTTAGCATTTGAATCCCTGCTGCAGTACTTAGTTGGTTTTAAATTGTTTTAGGTAATGACATAATCTTCTGACAATAAAGTGTTTTTCCAAATCCAGAACCTCCTATGTGGTTGCAGGTGCTTCAGACTATCTCAACCACTCCTTTGAGCCCAGCTTAAAGCTATGCTATGAGCTCTGCTCCCCAAGAACAGCCTCTTTGTTGTGATGCTTCTCTGGCTACTGCCTGTGGCCTGATGCTGCTGCTCCAAAGTGCTTCCCATACTGAAATCACAGGCTCGGATTTTTTACCCACAAATATTGGAGTTATCAGGCTCGGATTTTTTACCCTCTGAATAAATCAAGTCTTTAACAATAAAATAGCACAAACAAGCAAATTTCAGGCAAAATTTGGCTTTTTCTATCCCTCTTCCTTTTAGGTAAGGTTATGTTCTGTCTAATTTCAGACTCACACATTATCTTAGATTTAAACCATATCATGGAGGCTGAGATTTTCAAAGCAGCTTAAAGGATTTAGAGACATTTTCTATTCAAATTACGGATCTTTCTTTCAAAATCCTTTTCATCACTATGTCTTGGTGTTTTTGTAGTTGTTCTTTAAGCAGTGCTTCCCTTCAGTCACGCAGAAATTCTTTGTGCTGCTACTTAATGTTCCCCAAAAGGGCAAAGAGGAAAAGGAGTGGGAGAATGGGAATGCTGTGCATTGCATTTGCTGCCTGCAGCATCTCAGTGGCTGAGCAGCGCTGCTCCAAAGTGCTTTAAAATCCCCTGTGCCCCATGTGACACTGATTTCAGGTGTTCTCCTGCATCCAAGTCTGTGGGAGAGTAAAAAAACCTCCCAGGATTTAAGGTGGCAGCTTCCTCTCCTGCTGCCTAATTTAGTCACTGTCATTATCAGCTCTTCTTCTGCCTATTTCTTCATCCCTTTCCTGCCTGAAATGGGATGCAGATTCCTGCAGCTGCTGGTGCCTGTGCCAGGGCCCCTGAGCCCCTCAGTGGCAGGGAGGGAGTGATCCCACCCTGGGCACTCAGGGCAGCTCCAGCTCCCCAGGATCCCCCGGAGGCTGCAGGCAGAGCCCACTCCTGACCTGGCACCAAGGGGCAGCACCCAGAATCCACCTAAACTTGCCAGCAAGGTGGGCTACGAGCCTATGCCAGCCTTAGGAGCCAAAGGGGTGTCACTTCTTCTGCCCCTTTTACAGCAACGCTGCTTCCCACCCTCTCTTGTAGTCCCAGGCAAGAAATGAGGCATTGCTTTCCACATGGCCCTTGCTTTCTACTCTGCCTGCACAACACAAGCTCTTGAAAACAAATATGTTATGGGGAGATGTCCTCTGCACCAGAACCGATGGCTGTAGGGGGAATTTGTTGCAAATGTTTGACTTGTAAGAGATGGCTTGTGGTGAGCTGTATGCCATTGGAAATTCAGATTTTCATAGGTCAGAGTAGCCTCACTACATGATATCAGTGACCTGTTTGGTTCAGAGATTATCTTTGTGGCTCTGGCACATATTAAGAACTGAAAGAAGAAAACATTTTCAAAAAACCTGCACACAAAAGAAAATATTTTACATTTGCCAAAACTTTTGCTGTAGAGCTTGAGACTTGACACAGCCTAAATTAGTTTAGATTTTTTTCTTTCTTTCTGATTTTGGCTGTTTGTGTAACCATTAGCGTTTCAAATCTATAGAAATTTTAAACTTAATTATGTAGGTGTCCAACTTATTTTAAGATGTGTTATATATATTAAAATCAATCACTTTCAAAATTAATACATCCTGCTGCAGTGGATATCTGAGACTAGCTGAAAACTTAGTTTAGAGGATTTTGTCTTCCTTTAGGTTCAGTGGATGTCTTTGTTTCCACAGGGAAAGTGTCAGAAGTGTCACACCTACTGAAGGTACAGTGCCAGCACAGCCCACCCTTGGCAAAGGGACAGGAAAACACCACCACGGAAATAGGAATGTGCATGTAATTCTTGTGTGTGTGCATGCAGTATACAAATACACCAGCTGGAAAGGTTCTGTCCAAAACTCTTCATGCTAAATGGAAAAATGGCCAACAGCCAGATTAAACAGCTACCAGGGAATTATAATATTAAAAAAAAAAAAAAAAAAGAGTAGTGATGGGACACATAGCACAAAATCAGCAGGAATGAGTGACTTTTCCGGAGCATCACATTCAAAAACCTCCCCCAGTGTGTTTCACTTTTTGATATATGAAGAATCCCCACTGGAATCTGGAATCTGGTGGTTTGTCTGGGCAGGTACTGTTCTGCTGAAGGGAGAGCATGAGGTTTTTATAGAGACTACATTTTAGATCCTGTTGAGTCACAAATAACTCTTCAGGAGCTACTGTTTTACTCTCTGCTTTTTGTAAAGCAGCTGGAAAAAGCACAGGATGAAATGCTGAGACAGCTTATCTGAGCCAGACCAAACTATCTAAAATTTGCCTAAATGAAATAAGAGCCCTGATGATGGAGTTATTCCCACTTGACTCGAGTCCCCTGCCTCAACAGGAGCACAGCCCTGCCTGTGACTTTCCAGACCCTGGTCTGAGTTTCTCAGAACCATTTGTGCCAGTCAGCCCAGGCTGTGCCCTCCTGAGAGCTTTTCCCCACAGGCAAAACTTGACCACTCTGCTCAATTTAAACCAAAGTACCCTTCAGTGCTCTGTGCATCCTGATCAGTAAATACCTGCTGCACTAAGGGCAGGATGGCTGTAATTGTAGCCAGGACCTTTAAGGAGCTGTATTTCTTTTATGAACCCATTATAAACCCCGCATTAAAGCACATTTTTTTGCTGTGATGTTTCAGTTTCAGACCATTTCCTCCCAAATTGTAAACATGCAGCTCCATGAGCAGCACAACTAATGAAGCCTGCTTTTCAATAGATTTATATCTCATTGGCTGGATTCCCTGGTGTCCAGGACCATGCAGGCTCCTTCCCAAGCTTTTATTGCACTGTCTCATTCCTGCCCACCTTCTACGCTTTCCCCTTGTGTAGGAACTCTTTGTGTCTAACAAATGGAGCGTCAGGCTGTAGTTTTCCCCTTAGCAAGATCTCTTTCCTCAGTGAGGTTTCCTGTACTGGAGACTGAGAGGACTTGATCTGATAGCCCTGCTCCTGGTGAGTGTGGATCAGAGCAGTTAGTGGGCTCAGAAGGTATCAGGAGCAGATGAACATGCACAGACATAACTTCAAGAAGCCAAAAGGAAAACACAATTTTTTTTCTCTCTCTCCTTGTTTTTTTGGTTTTTTTCCTAATTCCAAATTTGTTCCCTACCCAAGTCTTTGCCTCCCTGATGGAGGTTTAGTGCTGCAGTAGCAGTTACAGTGCACAGAACAAGGCACTGGTGCAGTTGTAGGGAAAAATGTACCAGCCTTGGCCCTCCTTGAAAGCTGAATTCAATTATTTGTTGATAAAATCCCCCTGACAGGTAATTTGCTTCAGTATTCAGCTTCTGCAGTGCAGTGTAACGTGGTGTTGGATATTGGAAGGAGAAAGAGATATAATGGAATACACTTTTTTTCTCTTTCTAAACTGCACAGGCTTCTTTTAATTTATTTTTTTCTTTCACTATATTGAAGCTTTCTAAAAATCTGCCAAGTTCATTGTCAGTATCTGTTTTAAAAGCCTTACAAAACACAGATAGATCCTTAAGTTCCTTTCAAATTAATTGTAATATTGGAAAGTTTTTTCAGAGTTTTCTAGTATTTTCAGGAAGAAAAAGCTGAAAATCAAACAGGAATTTGTATGCTCACATAGTCTCTGTGCTTTTAATGGTTACTACCAACTATGATCACCAGGGAGACAGTGAATTCAGTGAAATTTATTCCAGTAAATATCTAACAAAATACCATCTATTATTAGATAGAATATGGGGTTTTTTTCTGCAGAAAGATCCACAGATTAAAATTTGTCTGTCGTCAGGTCCTTTGCTAAAAAGGACAAGGTGATTAGAGGTGTAACAACCTTTACTAGCAGGAAATATGGATAACTTATCTATAGAGAAAGTGTCATCTTAATCGATACCCATTAGCATTCAGCCCAAGCTTACAGAAGTCAGTAGAAAACCTTGCACTAATTTTTCTGGGGTTTGTGCCCACAGCCCACTCATGGACTTTTTATAAGGGGTGTTATTGTAGATGTTCTGTCCCACCAAAATGTTGAATCCTTTCCTGAAATCCTCTAAGATAAATTATACCTGCCTGTTCCTTGCACACTGCTTGAAGAACAGAGCTACAGAACGTTTCTGTATCATCTTTGATCTCTAAAATTGAACAGACAGCATCTCAGCAATAATCACACTCATGAGATTCCTGATACTTCCAGATTTTTACCTGGATGGAAGAAACTGCACTTTGCTTTCTTGTCCATCTCTGTAAGGATTTAGCTGTATAACTTTCAGACCAAACCTTGGAGTAAACTCTGTTGGAATTTAGCATAGATGTGTGAATGGGGTTTTAACTTTTCTGTGTCGGTTTGTTGAACTCATTCAGACATCCCCAGCTGTTAGGAAATGCAAACTGCTTTGTGATCTTCTCAATAAACCTTGACATCGTATTTAGCTTTTGAGGATGATGAGACAAGCCAAAACATGAGGGAGTTGGTACAGCTGAAAATGCTGCACAATTTGCAGTCTTTGCTCGAAAGGTAAAACATCCAAATCCGTATATCCTTTACTGAAGTGCTGTATTTACCTTGGTGTGACTATTCCAAAGGGAAGGTCTGGTGTCACCTCTGCTTCCTGCAGAAATGAAGTGCACAAGCTTTATGTCATGTACTCTACCCATATTGATTAACAGATTCCCTAAGAAGCAGAATAATATTCTTACAACAGCTCATTGACAAAGAAATGGACTTCTGGGACTCCCTGCAGCATGTAACCTGAAATCCATAACCAGTCACAGGATCCAAAGATGGATCCAGCATTTTCTGGAGTAAGGGATATTATAAGAGCAAGTACTGTAACCTAGAGAAGTTTTACTGCCATTCTTTTGACATCAGACTATTGCACTGGCTTACAGGATCTGAAGGGTTGTGTAATGCCTTGTTCTAACAAGCTAGTGGGGAAAACATACAGGAAAGTGAGGTTGATCCAGTTCCAACTAAATATGGATGAGAGGATAGTACATGTTGTATATACTATCCTCTCATATCCATATATACTGATTTGAGTAAATCAAAAAACATTCCAGGATTCCATTCCTTAAAATGTGTTTTGGGAGAGGAATTTAAAAAGTAGTGTGGTGTAAAAAAGGAGTAAAGCCAAGGCAGATTGTCATTTGGATTAAACTGGCTGAAATAAAAGTAGGTACTCTAATTAGCCACTGCCTTCATTAGCCTTCTTCTGAGACTGGTGTTAAAAGGGGGGAAAATGTCCTGTAGCACCTGCATGCCCTTCTGCCTTGCTGATCATGTGTCTAGGAAAGAAGCCATGTCACCTCCATTGCTAACCATTGTCATAAGGATTTTTCTGTCTCCAAGTCCGGGCTGCTGTTTGTCCCACTGGCCCCACAGCAGCACTGGCTCCCTCACAGCCAGAGCCAGGCAGACACTGCACATATTGAGTGCTGCCTCTCCTTGCTTCTGAGGAGCCAAACCTCATCCATCACCCACAGTTGCCTTTTCCTCCATGCTATTGTCTGCCAGCCCAAACCAGAAGCACAACCACCCTGCTTCTCCAGCACCGAACAGCGTTTGGCGACTCTGGCCAATTATTTGCACTGCCCCAAAGGAAACTAGTAAAAATCATCTTTGGAAGCAGACAGATTTTGCTTGCTGTCACCAGAAAGGTTACTTTCTTTAGTCTCTGAAGGCTTTGGTGGATCAATTCTTGTGCATGGGAAAATAGATTAGAAACACGCCGTCAGGTACGCTGTGCACAAGATAGACGGATGGAGACAGTGGTATCTATCTGCTACAGGGAATTGTCACAGGGGCACAACTCATCACACTGGTTCTTAGAGGGCTTAATATGCTGCTGGTAAATAATCTATTTTTTATTACCTCACATCCCCAGATTGTCAACATTCTCAGCTTTTTTGCCACAGCTAATTAGACAGGCAAAAGCCTTATAGCCTAAAGAACAAGTCTGAGCTAAGCACCTGCCAAAATATCTGACTTTTTTTAAGAACTGGAATGTCAAAGAGTGAAGGGGCTGCAGATCACATTTAAACGCTTTGAGCATCAATAAGATGATTAGACCCATGAGGCAAACGTTCAGAATTTCTCTCAGACTCACCACTGAGAGAAGGCAAGATAAAACTCTGATAGATAAAACTACTGTGCAACGGTACCAAAGCTAATTATTCTGCTGAACTCTCAGAGAAATCTTGCAGGGATGTGTTGACAGCATGCTCTGTGTGGCCACTTCTGTTCAGGAAAGCAATATTTAATTGCATATGTGAATGAAGTCTCTCTGTGTAAAGTATCGCTTTCGGAAAAGAAATTGTCTGAACCAAAACAAAGAATGACCTCGCTGTTAGCCAGGCAAGGCTGATTTGGCAGGGAGAAGGGAATTTTCTTTGTTTTTTCGTGGGGGTTTTATTTTGGTTTTCCCATCCTTTATTTAAAAATCCTGTTTTCAAGCAATTAGTATAGGAGATTTTACAAAAGGCTCTGCACCAAGGGCAAAAGGCACCAAATGATGCCCCTGTATCAGGCATGCCATGACTAAGGCTATTTGCAAGCAAATAGCAGCAAAGGTGTCCTTGCAGTCCCTGTGTAGCCTCAGTGGACAGACTCATGGTGTTCATGTCTCAGTGTGTCCATGTCTCACATTCCTGGTGAGCCTGCTCCAGGCTGGCTTTCACCCAGCACAGGGACCACAGCCCACACTGCCTGCAGCACCTCCTTACCCTGCTCTTCATGACCAGGAGCAGATATCATGTATCCATAAGGCTGATGGGGTGTCCAGTATTTGTACATCCGAAGGAAGAGATGATGTTAGAGATACTGGAGAGGGAAAATGGCTTCCAGCCTCTCCAGCCTGAGCAGCAAGTCTGCTCAGCGGGACTGTCACTATTTAAGGAGTGGTGCAATCAAGCTATTGACTACCTTTGGCTTTCCGTGGTTACAAGCCCCAGCACCTATTTGTGCCTTTGGAAGTCATCCCAGAATTTGCTGACTTATGATTACTCATCAGGGACCCCTTTCTCTCAGCTAAAGAGAATAACCTGCTTTTTCCATATATTAACTTTTACTGCAATAACTTTTTGTACTTTCCTGTTTCTGATATTGCAGAGGGAGAGATGGAATGGAGTTCAAACAAGGGAAGCCGAGATGTATCATCTGCCTGCACTGAAGTATAAGCAGTTACCAGCTGATGTCATACACTGCTTGATGACGTTGATATTGCTGGAAATATCTCTAGGACTGAAAATAGTAAGGATAAAAAAAATTGGCAGACTGTGTGTTTGTTTTCCTGATTGGATAGAAGGTGATAAATTTCTTTTGGTTCCATTTATAGGCATGGTCTTATTTTATATTGATTTGCTGTTCTTAAAATAAAAAAAAATATCTACTCTAAGTAATTTAGGGCTACAACAAAACCTACTGGGTTCTGCCAGTGGCTTCTGAGTAGCAAACTTTAAGGCAGCTTTCTTCTCATTCTCCATGCTGAAGATGTTCTCTCTCTCTGTCACTTCCATAATTTCTATCTACGTAGATTTTATATATTCTGAAACCAGCCACACTTTGAGGTGGATTATTCCTTCTCTCTCTTATGAAGTAACTTTGCTTCAAACTCAGCCTCCAATGCAAGACCACAGTACCACCCACAGAGGAACCACTTGTGCAGAGTTCAGGGTTATAACCCCCAGAACAGGCATGGGAAGGGGCTTTGACTGTGTGCACAGATGATGTTTTGTGGTAACCCCACTTTTCTGTCACTGCGTAAGGGTCTTTCACATAGTTTATAATTTGGGTACTACGAATCGTTGCAAGCTGTCTAAAGTGTTTCTTGCATTGACGGACTCCCAAAGCTCCTGTTGAGGAGGGGCAGTGGGAGAGCAGCTGGGTGGATGGCTGGCAACTGGCCAAAGTCAGCCAGCACAGATGGGGAACTCTACATGGCCATGAGTAAGAAAAGTCAAAATTCTGACATTTGTCTTCCACTTTTTTGAGTTGTGGCTTGAGTGATATTTAGTGTTTTTAGTTGTTTTTGTTTACCTGAGTTTTCAAAATTCAAGTTCTCTGTTTCCCCCTTTCCTATTGCAAGGAAATGAGTGAATTGTTGTCATGATTCCTTTCTATCTGAGATATTTTGTGGTATTTTTCTCTCCTAGGCAGAAATGTCAGTAAGAAAGTGGCAGAGCTCTACAGCCTTGGTCTGGTTTTGCTGTTCAGGGTTTATTGTTCGGCTGAGAAAGCCTTGAAGATTCCCAAACCAGTGACATGAAAACCAAGGTAAGCAGTGACTAAATTAAGTGCAGAGACTAAATTAAAATTGGACATTGTATTGTGTGTCCATAGCTGGAGAGGGAAGTTAAAATTGAAACCAAAAGGCACTGTGGCCAGTCTCTTTTCTTAGCTCTGGATTTAAAAGTCTGGCTAATATCTTCATTCAGGACAAGGTCTGCTTGATTCAAGGACAATATTGAGTCAGGTTTAGTGTGTCAACAAGAGAATCAACCTTTACTTTGAGAAGTGTATTACCCACATGGGCAGCTACAGAAAAAGGTGGGGAAGGAATTGGTAGTGGTAACTGAGGTGAGGAGCTGGAGTGGTCCTGCTCTCACTCTCTCTTTTTCACACATGAATATACACATGTAGATGTCTTTCATATCCTTCCTTGTGTCTTTTCCATAGGCTTCTCTGTCAAGTTTGGGATTTCTTTTTAACTAATATAACATTCCACATCTCCAGTGAGAGCTTCTCAGGCTGACCATGGCTTGTTTGCAGTTGGCACTGAGCTGCATAGCTTCCCCAGAGGTGCTGAAGTTTGGGCAGGGGCCCTGCAGTGCTGCTGGGATACAGAGCTCACCTGGGGGCTGTGCTCAGATTACACACAGGGAGCCAGAGCAGCAATTTATACAGCAGTCTGTGATGTACCTCCACCTTCCCTGGCAGCCAGGTTAAGCCATCTCAGAAATCCCAGCCTCAACAGGGAAATCACTCAGTTTTCTGGTTCCCCTAGCCTGGAAATGCATTCCCTCTCTGCCAGGACTTGAGAGAATTGCATCCATAATACACTACTCCTGTTTATAGGAGCAAAGCTTGCTTTACTACGCTTGAATTTAAATAAAGGTATTTGCACATCCCTGATGAATTTTTTCCACCTGTATTTTTATCCATAATAGACTGCCTCTGTACTAGCAGTGACTGATCAATTGTTTGGGGGTTGTTTGTTTTCAAGGCAGTGCGTGGGTGATTCTCGATCCTCTCCTGTGGCAGAGCCTGCTGTTATCAATATGTTACTTTCTTTTCACTGGGAACGTAGCTTGCAGAAGGCATGGAAAATAAATGGGGTCTGGTTTAACTCCAGTGACAGGGACCATGTCTGATAAATCAGCATCCAACGCCTCTTCCCCCTTTGGAACTGGCCAGGGCAAGACCTGCACTTGGAAGGTCTGAATTTTTTTTATCTTTTTCTAATTAACAGGAGTTAGCCTTTCAAAGTGTTTGCAGCAAGTGAGAGCCAAGAGGCTGGAGTGAGTGCTCTCTGTGGTCTCCAAATCATTTGCTTTTCAAGGGGAATAGCGAGATTAGAGAGAGGCCTGACTTGGCTGTCAGGTCTCTAAAGGAAAATCTGTGCTTGGTGGGGCCAAAAATGCAGTGCTCATAGAAGTGTATGAGAACAGTGTTTTCTCACCTGTGAGTTCAGCAGGTGCAGTGAACAACCTGATGGAGGCAGGGGCTCAGCCCAACACAGATGTCACCCTCAGGGGTGTGGGTGCCACACTGAAGCTGCCACGAGGACACATGCAGGGCTGGGAGAGCAGCTCTGACTCCAGCATCCCTTCAGTCCTGGGCAGAGGGTGCCAGAAATTTGTGTCCTGCCAAGGACCAGAGATGGTCACACTCCATCTCCTTTCCCTTCCACATTTAGTTTGTTTGCTTTATCAAGGCATACAGCCACAGAATAGTCCTCATGTAGTTTTTACCCTTCCTACTGTGGAGGGGTTTCTGTCTCATTTAGTGGCTTTAGGCAGTGCTGAAGTTCAATGAGGAGGAGCAGGGACTCAGCTGGAAATGCCAGTGTGCCTGCCAAACTGTCACCCGAGGTGTTTTCAGATGAGGATGTCTGCAGAAATTACACTGAGGCTTGGCATCACTAGGCAAAGTGACTCTCTTAGCTCCACTGCTGACTAATACAGACAGCATAGTCTGTCACCCCATTCAGAAACAGTAGCTGTACTGAAAATAAAATTTTAGAAAGAGTGGAATTCTGTAGGAGCAACTTTTATTACCAGAAAAGAAACATCTCTCATATAAAGAGTCAGTCCATTGCTGCAAATTTAGGTAATTTTCCTCATATTTCCCCATCCATTTCACTCTGATGTGGTGTGTGTCCTGCAGCAGGATGCTGCCACTGCCATGGAGGTACCTTAGGGCAGCAGCACAGCCTCTCCAGTGGGTCCCCCTGTATGCTGGTGCCTGCAGGCCTGCCCTATGGGATGGCTGGGTGCACTGGGAATGCCCCACTGTGCACCAGCAGCACTGTCCAAGCAGGACTGGGCACCCTCCACATCCACCAGTCCCAGCCTCAAGGCTGATCCCTCCAGCTGTGCAAGTGGCTGGAGCTGTTC
Organism: Corvus moneduloides; assembly: GCF_009650955.1. Classification (NCBI taxonomy): domain Eukaryota; kingdom Metazoa; phylum Chordata; class Aves; order Passeriformes; family Corvidae; genus Corvus; species Corvus moneduloides. Next base: position 12,756,337 of record NC_045491.1, on the reverse strand, counting down.
AGGAGCATTGCTGAGTTCCTGCTGCTGCTGTGCTGCTGAAACACAGTTCACCTTAGAAAAGGGGTTTTCAAAAAGTGCCATTCCTCACCACAGTGTTTCATTCTCCCAGAAATTTTTAATGGGGAGGTTTTTTGTTGGTTTAAGTGTAAGGAGGGGGGACTCCCCTGCCTATCCACAAGCTCAGCTTGGTCTCTCTGTGTCAAGCTGTGATGTTTCTGGCTCATGTTTCATTACCAATAATAATGAGAGTTTTCTGAACAAGAGAGGTCTTGAGGCTTTAGCATTTTCACCAGGCAAATGTGAGGATCTTTATCTCAATTCTTGTAGACCTGAATCATCCTTGCCTGTGTGGCATGCTCTCTCAGTGGCAGGAGCACAGCTGAGAAAAAAACAAGCATGAGCCTTTCCTACAGGTAGAATTTCAAGGGCATTTTCTCATCCAGGTCCAGCTTTATGTGTCTGTAACACTAAGATTTTTCACCTCTTTACAGGACATCCTACAGATTTTTGTATTCTTCCTATGCATCATTTTCCTGGTAGTCTATTTGTGGTTTACTGGCTTAGTCTGTGGGGTTTTTTTCTTCCTATTTCAACCTTTTGTTCTTAGTTTTTGGATTCCCAGATTTCCTCTGAGGAACCATCTGGGGCAAAAATATAGCTGTTGTCCCTGTCAGGTCTTACAGCTGAGAAAGTTATAAACAGAATTTCTGTGCCTGGTCCTTTACCTGCTCTCTCTTAGTATCCATTGCAGTTGATGATGGGTTTGTTGTCAGATTTTAAAAAATAGGGAAAGATTGCTGGTCCAGCTGGAGGAATGCTGCTTTGTGGTTTGTTTGTCTGGAAGATATTTTAAGTTGGCTTGAACACGCTGATTGGTAAGACCAGGATTGCTGAAAAGCAAATAAAACCTTGAGGGGGTTGGAGGAGACATTTTTTTTCTTTATTCTAAAGAATATATTAGCCTTCAGTTCACAAATAAATCACAAGTTCCAGAAAATCTGAGTCTCTTGCTTGAGCCTCTAACAGGGTATGAATAAATGTGTACCCTGTTGCAGCATGTGAGGGGAGTTAGAGATTTCTGCTTTGCTAACCCTGATGGCTGTGTTTGACTCTGTATTTACCTTAGCCAAACCTGAGGAGTGTTTCATTAATTTGGGGAATGCCAGAGCTTTTGAAAAATTCAGTCTCTCACTCATATCACCTATTTTAATATCAGTATTATTCCAGCCAAGGGATGTTAAGCTATGTCAGGGCTTTGTGCCCAGGAGCAGCATTTCAGGTGTTTGTGTGCTGCAAGGCAGTGCAGTGCATTTCTTGCAGTACTTGACTGGCCTGCAGAGTCCAGTAATGCTGATTTTCTGTGTTGGCAGAATAAAAAAAAGTTAACTCCCTCTTTTAATTCAGATATTTCTATTTAGACCTGAGTTTCCCAGTCTGTGCTGCCTGTGCCCTCCCTCAGCACTGCTGGCAGCAGGGGTACAGTGCATCAAGCACAGGCAGTGCTCAGCTCTCCTGGTGACATTCATGTTCTCAGTGACCAGGTATTTTGGGGGCAGGACTAAAGAAGCCTAACTATTACCAAGTACTGGGAACTGAGTCTTTGGAAATCTTTTAAGAACCTTTTGGTTCACTCTAAAAAAATATCTGACCACTTCTGACAAATGCTGGGAGTTTTACAATCTGGTTTTCTGCAGGAATCCTCACTTACTTTCTATAGATTACTTGGTCTCTGTGTGTGTGTTTTCCTCCACTAGAAATCTCTGAGCTGACTGACAGACTTAAACTTAGTCTATCACAGGTTTGAAGTCCTAAAAGATAATTAAATTCCTGTATGTTCTCCTGGAAATGGTCAGTCAGATGCAAGAGACTAGTGTTGGAACATTCCCAGTAATAGTTTTAATAACTTCTGGACTCTGCTTTGGCATGGACTTAATGATCCCCTCATATCCTCCCCAGCCTAATGAATTTTATGACAGTTAAAACCTCAATGTGATTGAGTTGATGGGGTTTTTTTTATTTAAAAGGTCGTCCAAGAGACACCAACAAATAACAAGCAGAATTTCTCCATAGCTTTTGCTGATCGAACAGATCATTTTTCTTCTGGAGTGCCTGGGGGTTTGGATCCACACTGAGCTGATGGAAAGCAGTCTTTGGCACAATTCTCAGATGTTCATCATGGGCTTTCAAACAGACCTCTGATTCCACCTCCTAAGTCACTTTGGTTAAATTTGTCTTTCAGAATTAATTTTAAACCCAAATAATAATTTTTCTAGTTGCTGAAATAGCCTGTCTTTTTTTTCTTTTCCTTCCGAAAACGTACATCCCCAGCACACAGACAGAAAGAGAGAAATGCTTAAATAAGTCAAAGATGCCATTTTGGGACTAAACTATTCTTAGCATTTACAAGGAGGAAATTATTTAATAGACCTAATCATCTGTGTTAGTCAAAGAAATTCACAGTAAGACATTTACAGGATAGTGGTTTAAACTGTACATTCCTTGAGGCTTTTTGTTTTTATCTATAAACCCTCACTCTGATGTCTGGGGCACTTGAAATGGCCCTAGGAAAACCAAGACTCAGGAGAGCCCACTAGGTTCTCTGGGTGCTCAGTTTGTAGGGGATGTGTCAGAAAACACCAGCCCCATCCAAAACAACTGGCACTCGCATGTATAGACACATTTGTCACTGTTGGGATAAAAATATGTCAGTCTTTAAGCACAGGGTTTCTTTAACCAAGGTTGTCTGTAATTATAAATCAAACATCACATAGCATAGCTGGAAATGCTCCTGGTTTTGTCATTCCTGATGATGCCATCTGCACTGTCTCTCTTGTCATTCATGACTCCTTAAATCAACCATTGTCTTCATATATGCTGAGACTCTTGATTCTAAGCATATGAAAAAACTCTTCAAATCTTGAACCCAAAATCATATTTAGCATGAATGCTGTTTGCACCCCAACTAGGAAAGCTGGGAAACGCTTGCTCTGCTCCCAGTCTCAGCAAAGCTCTAACAGCCACCGGGCTGTGCTGAGAAAGAAATGAGATTCTTTAGAATTTAGACTGGAAATCATCTGAGGACAAGACCGTGTGAATTTGCTCCACCTGTGGTGTGTTCCCCATGGCTGGGTGGGCTCTGAGGAGCTGTAACCCACAGCAAAGTGTTTGGGACACAAACCCTGGCCCAGCTGGCCCAGCTCCATGGCCTTTCTCGCCCAGCAGGGAGCTGAGGATGTTCTTGGAGCTGGGAGGGCTTAGCCACAGGAAGAATGTTTAGCTGGGGCCACCCATCAAGGCCCCCAGCACGATCCCAAAGGAAGGCAAGGAGTGTTCTCCCACCACCGGGATCCAATTATCCCGTGGAGAGAGGCTGCGGAAGGTGAGGAGGAGAAGGGCCCTGGAGCACTGCAGTGCCTTGCTTTCTCAACTCTGAAAGGAGTTTTGAGCTTCAGCTGTTGCCAGCAGTTTTATTAATGGCTAGCTGCTGGTTGAAGCTTCAAGTTGAAGACTTGGGATGTTTGAGCCTCGTGGGATTTAGTTATTTCTCAATGCTGAGCAAGACCTAGAAGAAGTGATACTTGTGTGGGCCAGCAAATAGCAAACCTCAAAGCTGGGAGAAAAGTTCTCCCTGCCAAAAAAAGTGCTCACAAGTTTGATTTTGGGGTGTTTTATTATTTTTCTGTTTGGAGACTTTTTTTTCCTAAAGAAATAATCTAGACAAAGTGGCGTTGCTCCCAAATCTAAAATCAGTTTGGCATATCTTTGCTCCTCAGCTTTTTTTTTCCCTCTTCTGGGCATCTTCAGAAGGACATTGAACATAGAGAATTGGAAGGAATGGGTAATTTGTTATAGGTGACTGAAATATGTGAGGAAAATTAGATGTACTTAGTAGACAAAGGTCAGAATTAACATTTATGTATCTGAACACATACATTTAGAAGAAATGGTGTGTTAAACCTGAACCTCTATTAGTAATGATCACAAAATTCGAATAAAACATTTTCATATTGGGAAACAGGCTTTTCTCACCAACTTGTTGCATGTTGGCTGTTCTGGTATCCCCAGCTATTTGAGGTAATCTTCAGAGAGAACCCTATTTCTGAAAACACTGGTCCCAGATGAACAGCCAAATTCAAATGCTTTGCTGATCTGATTTTCAGACTCTAGATCTGAAGCTTTTAATTTTTGCTCTGTGTGCGGACCCTGAATCCCTGAAACATGTGTGATTCACTTAGAATTAATCTTGTCTCCCTGCACACTATTATTTTCTCAATAGCTTTATTTCCCTCCCTCCTCACCCCTCCCAAAATGAACAGAGGCTCTACTGTATAAAAGGTATCTCCTCCTGGCACAAAGCACTTGCAGCTTCATTCTGGTGCGAGGCTATTGCTGACCAGGTCAGCCTTTCAGTGAGCTGACCCAAATCCTACAATCCTCTCAAAAATACGTCTAAACCTGCCTGTCTGATTTCCATCAAGGATTGGGATTCTGAGGTCTGGTTGCTTGGGTTTATTTATTTTGTTCCAGTTCAGCTTTTCAGCACATCAGAAACACATTTACAAATACCTTGAATTATGCATTTCCCATGGGGTGAAGGATCTTTAGTCTAAACCCTCTGTATTTTCTTATGTCTTATTCTGGTGCTGTTACTCCCCAAATGGAAGGTAGCTGTAAAAGCTAATTTAACACAGCACCATAACACAGTCCACGGTTTCTGGGGACAGGAAGGCAGGGGTTGCAATGTTTGGGGGTTTGGTGGTTGAGGGGTTGCAATACAATAAGACTTGTATTTTCCTCTGCAATAAACCCTAAAGCCCACAATGTGTAACCCGCCAGAACGAGTTACCTAATGATTATTTCCAAAGGATCCGTGATTTGCAGGCGCCATCATCTGGGCACAGCCTCTGTTTGCAACTGGAATTAATGGAGACTCAGAGATACAAACTTTGGAGCCTCGGCAAATCTGCAAATGGTTCCTACTAATAAAACAGCGTTTTTCTCTAAATAAATACATGTGTCTGTACCCCCCAACACACACACACTCTCTGTGAGTGTTTAGAGATGATAAATACTAGACAGTAAAGATGGATTAATCCTTTCTTAAAGATTTAATTATGTTCTGGGCTGTTGGGACTAAATCCATTAAATCAAGATGGAATTTCTAATCTATCAGCATGTCTACTCCAAGCATCTGTGAGATACAACCCCCCTGGCTCCAGGCCATGAGACCTTCCCAGACTGTTGGTTCAACTTCTTGCCTCTTGGATGTTGTGCTCACTGTTCTTTTCACCACTATCTGTTGGAGAGTAATACAGGATTAAAATTGGGTTAAATGGGAACCCAAACCATCTTTTCATGCTCAGGAGTTTCAGTCATTTATCTGATGGTGAGGAAGGGAAGACCACCCTTTTGTCTTCAAAAAAATTACCCTTTGTTCACCCAGTGCAAGACAAGTCTTTGCTCCCTGAGCCTCTGGGAGAGGAGCAGAAACTGAACTTGTGTGACTTCAGGCACAGCAGCCAGGGCAAGGTTCAGGAACTTCCTTCTGAAATAATAGTTTCTTCCACAATGATCTGAAGAGCCTGGGTTTCATTTGCTTTTCTTTTTTAAAATCTTTTCCATGCTTTTTGGGCGATCTCCTCTGACAAAAGAGTTCCAGGGCACTGATGTTTCACAGTGGTTTCCATGGCTTTGACAAGAACAGGACAATGGGCAGTTTGACCCCAAAGGTAAAATCGTCGCAGCTCTGAAGTTGATAGCACCTCCTAATACCTCTGCTCTGGATATATTACCTTTGCAGAGTAATTCAAATGGATAAATATCTAATGAAACATAAGAAAAACATTGGATTTTAAAATGAGAACCACTCTGGAAACAGCAGAATTGGTGTGCTGGGACAAAGCAGATCACACGCACATGTTTTTGCTGTTCCTTCCCTCCTGCTTTCTTTTCTAAAATTCCTATTGGTCCCATGAGGAGCAGGAGAATAAACCTGTTGTCAGTTTTATTGCAGAGCTGGCTGCTTAAACTGATGTCTCACTGCAACATGGTTATAAAAAGGAAAAAAAGAAAAACTGCCAAAAAGCCTTGCTGATGTAAATGATATTCCTGTTGGAAGACTCTCCAGGAAAGGGCCTCTGAAGCAGGAGAAGCCTAATACATACAGCAGTATTTTCAAAACACCGACTTAAAAATTTAAAGCCCTATGGCTTTTTTTTCCCTGCTGTAAACTGTGAGCAGGGCTGCCCGGGCTCTGCTCTGAAGAGGATGGAAAGAACAGATCAACACAGTAAACCACGGCTGTCTGGTGGTGATATGGTGATATGAATTTTAAATTAACCTGCAAGAGAAATAATTTTCCATACTTTGGAATGCAGCCTGACATAAAATTTTCATTTACATGTTCGTTATAGCTTCAGGAAATTGCCATCACCGACACCCCTGATTTCTAGTACCCAACATATGATGTTCTTTCTTCTCTTTCTCCTTCTCTCAGGGAGGCATTTTGATGATATAACTCCTTGTGTCATTCTGATGAGGCACATTGTTGATACAAACTGTCCCAAGGTCTGGCATGACTGCTCAGTTGTAGGCTGTGTGTGCTCTCTCCCCAGGAATCACTGCACCCTTTTCCAAAGTCAGGCTTGTCATGTTGTGTTTGAAAATGTCAATACACTTGGTAATTTCATTAAAATCTTAACGTTGTCTTGGGTTTGCATAATTAGGATGGAAATCTCATGAGAATATTTTTCCCTGTGATATATCCAGGCACAGAGCAATACCAATACAAAGCTCACTGAATTCACGTACATTAAAATGAAAAATAACCAGGGAAAGGTACTGATTTCTACATGTCCAGAGTTCAATTTGGTTTATTTTGGGACCTACATAGTGAGCTGTTCATTTGTTGCATTCATTCCAAGTGGCCTGTCACTGATGAGATACAGGCTTCCCAGAAGACAGTTCAAGGGATAAGTCATGATCTCTCAGAGCCCTTAATGCCACCTGTGAGCCACAACTGCAGCTTCTGTGCAGTCCCAGCTCTTGCCTGTTCTTCATTGCCAGCGCTCCCTTCAAAGGGGATTTAATTACCAACTTTCTCTGCTCTCTGCTTGAAATTTTAGAAAAAACAAAACGTGTAAGGATCCATTTGACCTCTGTTCTGAAAAGCAGTGATGTGAAATGAATATTTGTTGGACTATTGATCTTTGCTTGTTCTTAAATACACTGCAGCCTTAATAAATGCCTTTGGTCCATCCCTCAGCTGGTGTAAATTACCACGGCTCAATGCAGCTGAGCAGATTTACATCATTTGAAGACGCAGTCCTTGGCATGTTGGAGCAGCCTGCTTTTCGAGAACCTGGCAGTTAGTGTGCCATGGATAGCATTTACAGCACCTCTCACCCTGCAAATCCAGTGCTGGCCTGCTGTGATCAGGTAATTTTGGGAAAGAAGGGCTAGCACCCTTGCTTTGTGAGGTGGTTTGCATCCTGTTCTCTGTGTTGCTTTGCTTGGCTCATGTGAAACAGTGGAGCAAGGGTGATTTTTGGGGGGTCTGTACACCCCACAGCCCTCGTGGCACAGGTTGGGAGGGCTCCCTGTGCTGCCCTTGTGCTTGCTGCTCCTCACCCCTGAGCCAACCCCACTGCCAAAGCTATTCAGTGTGCAAGTGCTCTTACTTTTATGGGCGCTTTATGACTCTTCTGTGTGGAACATATAATTTTAATGGGTGGAAATCAAATTAACTCTAAACCCCACTTGACTAGTGCTTCTTGTGAAGACAGTGGAAATTCTGTTTGCTGCATTCCCAGCTCTCCAAACCGTGGTAACCTCTTGGCCTCCAATGCTTGCTATGTGCAATGGGAGTCCAGGAGTCTGTACCATTTCATTCTGCTTTGCTATTTCACCACAGTTTGGATTTTCATAAAGTGAAGGACTCAACTAAAATACTGTCTCACTCCCACACCAGAGCAGCACACGTGCACATTGATGGAGAGAGGACTTATCTCCATTTGCAAGCTGCTAATTGTGAAGTCTTGCGACATAACAGGGATTGTGCTGGGATATAGAAATTCTAACTAAGACACAAATCAAGACAGACTTTGAATTTTAAGAAACCTTTGTCCAGTATTTGGCTGTATTCCTCTGCCATTTGAGATAGTCAAAGGGAGTTGGGAATAATTGATCCAATATAAATCTCTGACTTCAGATGCCTGCCCTCTTCTTGCATGTCTGATCTCCTCTTCCAGGCCTGCTGTATACCTCTGATTTGTATGCATTTCTGTGCTTTTACCTTTTCCAAATAGTTTCTGTTAACTGGTTGTAATATAAGCAAAAATATGAAATTAAATGTTATATTGATTTACTCATTAAGTATGGCAATTGTTAGGTAACTGTATGTTGGTAAACACTATTTGGCATCTCTAAAATGAAAAATAGATTAAGATTATAAAAGATCATAAAACATTCTGAAGACTGTTCCTGTATCTGTTGGAAAGGCTTGCAAGGCACAGTTATTCATATATAATATCTTCAATAAGAATTTGGCTGGGAAAGGAGGGGGTGCCATGTTTTGGGTCTGCAAATTTTGTATGATTTTTATTGCCATCATATGCATCCCTCTGAGCTTTCCCTCCCTCAGACAGTTTGTCTTTGCTGTCTGTGTTTGAATATTCACTGTTTCTTTGCAGGTGCATTAATTTTACCTGTGATTCAGTTTGCCTAAACCAAAGTAGCACATTTTGTAAGTGGTCAAGGCTCATGATTTCATAATGCAGATTATGCATTACTGCTAACTGGCTCCTTTTTTTAAGGAATCTTGCTGCACAGTGTAAACTCATGGGAAGGTGCACCACTGTATGGATTTGCATTATCTGTGGCCTGATGATTACTCCCCAGTGGCAAGATTACATCCCTCTGTCCCCACAATGTGTTCTTGTTGTCATTTGGGAGGGGACTGAGGTGATCCAAGGCACTTTGGGTTCCTCAGCTCCCATGTCAGGGTGTCATTTTTCAGCTCTGATGTAATCCTCAGCCTGGAAGCAGTGGCTCTGACATACAAATACCACTTACACAAAAGCAAGTGACAATTTTACGTGTAGGCAAGGGCAGCATTTGGTGAGACAAATGCCCAGGAACATCTCAAATCAAAGAATTTGCAGCAGGAATGACAAGGTGCAGTTATATTTCCAGTTTTGGAGGTTTGGGTTGTTTGTTTTGTAAACCAAGTTTAATTTTTTCATACAGACACCACCAGCCTCCCCTGAGCAAGCAAGCAGCAAGACTTCAGCTCTCCTTTTCAGTCTGGTTTAAATGAGCCGAGCCGAGCAGCCAGACCTTGGTGCAAATGTTATATCCCATTGAGTCAGACAGCTCTAAAGGCCAGTCTGGGTTTTAAGGTCTTTCCAGAACTAAGGACTCCTTGTAGCTAATCACTCAACCCTTGTCCTCTCTTCACCCTTCTTAAGAGTATTTTTTATTTGAAAGTTTCTGTTCCTTTCACACAAATCAAGCTTTGGGTTTCCAGTGTTGCTAAAAACATTTCCCAGGGAACTGGGTAATCTGCATTGGCACCAGTAAGGGACATTTACAAGAGGGAAGTTTTGGGGAGGGGATTAAGTGTTTGATCTGGAAATCATACAGGGAGAATGAAGGTAGAATTTTGTGCCATTGTTTTACAGAACTGCTTTTTTTGCCAGCACTGTGCTTTAGTTAGCACAGATAGGAATTTATGCTGACACTGCAGAGCTGAAGTTTGAATCTTCTCCAAACTTCCTTACTGACCAGGAGCCTTAAAGGTTTTTGAGAACTACAAAGGAACATCTGTGCAACAGAATTCATTGAACAGAAGTCTGCTAGAGCCTCTCCAGGGCTGCCTGCACCCTGCTTGGTTTCCTGTTATAGATTATTTTAGAGGGGGTTTTGGCATCCATCCGATTCTGTCAGATCTTCCAGCACAGAGCATCTCTTCTGATCTCATTCATTGTATTTGCTATAGTTATTTTTCAGTACATTTTTATCATTCACAGGTTACAATTCTAATACTATTGGACTGCAGACTCTGTGATGTCTTTTGGCCAAAATACTCCTTTATATTACACACCTTTGGCACTGGTACTAGTCCCATAAAGAGTTACCCTTATCTAAATCTCCCCTAGTCTGCTTTGCAGCAACAGGAACCAGTACAGCTCGAATTTTCTCATCTGTAAACTTGCATCTAGAGTCTGCTTGTTATCCCTTCCAATTTTCAATATTTACTCTTCAAGCAGCTTATTAGAAATATCTTTCATCTTTGTAAAAAATTGCTTGCACTGAAAGGTACTGTATGATCAAGTTTCTGTCACGATGCTGATCTAGGAATATGGGTAGTCCATGCAGGTAACAGGAAAGAGCCCAAGTCCTTGCAGCATCAACAAGCACCTTTAGCATGGTGCAGTCCCAGACAGCCTCACCTTTATGTCCAGTGCCTAAGAACAAGGTACAGGGTTCCTTCTCAGGGGATTCCCAGCTGTGGTGGGGGCAGCGGCCTCAGAAAACAGCAGGATGGTTTCTCTGGAACTCAAGAGCACCAAAAACTGATGAAGATCGTGTTAGAGGGAGATTCCTTTCCTGTGCTTGTGCACATGAACTCCTCTGTAGTGCTTGGGTTGCGTGTGTCCCCAGGTCACCCTGTGTGTGCACGTGTGCCTGTGCCAGTGTCCCACTTGGGTGAGGCTGGGATCATGCTGGGGGTGTGGAGAAAATAAATCTCACCACCTCAGCTCTTAAAAGGAAGTTAGTTACTGACGTATTTCACAGGGAAAGAGGAAAGCAAGACCACAGCCTACCAAAACCAAAATATATATGTAAGTGACTAGATCAATATATGAAACCTCTAAAGACTTTTTTTGATTCTTTTCATAAAACTGAAATTAACTGAAAGTGTCTCAGGGTAATATATAAAACAAGATGGCACAGCTGTCAAGCCTAAATTCTGTGCTGATTTATAGGATTATGGTTCATAGTCACGGGAGTGATATCTGGGGTGGATGTGGGAAGAATGAATAGAGGAGACACCATCACTGCTCTGCAGTAGGACTTTCCCACGTGGTTCCTTGCTGAAAGCTTGCACCATGATCTGTGTTTATGTGAAAGCCTGCTGGGTAGCTGGCTTCACTGGCACTTTACAAGCTAAGCACTGGGACTGGGACAAGTTCAAACACAACTGGAAGTGTAAAACACAGCTTTGGCTATCTGTAGGGTAATGCTAGTGTCTAAACAATTTGAAGAATTATGTGTGGACTTGGATTTGAAAAACAGAAGTGCAGATAGATGCCAAAGCAGAAGAAAAATTGCTAAATTGGGTTTTGTATGGGTACAATGTGAGCAAAAGGCAATACAGGTTATTTTATATCAGAGACACTACGAACTGTTAGCAGATTTCCTCCACTTCATGTCTAACCTTCTGCGCTGGTTTTCATCTAGTGAAGGAGGGTGTGCTGCTGGATACTCCTTGAGCAGGTATCTGCAAAGAATGGGGAAAGAGCTCCCCATGTGTCATTTCAAGCCGTGCTACATGTTTAGTTTCTAAAGTTAAGATAGCTTTCCACTGGAAAGGGAAATATTGAACTTCCTCATGAGGGACAAGAGGAGTTACTCAGTGTTTTAGCTCTAGGTATTCATAATCTGAACCTTTCCTTGATGCACACAGAACAAGCATGAGCCTGCTAACCCCTTTTTGACCCTATTTTGAGTGGAAGGTCAGATTAGATGACCTCTTGTTGTCCCTTCCAACATGAATTATTCTATAATCCTACCTACCTGCTTTTTTCTCACAGCTTGCAGTGGTCGTCAGCATTCCTGATAAATCACGCTAATGGAATAAATACTGGACATTTTCAAGGATAGTTTATTGAATGCCCAGGAAGGCGCAATTATTCAAACTTGTACCAAATTATGCTGGGCATAAAAACATCCTAGTTAGAAGAAATGTGAAAGCAGAGATATAAAAAGAACAAAAAAAAAAAACCAACAACCACATAAAAACTAAAAACCCCCTAACACGTAAAAATACAGAATAGAGGATGGGAAGAGAAAGGAAGTAACAATTTGGTGGCCACAAAGATCAGACACAGACTGTGTCTGGATATTCATGTTAGCACTAGTGAACAATGTTTGATGGCACTTGAAAGTGGAAGAGGTTTTGAATGGGTCCAAGGAACTTGCAGAGCCTTTTGAAGCTAGAGGCAGAGATAATGAGTCTCTGCATGTGTTCACTGTTAAGCTGTTTTAGTTGCAAGATAAATTAAATTTAGGAAAAAATAAAACCTTTAAGCCCCCAGAGTTAATGTTGCAGTTGAAATAATTTTTGCATTCAATTTTTCACTCAGATGTTGGGTGCCCACAGAACCTTTGTGGTGCTGGAAGACCAGGCTAAAATGATAGGAAAGGACAACAGCCAGGCTGTGTTTCTGGCTGTGTGGTTACTGGCTGAGCCAGGCTTGGACACTGAAAGTGCTTTGGTTGGGGTTTTTTTTTTTAACAGTGCTTTTTAGGAATCAAGAGACTGCCTGCAGGATCACTCTGTTCCCATGCACCAGGCTCTTTTCAGAAGTCCCCAGAGCAGTTCTGATGGCTTTCCCCTGGGCCCCGATCAGGTGGTTGCCAGGAGTTTGCATGTCCTCACCTGCTGGGATGCAAAAAGGGCTGAGCTGGTGGAGCCAGGGGCTGAGGAGCTTTGTCCTGACGCAGCCCATCCCTCACTCTGCACCTTAGTAATCCAGACTCAGCCACACCACAGCACTTGGTAGCTCTTTCCCCCAAGAAAGAAGGTGGGAAGGCAGAGTCCAGCTGCTGCAGCATCCCAGTGCAGTGTGAGGAGCAGGGTCCCACGGCTCCCTGCAGTGTCACTCAGGGGCTGCTCTTTGGGCTGTCACCTCGGTCTGCATGTGATTTCTTCCTCAGCAGCACCACAAGCCCACACCATTTGTCACCCAGTCCTAAAAACTGACAGGGATGCATTTTCCAGAGCCAAGCAGCATTTTGCAAGACATAAATCTTGGCAGTGCTTGAGGAGGGCCGGCTCCATGAGGGCAGGGAGTGACCCTTTGTGCTGCCCTGGGTTTGCAGGGATAAGTCTGTGTTGAGTTGTGCTCAGTCTCCGGCCCGGGATGTGGAATTCTTTGCAAGTGTACAAATGATGGAATGGGAATGTTTCTGTTCATCTACAAATCCAAATTTCTCGTTAAAATTGGTCATTAGTGAAATTAGTGAAAGTATCTATTAATATATGCATTATCATTTGTGAATCTGCTGCAGGCCTACCAGCTCAGGAATCAATTTAGATGGCCATTTCTCTGGCTTTGGCTGTATAATACACACGGCTCAGTTAATTCACATTAAGCATTAAACCCCTTGCAGTTTTTGCTCTTTTTAACAAGTGTTAACAATGCATAGAATTTTTTTTTTTTTTTTCATTTCAAGTTTATGGGCTAATTTTGGCTTATTCCAATTTTATATTTAAAACAATTTTCTTCTTTAACGTGTTTTCGGGGATAATCTATTACTGAGAGCACTAATGACCTTGGATATTAAGTTCTAACTTTTATTTCCCTGCAGCTGCTTGTGGTATCAAAATGGAGGAGGTACAGGGCAATGTTGGCAGCTCTGATGCCTTTTCCCTTCAAATGGGCTCACACCTAATGCATTTTCCTTTGGATTGCTTTGTTTTCAGTGGTGTTTCTTCTGAAAATTGCATTCCTGTCTCATCCCATGAATCATAGCTTATGTCTTGTGCGTGGGTTTTAGTATTTGTTTCCATTTCTTGTGACTCCCACATATAAGCGGATTTTGATGCATATTGTGCTAATATTGTGATTGCTGCTGGCTGTGCTGTCTCGGTATCAGGTAACCTTATTGATCTTTTTTTTCACCTCAACCACCAGCAGTTTTGCTGTGCCTGACCTAATTTCTGCTGCTGAAGATGCTCTAAAATATTGATACGAGCAGAGAGGTTATCCTTCTTTAACCATGACAATAAAAATAAGTCTGGCATTATCCTAGGAAGATCCAGATTCCAATAGTTGCCTGTACCTATCTGAGCACTGCAGATGAGCTGAGAAATTACATTCACTGCAGTGGAGGTTCCTGGTCTTGAGGGACCCAGGGTTTTCAGAGGAGATTGTAAGCACTTTATGAATGCTTAAGCACCCGCATGCATGGGTGTCTTGAGTACAGTCCAGATAAAGATAGACAAATTCCTGAAGGCCAAGAACTTTTTTAATTTAAGTAAGAAATTTTCTCAAAATAAATATTTTTTCATGAAGGTGCAGAACTTTGTTAGTAAAGTAAAAATCTCTCTTCAGCAGCACCTGGAACACCTTTTTTTAACATGCTGAAAGGTGAACTGGCCTGGGGTTTTTAAGACTATTCTTTTCTTTTTAGAACTGCATCCCCTTTCCTCTCCAACTTACTGCATTTGTTGGCTGTGAGCAGAGCCTGGACTGTGAGGGCTCTATATGGCTCACACCAGCCTCTTTTTGCATTATTTAGCTCTTGAAGAGCATCTGCTGAGCATCCATCAGCATGGGGTGTGTGCCACCACCATATGGGCAGCCAACTGCTGGTGGAGCCAGAGAGGGGCCGTTGTGCTCCCATATATCCCCACAACAATGCCCTGCACATCTGGCGTGCCGTGGTGGTGCAGTAACAGCAGATCACTCATCCCTAACTGTGATGGAGCTCCTTAGTGGCAGTGACTCAAAAGGACATTGGGGAAACCGCGTCAGTGCAGCTCTGCAGCTGGGGGGAAAGCTGTGCATGAGGGTCATCTACTGGGCTTGCCTCACCCTGAGGGTAAAATCAGCCCTTTGGAGCGTTTGAAAGGTCCTTCTAATGCTGCCTTCTGCCTCTGGCTGGGACACAGGAAGGCAGCTACAACAAAACAGCGTTGTCACAGTCAGTGGAAGCTAAGATTAGTGTCACAGTATTTGGTGCTTTAAGACATGCTGGTCTGCAAGCCCTTGATGTCACTGTGAATGTATTTTCCACGATGTATCACATTCATGACTGTGAATACATTGCAGAAAAAAAAAAAGGCTTGTATGGTGTTTTGCTGCTCTAAGGCCCAAAGGTCTAATGAGGTGTTGAGTGACCACATGTTTGTTGGTGGATGTTAGAAATGTTTTGCCTTCTGTTTGATGACCATAGTTCCTGCTCTCCAACTATGAGCAGAAGGCAGGAAGGATCGTTTGGTTTCTTTATGTCGTGTGTCTCTTTCCACAGCCCCGAAGTTGCTTTCAGTTCAAATTCACTCTTCTGTGTTTTTGGGGCATTCAGGCTTAAATCTGAATCCTTCATGCTCTGGCAGGATGAGATTACAGAAATGTTTCATATTTTCTTGGAGTGTGTTTCTGGCTTACAGAAATTTGCTGACAATTTTTTTTTTCCTTATCCCTAAGTAGCTTTGCAGTGATCAGGGCACCATTTGTCCCTCAGAAGTTCCTGAGGGCCCTTGTTGTAACCCTATCTTTCATTCTTTATCACTAGGTAGCTGCCAAGGCACATGAATTAACTCTCTCACATGTAGATTTGCCAGGAATCTTATGGTAACATACCAAAATTCATTTTTTTACACTCTGTAGTTGTTGGTTTATGTAAGGACTTCTGCCAAGAGAATGCACCACTGCAGACTGCTAGAAAATGCTATTCACATGTAAAGAAGTATTTTCTCCTGGGACTCAGCCATGTAGGTAACTTCATTCATTTCCCTGAAGGAATTCCAATTTAACTAAGATTTATTACATGAACTGAATTAGCAGAAAAAATTTATTGTTTATTTCATGCAAGCTACCAGGTACCAAAAGGGGAAAACCAGCTTTGGAAGTATTTGTCATATGTGCAGCAGCCATTCAGATTTTTAAAAAACTGGAGAGAGACTCAAACCAGCCTCATTCCACAAGAGAATTCCCCATTTTCTCAAGATCTAGCTGCTTTACTCAGGCAGCTCCATAAGACTTCAGACCCAGCTTCTAAAATATATCTGGGGCTGGACTCCTTTTAATGTCAGCTGGATCCAGATGGTAAAATGCCTGCTGAGGAGCTGGATATCAGCTCTCCTGAAGGTCTGTTCTCAGCTGCAGTGCAGAGCACTTCTGATGCAGGGTTCACACACCAGGTTGTACTGAATTGTTCACTGCAGACCAGTTTAGGGTTGATTTTGCTCTGAAAGGGAAAGAAATAGTAATGCAGGAAAATCTGTCTTCTTTAGGATAGACAGAGTAAGTGAAATGCAGTAGGAAAAAGTCTCAATTGTGCATGGTTCCTTGCTCCCTGAACTGTAAGTGCAAACTTCAGCAGTGGGATATTTAACTACCACACCCTGAAAGATTGTCTAGAGTGAGCAGAGCCTTCTTGTCTAGTGGGACTGAAATGCAGGCAGGAGTATGATTTCCCGTTGCAGCAGAGAGGACATTCAAACTTGACTAATCCTGACATTCTTCAGTGCTCTGCACGGTCCTGTTCTGCCAAAGACACCTTTAAATGCCCTAAAGTGCACTAGCTGCCTCTCTTGGCACAAAGGCCAAGTCAGAGTAGGAGGGTCCTCTAAGCACAACAAAGGATGTGTGTGAATCTGGACATAGCTGGCAAAAATGGACGCTTTCTTTACGACTTGTTTCTTTATGGATACTTCTGGTTTGTGCTTGCAGGGAAACACCTCCCACCAGATGCTTTAGATGTGGAGGAACATGGATACATTCATCCCTGTGCTTTGCCGCTTGGTGTGACCTTGAAGTGAGCCCGGGAGAGGAGAAGCAGAAGAGATGCAGGGCAGTTTGGTTTCTCTCTGTAGCCATGAATTACTCGTGAACTAAAAGGCCATTGTGGGAACCCCATGCCCCATATTTTCATAACCCCATAACCTCATATACACCCGCTGATAAAGGATTTCTGTCCTGTTATTGACTCATATTTGTCATTAGTTTGGTGGACACAGTGAGCAGGTCTGAATTTGTCTATAATTAAATCCTGTAAAAGAAAAACCTGGGCTGCTAAACCTTCTTACTCAAAGACTTAAGGCTGCTCATCCAGTCTGAATAAATTAGAATTTTAAAAAAACTGCAGTGAGGTTTTCCCAACAGTAAAACCGGTAACCATTGCTTTGGTGCCTGAAGGGCAGCAGCCCTGCCCATATAAATGGTAGATACAAATGGGACATACCAGAGGAAGAAAATGTAGAATTCTTTGATATCTTCTAACCTACAAATAGGTTAATTTTTAAAAGTTGTTGGCTAACTTGCATCATAGAAGGAATAAAATGATTTACAGGTATTTTGTCACAGCCATATGTCAGAGAAGGTCTTTCTGAACAACCTCTTCTTCTCAGGCTGCCCCAGGTGTGGGACACGTTTCTGATGACACCACTACTCTCATCTCATCTGAATGTAGTGCTGGCATCCTCACCCCTCCAGTGCCGCCCGGGGACTCCCGCTGAATTACTTATCTGCTGGCATTTTGACCAGGAAGTTTGCATTTCCTCTCGAGCCTCCAATTCCTGCAGTTATTGCCAAAATCCTGTCAGAGAGTCTGGACAAGGTCATGACTGCAATTCCTCTGTGGCTGGCGAAACCACACTTCTCAGCTCATTGCTAGACTCCTTAGTTGTCTTTAGGAAGGTTATCATCTCAGGGAATCACTGCTATCAAAAAGATTATTCTTAAAAGCTGCTGAGTTACTTATTCAGTCTGTCAAGCCTCATTACATTAGAAGACTCCATGACAGAATATCTAAGAAATTTATCTTTTTGTTCATGGAAGGAAATGATGGTCCCACTAAGGAAACTGCAAATTTAATTATACAGTAGATTTCCTCACAGACAAAATTTCCAAGGACCTTAGTACGTCAGCACTTACTTTCAAATCTTAATCCTCAGCACTGACTGTGGTTTTCGCTTGCTAAAACATTTCAAGTGACACTTCATCCAAAGCAGTCCTCTAGGTCCCAGGTCTGCACCCCTAATTCACTCTGAGCTGTATTTTCTTCCCAAGGAGGCCAGGGGATTCCTCATTTAATGTAGAGTTGGTAGGAGTGCGCCCTTAATTGCTGTTTTAAATTCTTTATTAAGCATTATCTGTTGCTGTTGAGCCGAGAGACCCGTGTGCTATTCCTGGCGCTGCTCTGCCTCGCTGTGTGCCTGCAGATAAGTCGCTCAGCTGCTCAGAGCCTCACCTCCCTCAGCCCGAAATAGCGGCACTTTCCCTTTGCAAGCACTTTCCATCTGTGGTGTGCGCTGGAGTCAAGGGAAAGACTTCCCAAGGTCGCTGTCACTGCTCCTGTTCTGCCACGGAGAAACTGAGGCAGGCGAGGGCACAGACCTGCCCTGGCACTGGAGATTCAGCCCCGGGCTCAGCTCCCACACTTCTCCAGCACCCACAAGGCCAACTGTCTCCCCAAATTATTCCTCACGTGCTAAATCATCAGACTCGGGTTCGGATTCACTGCTAAATTTCACGTCTTCCTCCCTGTGTCCTTTCTTTGGGTATGACTCTGACTTCTGCAATACCTGAGCAGACACTTTTTGAACAGCTGAAAGAATTTCCTGACAGGTTTGAAAGAGAGCCCCTTTGGACAGCAATTGCAAAGCTTAAGCTAATGGCCTCCCAGTTGTATTTGCCAGTTCCTTTGTCTCTAGAGAGGTCTAGATTTTTCTCTTGGCACACAATCATTATTAATAGATCTTTTTCAATTTAGAAGAGAAAGATTTATCCTCTGTATTTGTAATTCTGGCCTTTCAGAGAAAGCCAGTATAAACAGCACTGTGTCCTGGCCCAAATCCATTCTGCGTTATTAGGGCGGCATTGATTTGAGATCTCACTCCATTAAAATTTGAAGTCTAAAGCAGTTCTTGCTACAAATGGGGTCTCTCAAGGTTTATACATTAGCTTAGCCCTCAACATTGCCAGATGGTCAAAAACTGGAATGTTTCACAAATGTTACCAGTGCCCTTCACAAAGTGACACTTTCAAATTAGTCCCCACTTGCATCCATTTACTGTAAGGTGCTACTTCCCATATGTAAATAAACGGTGATTCATTACTCCACCAAGAGGAAAACAGATTTTATTGAAAGAGGTTGCTGGGATTTTCTTTTTTAGGTGGATGAATAAGCATTTTCCTGCCTGCCATTGGGGTTTTTTTCAAGTCACTTGCACGCTGATTATCCTGTCCCTTCCCAGTGTATCAGAAGAGAAAGGTAGTCAGGAAACCCTCGGGTCCTTCTCCAGTGGGTACAGAGGGGGGTGTTCTCCAGGTGGGGGGGACCCCAGCTCCCTGGAGATCTTGGTCTGACCAGGTTCAGTGCTCCCAAGTAATGTCATTTACTTTTCTTTGCTATGAAGTTCACATCTGAAATCTACTTAAGATTATTTTGAACAGAGTAGATTCTGTTCTATTTCACAGATTATCATAATGCATTTTTTAAATTTTTTAGGTCTTAATATTTATTTTTATGTATTTATATTATTTCTATAAATTTTTGTTTGTTTATTTTTTTTTTATTGGTTTTAATTTTTTTTCCCCTGGTCCCACTGTTACCATGATCGTGCCCAGAACTCTTCTCCAGCACAAGTGAGTCTTCTATGCTGACAAAGCAATGCTGGTATCAGTCATTTATAGCCATATCACTTATTCCTGTCAGATTCTCTCATTTCCACTCAAGCCACAGATCCAAAATGTTGAGGAAAGCTACAAAACTAGGAGTATGTTTGCTACCTCTTCCCCACACACAGCTCCTACCTGGTAAACTCTATGTTGATGAGATTTGGCCTTAATGCGGGCAGACACATTGTCAAGTTACCCAAAATTTCAGCCCTCCAAAATGTAGAGGAGCTGTAATTCTGGGTAGGTTTTTGTATACCTGTGTTGGTTTCTTTCTTTTAAAAACTGTTATATGCTGTGTGGTACGTGATCAAGCAAGAAATTCCTGAGCTTTCACTGTGTCTAGCTCATTGATTTTTAAGAGTCTGGGAGTTTGGAGCCTCTGGAAGCAGCTCGACACGTAATGTGAAACCTGCAAATCCTGCCAATTGCCACGGAAAGGTGAGAGAGGTGAAAAAAATCATTTTGCACTGTAGACTTTGGCTCATTTTTTGACACTGAGAAAACAACTTTTGCCAGCAACAGCAAAACCTATAGAGCATGGGGTGGGGAACAGAAACCCAAATGGAGTTGCACTTGCTGCAGTCCCAGGACCAACCGTGTGTGCCTTGTGTACCCTGAGCACTGCAGCGAGGACGGCCAAAAGTTCTCATGCAGACCCCAACTGCTTTTCAAACCTCAGCAGGATTTTATTTGCAGAAGAAGTCTTTGAGACAAGAAGGTGACAAGGGCTGTCAAAGCCTGACCCACCACAAGGACAAGTGCACCACGTTTCTGCCACCGGAGCTCGGTGTGGCTTCGTTCAGTTCAGCGTTAACCTAATATTGCCTTTAAGAACCATGAGATGGGCTGCTTCCCTCTTTGAAATTGCTCAGGTTGTGATTCTATAATCTTCCTGCTGACAGTGACTGTATCATTCCTTAACCCCTGCTTTCAGCATTATCCCAGAGTCCACCTTTGACTCCTACTGATTACAAACTGGCACCTTGCTGCAGCCCCTGAAGGACAGAGGTGGGACAGGGTGTGTAGGCAGTGATGAGATCTTTCTTTAGACCAAGTGGTACAGCTGAAAAACATTAGGCAAACTTTTTAGTGCACAGGTAAACAAATGCATATGTTGCACTACTGAATCTGCCTCCTTATGGAGCTCAAAGCTCTCCACAGAGACGAGTAAAATGACTCAGCCATTTCTGTGTGATTTGCTCACCCCACCAAAACGCATGGAAATGTTTGTCTCCTGCTTCACCAGGACCAAATTTCCACTGCTGTGCAGTAAAGCTTTATTTCCTATCTCACTGCAATGCCAGGGAGAGAGGAACAAGATAGAGTCTCTTACGTGCAGGGTGACTCCTCTGACAGTACTTTAGGAGGGGAAAAGAGCACCAGTTCCAAGGTGCACCTTATTGCATCTAAGATGAAAAATGGAAGACTCTTGTCTTCTTAGGGGAGAGGGAACTAAAATTCAAGACCCAACACAAAAAAATATGGGAGAAAAGTATGCTTCTTTCACAGAAATTATGAAATGGTTCCTGTTGGTACAGGAAATGGTGTCATTCAGGTGCTGAGTTCCCTGTATATGTCTCCCATCTTATTTGGCATAATCTTCCATGTATCTGCTTTTAACAGTTCAAGATCTTTGGGGCAGGGTGTGTGACATGTCACACTCATACTTTTGAGTCCATTTCAGTGGCTTCTTAGCCTGAAGCCAAATGACTGTGTAGCATTTAAGCACTACTGAAAAATAAACAATTGTAGGCAATATTATTTCTACGAGCAGACTAATGCTGAGTATCCTTTAAGGCTGTCATCTTTATCTAGAACTCCTGGATCCATGTGTACCATGCAGGCTAAAAGCTTTTTGTTCAAGAGCTTTGAGAAAACCCCACTAGAAAATACTGCAGTTGCACATATGGCAGACGTAACCATTCATGTCCTAACTCAAAATCCACTGAACGGATTGTTCTTGAGACATCTTTTGTTTTTCCTTCCTCAAGAAGGGCAATAAATCAAGCTAAGTTAAAAATTTTATAGCTACAGCTGGTTTTGACTTATGCAAATGCAACATTTCAATCACAACATATGGGAAAAGCATATTTTTTCCCTTCCCTCACACAACTCAAAAGCTGCTATCCTGATTTTTCTGAACCTCTTCAGAAATTACTATCTTTGGGTGGAAACTACAGACAGGAGGCACAACCCAGCTCAAATTTTTGTTCAGTTGAAAGACCACTGAGCAAATGAAGAGGATGGAATTGGAGATTTTAACTACTATTTGTTTGCTGACAAGGACTGTAACCAGGAAATATTTGTAAGATACCTCAATTTCAGATTTCAAAATTATGATAATTTGTTACCCGGGCTTCTCCCTAACAGAGCATGCCTGAAAGAGTTGCAGTAGATCAGTCTGAGTTTGATTATTTCTCTATCTCCTGTGTTGCTCATTGTGTTTAAAGCTGCTTTGTGATGGGATTTCTTTGTTGCAGACACAATTCAGAGCCACACGAACAGAATTGCTTCCTGATGGAAGTGAGTTGTCATTGTCTCTTCTTTTCCTTTTGAAGCATCAGCACATCAGAGGATCTGGGAGCAGTGGGGACTGAGTGTATCCTGCCTGCTGCCCGAGGCTGGGCAGCTGCAGATCCAGTTTAGGGATCACTGGGGCTGCAAAAAGGTGTAGGACCAGCACACATCCAAAGCTGACTTAACTCCACAGCTTCTCCTCTCTCTTATGATTTAATTATTCCAGAGTTGTTCTGGAGGAACAAACCCTGCAGCACATGCAGTTACAGGCAGACTAATCCTGAATAAACTTGTGCTAAAGCCTAATTTCTGGGAACCCCCTCCACAAACTCATCCAGCCCTGGTTGTCTCCTCCAGACTGCACAAGGAGAACGAGGGACAGCTGGAGCTGGTTGGGAGGGGATGGTGGCAGGAGGGGAAAATCCACAGAATAAGCCTGTTTCTCTAATTATAATGATATGATTTATCATTCCTTTGCAATCCAACATAAATCCCTATATGCTCTGCCAGAGAAAGTGGCTTTTCCTGAGAAAACCTCCTGATGACAATCCAAGGGCTGGTGTTTATGCTGGGAGTTCAGCAAAGTCAGCTCTGGGGGAGAGAGCTGGGAGAGGAGGGCAGGAGGTCATTAAACACCAGACACCTTCAGAGATTAAAAAGAATATGCCCAACACAGGAAACCCAATCCCCAAACTCTGCTCCTTCGGCTGCCTGTCTCAGGACATTAGCCAGTGATCTGGGTTTCACCAGCCACAGCTTCTGGCCAGTTCTGGATGAGTGACGCTGAAACAGGGAAGAAAGGTTGATGTCTTTGGTTCTCTCTGTCCAACTCGGTTTTGGCTGGCAAGAAATTATATTCATTTTCCCCAAGTCAAATCTGTCTTGCCCATGACAGAAGTTGGTAAGAGATCTCCTTTTTCTATCTCAACCCACAACTTTTCCATCTTGGTTTCTCTTCTGTCTCGTCGAGGAGGTGATGAGAGCAGTTGGGTAGGCAGGGGCAGCCTGCAGTGGTCAGCCCAGCACTCTGCCCTGTTCTCCCAGTGTCTCTTGGGAGAGCCCAGCTGGACTCCAGGCCCAGCTGAAGGGCTAATCATTGGGAATGCAAAGCACATGCTCACCAGGCTGTTGGTACAAGTTAGAGGAGAAACTGCATCTTTCTTCTGCACCTCTCATTAGATGTAACACACAACCACAGTGTGGGACCTGAGGCTGCCATTTGTGTGTGGGTCCAAATGGAATGTAAACACGGGCATAAAGGGTACAGGTACAGCTGCATGCTGTGGTCTGAAGGCAATTGGTGGCTCAGGAAATGCTGAAACACTGACAGTGGAAGTCAGGATCACTGTCTAGAAGGGAGACAGCACATGAGGGAGACTGCCCAGGACCATCCTGCCCTTGCAGGATGCCTTCAGTATTACATGTCAGCCCACACCAGCAGCAGGATGCTGAGCTAGACAGACCTTTGATTCTGCAGTTTTATAGCTGATCTTGCAGTCTGGTATTGAGCAGGAAGGTTTTTGTATGGCTTTTTGTACATCCCTCCACTTGAAACAACAGGGTTCAGATCCTCTAAGATGACTTTTGGGAATCTTCTATTTCTCATCCATAATACTGCAAGAGTCCCATTTGGGACCTGGAATTACAAAATAATATCTTCATAAAAATATCAGTATTGATTTCTTATTGTCAGAACTACAGAGCACACGAGACTTCCAGAGTCATACGGGCATATACACGCCAGCTTTGCCTAGGTCCTGCCAGCTCCCATCCTGTGATGATGGAGCACACTGCTCTGTGTCTGTGGGCCACTGCACACCCATGTACAAAGTGCTGTCACCATGGGAGTGCCCATTCCTCCACCACACACCTGCTGCAGCACAGGCCCCCGTGCTGCTGTCAGCATGAACCCTCTCTGGCTGCTTATTCCCAGCTCCAGGGCCTGAGTGTTAGTTCCTTTCCTCTCTTTTCTTCTCAGCTTTGGAAATTATTGTGGTTGGGGCCACATAGTTGGGTCTTCCTGGCTACTGTTGAACTGTTATTTAGCTAAGCCAGTGTTAAATTGTCCCTTAGAGATGAATCTCATACCCCACCTGTGTTTTGACATTTGTCACAGACCTGGGGAATTAGCAACTTGCAAAGGAGCTGGTCTGAAAGACCAGCTGATGCTCATACGGAGCAAACAGTCTGTGTTTTTGGGGGGTGGCAGCTTGCACATCCTCTTCCCCTGCCACACATGCTGCTGGTGCTGAAGTGCTGCTGCCAGAGCCCATCCCCAGCCACTCCACCTCTGGTTGCAGCTCACTGCTCCACAGGGTAAAAAAAACTCCCCACATTTTTACCTCCCTGTTTTTCCCTCTTTCTTTGCTCACTATTAAGAAATGGCAGAATTTTTCCCACAGAAATAATATCTAGCTACTCACATAAGAGAACAGCTGTATTTACTTGACTTACAAGTATCTTTACTGACAGATTTATTGTTTGCATCATAAAATGCTTATTTGGGCTTTTAAAAGTGCACTGGCTGCTTCTTTGAAGCTTGCAGCAATAGACCATTTTCATTTGAAAGACATATTATTACCCCAAAACTAAACATATTATTTTATACATCCCAGCCACCCTGATTCTTTGTGCCTAAGGGCCTCTGAGCAAAAGGTGTCATTTGGAGCATGCAGCAGAGAAAAGTTGGTTATGTAGATATCACATTTCTCTGCTCCTTCTGTTCCAGAAGAGCTGTACCCACAGCTCTTGCTGGGAAGCTGCTGGGTTTTTCCTCTCTGATGGCCAAGTTGTATCTGTGTATGTGGTAGTGTTATTTTTGGCAGGCACATACTTCACATTCCTAGCATGAAGAGCGGGAGCCAGCAGCCAATCTCATCCGGTAGCCCTTCATGGTTTGGGTTTGCCATGAGCCAGGTCCTCGGGGGTCAGGGTGATGCATCAGGAAGCTGAGGGAGAAAGCAGGGCCGAGGGACACGGGGGATGAGGCTGGGCAGGCTGGGGCAAAGGCAAGGCTGGACCGGAGGCAGAGGTTTGGCCAGAGTGCTGGGGAGGTGTATGGTCAGTATTGCACTGGCCTGGACCCTGCTGCCCCCAGAGCCACAGCCCTGCCTGCCCAGCCCCACCCCAGCATGGGGGATGCCACAGGCACCCCAAAACCCAGCAGATTTCCAGCACAAGTGTGCTGATCCCAGACTGTGGATCCTTACGGCCACAGAAGGGAGGGAGTGGGTTCAACACCCTCCGGCTCCAGGCCAGAGCGAGAGCAGGGATGCTGCCAGTGAACTGCTCCTGCCTAATGAACTGCTCCTTTTCTCTGCAGCAGCAGATAAGAGCAATTAAACACTAGATAGCAGATTAATGATTACTGCAACATCATGCTAGCTCATGGTGACAAATCTGTATAAATATTCACCACAGTGGTAGGCGAGGTGTTCAGGCAGTGATATGCCCTCTGTGTGGCAAATCACTCAGAGACGATGCAAAGAGAGAGCGTCTGGTGCTTGTCACATTCATTAATTATCACTGCAGATGAAACTGGAGGAAAGACCAGCTTAAGTGCATTACGTTGCATTTGCCAAAGGTTGTTTTGGGCCCAGCTGCCACCCGGCAAACAAGGCAGGCTCTGGATGTGGAATTTCCACCTTGGGAGGATGCTTGTTTTTGTGGAATAGCAGCTTTCCTTAGAGCTGGCTTGAGTCTTTGTCTTTTTATTGGAAATTATGAGGAGAGTTATGTGATGACACATTATACCCATGGCCTCTGGCTTCCACCTTCTCTTCTGTTCAGCTCTTGCTTGCTGTTCCTGCAAATAACAAGCTGGACTAAGTGGATTTGGGGTCTGATGCCATCTAAGAATTCCTGTTAATAAAGAATGGAATGAAAGAAATGAACTTCCTGTCACTTAAATTGAAGTGCTGGCTAAATTATCTTTCCAGATTTTGAAGGACTCTCATATAGAGTCCTAGTAGTGTTCGAGATACACTAAGGGTGAGGCATCACTTGTGCAGTATTTTGGAGAAACAGACTTGATTGTGGCCTGTTTCTTATTGCACACAAAACACCTCCAGACAACTGGCAAGGCAGAGGAAGTAAAATGATAGCTGGACTGGAGAAGATCTGGATTCCTGAGCTGAAATCTCTGTTTAATCAACAGATTTTACAGAGTAGCTCTATTCTGAGTATTCTGGATTTTGTTCCCTAAAGAGCGCTTTGCTAGAGTCTACAAGAACCACATCTGAAAAGTGGGTAAGAAAATACTAGATTTCTCTAATATGGTTAAAATCTTCAAAAATAATTCAATACTTTAGCTGAGTCCATGCCTGAAAAGTCTCTGTAATGGTGCCCTGGTGTGCAAGAGATGGGTGTTCAGCACACTCTGCCACACTGGCTGCTGGAACATCTCATAGAATGGACAGAGCAGCCAAAAGTGTGAAGGGTTATCTGTAAATCTTGCCTTTTTTTGAGCAGAAACCTCAGCAATGGCTCCCCAACAATCACAGATGGCAGCTGGGTTTGAACCAACGTCACAGTCACCTCACAGAACATTTTATGTACCTGTCCTCACATATATTCCATGTAACCAAGAATTTAATTAGGTTTATCTCTTAACGTGTCAGCTATGTCCCACATCAAAGGCATTTCAGTCTTTGCAATATCTCCAATCGTGTTTGGATCTGCCCTGTGATGGGCACAGCCCTGAAAACAGGCAGTCCCTGAACAGTAGCTGGTAATAGTATTTGAAAAGATGATTGTGTCTCAGAATGAATCATTAGATCCTATAAAATGCATCTGTCACTGTAGTGTTTAAGCTCTGCTTTCCCCACCCTCTCCCCACCCCCCCCATTTGCACTAATTAGTGTAGGATGAGCTGCTGCCTAAAAATTAAGAATTCTAGAATATTTAATTGATCCTAGTCCCTGTGAACACCACGCCTGAGGAGTCAGTAGCCAAGAGCCGCGTGAGTACAGCTCACAATGGGACTGCACTTATGGTGCCCCCCAAGCCAGGGAGCCCAGAGTGGGGTGGCAGCCCTGCAGGGCTGGGTGCTGGCCTGTGGGCCAGCTCCATGCAGCCCTGTCTCGCCCTCCTGGCTGCCCACCCTGCCCCACTCTCGCTGTCCTCACGCAGCAGGTGAGAGTGGCTCAGCCAAAGCCCCCCGCCAGAGGAGTTACCTGAGCAGAAATGGCCTCCTGGAGGGAGGAAGTGTTTCAGCATGTGGTAACTTTTTAAACCCTGCTTTTTAGGATGCAGAATTTGCCAAGGATTATGAAGTTTTACTCTTAAAAGTGACACCATGTGGAATCATGTTTATTGCACCCCAGTGGCTCTCCCCTAAATGTGCTCAGCCGGCACATAAAGATGTGAGCTGTTTTTCACTCATCAGCTCTGAAAATTTACCTTGGATTCTTGCTTTATCATCCATAATTTGTTTTAAAGGCTCTGCTGGGCAGGTCGTTACAGGAGTGCAGAGCACATAAAGCACCACAGCCCCTGGGGGGCTGGCAGAGCTCCCCTGTCCGAGCACTCGTCTCTCTGACAGCCAGCACTCCCAAATGCCTGACGCTTTCCTGCAGTGCACACCTCGGTGCTGCTCCGTCTGTCACACCCCAGCAGTTCTGTGGGATTTGCAGGAGTTCTTTGTCATTAGGGATCTCTTTCCCAACACCCAGCAGCCCCCAGCTTGCAGCGTGTGAGCGGCCAGGAGGCACCGGGCACGGGAGAGGAGGATGCTGAGGGTGGTTTGCTCTGCTCAGTCCTCATTCCCAGCAGGGTCAATGGACCCCAAAGCTCTGTTGTTGAGAGAACCCCCAGCAGAGGTAAGAGCAGACACATTTTGCCAGTGACTCCACAGCGCAGAGCTGAGCACCTGCAGGCTGCTTCCCAGGGAGCCCAGAGCAGGAGCATCCCGAGATGGCAAAGGAGAAATGCCACACGAGTTGGGCTTGCTCTTCTGCTTGTGTTTGGCATTTGGTTCAAGCTCTCTGCAGGCCTAACCCCAACAAAAGCAATGGAGCAAAGAATTTGACAATTTGATTTCATTTAAATTCTTGTCAGGGCTCTTTGCTGGCCTCCTCGGCGTCCCCACTCCCTTTGCTGGGACAGCTGCTTAGCTGGGCTGACGGGGCATGGGGCTAAGAGGGCAGGCCCAATTAACTGCACAGTGATCAGTTCTTCTGTCTTAAAATCCCACACGCTTCTGAATTAATTTAGAATAAATTCAATCATAGTCATTTACAAGGTCTGCTGCTGGGCGCTGCGAGGAGCAATTTGCTGGTGGGATTCTCATTCTTTGCAGTGGCAAATTGCCTAAGTTCACCATACCACAGGGATAAAAAGCTCAAATTTAGGCCTGATGTGGCTAAATGCTAAATATGTGTGTCTGTTTACATTGAAGCATACTTCTGGCCGCCAGGTGAGCTCAGGGACTAGTGCCAGACAAGGTCACAGAAGAAGAGTTTCATTTTGCTTTTTCTGCAGCTAGGAACGGGCAGACATAAACACTTGGAGGGATATGTCTTGGAGCACAGCAACCTTCCCCAAAGTCCTTACTCATACCTCCATTTCCTGAAGCTGTGACTGTCCACAAAACTGAGCCACACACAGCTCAGTGTGTCCTCTCTCTTTTTTTCATTACACCTCTGTCTTCAGTAAATCTCAGGCTGAATGCCCATGTGTGTGCTTTGATTGCAAATGCCTGTGCTTTGCCCTATAAAAGAGAAGTGCCCTATCCAGCCAAGCTTTCTTCTTTATGGCCTGCTCAAGTATCACTTCTGCTCTGCTGTGTCCAGGCAAGTTGACCAGCTTGGGCCTCTCCTGTGATATGAAACAATTCCAAAATAGAAACATCTTCCTTGTGAAATTGATCTCCTCACCACAACCCTTATTGCTTGATTCCCCTGCTGCCTTTTGTTCCTGCAGGGTCTTTCAGCATGTGAATTCAAGGGTAAATAATCTCTTTTTTTGTTTGGTTGGGTTTTATATATGTTTTACACCCAACTGATGGAAAATCTCTAGTTCAGGATATGGAACTTCTCTGGACATCAACCAGCAAGAAACATGTGCATTGGAACTGCCTTCTCAGATTAGTAATTATCACCTAATTTCTAGTATTTCATCTGCCATGCAGCTACTGAAGTGAGGAAATTTGTTCATCTTATATTAAGCAGAAAGATTGTTAAGCAGTCTTATGTAAGGCAGCCATACCACTCCCACACGGAAATATTTCTTACCTCTGGTCCTGACACCTTCCTTCACACTTCAGGCACTGGATGGGCTGCAGTGGGTGCCTGGAGACTGCTGTGGGGGTGCCCAGGGTGTTCCCTGGCAGTCGGGGTGCACAGGGAATCACCATTGCCTTGGATATGTGGACAGTGACACCAGGCTCAGGTTTAGGGCTTCTCTCTTATCAGCTCTAATGGCTTCAAAGAATTTGCATCCACTTGGCTGAAAAAACGGCCAAGGGTGAATGAATGAATGTAAATGAGGTGACTCCTCATCCTGTATTTCTTTATCTGAGGAACAGTTTATAAATTCAAGGTAAGTATATCTTTCCACCAGCTTTGCACATTTCTACTCTCTCAGGGTGAATAAATTTTTTTGATGGGTGAGTTAAAACATCATTATTTTTTTCATTATCATTGTCATCAGTATAAATGGCAGAGGTGTAGGGTTTTTGCCCAAGCTTTTAAATTTTCATGACAATTTTACTAAGCTGTTTTATACGTTATTAAACACACTTGTGATTTGTTTCAACCTATACCTTAATATGATGTTTTAAGAGAGTGTTCCCAGAAGAGGGCAAAGGTATCCTGCACAATGGGGACTCAGCTCCAGCCTTGGGCTTCTCCCCTGCTGGGGCCCACAGACAGGAATGGCCAGGGTGCCAAGAGTGCTTATTTCTTTCACTGAGGTTTTTCTTTTGAGATTCTTTTGAAAATCCCAGCCTAAGGGATTAACAGTGTTGATCATTCTTGAGAATCAGGACACTGGTGTTGCTAAGACTCAAAAACAATGGGTTTTTGCAGGCTTCTGCTGGGAAAAGGAAAAAAGGGCCTGCAGATCGAAGGTCTCATTTACCCAAACACAGAAATAATTCCTTCTTGTGGCCATTTCTAGAAAGCAAGGTCAATTCTTGTACTTATTTTTTGAACAAGTCTTTTTAATGAGTTTTTACAGACAGCTGCTTTTTGTAAACCACTGAGAGAGAGCAGGGGCATCCAGATTTCAGCACAACTCACACAGTCACATTTGGCTTGGGAGGAGCTGAATGGCCTCTACTCCTGAGAGAAGTCTATTTTTATGACATGACACTGTTCTCAATACTGTACTGGCCATATTTCCTGGTAAAATAAGGTTTTCTGTAATTTGCAATGAGATTTAACTGATGAAACCCTGAACAGTGCAGTTATCTGAGCTCCAGATCTGCCTCTCTGCATTGTTCCAACCACTTTCCAAATATTGGTTAGTGCTCTCTGTGACTGATGGATGTGGGACTTTGCTGGGATGTAATTTTTATTTGTTTGCAAAGAAAACTGTCTGACAGTAAATTTAGATTCCTGCTTTCCAAAATTTTTCAACCATAATAAATTTGATTTTTTTCTTTTAACTATTATTGTGTAAAAAATATCATCGCGCATGTACAAATTACTGTCCCCTTCCCCTCTCCTCAGCCCTGATTTCACAGAGAAGACCAAATCTTGAGCATTTTTCTCAACTCTTGCTGCAGTTAATGGGAGTTTTTTCTGTTAAAAAACTTTCTGAAATGCTTAGGGACTTCAGGATTAGATTTGAGCAGTGTTCAGAGGGCAGGATAATGCATCATGCTAGAGGCAGACTCTGGCCTCCTACTCTAACTGGACATGTCTCCAGGCTAAATTTAGAAGCTTCCCCCTATTCAACCTAGGGATTGTTTAATTTTCACCAGATTTCCTCTTCTTTCCCCAGGTATTTTTGTATCAGGCACTCAACACATGTGTTCCCATGTCTTTACAAAAGTGCCTGTTTCCTATCAGATTATTCCACTCCCCTCCACTCTCTATAATTTCTTGTTTTTCCAGTAAGAGATTTCAGGCATAAAGGTATTTTCCTCTTCTTTTATGCTGTACACCACGGTGTGTCCGCCAGGCCCTTCAGATCTCAGGCACACCATTAGAAAAACCTAACACTCCGTATCCCAAATGGGTCACTTCCCAAGTCTAGAGCTGAAATCCTTTTAGCTAATACTGTTCAGGTGACTTAGTACTAAATTATATTTTAGAAAGATATGGTCTGCCCTTTACTTTTTCATGGGGCTACCATTCAGTCAGTTTTAAAGCTGTAATTCTTTTTCAGGTTGCCATGGAAACAAGTTAGTGTTCCACTGCTGCCTTGTGCAAACGAGCAGAGTGCTCATACATCATGTTTCTGCTCCTGGGCCATTGTGCAGCGTGGCTGGTCTGGGTTTCTCCTCTCCCATGCACACGGGCAGGGGCAGGGCCCCACACTGCTTTGGCTCCTCTCCCCATCAGTCCATTAGAAAACCAAAGGAATATTGAAATGTGGATGCTCTGCTCGTTTCTCACTGTTAGCACCGATCAATGCAGGCCCCAGTTTGGGGATTCCTGGCCTTTGAAGAGCGGCTTTGTGAGACCTGGGCTTTACAGCCTGTAGGGAAGGGATTGCACTTCACAGCACGGTTCCATCCGTGCAGGCGGTGTTGGGGCCAAGTCCCCATTCCCAGCAGGCTGAAGTGTCCTCAGCATAAACAATGTGCCTTTCAGACAGGACAGGCACTGCAGCAGAAGACAGACAATGATGTGGTAAATCACCTGTGGTAAATCACCTGTTGACCCATTTGGCCACTGTAACAGCAGCTTAGAAAATGATCAAAATTTGTAGCCTTGCCTTAACTGTTCAAAAACTGGCAGTGCTTTGAATAAGAAGCTTTACCGAACAATAAACATTAGAAAGAAAACCCCTCGGGTATCTCCACTGACTACCTCTGTGTGTACTAGACATATCTGTAGACTATATATACCTTTTAGAAAGTTATCTCTAAATAAATATGTTAACTATATCATCCTGATAGTCCATTTATCATCTGATACCCTGCATTTAAACTCTTCAAATGGCATGGTTAACACCCATCATCACATCACATTTTTTTTACATTTTTCTCAGAAAAAAAATTTATGCAGGGGAATATTTTGCAATTTGGATACTTTATTTTTTCTTAACATACTACTGTAAAAAGGCAGGGTCAAAAAAAGATTGTTGTGGTTTTAGGATTTCATGCCACAGACCTGAGGCTTCTTGGAGCCTGGTGTTTCCTCAGAAAGCTTCCAAGAAAATACCTGATTAAAATCTTTTTTATGTATTGCTGAAACTCTGTTACAATTTAAGATGACAAGAAATTATTTGGGATGCAGTTGTGATGTTACTCTTTTATAAGTGCTGGTTAGGACTGCAGTTAAGGTAGGGATTTATAGGGAAAGGTGCCACATTTAAAGGCCAGGCTTGAAAGCGCTATTGAAAGTAGACAACACACACAGACAAAGTTTTTTCCTGGGCCCCTGCAGCAAAGCACCATCAATGAGATGCATTAAGATTTCATCCTATCATCTTATCATTAAACTGATGGCTTTCCTTCCACTGATTAGTGGTGACCAGATGTGAGACACCCCTGTGAAAGACTGCTTTAGCAAAAGTGACTGCTTTTGCAACGAAGGATTAACAACTGACAGGAGTGGTGTGGAAACATGTCCATGTGCTACAGTGCAGCCACAAAGCTCCCCCAGACGTGGCTTAAATGAGGATAGTGCTTCCTGTTCTTTTCTTTTTCATTTCATGCTCAGAATGGTCTTCTCTTACGGGAATGTGCAATCCCCATGACTTTGACCCAAACACTCTGCAGTTACTCCGGACTGTGTTTGGTAAAGGTAGGAGCTGGTGTAAGGTGAGCAGGCTGATGGCTGCATCATCGAGAGACACAGAGCTGTCCAAGTGAGTCTTGGACCCAAAAGGTAGAGCTGTACCAAAGCTGTACACAAAACAACTGGGAGCCACAAGGCTTGGAATGGGGCACTGCCTGTCCACCCGAGCTGCAGAATGAAGTCTGCCCACACCTAGGAGGAAAACTTGACCCTTATAGAAAGTGACTACCTTCATTTTATGATTGTAAACTACTAATAGCAACTCTTGGTATAACCTGCAGGGCTGGAAATAATGAGGGAACCGAATACAATACGCCCAGGGCATGGGCTTAAAGTGATAACTATTCAAGCGTAGCCTTTGACTAATGCAGTTGCTCTTGCGCATCAAATAATGTCAGAAATGCCACACTTTATAAGAAAGGGCTATAAAGCTTCATTGTGATCCTTCAGCCCAAAAATCCATGCTCAAAAAGCTAAAAAGTTTTTAAATATGCTGTATGACATATAGGGAAGTGGATACAGGAATGGAAAATATTCCAGGTCACCTGCATTACATTAAAAATGTGTTTTCCCCACTCAGTGCTTTTACACAAGCATGCCCACACACATTGCTTTTTTACTTTAATCTCTACGGTTTTGTTTCTGCAGTATTAGATTAGCCAGATAAGGCTACTGGAGGGCAGCCAACAGTGATAGCTGAAGAACAGCATGGATGCCTCTTAAAGCATTTGGATCGTTCGCTCCAAGCAGCATCTTGCAGCACTGAGTCTGATCCATCATGAGTTTAGCCATGTTGGCAGCCAGGACAGTAACAGCTGAAGAAAATGCAAGCACAAGCATTTTCTGCTCAGCAGAGGACTAGGACATCAGAATGGGTCCTCAGCAGTGATTCTTGTGAGGAAAACCACCTGCTTTTGTTGTGCTTTCTGGGACAATCCCTGCGATAGTGATGGTGTAACAGAAATAATCATTCGAAGGGAAAAAACCCATCTCAAGCATGGGCTCAAGCAGCGTGTGCTTGCCTGGTGTTTGAGCACACACAGCCCTACTGTCACTTGCTATAGACTGGCCAAACCAGCGGCTAAGCCTGCCTGTGGATGGAGCTTCTGAGGGTACATTGGCCAGTTAGAGAATTTAATAAGACATTGCAGCCTCTATTCCAGGTAAATGGTCTTGAAGTCCATTAAATGCAAGATGATGATTTTTGTCTTTTGTAAGAAGCTATTCTGGTTTCTTTTTTTTTTTTTTCCATGCATGATAATTGGTATTTTAAGGCCATTTATAACTGATAGTTCAGATAAACGAGTTTTCATATTTACCAAAACTCAGAGGTGCCTAGCACTCTAAAATAAAGAGAGTCTTTTTGTTTCATTAAGTAAATTCAGGCAAGCTGTTGTTTGCCAGCTTGCTGCCACTGGGAAAGCAGCACTTCCCTAAAGGATGGTGGAGCACATTTAGAGCTGACCTGGCAGGCAGGCACCCTGACTGCTGTACCCTGCAGTGCTTGCTCTGCACAGAGCTCCTCTCCAGTGTCCATACAAACCAGGTGAACTGTGCAGCTTTTCAGAAACACAATGGCATTATTCTAAAAGGCCACAATTTTCCAGCACTTGCATTGCATTTTAAATATCCAGTTTTCTCTAGAGATGAAATAGGCAAGCTCTTATTCTACCTAACGTCTGACTTCTGTAGGCCTCTCGTCCTGTTCATATAATGCATCCTATTCAGGAACACCCCAAATACTGATGTCCAAAACACTATTTATTTACCCTTCAAAGGTGATTTGCAGTAACTTAAAACAAGCAAACAAAACTGTTTGCTTCTCTCTGCAAGTCGTTGTCTACTACAAACAACCCTTAACCTCTTCTTCCTTCCCCAAAAGGTAACCACAGTTTGCTGCAGTTCTGGCTCCTGCTACCATCAGTAAACACCGAGGCTTCCTAAATCACTGCTCCTAAGTGGCATTTCCCAGACGTCTTTGTGCTCTATAGGGTGAAGTCAGAGGGTTCTCCTGCTTGTTTCTTTCTTTTTTTTCTTTTTTCTTATTTCTGACAAAGTAAAAGCGTGTTTCAATGTGTCTTTATCGTTGGTTTATGAGTATTTGTTGCAAAATAAGCATTTCACAAGAGTGAGCTCAAAATCTGTTTCAAACAATCCATTTTAGCATCCAAACACATCATTCCATACCCAACCCAGGTGTTCACCAGCACTGTCAGACCTGCCACCCTCCTCTCTCCTGCAGCCCATTCTGGGCCTGAAATTTCAGCAAATATTACACAGCATTTTGCAAGACATTTTCAGTTTGGTTATCCTTTGACAACATGGGAGGTTCTTCAGTTCTCTCCATCCAGCCCCAGGAGGAGGGCAAGGCTCTGCCTGGGAGGTTGGGGGCACCTATGAGGAACTGTGGGAATGCAGTGCATGTCAGGAGTCCAAATCTTGTTTTTATCTTTCACTCCTTTACATTTTTTTTCCTGGAAAATATTCAATATTAAGGCAATCATTTGCTCTCTTTTTTATTACCCTTGGCTCTTCTCTGTTATATAAACCAGCTAATTTTCAAAGTCATCCTCTGACACAGACAGAAAGACATAGACTACCTGGGCACAAAAATGCTCTGGGCAACATTTCAAAGCAGTGGCAAGGTTTCTTGGTGGTAAAAAAAATTTTTGAAAAGCCTCTCTTGTTCTTCCATGCAGTGCCCATTTTTTGTTTTGCTGTATAATGCAAAGAAAAAATTATTTTACCATTAATATTATCAGTACTGAATTAAGTAAAAAAAAGAGCAGTGGTATCTTTGAAGGGCTGTTCTTCTCAGAACCATAAACACATATTGGCAGTACAGCGACTAAAATTCATGCATGGCCAACACTTGCTGGTGTTTACCCTAGACCACTCCTACAGACAGGGCTCTGTGTGTAGTATACATGTGTATATATATTTATAAACTTTGTGGATCCTTCTGAGTGAAATAAAACCAAATACTCCCTAAGAGCTAAAAGCAGAAATCTCATTTCAAACCTTCCCTTTAGGACAGTGAGTTAAAACCATCCAGATGGTCACATCCTGTGTATTAATACACTTTTTCATTTGAAGAGCTGCTAAGTTGGGCTAAGGCACTAAACCTATTGGAAGTGCTACCTTTCAAACACTGCTTCTTATTATTGCTGCTTTCTTTTACTATTGTTGGCGTCTTGGCATGTACCAGGTGTCATGGTGGTGGAGAAAAGAGGAGGGCACAAAATTAAACCTTTCCTCTCAAAGGGCCACGTTAAACAATATCAACTCTTAAAGACCCAGTAAGGGAAAAACTCTCAGGAACATGAATGACTTGTAGGTTGCAGCCAGAAAAGCTTTCAAAGCATCCAACCTGGGCCAGTGACTGGAAAAATAATATCTGTATGCCCTAGGAATTGGAGGAGAAAATATATTCATTTGAGTGTGACTGTTTCTTTCACTGACTTTTCTTATATACCATCAAATATGTATGGTTTTGTAAAAAATTAGTGTGTGTCCATATAGGCATTTACAAAAAAATTCTCATTTTAAGAAAAAAAAAATCATTCCAGACTATTACTGGACTGAGTGCAGTCATTAAGCATTATACACTGATAGCTTATTGTTCACTTATGTGATAATTTTACTTCCAATTATATCTGGGTAATGAATAAAGACAGTTAAGACTTTAACCTATTTTCAGAAACCAGAGTTCTATCAACATGCAGTTATTTATGCTAATGAAAATAATGATCTTTTTATAGCGCTTGTCACTGAAATGGAATGATGTCCTGCCAACTGTGCATGTTTGCCAGTGGCTACAAATTAATCAGCTAAACTGGAGTCGTAATTGGAGTAGAGACAAGTCAAGGGGCAGCCAGGCCAGCTCTGGCAGAAAAGCTTTTGAAGATGGATGCCCTGTTCAGCGCACAAAACAAAAGAAATTGTTTATATAATGCTGTTGTTTGATTAAATCTAAGCAGCTGTTTCATTAAGAGGTCTCTGAAGATAAATGTGGAAGGTGATGTGCAGGGGAATCAAAATGTGATGATGATTGTGTTATACAGGATTACGCTGTACATTTCCCTCACACCTCACACCTGCCTAATGAAATTATTTCATAGAGCTCCCAATCAGAAACTGCAGACAGACACCAGGGTGTAACCCCTGGCACTGAGCACACACAGGCACCACTTTTGGAGGGGCTGGCTTCAGAGCCTAACTGAGCCTGTACACAGCTCCACCTTGGTGGTCCACGAGTGACTGCCCATGGCAGATGTCCCTGTGTATGGGTGACATCCTCAGTATCCTCCCCTGGTTTGTTTTGGCTCCCTGTTGTAAACTGTAGGAGTAACACATGGGAAGTGCTTGGGCCTTGCTTTGCTCAAACTGCTTTTTTTTCTCTAACCTTTCTTCTTTTCACCTTTTTAACTTCTCACCACCTACTCTGCTGTTTATTTTACCTTGTAGGCACAACTAGCACTTGCTCTGGGCAAAATGTGTGACTGTGCTGGACATTTCTCTCCCGTCAGGGGTGGATTCCTCCTGACAACCACAGCACTGTGGCTGGGGAGAAGCTTGCAGTGAATTGTGATGGTCCCAAAACATGCTGCATAAGAGGGGTTGATGAAACCTCCAGAAATGCATCTTCACAAGATGAAAACCACTCTGTTCTCCTTGCAGTTGACCCAGACTGGAAAATTCCCTGCTTTTCATCCCACCCTGTGCTTGTGCCAAGAGCTTAAGCAATTATATAGGGAGTCTTCCTCAGCTGCAGGCTCAGAAGCTCTGGTTGGCTGGGTAGGAATGAACAGCCACGGACAGGAGCCTGGAAATGTCATAGGAGTAGTAGGAATTTGGTAATTATTCAGGCATATGACATTTTAAAATACACTGTTAACCTCCACAGTTACAAAGGAAAAACTGGAAAACACAGCAATAGTCTCCTGTAAGGACTCAGAAACCATAAGACAAAAAAAATACACCAGACTTTCACATTTCTGAAGCATCCTCTAATTGTCTGCATTGACTTTGTGTTAATACAAAATCCAGAATTTTGCCAACAAAGGAGTTTGGGATCTGGATGCTAAAGGCTTCCCTTGTTTTTTATGTCCAGGCTGCAGCTCAGATCTCATCAGTAGCTGCAGACTCCCTGCCTTGAGAGACATGGGCAGCAAGGATGCTCTCTGACACCCTGATCCTTGCAGGCTCTGATACACAGGTCTTGCACACACTTAGTAAATATTTTGAAAGAAGTTTTCATAGGCCCATTAGTAAAAAACCACATTTTGTTGAAGGGTCTGGTCTTGAAATTATGAGATCCTTAAGCATTTTTGCAATATAAATAATATATTATTTAAAAACTGGCTCTGGTTGAAAAAGTATTCACAAGGGTTTAAATTTCATCCAGAAAATGTGTT
This sequence comes from Corvus moneduloides, assembly GCF_009650955.1. NCBI lineage: Eukaryota > Metazoa > Chordata > Aves > Passeriformes > Corvidae > Corvus > Corvus moneduloides. The sequence goes on along the minus strand of NC_045491.1, from coordinate 12,717,856 downwards.
TTATAACATTCAAAGCACATTTTGGGAGTATTTAATTTGTAATTTCTTTTATTCTGTGCAGACTCAAAGCATATTTTCTCAATGATAGATGTGGAAGCATTTTGCTTACAGATGAAAAATAAATTTACAAATTTTAATTTTCCAGTGAAATGTATTACAAACAATTTACCTGTGAGTCATTCAGCCATTTCCCCCTGACAAAATGCTTACATGATGAGAAACTTACCCTACCCAGATTCAATAGGATCTTTGTCATTCCTTCCTATTTAAGAACTTTCTATAGTCCCATTAAGAGCTGCCACTGCTCTGTGCTGTTAAAGGCAGAGGCCCCATTGCATCCCAGAAGACACTGCAAGGCATTCCTTTGGGAATATCTTTCTTTCCTTAATAGGTCAACAATTTTGATCTGTGCTGGATGGGAACAAGACCAGGAAAAGGAGCTTACCATCCCTATTTAAAGGATGTTTAACAGGCTATTGACAAGCCACCTTTCATCAGGGATCACCAGGGGTCTTCGTGCTGTTAGAACACAAATCCTATTCCTCTTGCCATACAACACCGATCCATTTTAGAGGTGTTTTGTGATCCTTAAGTTGAACTGCCTTTCCCCAGTGTCTCAGGGTGGATAACAGCAGGTAACCCGCAGCCCTGTGCTCAGCGAGGCCCTGCTGTCCTTTGTGGACATGAAGGTGAACTTCTGACGGATCCAGCCTTATTTGAGTAAAGCACTGTACCATATCCTATTAAATTGGCACCCCTGACTGCTTCTGTGAGCTTGGCCCTGTGGAATTTTCAATAAAAAGTAATTATTTTATAAGGTGTATAAAGAGCTTATTCAAGGCACATGCTCATTAAGCTCTTTCAGTCGTCATTAACATCAACCCCTAAAGGAACAATGGCAATAATGCAAGATGGGGCTGAAAACTGTGGCTTTTCTTAGGAGAGAACAGCAGAGGGGTTTAGCAGCACTGATCCTCTCTCCAGCCTTCTGCTAGGGCCAGGAGAATGCGGATGCTCAGAATTAGTTAACGATGCTTATATTACGCTTGGACTAATCTGGAAGCTTGGCATTTAATTGGGAAGAATCTAGCATTCCAGATGGATTTTATGGTCATACATGAGAATGAGTGGTCATTTCAGATCAATATTGAGAGGCCAGGTGAGGGATGCTCTGTTCAGACAGCAGAATGAGCCACCAGCACCCTTTGGTGGCCCTTCAGATGCAGAAGGGCTGGGGGACAGCTCTGCATGTGCAGGAGTATGGAAAGGCTTCACCCAGTGGATTCAGGGAGAGGTGGAAGGCTGACTGCACATGGAGGCTGGATGAGCTCCCGTTGGTTCTCCACCACATGTCAGGTTTAACAGGCTGTTCCGGGTTTGCACTGCAGTAACTGGGACCAGATTCAGCCCTTCAGAGTTCTGCATCATGGTGGTCCCCAAATCATCATGGCTCAATGTCCTCACAGCTCTCTGCTGTGAGCTCTCAGAGACCAGAATGCGGTCCTGGACCTTCTCTTTCTTCCAGTTTGGAATTGCAGTCTCTCAGCTTGCTCTCCTCTGCCCTTCCAGAAAGGCATCCTGGGTGTAATATCCTCCTGAACAAACTGTTCTCACTCACTGGATCCACTGCATTCAGAAAAAAAACAGGGTAGTTCTTCCCTGACCCAGAATCTGTAAACAGTGAGACTCCCTGAAGACTTCTCAGTGGGTTATGTAGTTCAGAGGAAAAGCAAAACACGCATACACTTCATTGCCTTGCAGCCCTGCAGCCAGAGCCGTGTCCATGTCCTGAGCCCCACTGCTCTCCCTCTGCCCAAGCAGCAGCACCAAGCACACCTGGCAGTCCCAAACCTGACTGTTTCCTTCACAGCAGACTTTGAAATGTATTTTGATTCCTGTACTCACAACCTGGGCCTCCTCACTTGCCAAATATACCTGACAGACCCTCCAGGCATCCCAGTCCCAACCTCACCTGGCTGCTCAAAGGACAGTCCCTGTGTGAGCAGGCTCAGTCAGCTCAGGAAGAGCTACAGAAGACTGTGCCCCTGAAAAGGAGAATTGTTCTGTCTGTGTGAGGATTGACCCCCAAGCCCACTGGGATGTTATGTACAATGAGAGCTAACTGGCCAGCATCCAAGTCTGTACCGCAGCTTTGAACACTCAGTGAAAAGCAGAGGCCAAGGGGCAGAGCTCATTCTGCAGGGACAGCTCTCTGGGTATTACAGGTTTAACAGAAGTCTGGACATCTTTTGTTAAAAGATGAGGAAGGAATAGAGAAGGCAGGGGAGGACCATTAGAAATGGCTGAGCCAGAGGGGAGGAGTAGCAAGCTGTGCAGTGGTGCTGCCCCTGTCCAGAAGAACAGAAGAACCTGAGAGACCTGCAAACACCTTCACCTGCAGCTCAGCACTCACCCAGCCTCACTCTTTGCCCCTCACCTGCTGCCTCCCTCTCTCCCATCAGGAGCAGCAGCACAGCTCCTCCTGGACGTCACAAGCCCTCAATAAGGGGATGGACTAATAATGAAGGTGTGGGAAGAAACATGTGCTTTCCTCAGCTCTAGTAGTGCTTAGAAACCCTCTCCCATGACTGAGAGGTGTCCTGCCCGAGGGGCCACCAGAGCCCAGATGGAGAAGCAGCACTATTTCCCCACCTGCCTCATCTCCCTCCCCAGCCTCCACTCCCCGCCCAGCAGAGCCTGAGCTCAAAAGCCACTCATCAAGTTAAAAGCCAGCCTGCAGTGCCAGAAGAGGGGCTGGCAAGAAACATGTAAGAATAAATTCAGCAACGGGAAGGCACAAGTAATGAGGGTTAGGAGTTGAACTGATGGGTCTCTACCCATTTGGCTGCTCCAAGATTGGCCTCTTTCTTTGTTTCCTCCGGTGTATCTTTAATGTCCTCCTACCTCCCTGATACAAATCATTGATTCCTGCTTGGGTACTCGGCTCCTGTAAGATTTTCGAGCAGAGCTGAAGGCTACAAGGTTACTGAACAACAAGTAGAAACTGCTTTATTGCCAAGCATTTAATATCCTGTTTCCAGCAGTGGAGGCTTAGGGGGAAAGTATGGCATGAGACTTCTGCCAGCATATCCACTGTGCCTCTAGCACAAAGGTGAGGAGAGGGGGTAGGTTCAGAGCCTTCAAATAAGTCCCTTTCTCAAATAAATCTGCCCCTGAAAAGCCTTTCACAGTCAAACAAGGCCAAAATTGTTTTCAGTTATGTCCATCACTCTCAATCTTCCCTCTTGCAAATTTATTGCATATGTGCAGTATTGGATAGTGAGTACAACGGGACAGAGAACTATTAGTCTCCGAGCTGCCTACAAAATACCTAAAAATTTGAACCATTTTTAAAATAAATTATAAATATATTGTGTGAAATAAAGAGTGTTTCTTTTTCTTTTTCTTTTTCTTTTTTTTCTTTTCAACAACTGATTCCCACCCTTTCCTTATATTCTGCCTAGCTTTTAGGAAGGTCTTTCACTCATGACCTTCAAAATAAAGGTCATGTTGTCCAAAAATTATTTTAATTTTATTACTTCCAGGCCACGTGCAGGTTTGTAGCGCAGCTAGCTGTGTACACTTCATATTCACCAAAGCTTGCCAGTAGCTTTTTACTGCACACCAGCATTACTACAAAATCCACTGTGTTTTAGGACAGGGTTTGTGAGGGTCTGAATGAGGAAACTTCCTGTGTTAGTGAGAGTGTAGACTGAGGAATGAATAGTTAATAGTTAGTTATGGGGGATAGATTTTGTAATGCCATGAATCTGCAGCAGCTCGTGGTCCCTGTAGCTCATTTCCTGGTGTGATGCCTCCCGGGATGCTCTTGCTCTGCTGCCTGTTGGTTCCAAACCAGCCCTGCACCCCTGGCACCTGAAGTCCCCTCCTTGTGTCCCAGTGCCTGGGGCAGTTGCACCCCAGCCCCAGCCAGGGGCTCCCCATCCAGCCTGTCCCTGTCCTCACCCCGCCTGCACGTGGCTCTGGGGCACCTCACTGCTCAGGAGCCCACAGCCTTGTGCTTGTCACAATCATTCCCCAAGTTATTTCCCCAAGTGCAGCCATGGGAGATGGCTCTGGTTCAACAAGGTATTTAACCATCTGCTGAACTAATCAGTTCCTTCAGCTGGAATTTGCAGACTGTGATGCAGGGAAAACAGCCTGAGCATCCGCCGCACCCCCAACACCACACATCAGACCTTCCCCAGCGGAAAACTCACCACGTTCAACAGGAGTTTTGTGTCCCCTCTGGAGCAGCTGCCTGGTCAGCAGGGAAGTCCCTGTGGCACAGCTCTCAGCAGCACTGACACGACCTTGGTTGGTGCTGCAGACCGGGGATTTAGCTCTGGAAAGCTCCACTTCATGGTCTTGGCCAAAATGATTGTCACCACAGCTGAATCACAACTCCCTGGGTCACTGCTTCTCTGCAGACCTCTGCACCCAACTTCAGCTCAGCTGAAGGGGTTTTTACAGCTGAAAAAAAAAGGCTTACTTTGAGTAGCATCTCCCTTGATATTCAAAACAAAGATATACTTGTAGTTTGTTGTGGCTAAAGATTTTTATTATTAAAAATATTTCCAGCTTAGCACTTTCCATTCTCAAGATGTTCATTTATGGACAGGACATTAGCAGTAAAAGTGAATTTGAAAAAAATTACATTTTAAAGTAAAATGTGGTGAGATTTATTACCTAGAGAAACATTTATATAGCTATAGATCGACAGGCAAAAGAGATTGTAACATCTCAGGGCACACTTGTGCATGTGAAAAGGTATGCATGAGTCTAAGAGACAGTGCTGAATAATATGAATATAGCTATATGCAGAAATCCAAGGAGTAAAGACATCCAGGCTGGAAACAATGCATATATTTTTGCTTGTGTTTACATGGTGTTTGGAAAAGATCATTATAAAAATGGAGACAAAGCTGAGAGACAGAGGTGCACATGTAGATGCAAGCCTGCACACAGCAGTGGTGGCAGATTGACTTAGCCACTAAAGGAAAACTCCTCACATGTTTAATGCTGAGTGGTTTTCATTGCTCTTTGTTGAAGGCATCTTTTTCTGGTTTATAAAACTACAAAATGGGGACAGTGTTTCTCCTGTTAACACTTTGAAGCCTATACAGGCAGATGCCAGTGAGAAAGATGTTCTGTAAGAGCTGGATTCAGACACTGGGTATGTTTGTAGAACTTAAACCCCTCTAAAATCAGGCCCACATTTAAAGCAAGCAGATTTTTCAGATAAGTCCTTAGAGCTTGGACTTCCTTGCAGTTCTCCCAGCAGACTCACAAGCAATCCCACTGGAGCTCTGGGCACACTGGTGAATGTCTGAGGGAGCCACAGATGAGATGCTTGTGTTCCATTTCCTCACCTGTGAGACCCCTAAATACAGTGAGCACCAGCTGGAAATGGAATGCCTGTCTCAGACCTTCACTGTCTATTACTTAGACGGGGAAGAGAGCACAAGGAGCTCCATGATGTCCCAATAAACTGGTGAATTACAGGTAATAAATAATAGCATAAAAGAATAATAATAAAAGAAACATATAAATCCACATTGACTGCAGAAATATTCATATTTTACCATACTTAAATCCAGCTTTGTCCAACTTGCCATAGCAGAGGAGCAAGCCTTAGGGAGCTTTAGAGAATGCTGGGTTCTAGAAGGCCACGTCTCTTTTAGAGCTGGACATCCTAATTCAACTCCAGCAAGTGCCTGGGGAATGAATAATTCATTAGTATTTCTCAGTTTGGAACTAAACTTCTCAGAGAATTTAGTAAGTGTGAATGTTGCTGCAGTAAACATATGCCGATTATTTTTTTAGAAGCTAGAAAATGAGGTTACTCCCAAAAAAGTGGGTAAAATAATTAAAATGTAAATTGAAATAAATTATTCACACTACTAAATTTAAATAAATGACTCGAACACCTAAACTCAATTAAGGCATGTTGTTAGTTAGAATACTCAGTATTGTACAGCAGATGTACAAAGCTCAGAACTGGCACCAAAAAAGTGTTCAATGTGCATGAATGTTTTATAGGTAACTGAGTGTATACCCTAAGGGCCTTGAATATTACATTAAATTATACATTTCTAATAAAGCAAATATAAATGAATATGGAAAAAAAGTCAACTTTCAGCTTAAAACCCCAAATACTTCTTTCAAGTGAGAGCTTTACCATTGCATAACAGTTGCAATATTATCTTGTTTAATAGCTTAAACACTGTTGTCAGCTAAATAACTGCGTGTATGCACGACAAGGCATAAGTGCCATTGGCAACTGTTGTGTAGTGTTATGGAAACCATTCTAAAATAAGACCACATTTACTGTCACTTAAAACTCTTTTAAAATTTTAATAGAAATAACATATTCAGCAAAACAGACTTATTAATTTGCTGTAACTCTTCCTGGGTTTTTTGGGGTTTTTTTCTTTTATGGCTCACTTGCAATCACAAAAGCAAGCTACTGTCATAGCCTAGCTGTAGGGATGGAATATTCCTGGCTCTACAACAAGCTCCTAGTGTCAGAAGCAGGACTGAGGGGGAGGAATCTGGCAAGCAATCCGTATATTTTCTTTGCCATGGTTTTATAAAACACAGAATCACATGGTGAAAGTTCATGTATATCTACTACTTAAGCCTAGAGCCTAAGCTCCAAAATAGAAGGAATTTTTTTTTTTTTTTTTTGGCTGAAGAGGGGGAAGACCAGCTATACAGAAGCTTTGTTAATACTTTTGACATATTTGGATGCTCAGCCTGACTCCACACTTTGAGTGGAATGGGATGTTCCAGATTTGCAGAGTGAGCAGACAAGGACCCCGCTGTGCTCAGCTCCAGCAGCACCACAGAGAGGGGAGCACAGAGGGGACCTGGGGGCTGCTCTAGGGACCACTGAGCCACAGCAAAGGGCCAGGAAACCTGTGTTCCTTCAGCCCAGCAGGGGCTGGGAGGGATTGGTGTGTGACCCAGGAGTGGCAGGACTCAGGGTCCCACAGTGAAGGGACTGAGCAGTCCCTCTCTGTGTTGGCCTTGCTGATCACCTGCTGGAGACACACACATAAACCCAGTCTCTTCCAGAGACAGAGGAGATGATGCACTGGGAAAGAGTTGCTGAAAGATTTTTTTTTTCCCTCTAATCAGTTAAGATGTAAGCCAGTTTTGTCCTTGCAGAGCAACAGAACAGATATTGAACTCAGCCCTAATTGGATCTGTTAACCACCTAACGAAGCCACTGCACATTAACCAGCTTCAATTACAGCAGCTATGAGTAAAGTGCAAGGGAAGAAAACAGTGTGGAGATGTTTTAGTTCAGGGTCCAAGACTGAACAGGGGTTTTGTTTTGAGAGCATAATATTGGACCATAAGGAGAGGGAGAAATAGGGAACATCAGCTCTTTCTCTCCCTCAAAAGAGTGAGAGCCCAAACCTGCTCCACACAGACACAAATCCTTAAAGCAGGTTGTGCTCTTGGCCAGCAGCTGAGTGAGTAACTCCAAAGAAACATGCAAATTGTAGCCTTCTAAAAAGCCACACTCTGGTCCTTTACCTCCACCATTAGCACAGACTGGAAGCCAGCCCAGTGCAGAATTCACTGGGGAGAGCTTTCCCTTGACACCAGGCAACCTTGGGGCAGAACACATGGGTTGAGAATGATTCCTTCCTAAGTCCTACAGACCCCATCAGACGGGTGATCAGAAGAGAGTTAATGTTCTTTGCCTTGGCAGAGGACAGCTTACAGCTGCCTGTCCTCATTTCAGGGACTGCCAGGGAACCCTGCCATGGGGGAAGGAGGAGGGAGGGGGAATTTGTGCCCAGGCCCAGCTGGAGTGATTTGCCATATCCCACAGGGAGCTATAAAACTCCTCTGGTGAGGCTGGCATTTCTCCTGGTTTAACTCTGCAACCAGGTCTTTCCCGGAGGAAAGATGAGGAACCTTTCCCAGAAAGGAATACTTCAGTGTTAGGAGTGAATGAATCAGTTTTATGTGTAATTTTTGCCTAGCTTTGATGTGGTCCTGAATAAAGGAGAAATATCTACATCAAGTACCAGTCTTGGCTTCATTATTGACATATGAGTGGTAATAATTCAACTAATATTGCTATATGCAAGGAAAATGAAGTTTGAACCAGTAGAGAATACAGTGGTGCCTTAAGAAAGTTGGCTTTTTACAGCCAAAAAGCATTATGAGCAAGATCAACTGGAAGAAGGAAATAAGGCAGAAAATATGAGAGCTTTGTAAGAACAACTTAAGGATATCTTATTTTAACAGGAGAAAGAAGGCTGTATCTCTATAAAAACACAACAGAATAGGCTCAGCATAATAAATCAAAAACCTCTGCAGTAGGAAGTGAATGCAGCCATAAAAGTAAGCCTTACCAATAAGGACAAAAAAGACAAATGCAATAGTAAAAGAGGATAGATAATTGACAAGAAAAACAAAAATGTGCTGTTCAGAACATTAATAAGGGAACAGTTTTTGCAAAATATTTCTGGAGTGGAAAAAAACCGACTTGAAAGAGACCAATAGGTCTGTTCCCAAACAGAAACAACAGATACTTCTTTTTTATTCAGCAACAATGCGAATAAAAAGATCAATAAATATTTCTATTCTGTATTTGGAGGAAAGGATGAAGTATTTGTTAGATGATGATGGTAATATACTTTCTACTCCTACTGTAACTAAAGAGGATATTAATCAACAGCTACTGTAGTTAGACATAGTTAAATCAGAAGTTCTGGATAATTTGCATCGAGAAATTTTAACACAGCTGGCTGAGAAGCTTTTTTGGCAGGTAATGTTCATTTTTCAGTAACCCATGGGCAGGAGAGAATTCCAGAAAACTTTAAAATGCTAGTTCCTCCTTAATTCATTGAAAAGTACAGGCAAGATGGCTGAGACACAGAGCCTGTCAGGTTGAGTTCAGTATGGGACAACAAAGGAAAAGCTCATATTTAATTCAATTAACAGAGGCTGTAAGGTGTATGGTACTGTTAATGCTGATCAAGGATGGAAAATATATCTGTTCAAGGTAATCTTAGAGAGATTATTAGCCTAGTTCACTTAGGAAGAGCATTTAATAAATACACTTAGGCTTCAGTAAAACATTACTATACAGCTGACAAAATAAAACTATGGACTTAGAAAGTTTAAAAGGAAATAAATCAATAGGTGTACTAAAGGTCAAACAGAATAGAAAGGCACACAATAAGTTGGCTGTAGAGTAAATAACTGGAAAGGTAAAAGCCACCAGAAAGCAGAAACCTCTGCTGAACAAGGAAATCTGTAGTAGAACCCAAATTGCTTCAACTTCAGGCAACCTAAATTTTGTACGTTCCAGACGTATATTTCAGCCTGCTAACTGTGATGCTTCCTAAGTAGAGGGACAATTCAATGAAGGCTGTGATAGTTCTCATCACTAGCAATCTTTATATTAAAGGTGGATAATTTTCCCATCTCAGGCTATAGTTCCACTATCACTCCTGGAAGTAAATAAAGCAGACAAAGCATTCCAAGCCCAGCAGGACCTGCAGTTTGCCCCTGTGGCTCTAGATGCTCTGCAGGGTTACAGCATGTCTATTCCACTTGGAGATCCTCACCTCTTCTCACTTTCTTTTCTGCTAATTGCTTTTTTTACAGCATGTGGCATTGGCTCTTGCAACAGTATCCTGGAAATTTTATTTATAATGTACTAAAAGATGCAATCTTTGTTGCTGAACCAAATTTACAGTAGCAGCATTTTGGGTGATGAAACTGCAGTGCTCCAAGTTTTGTGAGTGATGCTTTACTTGGCTTGTGTTTTTTATTTGAGCTCAAATAGAACAATCTTACTTGTTTTACATCAAGGAGCACTGGAAGCAGAAGTGACTAATTTGATTGCTTATGACCAGCCCCTAGAAATTAATGTTCTTCAATGCTAGGGGATACAAATTTCAGCCAGCCATACAAAATCCAACCTCTTTCCCAGGTGAATTTCACTGCCTCTGTCTGTGACTCTTAAGATGTAAACAGATGCTGAGCATATGAGCTTTAGGGACAAATCAGCTGACCTTTAATGATTCTGTAAGTCCTTCCCTCACTTCCCATCAATAGCATACTTATTGATCACAGAGCTAGCTGGTACTGAATTCCTCTGGAGAAATTCAGTATCAGAAAGGCTAAGAAAAATCTTTAAAGTGCACAGCTTAATTCTCTGGTCTGTTGTCACCAAAAATGAACATCTGAAACTGCACTTTACTAACCAAAATGGAGTCTCTTCCCTTAACCCTCTTGGTATTGCTGCTTTGGCTTCCAAGGTAAAATCTTCCTTTCTGCTAAAACCTGCTTGTAGGCAGGTGATTCAGCATGACTCCTCAAACTCACATCACTGTTTGGGAGCTGGGATGCATCAGTTTTTTGGGGAATCTCACTGGAGAGTTATCTCTGAATTATGTCATCCGAGAAAGCTTCAGAGGAAATGTCACTGCTGTGATGACTTGCATCTGTATAAGCTTCCCACGAAGACAGGTGCCAAATTAAATAAATAAATAATTAGGGATGAGAAATATCTCTGATTTTTCACTTCAATTACTTGTCCATCTGCATGTATATCAGGTGTAATATCACACCATTATTGCAGAAGAGTTGGTTGGCACTCCCAAAATGGTTTACAAGCTCTCTGGCGGCAATCGCTGTCTTAGGAACAAGCTGAGAAGCAGTCACAAATTCAATTGAAAGCCTCCTGAACCTGATCTATCATGCCAGGGCCCTACACATCATTTTGCTGTATTACTTTTTTTTTTTTTTTTTTTGCTGTATTTGTATTACTACAAAGTTTTGCTGTATTTGTATTACTACAAAGAGGCAATCACCCAACAACCTCACATACATGGCAGTGCAGGATGGTGAAAACCTGGAGAGCTGATTCCCAAGCAGTTCCATCACTCCATGGTCTCAGGAGTCTTCTCCAGCCTGAATGATCCTGTGATCCTATTCTGTGATGGTTTGCACTCTCACATCCCCTTTAGATTTTAAGTATTCAATGAGTAAGAAGAGCCCATTTCTGCAGTACACATTCCATATGCAGTCTCTGCTCAACACCCACGTGCTGCACTATGTCAAACCTTGTGTTCAGAGGATGTACAACGAAATTTGCCTCTTCCACTAATGCCTAAACTCCATTGCCTGCTGATGTATGGCCACAGTGCATCACTGGAGTGATGAGGATCTGATGGGATATTGCCATCATTTATTACTGGAATATTATCACTGGCATATTATTGCAATGTATCACCAGAGCAGCAGCCAGCAGGGATGGAGCTGCAAGAGAGCCATGTATGTTTTATTAATTCCTAAGTGATAGCTGTAGGATTAGGATGACACAGAATCAGCACATACTCTGCTTTCCTCTCATTCACATGCTTGCAACATGAACTGGTATCTTTTGTTTTCTGCTTTCCAGGTGTGAATCATTTCCTTGCTGAACTTTTAGATTGAGACCTTCATTCTGAAAGTTTTGCAAGCAATTATGAAGTAACAAAGACCAAAAGAAAATGGGAATCTGATCTTGACTGTTTTATCATCATCTCTATCATATATTTTAGGATTATTTTGTGGCCCTGACTGTTAAATTGTTTCATGTTACCCCAGGTATTATACAAAGACTTAGAAAATGGGCAGTTCATTAAGGTATGACATCTATTTACAATGACCTTTTTTTTTGCATTTGCATGTGCATTTTAAAATTCAGTATCTCATTTGCTGCCAAAAATAACATACAAAACCCAGAATATTCCTGCCACTCAACCACTCAAATTGGCAAAATGACATCAGGTATTTAAACATCTTGATGAAACCTGAGTGTTCTTTCTCCCATCAATGTTAATTCTGCCTGTCTCACCATGCTTTGCATGAAGCAAGAGTGTACTTACATTACAGTGTCTCTTCCACAGTCATTGCCTGGAGGAATTCTGAAAGCTCTCCTGCAAATGTCCCCTGGATTTATTTCATTGTACTACCAGAAAATAACATTTGCTGCAAGCTTTATATGGAGCAACTTCTGCAAAGTGATCCCAGTGTCAGCCTGTCTGATTCAGTCAGGACTCTGTTTTAGTTAGTGATAAGGCTCCTATCTGCATCCCGCTAGGATCAGACAGAGATATTGGATAACTACATTTAGTTCTTGCTGCTCACTGGAGGATTGCATTCATCATATCTCTGCTACTTCTGGCCATTATCTATCAGGACATAAATATCTTCATCTTACTTAGCATCATGCATTTTTAAGCTAAAACTCGCTCTCTGATAGACCCCTTCAAATTCCCATCATTCATCCATCCCTAATCTATTGTAGTAGAACATTAGGGATGAAATGTAGAGCTGCATATTTTTAAAAACCACTGATCTAGTTTCAAGTTGCTGCCCTAGGTGAGACAGTCAGCCTGCCTGACCAGGGTTGTTCAGACACAAAGAGGCAGGACCAGACAACCCTGGAGAGGAGCCCCCTGTGTGCTTGGTAAACTGTGATCCCAAACTAGAGGTAATCTACAACAGCACAGCACCTTCTCTGGAGTTAGTTCTTGGGTAAACCTGGTTCTGTGATAAACCCCAGCCCCAGAAGATCGTGAGCAGTAGAGCAAACTGTGAGAGAAGGGGTGGGCAGTGGTAGGTGAGGAGCCAGGGGGACACAGGTGAGGAGCACTTCAGCAGAAAGGAGTCCTTTTAGTGGTACATTTGACTGGCACCAATTCAGCACCACTCAGGGCTGGCCGTCACAGAGCATGGTAGTGATAGAAGTGAAATGTCACAGGTTATACCTGGCTGTCTGAGAACAATTTCTTGCTTCTGGAGAAAGACTGCACACGGGTTTTTTTAATTCTTCCTTCCTCTCTCCCAAGAAATGGTTAATGCTCATGTAGGAACACGTAGATCAGGAGGTTAATCCCAGAATGTGCAGTGTATTAGGCATGATAAAAGTGAACAAAACAGCAACATCTGTTTCAAATGACAGCTTCTCATTAATCTGCACATCCACTGCTGAAAAATATGGATTACACTCAGCAAGAACCCTACCTAGATTAGTAGTTTAGCAGCCCAAGCAAGTCCTCTTGCCTGTTGTCAGCTAGATTGTCCCTTGCTGAACACAGTGACTTTCCCAGGACTGCCTGCAGTAATAATGGACATTCATTTAATCATATTGCCTGACACATAGCAGGGAATTCAGTAAAAACTGGTGGGAGGGATACAGAACTAGTGGAGATTTAATGTCTCTCTCTTCTTTCTGCATATGTTGGCTGGATGAAAGTGTTTAAGCTCAGCCTCAGATGTTGATGTCATTCTCTGACCTGCAGTAGATGTACTCTTCCAATGCAGTGTGACTTCTGCCATCACAAGTAAACATCTGCAGGATGGCACAAGTTTTGGCAGCCCTTCAGAAGGGTGTTTAAAACCTTTTGTTGCCTTTCTGCTCAAGAACCCAGTGCAAAACTTAGAAATGATGGGTTGGGAATTGAAGGAAGGTCCTGAAGCAGGTCTGATTAGAAGTAGAAAAAAAAAACCCCAAACCCACACAACACAGTTTGTACACTGCTACCACCTAGTGAGTTAAAAGAAAACAAAATCTCCCTCTGAACTAAGATGAACCAAATCTGAGGCTGTGAACCTTCACCACTGAGGTCTCTGGGACTTTTGCCATTGACTTTACTCGGAACAATACTTAATGGGATAGGCCATATTAAACATCAGGCATTTGAACTTCAAGGGCAATTACAGAAAGTACCAAGGAGTGTTACATATATTTGTGATCTAGATAATTGCCATAATTTGTCCAGAATAACACTGAACCTAAAGAATCATTAGCAATTACTGCTTTAAGTCAGTGCAAATAGGTTGAACTGGATGAAAAGACCCATTTGAAGACTGGAAAAAATGGGAGCTTTTTCATGGGTACTGCATTTTATTTTTCAAATTAGGTTAAACCTTAGGAAAGAAGTTTACACAGCAGCTCTGGAAACCTCAGTTCTGCACTGATGCAAAGAATTTCTCCAGAGAGTTTGGCCAACTGGCCTTCCTGCTCTCTGGGGCTTCCCCAAAGCAGGAAGGAACCAGCCACTCCCACTCAGTCTTTAGCTCTGATTTAGTGGGCATTTTTCTCTGTTAGATTGGCACGTGGTAACTCATCTCCCAAGTCAGTCACGCTGAAATGTCAGTGCTAACATCCAGTGCTATTAAAATCCACACTGATTTTGACACTTCCTCCTGCAGAGTCAGCATTTTATTTACCCCAAGGCATACTTTCACTGGCAATGTGAATCTCAGTATAAAGTGTCAGGATTAAATGATTCATACCTTATTTGCAGTACTTGATCCTTTCTTCCCTATCCTGTGCTAGGAAGAATGCAAAGACCTTAATTACCTAATATTAATAATACAAATGCCCTTCTATGCAACCGTGCTTTAATCACTTTCACAATATTTATCATCGTTAGTCTCATATCATAGTTCAGCAAAGATCTGAAGTGTATTCATAACTCAAAGCACCAGTGTTTTACCCTTTATTTCTCAGCCTTAAAATGAGGGACATTATTTGAGGCTGAGCCTAGAATCACATCTCACAACAGCCCTACTTTTGTGCCAGTTACACTGTGCTTATTTGGAGCTCAGATATGTTCAGAAGAGAATCTTTCTAACACAGTAGAACACCCAATTAATTACCTCTCTCTTTTTTTGTTTGCAATGGAAATTGCTTATGTTAAAGCCAGTTGCAAAAGAGCTCTGTGGAACCTTCTGCAAAGCGGTTTCTTGTCACAAAAAAAATTAATCTTGCAGTAATTAAATCTTCCATAGGTTTACTATTTTAGAAAGATTGCAATTTATGTATCATAAAAATCATGCTTTAGAGGAAGAAAAGAACTTTAACATTTTATCAATGTTAGTCTCAATTTGAAAATAGCTTCTTAAATGGTCTGTATTAGAGAACATAATGCTGAAAATGAAATGAAACCTTTGATTTTTTTTCTGAATTTTCTGTAATGTAGGTTTCATGATATAGGGAGTCTCCTCAAAAACCTGATTCTGATATCTTAAAATTTCGGGGGCAGTTAGTGTGTACAATCCTCTTCGCATCATCCTCCCAGTTTCCTTAAGAAATTCTCTGCTTTAAGCATCTCTTTCAAACCTGTTAAACACCTTCCCAGTGGCTGATGTGCCATTTCACAGCAGCCCTGGTTCACTGGCTGCCTCCCCCTGAGCTTCCTGCAGTGCCTCACCCATATTCATTTTAGCTTGTACTTTGTGTTGCTACATAAAGCATTATTTTTTTTCTTTCTTCTGGGCAAATGGATGGGATCTGTAAAGCAAGTGATTTTGAAATGCATCTTAACTTTCAGATCAGCCTTTGAGAAATTAATTTCCACTTAGTTTTTGGAGTCATTCCAACTCATCCTCATGAGTGAAATATGGGCATCAGAAGGTGGAACAGAAAATACAAAGCTAATGATCTGGTTCATGTTAGTTAGTTCTCTCTTAATCCTTTGAAAGATTGCATTTCCCGTCTCTGGAATTTCCTCTCACTGACGGTTTTTAAAAGAAACAAGACAATATTTGCCATGCATTATATATCAAGATTAACTCAAGAAGCAAAGATGATCTATTCACCATCCCTCTAAGCCTCTCATAATTAGGTCTACCAGCTTTCAAGGACAGTACTGTCTGAGTTTTAAGAATAAGAATTCCCATTGAAATTTAAAATGTCTCCCAGAGAAAGTTAGAAAGGACAAAAGGGACGTAACCTTCACCCCTTATCCACCCTGGCTGGCCTGAGTCGTGAGTACACAAGGGCTGCAGACCTGCAGTCACTCTGCTCCTGAAAAGTGGACCCTGCTCCTCCCCAGGCCACCTTGGGTCACAGTTCTGCTGAGTTTTTCAGTTCTGCTCAGCCCTATAGCAGCGACCACATTTAAATTTCTACCCACTGAAAGCTTCTCAAGTGTTGTAGGCTTTTCACCCCATTTTTTTGTAAACCTGCATTGCCTTCAGCCAAGCTATCTCCAGTATTTTTGCTAGAAGCCCCCTCAGGAGGGGAGGTAGGAGTCCCTGCCCAGCCTTTCAGTGGTGCTTGGTGGCTACTGCAGTGTGACCCTGTGCGAGGCAAGGAGCTGATACCAGCAGCACCTGGGGACATCTCTGCATTCCTGCCCTCAGTGGGGATAAGAGCAGGTGACACAGCACACTGGGGCTTGGTGGCCCCCAGTCAGACCAGTCCTGCAGCAGGGTTTCCTGCACCCAGCATTTCCCAGAGAAGGTGGAAACTTCCCAGTCACTCAGGGAAGTTGTCCTGATGAGTTCCCTGCTGTGGCCCACAGGCTGCTGCTGTGACACAGACTGGACAGCAGTGGCCTCTGGAAGAGTTGGGGGGGGTCACTCTGTTTTCCACCGCAGCTGGCTCTCTCCAGCCCTGTGTCAGTCCCAGCAGAGCAGAGCAGGCACCCTGCTCCTGTCCTTCTCCAGGAGCAGCCACCCTACTCCTGTCCTTCTCCAGGAACAGCCACCCTACTCCTGTCCTCCAGGAACAGCCACCCTACTCCTGTCCTTCTCCAGGAGCAGCCACCCTACTCCTGTCCTTCTCCAGGAACAGCCACCCTACTCCTGTCCTTCTCCAGGAGCAGCCACCCTACTCCTGTCCTTCTCCAGGAGCAGCCACCCTACTCCTGTCCTTCTCCAGGAGCAGCCACCCTACTCCTGTCCTTCTCCAGGAACAGCCACCCTACTCCTGTCCTTCTCCAGGAGCAGCCACCCTACTCCTGTCCTTCTCCAGGAGCAGCCACCCTACTCCTGTCCTTCTCCAGGAGCAGCCACCCTACTCCTGTCCTTCTCCAGGAACAGCCACCCTGCTCCTGTCCTTCTCCAGGAACAGCCACCCTACTCCTGTCCTTCTCCAGGAGCAGCCACCCTACTCCTGTCCTTCTCCAGGAACAGCCACCCTACTCCTGTCCTTCTCCAGGAACAGCCACCCTACTCCTGTCCTTCTCCAGGAACAGCCACCCTGCTCCTGTCCTTCTCCAGGAACAGCCACCCTACTCCTGTCCTTCTCCAAGAGCAGCCCTGCTCCCTGGGACAGATCTGCTGCTGCCTACAGAAGGTCCAGTACAAACCCCAGGTACAATTCCTAGGAAGTTTGAAACACCCCTGCGGGTTGGACAAAGTTGGTTTTGATGGATATCATGGAAATATGTTTATTAGAAGTTCATGGAAATGAGAAATGAGAATTAAAATAGTATCAAGTATTTCTTCTTCTCTCCCCAAATTTCCTCTTCTGTCCAGCCAGTTCTACCAGCAGAGGTACAAAAATAATGTAGGAATGTAAGTTATCAGCAGTATTATTGATATGCAAATATAATAACTAACATTTGTTGATGTTGTGAAATGAACAGTAGATTTAAAGAGACAGCAGGATCTTCTGTTTACTTACAAATATGCATGCAGAGAGGGGGGGGATATTTGCAGGAAACCATCCCAGACATCATATTTTTACTGTCATATTTACAGTCCTGCAGAACATTTCCAGACCGCTATCCTCTTAAAGAAATAGCATCCTATTGCAGTCAGATGGAAAAGGGTAAATTTGAGGAGACAGTCTATTCAATTTTGTTCCAATAGAATTGCAAGCACTTCGCTTTTGTCTACTATTATCTCAAATGTCGGGCTGCAAAATTCAGTCCAGCTCCCAGTTCTGGTAATCAGAAGCTGCAGAGAAACTGCATTTGTTCCTTTCCAAACAATAAGGAAGATTTGGGTTTTTAAGTGAATGAAAGTTTCTTGGAAACAGCAAATTTCAGTGTTCATTACTGGAGATCAAGATTCAGCATGGAGAGGTTTTTGTAATTTCTCTCAGAAAAGGTAGCTTGTTTAGAATTTAAGAATTTCTCATTTTTCTTCTCCCTCCTCCTCCAACCTTAGAAGATACAGCTGGTAGGGGTCTAAGACTATAAAATAAGGCATTAAATCAGAGAGCCTGTGTTTGTCCTACTTCTTCCACTTTTCTACATTCAATTCCACGCTTAGTAGGAGGGAAGACAAAAGAAGGAGAGATTTTCAATACTCAGACCATAATAATATCCCTCTGGGATTACCTGCAGCTCAATACATCATTCAAAAGCAAAGATTAAAAGTAATAGTCATGTTAATATTATTTCACAATCCACAAACATAAATCCTCCTTTGTTATTCATGAGCTTATCACACACACCTCTTAAGGAGCAAAATATTGCAGCATGTGCAGAAAAAGGGAACACAAAGTAAACAGTGAAGGGGAGGCAGACAACTTTATAGCTCATTTAAGGTAAAGATATTGCAGGTACGTTTGCTAACAGAGTAGAAGTGTTCCTGCCTGGCTTTGATGATGCATCATGCAGAAGCATTTACTGTTTCCCTAATCATGACTTAATCAGACCCTGAAGTGCCCACATCCTAAGTGTGTTGTTTTAAAGCGATGGATACTTGTGGAATGAGGTGGTGGAGGGCAGCAGTGCCTTGCACATCCCCCTCCATGTCGGGTGACAGACCCAGGAGTGTCACACAACGCCATGAAAGAGATGGACTCCCTTGCTCAAGGAAATTCACCCACCACCCACCAGGATATTTCTGCTTTCTGCATAGGAATGAGCTGCTGACCTTGAGCATTGAGAGTCTCCTGGGCTCAGGACACACTGCTCCTGCACACAGGGCTATTCCCAGAGAGCCTGCAAGCAGCAGAGGCCACCAGAATCGCTCACAGGCAGCCATGGGTGGCTCCTGCCCAAACATCCCCTCAGAGGCTGTTGAAGATTCAGAGCTGAATTTTATTTCAGAACTGACCTCCTCCAGGTGCCAACCCATCCCTTCCCTGCCCTGAGCTCTGAGGAGTTCGAGGCAAAGCCATGGGGTCTGTAGGTGGCACACGCAGCCTGCCTTGGCTCTGTAGCCATCCAGGCTTGAACCCCAGCCGGGAAACACGTGCACAGTCCTCCTGATGGTGGTTACTGTAGAAACAGAAAGGAAACTTTCACCAATGTTTCTCTCTTATTTCCCAATAAATAGCAGCATCTCCCCTAGAAACTATATCGATCTCTAGTTGTTCAAATAACTACTATTACAGAAGTAGATGAACTCTCCCCTGATAGACCTGTCAGACTCCCTGCTGATGAGAAGCCTTCCATGCAATCCATATCCACAATTGCTTTGGAAGTCGACAACTGATGTTCCCTCCCTTTTCCCCCTCCAGCTATATCCCTGTAGCTTTCTTCAGTTTCAACCTCCTATGCTTTTTTAATCTGATACTTGTTTTGAGAAACTGCTGGAGTTGTGACAGAAACTTCTGAGCTCTCCCAGTAATTGGCCTGCCTGTGTGCAAGGGAGGGGTTGAGAATGACAGTGCAAGGGAAGAGAACCTTGAAAACTTCTTGTCTTGGGAAGCTCCTGCCATAAATCAGGTGGCATTGCATGAGCTTGCCTTGCACATGCAGTGCTCTGTGCAATGAGTGTTTCCTCTCTCTCAATGCCTTCTCACATATTTATAGATACATGGTTTGATTTTACACATTAAACTTATTATGTCCATGTTTTTTATTTCTGTAACTATTGCAAACCATTTCCTCTGACTCAGAGGAAAAAGGCATTAAATACACAACTTGTTCAGCTGGAACAGTTGCAAGGTTGCTGATGAAGATTCAAACACCAAGAGTTACCCAGTTCAAGCAGAATCTCATTATTACCTGGAACTACTGAGAAACCAAACACTCATCATTGTTAAACCATTTTGTTGTAAGAGGTTTAAGCAAAAATTAGCACAGGCTGTATTCTCAGCTGTCACAAGCTGACAAAGTTGCACTGATTGCACTGGAACAGCACTGCTTATGGAGCAGACTCTGGCCTGCAGCAGCCCTGTCCCAGGCGAAGACAATCTGCATTCCTCCTAAAAATAATTAATTGAAAGCTGTTTGGTAGCTTTCCTGACAGATGGGTAACACAGTTCGCTGCCTGATTTTCTGATGCTCATGAAGTGACCTGACTGAGCCAGCAAAGTTCTTAATACTTCACCACCTCGGCACCCAGGGAGCAACTCAGGCATCCTGCTTTCACAGGTTTTTTTGTTTTCTTAACTCTTGAGTGGGAGAGACAGAAAACAAGTTCTGCTTATGTTCCTTTTGTCTTCTGACACAGGGATGAAGGAACACCCTCCTGAGCAGGTTTGAGGGCTGAAGGTGGCTGAGCTAGAGCTGTCAGGTTTGCTGTGCTCTTGTTCAGCCCTCCCACATCTGCCCTGGTGTTGCACAGGAGGACAAGGAAAACTGCTGGACAGCACCACTCAGCTTCCCAACAGCTCTCACCACACCGAGCAATCAGCATCCTGGACCTTCCCACAGACACAGCTGCAAGAGAGGTAACTGGAAAAACGAGTGTATTCATCTGTCACCTATAGGTGTAGGTAACAAAAACCTTGGGAACTCACCTTGATGCTGTTGCCTCTGTGGCTGTCTTCAAACAGTGCAAAAAAGTGGGCGTGTGCTGGAAATCTATTAGCTTGCAAAGGAGCTGGGTACATTGATTATCCTGTGTCAAACAGTATTGTAAGGAGTGGGGCAAAGGGGAGGTTATAACCATACTATGACAAGAAAGCTTTCAAATTCCTCAGGTGTGAGCCACCTGCTGACAGGCTCCCTACTTAAATGTCACTTAGCAAAGCTTTTGGCACTGGTGTTTTCCTGAGTGTATTTCCCTATTCATCTTCCAGATAATTTCATTATCTGCCTGAGTGAGGCTCAAAGAAAGGCTTATGTAAAGGTTTCTCCTACCAAGACACATCCCAGTTTGAAGCTGATTATTCCAGACCTTTTCAGGATTAAAACAAAGTGCTCACTCACAAATTTTCCTTCTCCAGCATAACAGGCATCCCTTTTCCACACTTCCATTTTTAAATGTAAAGAATATTGCTGCCAGTCAGATATTGCAACCTGTCCCTCTCTTACCTTAAGAATGAACTATTTTAGTGTAGAAATTACTGCTTGCAGACACCAGAAAGGATCAGCAGATACATCTCCAAGTTTTTTTGGTTTTGTTTAAAGTGACATCTGCTTGAAAATTTTCAAGTGTCTGGAAAATTACAATAGGTCTCCAGGGAATGGATTAATGGGCTGCAGACATGCAAGGCAAAGATAAATGCTGAATAAAATACCTCACCTAGCACTGCAGTTCATCAGCTGGGTTCCCATACCTGCAATAAACCTCTCCCATCTGTGCCTGCCCATGCAGCTTTCAACCTTCACCAAGGAGGGAACTCCAGGCACAGTAAGGTCGACCCTGGCACAAATTCTTTGATATTATAAAGTACTCAGCTCATTTAGCAGAAAAATGTTGAAGCAGGCAAGGATTAGGTTTTTTAGTAACTAAACACTCCAGAAAGTAGAGCTCCAAAGCCTGTGGGTGTTAATGCACTTTGGTTTTGCCAAAAGGCTACCAAGGTGTCCAGGCTGTAATCTGAAAATGCTCTCTCAATATTTGGTGCTTGATTACTGAGTGAAGATGGGGAACAAGCTCTGGAAAGAAAGACAAGCTGTAAGAGAAAAGGTGAGAGAAACTGTCCCTACAGACACACCTAAATTAATGGAAAAAAAAAAAAAGGCTTAGGCCAGAGCTACAGGAAAGAGAAACTCTTTGTTCCTCCTGCTTAGTAAGAACAATTAAAATAATTACCCAGTTAAAACTGTGTTCATTCTGTGGTGACCACAACAGAGTAGCTTGATAACCCTGCTCAACTCTAATTTCACGTGGTTTGTAACACTCTGCCTCTCCTTGGAGAATGTCAGGAATTGTTGTTACTGGTTGACATGCTTGGGTGGGCAATTCAGAAACCTGAGACATGGGCATCAGAGCAGTCAGTGTGCATGCACAGAGAGCACAGGGAAGCTGAACTTAGCCTGCCTCATGCAGCCCAAGAGGAAAAGGAGAGTATTTTTCCTGAAGAATGCTCAGTGCATCCATCCCACACCGGCAGAATTCTGACATACTGACTTGACATTAACTCCAGTGAGCCTGCTCTCATCCTTATATTTAAAATCTGTATGTAAGTATTATCTAGACTGAGCACCACAGTGCATATCCCATGTCAAATTAAACCTGTTTTACATGATTTACTGCTCTATTTTGTGCATATTAAAAAAAAAAAAAATCCCTTCAACTCTCATGTCTTTTTATGTTTTTATATATCTATCTTGCAAGATTCTTTGTGATCCACATATAAAATGCTTCATATGAGTGATACTTCAACCTGACAGGGAAAGTCTTTACTCAGTCCTCATCTGCATCTCTGGTCTGCCTTAAAAGGCATTCAAAGGCTGCTCTTTTGTCATGTACCTCTAGAGAGTGATGCCACATGGACATGAGTGCACAGCCCTTGTGGCAGGAGCCACCAAGTGACACTGTGGGAAGCCAGCAAGGAAGGGAAAGAGGAAAGAGGGAAGGGGAAAAGGGAGAGGGGAGAGGGGAGGGGCAGGGAGGGGTGGGATGGGGTGGGAAGGGAAGGGAAGGGAAGGGAAGGGAAGGGAAGGGAAGATGAAAACCACTGGATTTTATATGTGAATCTCAGTGCAAATAAGAGACAGGTAGAGAGAAGGATTTTTGTTCAGTTTGGAATTCAGTTTGGAAGCCAGCTCTGTGATTTATTTGATGATGGCCATCACATAGCTTATGCATAACTAAGGGCACTTGTGTGTGCATGTGTACATAATACATAACTTTTTAGTTTGACAATATTGATTGAAATCCTTTCAGTTTGATGAATGAGTGCATTATGCAGTGAACAGTGAAACCAGCCTTGATGAGTCATTGGCAGGATTTTCCCAACTTTTTGAAGGCATCCTCTCCTGTGGGCTAAAAGTCAGAAATGTCCTCCCAGTGTGTCTGCTTGAGCTCAGTTTTTGACTGTGACAAGACAAGCCCAGGTATTACTTCAAGTCTGTCAGTTCCTTCCACCTCTCCAAATCCCTCTACACCTATCCTGATACACACATGGAGGATCAAGGGATGGAAAGTCTCTCAGGGTTCATTTGGACTTGCAATGCAGCTCTTTCATGTTAATTTTCCTTTTCCTTTTCCTTCACCTCAATTCACTCTGACGCCTTGCCACAATATTGTCAGTCTCAGAGAAAACAACAAGCCAAAGCAGATGTGCTGAACACATGGTCACCAACAGGAGCAGTTCCCAAGCAAAGTTAGCGTGTGAAATCATTCCAAAAGAGGGATGTCTTATCCAAAAAATAATCTGCATCTGCTCCTGTTGTTTGGTGGATTGAAAAAAAAACCCAAACAACTTCCATGTCCAAGTTTACAGTTTGAATTTACCCAATGCTCTTACTTTAGGAGGGTTATGATTTCAGACAGTCTGATACCATTATAGTGGATTTCTCTTTTGTTGAATAAGAGACACATAACTTTTCTAGGGGTTTTTTTAAATAAAGGCATCACATTGCAAAGGTCCCTTATGTTTTGGTGTCACAGAGGTGATGAAGGGTAGCACCATAATTCTGCAGAAGGGCTAAGAAATGGAAATCTGCTGAAAATTACCATTCTTTAAAGGAAAGACATGGTTTTTCAATTAAAAAAAAAGAAAAAAGGCTACTTTACTTATAATGTTTCTTTATTCATTTCCTCTGTCCTGTAGAATTTAGGTAACTACCCTTAGACGGGGCTGTGCCCTGATCCAAAGACAATGCATAGGACAGAAATTGGACATTTTACTGCTGTTTCTGTTCCATTTGAGGGAGTATGAGTAAACACCTGGAGAACAAGATACATCTGGCAAGCTCTAAAGACAAGCTCAGCCTGCCAAGGAGAGAGCACAGAGTGCCAAGGTCTGGCTTGGGTCTGAGGATGAGGAGGCCACTTTCTACCCAAATCTTGATCTTTTATCTGAAGGTTTGTACTGGATAAGCCCATTCACTATTCTCCCTGATAGGGGCCACCACTGCCCTGCAGTATAAATAGAACAGGTACAGAAAAACAAAAAACAGTTAAAGAAATGTGATAGCAAAATCCATGCCCATGTTTGGGAGGAGTGGTCAGGAAACTCAGGCATTCAAAGCATGCAGCCTGAGAATCACTGAGAACTTGTCCAACTTGAACACAGCACCCGGAGAGACTCGCTCTGCTTTGATTACCCATACATTGATCGAGTATGTACCACCTGCTAACATACAGAACAAAGCGCCTCCACCAAGAGCATTTGGTAAATAAGTGACTTGGAAAATATTATTAAGCTCAAAACCAATGCTTTACCATGTTTGATTTGCCACCAGATGCTGTGGGATCTGAAGAGACAGAGAGAATAAAAAAATGTCAAACAATGGCAATGAGAGACTGAAATACAAGAAAAAGAAGGGTTTTGTTAAATTATTGTCAGAAATGAATGCAAAGCTCTTATTCTACTCTGGACTATGTCATGTACAACAAATATTGCCTTTTCATGGAAAGTAAGAGTCCCTGACAGATTTTGCCATATACCTTATGGAGGGTATTTTGTCTCCTTCAAAAAGCAAATAATATATGAAAATGACGCCATTTTCTGTGGTGCATTACCCACATGCTGGAACAGGTTGATGCACAGATTAGTGGCAAGGAGGAAGTTTCTCCTGTTGAAGGTAGGTAATAAGCCTCCCAAGTGTTTTTTACCGAGAAGACAGTAAGAGCAGCTGGTGCTAAAGCCAGCTGAACTTTCATCTCTTTTCCCCTTTCCCTTTCCCTGAGGAGGAAGGACTGTTAGTATGAGCAAGCAGTAACATTCTTCTTAAATGCCCTCTTTCAGTATTAGGGGATCCTTCCTTCGACTGATAAACGTTTTCAGACTCCCTTTGAGAGTGACAAGTGTGTGTGATTCCTGGAAAACTCAGTTAAAAACGTTAATGGCCTGCTGAAGACTGTGGCTAGAAATGAGCAATGGCCATTGGAAGGATACAGCAAGAGCTGATTGCGTCTTTCCAGATCACCCTGCTCGGGATCTTTTCACCCTAAACTGAGTTCACAATGGGGCAAACAACCCCATCACAGTCCAGAGAAAACCCTTGGAAAGGCCATGGTCCAGCTAATGTGCTACAGCCTGGAGAGAGAGATTCCATTCTCATCATCCCTACCCTTTTACAAGGGCACTCTGCCTTCTCCAGCATGGAAGTGTTAGTGTTGGACAACTCAGCCTTAGTATCACTGAATTCTTTCATTGTTCTTAACCTAAACCCAGGCCCCAAATTCAGCTATAGCTCTAGGCACCAACAGCAAATTGAGCAAAATCCACCAAATAGCTTCAAACTGAAACATGTACTAAGGTGTTATTTTTTTTAAAGCTTATACTCTGCTTTATAGGATTATACCAGAGAGCACCAAAAGCTCTGCCCAGGAGCACGTGCTTCACAGCCAGCTCAGCTGTCTGCAGAGACCAACACCAGCTACTGTGCCAGTTTATTCTCTTCTATTTCCTCTCTTTTTATTATATTTGAACTGAAAGTTACTCCAAATCAAACCACTGTCAGGGAGAGGAGGCACAGTGAGTGTGTACTAAGCAAACCTATATTGCACTGAAACCAAGACCCTCACTGGAGTTCTTGCTGTTTTCCAGGTCATGGGGTACTGCACCAGCATCCTGGTCCCCAGCAGAGATGACACTAAGAAATATTATTTCTTCAAGTATCCAAGTTTTAAAGTTATCCAGTGACTTGGGAAGGAGACTTTTTTCCCTCCCCTTTTGCTTTAAAGCAAGTGCAGGATGAGGTTATATGACTAGTTGGAATCAACGCAGGTTCTTAATGATGCATGAAATGAAATATTGCTGTCCAGTGCACAGTGAATATTCAGAGTTCAGCTCTATGATAGATACATCCTGTGCTGCTCTGACAGGGCAGAAACGCCCCCCACAGCAGCTGCAGCTCTGCCCTGCACCCCAGCCTGGGTTTTGTGTCGGATGAGTTGCCATCTTCTGCTGCTACACTCTCTTCTCCAGGCTCATACATCTGGCAGCCAGTTAAGTCCCTTTAGCCAAAGGGTAAATAGAAAGCATTTTCCATGTAATGGTTCCTGCTTTGAGAAACAAAAAAAAGTCATGGACCTTACAGATTTTCTAAACAACCACATATTATCTGGGACCTCTGAAATTCAGGCCTGATTATTGTACATGGTAGTCCAGCTTTCTGCACTTTTAATAACTGTGAAAATGTGGCCTGTCGAAGCTGGACCAAGAAGATTTAAAGCACTGCTCAGTCAGGGCAAACACATCTATAGCTCAAATTCTGAGTTTCTGAAAGCTTTCTCACATCAGAAGGGAGAAGCAGCATGAAAAAGATAGAGTACTTATACTCTTGTGGAGATTATTTTGGTATAAGATAGAGAAGAATTAAATAAACAAATGAGAAGAGAAAGGTGTAGGTTTCCCTTCAGTAGAGTCTCATCTCCAGTGTAATTTCCTAAAAGAGTGGACACAAGCAGTCAGGGAAGACAAGCTTTTCAAGACCTAGTACCAAAAACCAGCCCGCTTATCCGATGCAGGTTGCTGCATTGTTTTAGGTTTGTAACTGTGAATGGCCAGATGGCTCTGAAACTCTGCAGTCAAACCCTAAAATGAAGGCAGGGAGATCAGAAGGAATCCACATAAATTTCAGAAAGAAGAGTTATTGCCCTTTTGCCTGTGGTGTAACAAGGCAGACTGGGGCAACTGCAGCAGAAATCCCTGCCTGCACATCTTTGCCTTGATTTCAAGGGCATCAGCTGCTTCAGGACAGCCAGGCAGGACTGAGTCAGACCTGGGAGGAGCGGGTGTGGGACAGGCATGGGGCAGGCAGAGGCGTGGAGCAGTGGCAGCTGCTGCCTGCAGCTCCGTTTCCCAAAGCAGCAGGACTGCTCCATCTGACAAACCCTTTGAACAGTCGATGGTGCAGCACCTCATGCAAGAGGGGAACCTATTCCTGGTGCCTTTCATGTTTAATGGTACACACAGATTTCCATATTCCTCCTGTTTCTGTTGATAAATAATCTGGATGTTCCTTCTCGTTGCTTTTATCCAGACACAAAGGACAGTGCAAGCTACCTGCTGTGCCTCATCTTCTCTCCGATCGGCTCTATTTAAAATGAAAATCCAGCCAGAGAAAGGACACCAAAGGCTGCTTGTTCAGTATTCCCTCTGTGCTTAGATGATTACACCAGGGAAGAAAAAAAGAGGGACAGCAAAACCAAACAGTAGGAGGCCAGGATCCAACAGTAAGAGAGAAGAAACCTTTTTATCCTCCAACTATTGCAGAAAGTCAGAAGAGGATCTGTTAGTGAATTGCAATTTGTTCTCTCCTGTCCCTTGTCCAGGGAGGACTGTAGTGTTACTACCTCGTTTTCAAGTATTTCAGCCAGTCCATGCTAATTTTCCACGCCTTCCTCCCCACCCCCACCAAGTCCTGTTCCTACCCACCTGACTTCAGCTTTATCTTCATCTTTTAAATCAGCTTGAATCGCCATCCCAGACCCACCAGATTTATGGTTAAAATTAAAGCTTTGGCAAGCTTCTGTCACTATGTTGCCCATTACTGTGGTACAATATAATGTAATTAATGTTTTTATGTTTAAGGAAGAGGAAGCACATATGTTCCTCAGCTGCTGATGAACAGATTTATAGGTAACACATCTGAGTCAGTGCCCATGTTTAGACATAAGCCTGACAGACCACTAATCATTTTCTAAAGGCTGTGCACCACTGCCCTGCTTCCCTGGATTTGCAAGCAGGACTGTGCTGGGATGCCATAGTGAGATGATAGATTTCAGGTGACACAAGGGGAGGAAGCAAAACATCAGTAAATGTTTCAGCATATCTATCTCTTCATAAGCAGATGTTCTTGCTTAACACGTACCATTAAGCTGGAGCACACCGTGTGCCTTCTTAAAGAGAAACCCAGCCTGCTCAGGGAAGGCAGCTCACAAAGGCACCCGAGCCAGCCTCTCTTCTGGCCTCAAAAATTCAAGCCCTATTTCCAGCAAAACCCTCTGCATGGAAGAGGGGAAGCTGTCCCATCCACAGCAACACAAGAGGACTGAGCTTATAACTTAGAGAGACCTTTCCCATCCCTAGTTGCCATTGCCATTTTGACTGCACTCAGCTGAGGGGCACAAGTGCTGGAACGATGATGGGTGGCACCAGTGACCCCTGGCAGAAAGACAGGGCACACAGCTATGGATAACCAACCTTCCAGCCGCCTCAGCAGGATGTCCCAGATGTTCACCAGAGCACTGCCCAACGCCTTTGTTACCAGGTGAGGGGTGGGGGGTGTTTAACCACCACCAGTTTTCCCAGAATTTCTTCAGACCTGCACTGACCTGACCAAGGGAAGGCTCAGCAGTGGCCCAGGCCAGCCACTGTCACACCCCCCTCCTCGACAGGGAATAGAATGGAAAAGTTCACGGCTCAAGATGAAGGAGGAAGATCCCTTCCCAGCTACCATCCCAAGCAAAGCAGACTTCACTTGGGGAAGATTAATTTAATTTACTGCCAAGTGAAAATAGAGCAGGATTGTGAGAAAAACTAACACACACACCCCATAAATACCTTCCTCACTGAGCTCAGCTTCACTCCTTAATCCAGAATCCCTCTGCCTCCTGTGCCCCTGCCCTGCTGGGCTCTGCTGCCCCTCCTGCTGCCCATTTCATTGTGCCCAGCGAGGGGCTCCTCAGTGACACCCTGGGATGGACACGTGTGAGACCCACAGACAGGTAAGTATGAGAAACAAACATCTTGCAAGTTTGGAGCTTCCATCTTGTTTTCAGCAATCAAGTTTTCCTTTAGATTTTTGGGGTTTTATGAACTCCAATAACAGGAGTCAGCAACGTGGAACTCCCTTTCCCTTCCAGCTCTGTTCCTAGGGGAGAGGGTATGGATAAAAGGGGAATATCCAAGGCCCCAGCCCACTGTCTTGGACACCAGAGAAAAGAATTCCTCTTCTTTCAAAACCTGCAAGTCTAAGCTCCCCTTTAGGGATTTAATTAGCTTGAAAAATGTGAGTTTTCCCCTATACTTATAGCTGGGGGCTGCTTATGCATTTTGGTGAGTCATGCTCTACTTCCAAGCACAGGCTCCTTTTCAGGGCCCACTGTATTCAATCTACTGACTACTGACTTAATGGCATTAAGAAAAAATAACTCAGTTTAAGAAAATCTTTGCACAGAGCAGATTTGTTAACCTATACTAAAGACCATTCTGGGCACTTTCATTCAGAATTAAAGTGGCTTTAATTCAAGTTAGTGTTTGAGTTAAATCTAAATTAAATTTGAATTTAAATCATTAAATCTGTGCGGGGATTTAATGCAGTTTACATAATCAATTTTAGGTTCATACCCTTCATTAATTTGGATGACTATCATCCAGTCTTTGCTTACTTAAAAATAGTTCTAATGCATTTATTAATATTATATTCCTCTAACTGGGTTATTCTTGAAGAAACAGGGAGTTTGAGCTTTCTTTGAAGTTTCACAAAATGAGAGTATCTTGCTGAAGAAAGTCATTTTGTTCTCACGCATATTAAGGGCAGGGAGGGCTTTTAATTCCACTTAAAGAGCTTCTGTGTTGTCATAGCCAGTAAAGCAGGAACAAGGAGCAGGGCTCTTCCCTCATTAGCAACAGCAGGAGAGCCCAGGCGTGCACTGCACCCTCAGAGGACATCCCCAGCCCAAGGACCAAACACAGCAGCATGCACCAGGGTGGGCAAACAGCACATCTGCCACCTCCTGCAGCAGCCTCCAGACCTGAATGAGGGGCGCACGTGGGCACTGGGGATCCCCCTCTGTTTGTGGTGCCTTTGCATCACGTTTTCACCCCAGCCAGCAGCAAAGAACCACCCTGCTCCTCCCTCACTGCCCCGGCAGCAGGACTGAGCAGAGAATGGGAAGAGTAAAAGTGAAAATCTCATGGTTTGAGTTAAAGAAAATAAATCAAAAGCCACGTGTCCAAGCAAAGCAAAACAGGGAATTCATTCCCCATTTCACAGGTGTTCAGCCATCCCAGGAAAGCAGGGCTCTGTCACAGGTTTGGGAGGACAAGCAGCACCACCCTGAATGCCTCTCCTTCCTTCTTCCTCACTGGGGTGTGGGGAGAAGCAGAAAAGGCCTCGATGTAAGCACTGCACAGCAGTAACAAAAACATCTCTGCAGTATCAATTCTGCTTTCAGGGCAAATCCGAAACACAGCCCCCACTAGCTCCTGTGAAGAAAACTGACTCTACCCCAGCCAAAGCCAGCACACTTTGGAAAATGCAGCCTTTGGTGTAGAGTCCCTACTTTTTCCCCTTCTCCATGAAGTGCCAGCCATTTGTGATTAAACTCCCACCTGTCACCAGATTTCAGAGGAATGCGGAGTGGATTCATTTTACAGTATCAGAACCAGCTGCTCACAAAAACAGCTTTCACTCTCCCAAGGTCTAGTAATCATTTCAGGAGACAAGAAGAGAAGAGGATATCTCAGCTGACACCAGAGAGCACAAATGTTGACACAAATATGAATCTGAATTTTCTGACAGTAGTTGATTGTGTTGCTTTAGAAGGTTTGACATGCCACTCAGCCGACAGGGCCCTGTTTAATGCTTCACTTTAAGTATTTGTATGATCTTTGGGGTTGTCAGTTCTGGGAATTGCAGTGCTTTGAGAGCCGTTGCAGCAATCTCCCTGTGCGCTACACCTGTTAGGGTAAAATGCCTGCTTCCTTCTCAGGTTGTTGGGCTGCTGGTAATCTGGAATCCTGTGGCATCTACGTGCAAGAGTGCTACTAAATTTTTTCATGCTTTTGCTGCTTTACAGCAGCTAATTTTCACTGAGTCCAAGTGCCCATGATACCAGCCAAGTGTGTGCAAATGCAGCAGGTGTGTCACAGGAGGATGTGCCTGTCCACAGCCTCTGGAGCTTCATCTCAGATTGCTCGTGCTTCAGCGCCTAACACTAGAAAACTATTAACCTGGTCTGTGTTCCTTCTAATTTTCAGTTATCAGGGAAATCTGATTTCAAACAGTTCAGTCAACATTGGAATATTTCAATATAGTGGGTTTTGTCCTGCCAAAAATATTTCTCATGAAGTCACAGATAGTCCCCTCAAATTAGAATTTGGGCCAGCTAGAACATTTGGATAAAGGCTGGCCTGCTCCTAGAAGAGCTGAACTGCTGTGTTATAGCAAGCTGCACTTGTTCTTGCTTCTGAGGAACTGAAATTTCATGGGAATGCACTGAAAATTGTTAAAAATTAAACTTTGTATCTGCTTTATGTGTTCAGTATTAATGTTGTCTTTCATTGTCTTCTAATAGGATAATTAGGCATTGCATTACTCTTGGGTATGTCTTGTAGCACCCCTGGGAGGGCTTTTATGCACAAGATAAATACTAAATACTGTATACATGAAACTAAACTTTGTTGAGATAAAGCCTCTGTTGGTTTCATGCTTATGATGTTCTCTTTCACCTTCTTCTTCCAGACCCACAAGACTCTCTTAGAATTTCCCTTTATCAGCTTTTTCTTATTCCTTCTACATCCAAGGTGCTGTTTATCTCAAACTTTTCATTCTGCACCAGCATCACCCTCACCACAGAACAAGAGGCAAACTCTCTTCACAGTAAATACAGCAGCATTTTCAGTGCCAAACAGCGAGAGCTGTGAAAATTGATTTGGGGACAGGCTGAGCCATCTCTGTATGGACGAGCATCTTCTTCCACCAGCAGTCCTCGTGGTCAATAGTGCTCTTTACTGGGGAAAAAAACCAGAAGTTTGGCTGTATGTAATAATAATAATTACAATGATGTTGATGATGATGAAAATAAGAACTAGAGGAAGAAGAAGGCAGGCCAATAGTGGTGGATATCTGCAAATTCTCGGCATTTCTGGACACCGATAAATTTTCTTAGCCTGACTTCTGGTTTCCAGTTTAAAATTCCTGGCTGTCCCATGGCAATCTGAATTCTTCTCACGTACCTACACAGACACAGTGTCATAAAATGCTCCACACTGAGTGACTATTCAGTTCTTCTCCTGCCCAGAGTGGTGGACATAGGGAAGCCAAGTAGATAGTTAATGTTTAGTGAAGCTGAGATAAATGCTCTTACTGCTGTCATATGTGCCATAGAAATGTTTGCTATAATTCCTATATGTTTTAAAATGGGTCATGTATTCCTACTTTTAGGGTTTACAATACTCTAGACAAAACTAGGTGCAGCAGTCAGGTACAATAAAAAAGCACCCTGGAGCTCCAGGAAAGCATCCATCTGATCTGAAGGTCTTGACTACAGGGATACAGGGATACAAACCCTAACCTTCTACAATAGAAAAATGGAGAAAGTGATGATAAAAATAAAGCTGCAGCAATAATTGTCTGAGGCAACTCGTGAAAGTGGGCCTTCAGCATTCAAACCCCCCGTGATAAAGCACATGGGTTGCTGGATGCTATTTATTTAGCATTATTACTGCAGCTATTGTTACAACATGAAAATCTCGAGCTGAGTGACCACCTGCTGTTCGTGTTGATGCTCAATTTGCAAACAGTCAAGTACCATTTGGTTTGTGCCAGCTTGCTGCATTACTTCAGCCATAAAAGATATTGTGTAACCTAACAGCAGCTTTTTAACTAAAAATAGGTGTTCTGCTTATATCCAGTAGAAAACTGGTATTTAATGATTACAATACAATGTATTCAGATTCTTTCAGCTGCTTCAAGCCGTAAGAACAGCTTTTTCAGCTGCAACAAATGGGGCAAAACTCCTTAAAGAAAAATTTAGTAACAGCAGCAAACTGAGAGACAAGACAATTGGCCAAATTTACTGCTGCCACAGCACTGCAAAAGGCTGCCTGTGTGACCTTGGGCACGCCTTCACATGTGGCTTTAGAAAAGTTAAGGATTTAAAACCCTTCCCAAAGTTACTAGCAGCAGCCGGGACTAAGCACCTATGAAAATCAGAGCCTTTCATCTTCACCATTTGTCATTCTGATACCACAAAAGGCTAAAAGGGATCTTCTGTTTTACCCTCAGAGAGCCAGACCAGGACCTCACTTATGGGGTCCAGTCTGAATTCCAAGGGTTTTATTTTTCTTATTATGACAGGTCACCTGTCCAGAAAGAGGTCAGTAAGTGCAGTTACCTGAGAAAGGAAGTGTGATCTTCTGTTTACAGGGAGAAGCTGAGAGCCAGAGCTCTTGGGAGCTGCTGTTGTATCACATTATAGCTTTGGGCAAGAGGCTTTACCTCTGTCTTTCATCCAACCCACCTGCAACACTTCCATCCCCCGAGTGTGGTGATATTTATTGTTATTTATAAAATGCTCAGGGATCGCTGGAGATTCAACCATCCCAAAATTAAACCCACAATCATTTGCAGTGAAGGTGCAGAAGAAGGGATCTGTGTCTGGGCAGGCAGAAAAGCTGCTCAGTCAGGTCCCTGTGGCCACTGCTTGGGCACAGAACGTGTTAAACCGCAGCAGCAGAGACGTTCATTAGCAGCCTCATTGTGTGATGAAAGGAAAGGCAAACTCTGCCACCATTTTGCTGATGTTCAGGGTTTCATACACATAATAAATTACACGTGAACGTTGTTGCCATGCATCCATCCCAGAATTCAGCCCCTGGGGGACTCAATCATGCTGTTCTCCTGCAGCTGGGAATATCAATGCACTGAAACAAGGAGCTAAATCTCCGTGTGTCTCATCAGTGCAGGTTATGAGGAGCACAAAGGGGGAGTGAAGGAATGTGGCCCTCGCTCCCCACCTGACCGGGGGAGGGGGTCCTGACCTCATCATCTCGTGTAATAAACACCGTGCAGGTGGGGAGCTGTGGCACAGCCCTGAGCAATATGAAGCCCCGCGGAATGAGATACAGCACAGTACATGCAACTTTCATAAAGATTTCTGTGTGGGTAGTTTTTGGTTTTGATAAGAAGAAAGGAGGAGGCTGTGTGCCCAGTCGGGAGAGCGGGGCTGGCAGCACCAAGCCTTTTCTCACAGCACCCTCGTGTGCTCCCAGCAGAAAATGCTCTGTGTCACTGGGGCAGTGCTGTGTCTTTCAGCAACGCTGTAACTTGTTGAAAGAACTAATTTAAATTAAAAAGGACAGCCAGTACATATTAATTAAGTATCAGTTGATTCTTAAAAGAGTACTTATTGAGGGTTCTCAAGTTGGGAAGGGATAAATCTGGTTGTCGTAATTAATTCAGAATGACACAGGCAACAAATGCATATTACATATTTTTCCTCTGAATATTAATTTGTTAAGAATGTTTACATATTCAATTAACATTTAACAAGATAACCTTATACCACATTAATTAGCTATCTGCTAATTAAAAATGTACCAAAATTAATATAGACATTAGGCAAGTCAACTGTACAACTGCTTATGCATAAGGGGAAATCAACATGAAATATCTAGAAAAGCTCTTTGAGAGAAAATATGTGAGAATCTAGACCTGTTATGTCCCTGCCAATGACTCTGGAAACCAGCATCTGGCCAAAGTAAACAAGGAGTGGTGGAGTTTATTTTTCCTCATGTACATAATTAATGAAGTCCTTTCTGGCCACATCTCATCCCAGTGCTGTTGGGTCCAGGTTTTGAAAGCTTTGTGAAACTAGATTGGAAGCTTCTCTTTGGTTCTGGAGGATCAAAAACTGGGGATTTTGAGAGATATGCAAAAGAGAGATAAAAAATAGTAAATAAGAAGTTAAATACTGGCTTGACCCCCTCAGAAGATCACTACTGCACACATCTGCCCAGCCCTGTGAACGCAGTAACAGATCCTCCCCGCAGGCTGTAATAAACCAAATGCTCACTGAACAATAAAAGGAAAATGAGCGGTTGTCACCACGTTTTAAAGAACAGAAACAGTTCTTACCTATTAAAATAAGACATTAGATAATACTCATGTTTGTGCCTATTTCAATGACTTTCGCATCTGACCACGTGTTTTGGCACCTGTGAAGAATTATAGGAGGTTGTTCTCTGAGGCATTCTGCCTTGCCTTTACCAGTAATTGCAGCTAACTGGAAAAGCAAACCTGTTTCAATTCTAAAACGGGCTGTGGTATTCTGAAACGTTGTAAATTGGCCTATTTTTAAATGAATTAACTCTGAAAAGCAAAGCAGAACTAGAAAAAAAAAAAAAAATCGCCTCTCTTGCACACAACAGACCTCTTGCTTTCAAAGGCCCACATAGCAGCAGTGCAGCTTCCAGCCAGCACGCAGATGGGAATAGTTCCATGTGGATATTTCAGTGTGCCAGAAACCTTTGAAAAATATCTTAAACTCATCACTTTAACAGTCAGCTGTTTATTTCTGGGTGTCTATCTGCACACATGCATGTGTACTGACACACACATGCACCTCCAGATCTTTTGGCATGGTCACCCTTTCCAAAGTGTAGCACTGATTAAAGTGCTTTGAGATGTAACTGGTCTCTTTAATGCAACTGTCGAGTCATTTACATTCAAACATTCCCATATTCGGTTTTCATCCAAGTTTAATCATAATATGGATATAATTTAATCCCTTTTGTAATCATCTTAAGACCTGTGTAGTTCAAAACTTGATAAATTATAATAGAAGTGAAGAAGAGCGAGCGCAAAGCAAAGAGAGAATTAGAATTTTATAAGGAAAGAATAAGAACAATTAAACACAGGTGTAACAGTGAAAGGGAGTGGGGAAAGATGCCACAGAAAGTGCAAGCAACTGGGATGAGAACAGGACAGGAGGTGGAAGGTGTGTGCAAAAATAATGGGGAAAGCTGAAAATACGAAGTGATTCTGCAGAGTTTGAGTGGTCAGCAGAAAGACAAAGAGGACATGGGAAGGAAAGACAGATGTCATGTTCTTGTAATGGAACTGACTGTGCTAATGCTCCTGCGAAGCCTCTCAGCACGCCCCTTGTAAATGAGATGTTTTCAGAAGCGTGAGAAGATTCAGACAGAGCTGACAGCCTCTGTGGTCAGAAAAAACCTCTGGGTGTAGTCTGTGGCCCCTCTCTGCTGCCTGCTGCTCCCTGAATCTTACAGGAAAGCACAGTCCTCCTCAAAAGCCTTTCCTGAGCTATAGGGACCTGGGAGGAAATCTGAAGATTCCCAGCACACATGTACTGATGAAGAAGCCTCTCAGCCATTCCAATGCCGTATTTTCAGCTGTGTTAATAAGCCAGTGACCAGCTCAGTTCCAGCTCAATGAAGTGCAAGCAGCTGGGTTAAACAGCAGTGTCAGGCTGGAGAAACGTAACCAGATGTTGGAAAGTTACAGAGCAGTGCTGAGCCCAGAGAATGAACAAAGGCTGCTAGTCAGTAGCTCTGAAAAGGACGAGATTAATGCTGGCACTTGGAAGGCACTTGACTAACAGAAGCATCATTCTCCAGTAAACAGCATGGACCAGCAGGCTTGGCTGGGGTTAGAGCAGCACCAGCATTTCTGCAGGGCCGAGCATCATCTGCTTGTTTTCTAACAGTGGAGCAAAATCACTTGACAGAACATGAAGAGTTCAAAACCGAAATTAGAAACAGACCCCAGATGAAGCCATGGCAGTGCAGCAAGTGTGATGGGGAAGCAAAAGCTCAGTGATTCCATACAAACTCTGACAAAAGCGCTTTCATAAAAGGTGAAGGCATGATTAGGGAAATCCCATCCTGGAGGCAGTTAGTGGAAAGGACACTCTTTTTAAGGTTTCACTATGGGTTATATGGCTGTCTGAGATGAACACGACAGTGGGCATGCTTAGACCTCTAGCCAGAAGAAAACAATTTTTCACTTCTCTAATTGAGGAAGAGGAAAATATACAAAGTAGGCCTTGGCTTTTCCCTTGAGGAGCTGCTAAATCCTAATTATACATTTGTAAGCATTGCATATATTATATCAATTATATTGATATTATTAAATTATATCAATGCAGTTTGTGACCTAGGACTGATATGTAGGATGAGATTCTAGAGCTCAGAACTCCAAGAGCAAAATCATTTTTATTGAGAAGAAGGATACAGATAAATAGCTTAATCTGAGGTTTTCAGGCCTCAGGAGGATTTACCAGCTTCTTGTGAGACCAGTTTTGTCCTTCACCAAACTCATTGCAAAATTCAGCTTTTAACTGGGTGACAGCTTTCTGTGCAATAGTTCAGTGGTCAGTAATGCAGGAATTAATCTAACAGATTTTCCCTTTCTAAAAGACTGCTTCAAAACCATGGAAATCAGTATGTTCTCCTTTGTGGGCTTAACTCCTATTTGGAAAACAGCAAGGAGGCCACAGCATCGACATTGCTGAATTCTGTTCCTAGATCTAGGAGAGAAATATTGGTTTACATGTGAGAGAAACTGTCACATAACTGGGCATGGGCATTGCAGTGGAGAAGAATGTTTGCTGGCTTTTGGAGGATTGCTAAATATTTTGTTACAGCTGAGCCTGGTCTGAGAATTGTGATCATCTCAAAAAACTTCAGTATTCTTTACAGCCTCTGAATTAAACTACTTCTATTTTCCTTGGAGCATTCTTGTTCTGTGTATTTCAGTGTGAAACATGATCCTGGCGTTTTTGGGTGTGTTATTATTCCAATAATTTCAGGCAGTGAACTGAGGTAACAAGATCATTTACTCGTCTTTTTTTTGTCTTAGCACATGCTGCTTATTTGAGTTTCTTGGTCTCTCTGCATGCCACTTCCCCCATCTGAAGACAAGAAATAATGATAGCTACTTACAGATGAGTCATCAAGAATAGTTATGCTCATGTTTGTAAAATTCTTTACAGACACCGAGTGTCTTGGCTTATAAAACCCTTTCCTATTATTAGATGTTCTGCTATCCTTTTTTCCAGAAATATGCATGAACATTTTAAAACAAAGAAGGCGAGCTGCTACTCATTTTTAAAGCATAATGTATGTACATAATCTGCTGGATTCCTCACTTCTCAGCCGATCTACTCACTTTCTAATACTCCTACCAACCACAAAAATGGTACAGTGAGGGATTTTCAATTGTATCTTTACTCGGGGGAAGTTTTAAATGAGAATGTCCCTGGAAACAAGGGGGCAAGAAGTAGAGTGGAAGGACAGAAAAAAAATAACATTTTTCAGTCCTAACACATCAGCACTTGTTACCTATCAGGTGTTTTTAAACATGGAATAGCTGGGAGGAGCAGGCTGCTGGGGATTTTGAAGGTGCTATTACTGCTTCTGTGTAAAGCTGTGTAAACAGAAGCAATCTAAGATTTCAGGTTAAATTATGCTCGTTCCAGTGTTTTCCCCCAGACCTTACAGTAGATGCGTGGTCTCTTGCACCTCAGCACAGAGGAGGATGACTCTTGTTTGGAAGCATGATAGCTGTGGTCCCAGAGGAGACAGTAGTTATTTGCTATTTATCGTTACAGACGGCTGCATTACCACAGGGATTTAGGGACATTTAGCACAACACATGCACTCCATAACTGAGTGAAGATGCCCTTTTGCAAACACATCTTCCCCTCTCAGTGCTGCCTGGAGCACTGAAACTTCCAGGCGTTACCTTCTCCGCGAGTGCTGGCACCTGTTCCAGGGGAGCAGATAATTCCAGAGCCCTGTCATTTCCTTCTCCAGCTGCCATCTCACCTCCCAGGCTCCTAAGGGCCCTGTCACCCTTAATCACGGCTTTCTCTGTGATGGAAACCACAGGTGAAGAACCAGACAGGTTCCAGACTTGCCCACAGCAGAATTCTTTCACTTTGTTCCCTGGGAAAAGGATGGGGGAAAAGTGGGGAGTCAAGGGCGAAAATGCAGATGTGCTACAAAAGACAGCTACACCAGAAGCAAGTGAGCATGAATAACCCTCCTGCTGGATTTTCTTCCTCATTAATTCCTTTCTCCATGTGGAGTTCAGGTATACTCACACTCCAGGCAAGGACCATGGTGTCATAAGGGTTGGGCTGAATAAAGTACCTGACTTTGCAAGACTAAGAAATGGATTTTCATTCAAAGACCTCCAAGCCTACATATGCCAGTTCCATTCAGGCCAACAACAGCAAAACTCTGATTTACCTTTGCAGAGCCTGAATTCCCATTTATTCTTCAGGTTTTCAGGTGCTCACCTCACATTAAAACTTTTCTTCCATTTAGGTATCTCCATGGAAACAAAATGAAGTCCAGAAGCCAGTGTTAGGACAGTGCTGGCCAGCCTCTTCTATATACATCCAATACATTAAATATTTGGCAAATATGGCTGTGCTGATGATGTTAAGCCTTTTTGTGAAATCAAGGCATCAATAATAATTCATTACTTCTAAATTAAGACTTAATCTACTGCACAGATAGTGGGACAGTTACATGCCCCTGAGAAGATAAAATAAGATTTTGTAGAGACTAGGGTCAGTGAGATAAAGAATTCCTTCAAAGTTTGCAGAGTGGAGCTTGGACTGGCTAGAAGTTACATTAATCATTTTTCAGGTTCACAGTTTTGGCATCACAACTCAAATGTTTTACTCTGATCAGATCCAGCATTCAATGAAGGACTCTGCAGACACAGCAAATTTCACCCAACTGCTATTCAGAATAATATTAAGCCCAAATCTGCTCAGGATTCAGACCTCAGTCCCACGCTATGATTTGTGCTGGGAATTGAATACTATTTTCAGGGTCTAGCCTTACAACAGGAAAAGCTAAGATAGAGAGTGATACCCTTCTCTGAATGTCTCTCTAAACCATTTTCCCTGCTGTCACATTAAAAAAAAAAAGGCACATTCTGGAGATCAGTTTGCCTAATTTAACAAAAACTGTAAGAAAATGCTCCCACCCCAGGATTATGTGAATTTGCTGAAACTACACTGTGCTTGTGAACAACTTTGTAAAGGATCCTGTTACCCTCAGTGGTCTTTGGATCTGATGCTAAGTGAGGCAGCATAAATAGATCAGTATTTAGAGGAAGGTTTAACTGTGCACCATCAATTTCATAGCACCTTTAAACCGATATTTACAATAGCTAGCATCAAGTGATTCACTACTTAAAATGCTCCCAAACACACTATTGACAAACCTACAATTTGCCTTCCATTTCCAAATTCTGGAT
Organism: Corvus moneduloides; assembly: GCF_009650955.1. Lineage (NCBI taxonomy): Eukaryota > Metazoa > Chordata > Aves > Passeriformes > Corvidae > Corvus > Corvus moneduloides. Next base: position 12,677,816 of record NC_045491.1, on the reverse strand, counting down.
GGGTATTTTTGGCACCCCTACCCCCTGCCCTTTTTTTAAAATCTATATTGACGCTTAACTTTTTCAGCACAGAATGTACATTGATAGAGCCATCAAGACAGCAAACACATTAAACATAAACAAGAAAAAAACAACAAGAAAAAGCTCTAAATAATATAAAGCTGGACCTACAGGCATGCATTCTGAAGAGCTTTAGGTAACTGGGTCTGCAAAGAGACCCTCAAGCCTCCATTTGGGCTCGTATTGCAAACAAAACAAAAACAAATCTTGCAATTATACAGACAACAACAATTTATGGTGTCAGGTAAGGGCCAGACTTGGCTTCTCTGGCTCCAGCCATCCGGTAGGTTGTTAGTCACACAGAGAACTTGAAGCTGTTCAGCGCTGCCTTGCTAAAAACTTCACCAGCAAAGCCTCTGCTGAGATTCTTGTCCCATAAAATCAGGCATTACGGATTTAAATGCTAATTCTCAGCTCAGCCAATGGACAAGGCAAAGCACAGCCCTTCCCTAGCCCAGAATGGACTTGCAGTCAGTCAGGCTCAGGAGCCAGAGGCCACCACGACTTTACTATGCAGCATCTGTGGCTCCCCAAGGCCCAATTTCTCTGCCAAGGCTTTTGCTTGAGAGAAGAATCTGGCCAGTGGTTTTAGTCAGATTTCTTTCATCTGTTATTTGTGGGGAAGAAAACAGCTGCAAGTCAAGAGTACTCGGGGCAGTGCAGCACAGGGCTGACGCTGGCCAGTGCTGCTGCCGTGAGGGGGACAGCAGGACAGCTGAGATGACAGCTCCCTCGGCAGCACAGGAGGAGCACACCACATCAGAACAAAAGTTGCAGGCAAAGAGAAAGCTATTTTCTCACAATGCCTGAAGAAGGATGGACATTTTCAATCCTCTGCCTTCAGTTCTAGACTTTGATTCGCTTCTGTGTCCTTTCACTCCTTCACTCAGCTCTGCAATCTTGAGGCAACCGTTTTGATTGCCTAGCCATGTGTGTTTTCTCTTTCATAGATCATCCCTGTCTCAGTAGGATGCGGCGTTAGAGCCCAGCCATTTGCTTCAGGAAAGGGTTTCCTTCCCTCTGGCAGTATGATCTCCTCTCATGTTTGTGGATCTGGGCTTATGAAATAAACATTGGTTTTGTAACCTCAGAAATAAAACTCCTTGTTCTTGTGCTGCATGAGAAATTCTTGTCAGATTTTAGGCTTCTCAAAGGATTATGTCTGGAGATTGCAGAATAATTTCTTTTTGGAATTTTCTTCATTTCTGTGACACAGGGTCTACAGCAGCATTCAGGCTGAGCTTCTTCATACAGCCAGAGAGGTGCAGGAATTTCTGCGTCAGTGCAGGCATTCCCAGGGTGGGAATTGCCAGGGCTCAACATTACAAAGTTGGCATCTGAGTCCTGCTACCTTTAGTGGGGTCCTAGAGAGGGAAAGCAGAACGCTTTTCTCAGATTTTTTCTCCTCTGTGGACTGGAGATGTGGGAAAGCATCTGTGAAATAACTTGTAATCATCACAAATCAGGGCAGCAATATCAGGAAAAATGCAGTGGCATGGGAGTCATCCTGCACCACACAAGCCTGGTAGGAACACAGCTACTCCGCACTGAAATGTGTCCCTCAGCTGGGTGGCTGGAACTGGAGTTAGATGAGTAAACCTGGCTCGAGAATGTACACACAGCACCTCGGTGTCGCCTGCAGATGAAGTGTGGCTTTGTCCTTATGATCCCAGGTCCATGGACTGCCAGCCAGGTGATGAATTTCCCTGCCAGCAGCAGTCCAGTCAGGCTGCAGCAGGAGGATCTGGCAAGTGCAGCAGTCACTAGTGGGTTGGAAGCCCAGTATGAAGACCCATGGATGGGGAACTATTGTTTTTAGTGTGTTGAGTGCTACAAAAGGTCTGTACTTGATAAACAATTTTCTGTTAAGTTTATATATACCTTCTACTGTTAATTCCACTTGACATCTTCTCATGGTTTTGTTTTACTTTTTGTTTTATCCTTCAGCATCTTCTTTTCTACCCTCTAATGGAATTTTATTTGCTGGCAGTATCATTTCTGTTGTTTTGTATGAAACTTGGCTGAAAAAGGAATTAAGCTTCCCCGTTGCATTCAGACAATGTGGGAATTGCTGAAAACTTGGGAAAAAGTCATGAAGAACTGGAAATATGTCTGTACTTTTAGTGGCAGGTACTGGAAGGAGGTTCTCAGTCCTACGCAGCTTCTGTGACCTGACATAGCTGTTGACAAAGCTTTCCTGGAGTGTTGTGCTTCTAGGAAAGCACCTTTCAGCCCCTTGGTTCTACAGTTATGCCACAATTTCAAGCTCTTTATTTCTAAAATCACAACATAACACTCAAAAATCTCCCCTTTTCCCAAAAGGAAGAAATGCTCCAAATCTAAGAAGAACATGATGTTGCTCTTGCAGTTATATCTGAGCACCTCGTGCCTTTGGTCTCAGCCCCCAGAGTAACACCATGAGGCAGGGCATGGTGGCATTGCTGCAGGACTTGGGCATCAAGAGGTTCAGTGGCCTGTCACATTTGTCATGGGGCCTGTGGAGAGCTGGCAATTCCCACAGGATCTGTGATCCCTGGCTAATGACCACTCTCTTTTTATACCTTTAGGAAAAAAGATGGATCAAGTTTTTCTGCACAGGCCAATGAAAAAGAGAAAGAGCAACGTGTGTGGATGGCCTCCCTTCAGTCTGGGGAAAAAAAGTCCCCCTTGGCTTCACCCCTTGGTGTGCATTCTCTTCCCTTGACTGAAAAGGCAAATAGACTCTCCCAGCCCTGCTCCCTGCTCCCAGGAGCGAGCCTCCTTGGGCTCTTTTGTGTGGAACAACAGTGACGTGCAGTGGCTGCTCAGGCAAAGCACAGCAGGGCTGGGAGAGCTGATATTTATCACTGGGGCTGCTCCTCTGCAGAAAATTACATTCACACATAACAGCCACCAGTAAGCTGGGTTCCCCACGTCGTGATAACAGTTCACAAATGAGTTTGGTGAAATGCCAAGTTATGATTATGTGTGTTGCAAACCCCATTTCAAGCACTAATTTATACTGTATGCTTCTCTCTCATGTAACAGTGCTATTTAGAGGGTAATCACGTTTTAACCTAATTTCCAAATTAGTAGAAAATATTTGTATTGACTTGCAGTGTATGTATGGGCTGCAGCTGACAGTGCAGGCTGGAGTCTCTCTCTCATAGAATGAAAGAAAATCTGATGAAAATTATTCAGTCTCTAAATGAGCTATGGAGGGGTTATTAAAGTCAGTTATTCAGCTTGAGGCAGTTGAGTAGGAACACTGCCATTAGAGGTGGTGAAGTACAGAAACAGATTCTGTTAGTCCTGTGTCAAAAAGATAGTAGCTAAGTAAGATTTTGGGGTTGCACTTGTCATTTTGGAGAGACATGATGCTTTCTAAGAGTCTTTAGTGTTTTAATACCTGCCATGTCAGCTAGATTCTGCAGTTACAAGGGTATTTACTATGTGAGGGCTTTGCTCTCTGTGGGATTATTTTCTGGACTCCTTGAGGCACCGCTCCCCCAGGCAAACCCTAGGCAACAGGGTTAATCACAGGGTGAGCTGGTCTTTGAAAAGACTAAGGCTCACCTGTAACCAGTTCAATCTCCTCCCAAATGGGTGACTAAACTGTTCATCAGGCTGTTGGAGATAAAAAGGCCGAGGCAGCTTTAGAAGGAGTGGGTGTGGGAGTTACTACTCCAGTAAAGAATGTAGATTTGCTCAGGGAAGGATTGATGAGCTCGAGATGGTGAGTAGGAAGAGACCCTTGAAGTTAGAGAGGGCAGTTTGAATTATAAGACAGATAGCCCAGTTGTTATGGTGATGAAGGGTCCCCATGCACTGCTATCATTGCCAAGGAGGAGTAAAGGGACTTTCTTGGGAACAAGAAAACAGGAAAGTGAGCCCAAGACAGATTCTGAAGGACACATCTGTGTCCAGGAGGGGCTTGGAAGCAGGAGAGTGGTTTTCTTTCTGGATAGCTGTATGGGAAGTGGACTTTGTTCTCATTTATCTTGCTGATGCTCCTGCCTACCCACACAGAGACTCCTGAGGGGGAATAAAAAATCCAGTTTTCAGGGAAGCCAGCACAGCAGAACTCCCTGCACGGAGTTACAGTCCTGTGTCTCTGCACACTAATGTGACAAGCAAAGATTCACTGAAGTAGGACACTAAAGACGCTGCACTGTCCCTTTTTGTTAGCCAGCCCAGCCAGCAAAGGTGTGGATCAGCTGGATCAGTAACAGCACCTTCCACTTACAGGTTCATCCATGGCAAGGCACAACAGTCAGGCAGAGCAGTTCTCCCAGGATGCGGTCACAGCGACGGTGTTCCCTCTCCAGCTGTTTGCAGCTGTTACTCCAGTGATGCCTCGGGACAGCCAGGTACAGCTGCACCAAACCCTCCCTGCCACGAGGGTACCTCCCTGCTGGGTACCTCAAAGTGACACCAGTGGGTCTGGGTGATGCATGTGGGCAGGGGCTCAATGACTGAAGGAAAGAGCTGCCACCTGTTCAGCAAAAGGAAACTCACGGCAGTGAGTGCTGTCACTTGGGTGTTTGCATACATTCTAGTAGGAGATTAAACAATGAGTATCTGAGTCTGAATAAAAAAGACAAGGCTGAGAATGTCGTGATTTCCATTGGCTGAGAAAGCACCCATTTCTTCCTTCTTTTGTTTTCATTAAATATTGCATTATTCCTGAGTTCTGAGAAAGAAATATTTACACTTTTTCTCTGCACACTGTATCAAATAGGTCTCTTATGTGTCTGACCACTGAAGGAAACAGGCCTGGGCTTCTCAGCTACTTATGTAGACCTCCATTTTGTCAGAAGGGCCTTGGACCAAATAAAGGTCTTGTCACCCATGAAGTTTGCCACAGATAAGAAGGAGATACAGCTGCCAAGATTGCTGGCTACCGCTGTTGCCATGCCTCAAGGTACTTTTCATAAAAACACGCAGACAACTCAATAGATTTGTTATTGCAAGTCCTAAAAAGTTCTGTCTGTGGATGTTGCTTGACAGTTATAAAATCCTTTTTTATGGTGGGAGTTTTTGTTTGGCTTTTTGGTAGGGTTTTTTTGCATAATTAAGTGCCTTACCATATAATACTAGTCAAGTGGGAACTGTGGCAATAAAAGGTTTATGATGCCAAAGGATTTTCATAGCACTGATGCAGTCAGTTCCAAAAGGCTGTGGAAATAGAGACTCCTCCACTCCAGTGGAATTCAGTTCAGCCTCTCTGTATGCTACAGGCAGTACATAGAACATTAGCTTATAAATATTTGAGAAGGCCAGATTGGACGGAGAAATGTGTTGTCCAGAAGCATAAACCATTAGCAAATGCTCTTCAGCTATTGGCACACAGAGTCCTTTCAACACCTAGAGAGCATTACACTGAGAGGATCCCAGCCTTCCACGTTTGCTTTGTGCTTGGAAAAAATGAAACTGGTAAAATTATGAGCCAAAAGCTCCTCAGGGAACTGCCTCCCATCTCTCCAACCCCAACCAGGGTGTCTTTCAGCTACCTTTGAAATGAGGAATACAAGCAGATTACCACCAGGACTAAAGTGCTACTTTTTAATTCTTCACTGTTCATCAGCTCTGGCCTGCTCCAAATGAAATTTTAAACCCAATAGCTCAAGTCATTGTGTGAACAGGACCAGGCTGGAGAGATGCTGTGCTGAATAAATGCATGTTAATATCCAGGAGTGATGGGAGGTGACTTGGGAGTATAAATACATTCGATTGTGACAGCTTGGCTGATAAGCAGTAACTCATTAACTGATGAAACTTGCCTTCTTACAGTCCCATATCCCTTTCCTTCTGGCAGTTTTACAAGTACTAACTTTAGTGCCTTGTCCTCAATGTTGATGGAACCTGAAAGGTTCCTGTAAGATCACAAGGATGGGTTTCCTTAGCCAGTAGGCTGAGAAACTTGGTCATACCAAACAAGAGATTTCAATCCATCAATGCCACTGCAGTTACAGTGGGGTGTGGCATTGCTTCCCTCTTTCCCTATAACACCTGCAGATTCTTAACCAACTGCTGTTCATCTGCTTGGGAACTACAGTCCAGGGATGAAGGAATTATCCCCAAATATTGCTCACCCAGCATATAACTCTAGCAAGTCAATCCTGCACCACAGCTAAGATTTTTTTACAGCAGATGCTCTACCCTTGTCATTTGGCTTGGGAGAATTGCAGCTGTGTCTGAAGAGTCCGTGCAGAGATATATTCATAGCTCTCGAGTGGATAATGCTGCCACAGTTCCTAGGAAAGGAAGACCGAATCTGATAAATGTGAGAGGTTAGATTTGGTCTCTCCTGCTTTGACAGTTGTTGCATGGTTTCAAAATTCAGCAATGTTGGGGTGTTGCTCGGCTCATACTGGGAGCACAACTTCCTGACCTTCTTCGAAAAAAAATTATTGAGAGAGGGTAAAAATTAAAAGCACAATAAAATGTAGCATGTTATTTCCTCCAGAAATTCTCTTAGATTGTCTGGATCAATCCTGAAGTCAGGTTCAATTCTTAGACAGTCTGTCATATCATGGAAATCAGCCATGATATAAAGCTATTTATTTTTCCTTATTGTTTGCATCCTCAGATACTCAATTTGATTAGCTCCAGCTTAATAATTACAACATTTATGCCACAAATGTAATCAAAAACCTGTTTTGGTTGATCTAAATCAAAACACAACCATCATTGAAATGGCTGTATTGCCTAAGAACAGAAGCATAAAAACCTTTAAGAACGTTTTGTGTTTATTTTGTTTTTAAAAAATTATGTTTAAAAGCACATTTTCCAACACCTGACATTTTAGCTCCATATGGCCAGCAGCTCAGACATGTTGCTGACTGGGATTCAGCAGTTAGTAGATGAGACAATCTGGGCTTTAAAATACAGGAGCAAGGCATAGTGAGAATGAGTCTCCTCTGCTCTTCAAGCCATACAAAAATTAGTACAGAATCACAGAATCGTTTAGGTTGGAATCATGAAGATCATGAAGCCCAATTGCCTTCCACAAAGCCATGGCGCCTGGGCCCGTCTGGCCGTCCTGCAAGTGTTGCATGCACAGAAATGAACGAATTCTTCCCAAACAGAGCCAAGTTCTCAGCGCAGCCATGAGATGTCAGCACAGACCGCTGTTTGTGTGCGGAGCTCTCCGCAGGGAAAAGTCTCTCAGCTGAGAGCATTCACAGGGATTAGTGCCCAGACAAACGCCAAAGTGGGCTGTGAGCCCGCAGGGTAAACTGCTGAGCTGCTGAAAACACTGGCAAAAAAGGAGGGGAAAAGTTTGAGGGCCTCATTAGGGTTAAAGCCGATGCATAAAGCAGAGAAAGCCACTGCAGTAAAACAGCACTATAATGCTTTAGTAATAGTAAAAAGACATAATTTTTGTGACTTAACTAGAATGCAATCCAGTAATTAAAGACCTGTAACCTATACCAGGGATAGCTAAAACTCTGGGCAGAACCTGACCTTCAAAGTAGTTTCACCTGGCCCTTAAGAACACCTCACCAAATTCCTGTGAGCTCACCATTGCTGGGCAAAGGGCTGTGCCCACTTAGAAGCACCAGGGAAGCTTTCCTGAGCATGCTTATATCAACTCTGGGGACAGTTTGATTCTAACACAAAGCCAGAGGATTTATTGTAACCTTTTTCATCCTGAGATGGGGCAAGTAAGTCTGTTAATATGGAAATGACAGCTAGGAGGCTGGACGTGGGGTTTTTTATTGATACATCTTGACTAACTAGGCACTGTTTTGCTGCAAGGAATTTACAAAAGGAATGAGAGAAAAGGACACTTTCATTTATGAAGCAGGCTCATATTTCTTCAGATTTTGTTTTTCTATTTTAAACAGTCAAGACCATAGAATTTCATTTGCAAAACAATGCAAACAAGTGATAAAATTGTTTGATCTCCAACCTGGAATGCTTCTCCATTTGGAAGGCAGAAACTATGAACCGCCTGTGTCTGCACAGAGTCAATCAAGTTGTATTGGTTTAGCGTGGCAAGGTTTTGGTGGCAGGGGGGCTGCAGGGGTGGTTTCTGTGAGAATCTGGCAGCAGCTCCCCCATGTCCAGCAGAGCCAAGGCCAGCAGCTCCAGGATGGACCCACCACTGGCCAAGTCTGAGCCCAGCAGGGCGAGGGCAGCACCTCTGGGACGGCAGATTTAGGACTGGGGAAGAGCTACTGTGCAAGGAGAAATTGCAGCCTGAGAGAGGAGTGAGAGCTGTGAGAGGAACAGCTCTGCAGAGCCCAGGCAGGGCAGAAGGAGGGGCAGGCCATGCAGGTCAACAGAGCAGCAGAGATTCCCCTGCAGCTGGTGGAGAGCCCCACACTGGAGCAGGTGGGTGCCTGAAGGAGGCTGTGACCCTGTGGGAAGCCCATGCTGGAGCAGGCTCCTGGCAGGATTTGTGACCCAGCAGGGAACCCACGCTGGAGCAGCCTGTTCCTAAAGGAGGGCAGCCTCTGGAAGGGCCCCACGCTGGAGCAGTTTGTGAAAGAGCTGCAGCCCATGGGAAGAACTCACATGGGAGAAGTTCATGGACGACTGTGGGAGGGACCCCATGCTGGAGTAGGGGGAAAGTGTGAGGAGTCCACTCTGTGAGGAGGAAGATGCTTCACAAGCAATGTGTGATGACCGGACTGCACCCCCATTCTTTGTCCCCCTGTGCCATTCAGGGGGCAGAAGGTAGAGAATTGAGGAGTAAAGTTCAGCCTGGAAAGAAGCGAGGGGTGAGGGGAAGGTGTTTTTAAGATTTGGGTTTATTTCTCATTCTCCTGCTCTGATTGTTAATAGATTAAACTAATTTCTGCAAGTTGAGTCTGTTTTGCCCGTGACAGTACCTGGTGAGTGACCTCTCCCTGCCCTTATCTTGACCCAAACCTAGCAGATTTTCTGTCCCCTGTCGAGTTGAGGAGGGTGTGATAGAGCAACCTTGATGGGCACCTGGCACCCACACAGGCCTACTGGCTGTGGATCAGTGATAACAGATGCAGGGGGCTCCTTTAACTGAAGCCGTGTCCAAACCAGTGATGCCATCCTGGCCATCAGAGGTGGGGACACACAGACTGCTCTGCAGGAGCCAGCTCAGGGACAGCACAGAATCCTCGTGGTTTGCTGTCTACATGGCATCCACCAGCATGGCCTCTAAATGTCTTGGACATCTGCACGTTTTTCACGCTCAAGGATTCTTTTGAGCTCCCCTCTCCTTCTGTGCCACCCCTCAAGCAAGCCCTTAACGAAGTGCCTGGTGCTGGGCAGGAGCTGTGTGCACTCTGCCCTTCAGACAGTGCTGCTCTGCTCTGTGCATCTGTTTTTCTTCACTTTCAATGTGGTCAATTACCAATGAGTTTACAATTCACCAGAAAGTAATGGGAACACTCAGTGTCCTCATCTCAGTAAAGTATTTGGGGGAAAACACAGCAAAGAATATGGTATTAAATAAACATTAATTTCAGTAAGAGGAAGAAGCTGATACAGTCATTTGTCTCAAATTACATAAAGTCCTTTCTTGGATGTTTTCTCTTCCTAGTATAATGTTTCAAAATGTTCAATGCTAACTTGACTATTCCAAACCATCTTTTGTTCTTTGTATTCAGAAGGAATTTCAGATAAATTCAGGGGTTATGCAAACGTTCAGGAGCAGAAGATGATCTTTATTACCGTTGTGCCAGATATTATAGGAAGCCAGAATGAGAAATTTAGGAGAGCCATGGAAATGAGAATTGCTCTAATTCAATAATAGATTCATTGGCTTTCTAATTAGATTTGATCACTTGAGTATTTTATATTGTAGCTGGGTAAGTATCTTTTAAATACCTACCACATGTGACACAGGCACTTCAAAAGCATCATAAAAACAGTAGAATAAATGTGCAGAAAAAGTTAAATAAAAAATAAATATCTTAGTCCTTTCATGTCTTGGTAAATACCACTCTGAGAAGTCATTTTATTTAATTTTACTACATTCAAAACCACTTTAAAATAACATCTGTAATAAAGATTCAAAAAATAACTCAGATGATATTTTACTGTTACAGCTTACAGTAATGTCTGAGTAACATCATACAAATTGCATTATAAATAGTTTCACCAGCACCAAAACAGAGAATTACATTTTACATAATTCACTTAAGCACATGGAATTTTGACTACAAAGGATTTTTTTGTTACACTTTTTATTGAGCTGATTTGGTATGCTTTAACTTGTAAAATGACTCAATTACATGGTCCCAACATAAGGCAACATGGAAAATACCTGAAAACCAATGTGGGAACAACGAAGAATTACAAAATTATACTGGCTAGTCACAGAATTTCTACTGCTCAGTCCATTCAAGATTTTGAGCCTTATTTCATTCTGATAATGAGCAAGATTTCACATGTAAGGCCTTAGCCCAGGATTCAGAAACTCTGGTTTCATGTGACCTTGGACAAGTTTTCTGGCTCAGTTCTCCATTCACAGCATGGCACTAAAATGCTCCCCATCTCCAAAGATTGTCAGCTCTCAGAAGCTCCCTGCCAGTATTTTTTCATAAAAGAATTGGTACTTTGGGACTAAGATTAGAGCTGAGCTCGGTAAGAGTGAATGTGCGATCTTTAACACAGGACACACAGATAAAATTGTTCTGGTGTTTAACAGAGGTAGGTGAATGATGCCATTTGTGCTGCTGGAGAACATACAAGGGACTTGCCCAATGCCAGAGAGTGCCTGACACAGCTCCTGAGTCACAGTCCTGAACTGCAGTGTGCCGAGGGCCTCCAGAAATACATGATCTAACAGAAATGGAGTGCAGCTGTTAACACATTCAAGTATCTATTCAGCACAGCAGTCAGGGGAAAATTTCTTCAGTCATTTCAGTGGGCACTGAAGTAAATATTCTCTTAAATGCTACACCCAGAGGAAAAACCAGATTGCTTGACACCCAAAATGAAATTTACGTGCACTGCATGTTCAGTTCACTCAGCAGTTTCAGCTCAAGATAAACATATTCTAGCACAAAACCTGTGCACAAACCTCATGAAAAAAGCATCATCAAAACTGCAAAGTAAAAACTGGAAGGTGCATCAGATACACCTTCTGCATTGCAGAATTGAAGAAGAAGAGAGAAGTATGTAGCCTGATCACTGAGAGATTGGGGCTGTCCCCAGCAGTTAGTTGAAACATCTGGAAAACAGCTGTACTTTTCTCCTGCAGTGCACTCACCATTGCACTGCACTCGAGGGCTTCAGCATCACAGTCACTGCCCTCTGCTGGGTTGCAGGACCCTGGAATAGTTTGGGTTGGAAAGGATGTGAAATATCATCCAGTTCCAGCCACTGGGTCCCTGTCCAACCCTCTCCAGCTCTCCTGGAGCCCCTTTAGGTGTTGGGAGGAGCTTTAAGGTCTCCCCAGAGCCTCTTTTCTCCAGGCTGAACAGCCCCAGCTCTCTCAGTCCATCTCCAGAGCAGAGCTGCTGAGTCCTCTGAGAATCTTCATGGCCTCCTCTGGATTCCCTTCAGCAGGTCCACATCCTTCTCAGAACTCTCAGGAGAACCCAAAATCTGGCCTGCAAGATACTCTGAGGCGCTTTGCTGAGACAGCAGAGAAGAGAAAAGAAAGCAAGAAATCTGCCGTGTTCTAAGCAATGAATGGAGATGTCTGATGAGCTGCCAGCTGAAATGATTCTGGAAATACACTGCAATGCACTTTCTTCTAAGGACACAAGGGCTTCCTAATTGACACCACCTGGAATGTTTAACTGATTTACCAGAATCTTTGTGTTTTACAGCCACCAGTGAGGAAAAAGGCTTACAACAGCTGACAAGCCTTGCCACTCTTATGACCCCTAGCGACCAGATGGACCAAATAATCCGAATTATCAGGCTCTGCAGGGCAAAGGCACCTGTTGCTCACAAAGCCTGTTCACGCTGCCGTTTCAGACCCACGATTCTTGCTGCCAGGAGGAACACGGCCCCAGTGAGTACTTCAGCCACAAAGGAGATCCAGACCAGTGCCAGGGACCAGCCAAACCTGATATCGACTTCCACCAGGAGATCCTTGCTCCTCAGGAGGCAAACAGCTTCTTGGAAAGCAGCAGCTGAATATGCAATATAGACACTGATCCCTGTAAGGGTAACGAGAGCTGAAAAGAGAAACAAGTTCAGCTACTTAGCAGCCACTGAAGGAATTAAAACCAATCAATTGGATATGTCTTAGGGCCTCTTTGCCACTCCTTCCTATTCTAGCCAGGCCAGATTCACAGATTATCATCTTTGAAATCTAGCTGAGGTTGGTTTCTTGGGGAATGAGGGTGAGAGGGAAGTAAAGGCAGGGTTATTTGTGTCCACTGAGGACAATGTTCCCACTGTTAAATACTGAATGTCTGACAGCAAGCCTCCCACAATAAAAATGGGGTCCTATATTTTACAGATATGTACTGTGTGTGCATCTCTGTTTTCAGTACTGAGATTCAGGATGGGGGCTGGTCTCAGGCAAAGGCCACCCTGCAGTCTGTTCATGTTCTCCCGGGAAACTGCACCAGCTGCATCCCCAGAACATCCTCAAGCACCCCTCTCCCAACCCTGTCTTCGTGTTTCCTTTCCCTCTTTGCAGCCCCAAATGGCTTAGAAAGGCCCAGTGCTCCACTCCTCAGTGGGATAATCATGCTTGGCACTTCACAGCTTTTCATTTTTCACTGACTATTTGGAGTAGTTTTCCACCAGCCTTTTCAGTGAATACAGCTTTCTGCTGTTCTGAGGAATCAGAACTTGCTCTTCTTTTTAGAAGACAATCGGAATGGGGGATGGCTGGTCTGTGTAAGAGCATTTCAGACTAGACTTTGAGACAGCAGCATTCGCTTTCAGCAATCCCTCAGCATTTTCTTCTTAAAAATAGGGCTGTATGAGCAGTTGATGAGAGCCAATTCTGAGGATCCCTTTTTCTGTTGGGAAAAATTTCTGCTTTAAGTTACATTGTGAAACAGTACTGAAAATCTGTTTGGAATAGAAAATGCAGATTTAAACACAGTTTTCCTACTTTGACAGAATGTTTTCAGGTTTTTGAATTCATAAATTACTTTCTAAAACATGGTGGGTTTGGATACAGCAAAAAAGAAAAAATAAAAAGAAGTGTAAAGAATCTTACTAGCTTCAAATTGAAATCTTACACTCCAACTAAAATAACTTTTTGGGGTTTCCTTTTGTGATCCACAGTTTGGGGACACTGCTCTAGATCTAAACTAGCAGTGAAGCTACCCCAGGAATGCCTAACAAGACCCTTTTCAGGAACTCAATCAAATGCCTTTTTAAAAACATCAGTTTGCTTAATAGTTGCAAAAACTGTGCAACCCTATGGTTTAGTAATTCCAAGGTCACTTTTCCATCACTCCATTACCTTGTCTGTAAAGAATTTGTGCACCACGCTGAGAAGTTATTAAATCTTTTGTGTTAATGGGCGGAGCAAACACAGATTGTTCAAAGGGTGCCTCGCTCCACAAGGAGGGATATTTGCCTTTCCTGAGCAGCTCTAGTCCAGAATTGGGACCCGATCAGACACCAGGTGAATGAACACCAGCACTATTCTGAAAGCAAATTCCTGCTTGGCTTTCATTCCCTGGGAAACAAAGTGATGTTTCCCAGATATAATCTCTTGTCATCTAAAACAGGCCAGGAGTTTGATTTAGTACCTCCAAAAAGGAAAAGCAGTCCCGTCATTAGGAGCAGTAGGTAGGCCCTGGCAAGAATACTGATGAATCCAGTCATTCCTCCAAAAATCATCAGGATCAGACTGAGGGGCATCAGGATGACAAATGTTCCATGCATGTCTGAAGAAAAATGAAGAACGTTAATATTGTAATATTTTATTATGGTGTCAGTGGATGTACTAATAATTATTAAGTGCAGAGACTCTGATCAGGATCAAAGCCTCATTTTGTGCTGCACAAACAAGAAATTGGAGAACCCCTTGGGTTTTCAGTGTAAGTCAGCAAGACAAATACATGCTATGGAGGAAAATGTAACAAACAGAACAAGCCCTCACAGGGTCACAGCCTGTGTTTCAAACAGAGACCACAGATATAAAGGATATGTCTACACAGATAAATATGAGCAATTAAACTCTTCTCAGCTACTGAGCCAGCTGGATATCAGGTGATGCACTGAATACCAGGTAGGCACTGGCAACCTTAATAAAAAGTAGCCCTGTTATCTGAGCCACACTGTTCTGTTCGGGAGGTGAGATCCAGCCATGCTTTGATTAAAGGCTTCTCTTCTGTCACATGTCCTCTCCTGCACTGATGTAGCATACTGTTGACCTTTTCCTTTGTTGCAGCTGACCATCAACTAGAGGGAAATTTTCCCATCCAGCTCTGATTCTGTCATTGTTTTCTACAGCAGCTTCACTAAGTGCATTAACCTATCCTGCCTGCTTCCTCCCATGCTAAATGTTTTACATTAGTCTTTCTTGATGTCTATAATACTTTAATAGCTGTGTAAACAGAGGGTTGCTAGGTATTTTTTCATATCACAATGTTTTTTCCATCATAAACCATTATTGTATCATTGTTCCCTCTCATGCACTCTGTTCACAACATTCAACCCAGGCTTTTTTTAGAATAACAACCAAAAAAAGTAGTTCCAGTATCAATTTGCTTCATACCAGAGTAAAGTGCAGAGTAAGTGACAAAACAAAATGTAAAATCTAAAATCTGAACAGGTCAAGGCTTCAGTGTCTCATTTAATTTTACAGAGGAACCACAATACACCATTAGCTGTTCCCAAGGAAAGGGAGTCACTTAAGAGATCGCAGCTCATGTGTGATCAAGTGATCAATGTTTTCAAGTCACTCTAACTGCCCACTGAATTGGAGATACTCCACCTGCCACTGGCTAAGGATCCAGCTTATCCTCTTCAGCAGAGTTATAAAGATCTAGACACAATTGTGTACATATCTCTGTTCAGTTCCAGAAGCCTGGAAGGTTAGGAAGGGTCTGCATGCCATCAAGGGAGACATTGTTAATGTCTCTACTTGAGCAGAATGTGGTTTCCAGACATAATTATTTGTTTTGTGTAGCACAGAACATGCTCACAAAAAAAAAAAGTGGCAAATGACAAAGTTTTGGGAGGCGACCCTATTGTTCTTTTATTTCTGCTCATTTGCACTGTATTATAGTTTCATATTCAACCCCACATATGCCCACATCAGGAGCAGCTGATGCTCAGAAACCATGAATTCAGCATTCTTCATTGAAGAGAGCACTTTCCCTCTTTGATTCTAAAGCTGAGGACACTCCCTGGGCCTTCCTTCAGCAAAACTGGCCACAGCTGCTGTTCCTGGCTAAGAAACACAGACCTAAAGCAATTCTCAATACTAACAGCCAGAAAAATCTTCAGCTTACTGGGAACAAACCAGTATGTCAAAACTGCCTGAAAATCTTAGTCGGATTCCAAGATGAGAACGAGCCATGGAACTCAGTTCAGAAGTTTTATGTATTAGAAGTGGTTGCTGGGGGTGTGATGGAACACGATGTGACAGAATAGAGATTGGGCCCCCAATTCAGTTCTCATATTCTAGAGAGGCAGCAGCAACATGAATGTGGTCTTCAGCCACATTTGAGCTTGCTGAGGGTTATTCAGTCTGGTTTTGGTTATTCCCCACCATTCTGACACCCATGTGTCCTCTTAGATTTGGTCTTGCCTGTAAAAGGTGAACAAGCCTTGGGAGGATAAAATCTTGGGAGGATGCAATTAACATTTTAAAAGTATGAATGTAAGAATGGTGCAACTTTGTCCTCAGACCTGGCCTTGCTGAGAGAGAACAAACATAAACAAGCTCATGGCTGGCTCTCTGCCTTGTGATTTTCCAGGTGTCCCTCACTAGCCCAAGTTACTGCTGACAAACTCCACCTCAGCAACACTAACTTGCCATTTCTTTGACTTCTTGTCATGGTGTAATTTCAGCGACTGCAACCTGAGCCAGGACACATGTGGGTGAGCAAAACACAGCTCTGAATGGAACCTTGTGGAGCAAAAGGAAAAGAAAACCATACCAGAGCATTCTTGGGAGTGTGCTAGATTACATTAATGATCTGTGACAGTTGCAATAGCAGAATAACTCTGATTTTTATGCCCCCTTCAGTGAAAATATAGGGTTTAGGGATAGCTCAGCTGAAACCCACAAACCCCACTGTGACAGAGCCTTACTTTTCCTGCACACAGCTGAGATCACACTCCTCATTAATCATGCAGCTTTTTAAAAATCAAATATTTAGAGAATCATATTTGGTTAAATAGCACTTTTATAATGTCCAGTGTTCTAGTTCAATACCTACTACTCATCTGCACTATGAAATCTGCAACTGCCTGGGAAACTTACTCTAAAATGCTGCCATGGAAACCACTCAGGAATCTGAATTCATGCCATCTGGCATATGATATTATGCCATTATATTCCTTGATTAGAGAAATATAATTAGTTTATAGAAGAACATGACTTAAAATATCTTTACTGTGTTTCTGTCTTCAATAATCATCTGTGAAAGAAGTTAAAACATTAATTTTGCAGTCATTTTAGTGGTTTTTTAGTTTCTGTTGAAATACACATTTATGCATTATGTATTAAACATATAACTGTCTTCATATTGATGAAATTAATCTAGTATTGGAAAAAAAAACCCTAAGCATTTTGCACAAGAAGAGGCATGTGTACTTTCTTGTAAAACAGAATTCAGTTTCCCACATCAGTTTCTCAACACCTGAGTTCCCTGTTAGTCCAACATGAAAGATCCAATGGTTTAATCTTGGAAACACTGAAACAAACTCATACATTTTCAAAAAACACTCCCTTTTTTCTGAAGCAAAAAAGAATGAAGTAGTTTAATCTGAGTGAATGAGGGTTTGCATTATCTAGCCAAAGCTCTTTTACTAGAGGTCTGGCCAAATATCTGTAACAATGACATCTGCAGTGTGTGTCCAGATCTGAGAATTTGGCAGGCATTTCTAAATTACCACCCAACACAGTTGTTGATGAGTTGTTTGTGAGAGAAATCTGTAGAATGAAATAGAAACACTGAGCGGTGTCAGAAGTAACCAAGTGCAAGCCCAGCAGTTTCGTTAATCATCTCCTGTTAACATCCTGGAGCTTAATTGCTTCAAACTAACTTTGGATTTGTTTGCACAGCTTACAATAGCAAATAGTGCCTAGAAATCTGTAATAGTCGCCTCATCAGAAATACTCCAAATAGCAGCAGCGCAGAAGAGCTTAATTAAGGACGTGTTTGTCTTACCCAGCAGTAACTAAATAGCCAGTTAGAAGGACAAAGGCCTCCAGCTGAAACAGACTCCTGGCAGTTGATAAAACCAATGGGGCTCTTCTAGAAGGACTTGGCAAAGCCAGGAAGAAACAGTGCACAGAGAAATTCTGACCTGCTTGCTAGGAAGAAAGGAAGGAAACAACTTTAAAAACCATGAACGACTGAAAGAACTCCTCTGTGGCTAAATGTAAGTCTTCTGGGCTTGGGCCCCAGGGACACGAAGGCCTGCATTTTGTCCTGTTCAACAGAGAAAAGGTGATGGAGGATGATTGCTCAGAGGGTTAGGGTTCTCCAGGATGATTAGCCAGGCTCTGGTCTGTGTGTTACATGTTTTGGTTTGGTGCTTTTCCCAAAAAATCTCTGAGCTAAACGGGAAGACCAATTGCAGATAGCAGAAATAAAATGATGCTAGACTTGGAGCAGGTGGCACTGACAAAAAACCTCGGTAGCAGGAATGGGTAGAATGATGAACGTGAGCAATGCACCATGGTTCACATTCTGCTGCTGTGGTACCAATGAATCTGAAAATGAGAACATTCATCAGAAGTTGTCACTTGTTAGGCCTCAGCTGCAGTGGTGCTGAAGTTATCTAAGATTTCTGTATATATTTACTGTAACAGCTACTGTAAATACTGAAGCAGATGTTCACTGGCACCTCTCTGAAGGAACAGGAACACACCTACCAGATCAATTAAGCCAGAACTTCTGTGTGCATCATTTGGGTCTTGTTACACTTGGCCTCTAAAATGGCCCTTGCTCTAGCGCCAGCTGTTTCCTTCTGATAGCTTAAAACCAAAAGAAAATTTGCAAAGAACTGTAAATCCCCCAAGAAAAAGTGTCGGGGTGGCCAAAGAATAGGGCATTCTTTATAACATTATAAGCTAACTCAATAAAAATGAAGCAGGACCATGAAGAGCAGGGTGAAGTGAAAGCAGCTGGTTAGTGACTGTTACAGGGTCTACATGCTGTAAGGAAATCCAGACAAGTTTATCTGTACTTTTAAACTGATTTGTCGAGGAAGAAACCAAGGCAGCTGTTACATTAGAACCACTGAGGTATCAGTAGCTGCCTCTGCTGCAAAGATTATTCCCTGCAGGAAGCACAAACTTTTCTGCAGCCTCATGGTTCTGGTTACATTCGTGTCTAAATAAGAAAAAAATAAAATACTCTGGGGAGAATACTTTAAGCAGTTGTCCATGGACAGCTGCACACTCCAGTCTTGCTTTTATAACAGGACAAACAATGAGTGCAAACCACATCCATTAAGTACTCATTTCAGGAATAGAGGAGAGCACTAAAAATGGACCTGTAAAAGGAAATAAATCACTTGCCATGCTGGTCAAGTCACTGACAAAAAATCAGGATTGTCCAAGGCTTAATCTTACCTTGTGCAGATGGTTTGTGTGTCACACAGACAGTAAGAAAGAACAGCAGTTCCTCCAGTTCCTCTCACATTATTTTTCATAACTCCAGCCCCAGCTCTGCAGTGCTGGTGGGACCCTGCAGCAGCTCAAGTGCAAAGATGCGATCCAAGTATTTACAATATTTTTCATTATGCAAGGATTACACTGGTGCTGTCTTCAGCTAAATCTGTTCTGGTATTTACTCATTACTAACTATATAGACTTCGGTAAACAGAAAATATTTATATGACAAAAATATCTAAGAGCAATTTTTCCCTAGTGTAACATGTCAAGGTTTCTTGTTTGTTGTTTTGTTGTTGTTGTTGATGGTAGTGGTGTTTGGGTTTTATTTGTTTGTTCATTTGTTTTTTCTCTTAAGAAATTATTTTACAAAGCTGAAACTCTTGGGGGAAAGGTTTCAGCTGACTAAGCACTGCCATTTATTCTACTCACCAGTTGCCCTCTCTCTGTGTGTGATCCTCAACATCTAGATCTGATTTTGGATGTTACATTTCTGCTACTGGAAAATTCCGAAGCTGCTCCGAACCCCTGATGCAGCTTCCTTTGAAGTCAGTGGCATCCTTATTTTGTCATTTAGTGAGAGATGGATCCAGTTCACCATGAAAAATGTTGCTCTTGCTGATTGTCTCCCATAGCTGGCACAGGAGAACACACAGCAAGGCAAAATATCAGGGGCGTCTTTGCTGGCAGATTTCAATTCTAAGGGGGACTTTCAGAGGGCTATCTTTAAACCTAGTAGTCACCAAGAGACTCTAATTACTGTCTAAATTACAAAAAGTGACACTTTCATTTTAATCCTGTTTGGGCCAGAGGAAAGTATCCATCTCCAGTGAAAAAGAATTCTAACGCAGAACTTTCAGAAAAGCTAGTGGTAGGCAGTCAAGAGATATTTTTCTTTAGATGTGGCTGATGTTTTAAACAAATAAGTAACCAGGCCATAATGTAATCTGTAATAGGGAAATATTTGATCCATGGTGGGTTTGAGGGGCAGAGAGGGTATACACTGCATGTTCAGCTGGGGGGAGTGGTGAGAGAAGAAATGGAAGGCCAATGTAGAGGAGAGTTTGTGTCTAATCCATTAGAGGAGCAGCTCAAGAGTACTCCTGTGATGTGAAAATACATCAAGCCTTAGGTTGATTGCCTGGGCAATATTGCTGCTAGCACAGGATTTTAACTTGTGCACCCAATTATTTTAATTTGAAGCTCAATTTGAAGTACACAGTAAGTCTAAAGGGAATCTGCTGGGATGAATAGGGGAGATATTGGAAATGTGGAGGAAGGGACCATGAAGGCTTTTCATTCTCTAGTGATGAGTTTGTCTTCTGGCAGTGGCCAGCACTTTTGTTTCCACTTAGACCCAGCTCTTTGCACTCACATACAGATTTCCTCCCATCTCTTTGGCAGTTGTGTCAGTTAAGACATGCCAGGAGCTGCATTCAAACTCTGAAGAGTGAGAGATGTGACCAATGTGTTACCTAAGTGCCTACTTTAGTAGACAGTCCTTTAAGGTCTTTTTAGGAATAATCAGAAAGAAATGTGTTTGACTTTGCCAGAGCTCATGAAATTCAATGCCAATCAAACAGTGAGAAATATGTGTGTACAGCTAGATGGAAAGAGATTAATCCCACGAGAATGTAGCTCACAGACACCTTCACAGGCACACACAGATAAAAAATGTAATTTTTTTGAAGTAACCAATTAAAGCTGTGCAATTAGCTGTTTGCCACATAGAGCAGCAGATGAAGAAACTGCTGTAACTACACTTCAATCCATGATCACAGAACTGTCCTCTAAAATTCTTGTTAAAATGTGTTGTAGATGAAGATGGTTTGCCATGATCTGCCTAAATATGATTCAGTGGCCACAGTCAGAAACATTTAAGAGATAAGAGTAAGACTGATGTAGAAGGTAATATCTCAGGACCTGATGAACCTAGATGTCACTTAGAAATATCTGTATTTCCTAGAAGGAAGAAGTACTGACATGGTAGTTTCTATGTTCAGCTGCTACTGCTGAGGATCTGTAGCCTCACCCCACTGAAACTGCATTGAAGCTGAGCAAAAAAATCAAAAAGCTAACTTTGTAGGGCATTCCAAACAAACCTAGCAGGCTCTTTCAATTGAAGTGTCTTTGATTTCTTCTCTCATCATTTTTAGGCAGACTATGCCTGTTTATAATAAAATACGCAAGTGTCTTTGCAGACCAGAAGTCTTTTTCCAGGAACCTAAAAATAGCACTTGATGTGAAAGGGAGAGAAAAAAAAATTCTCCAAGGCCCTGAAGAGTCTGTAAACATAATTATTAATCCAATTTTTATTCATATCCACCATTTTCTTACACTTCATGACTCACAAAGAGCCGTCCTTTGTTTCCAAGCCAACATCATTTTTATAACCAAAAGAGCTTTTGTTTTTGTTTTGTTATTTCACTGAAGAGCTGCAATCTCTCACCCGAGAAAACAGATGTACCTTCTGCAAATATGCACACAACTTTTGAAAAGCCAATGATTTTATCCTGAAATGCTGGACTATCACCAACATAACAGTGGAAGTGCTGATACCTAAAACATGATCAGGCAGGTTCAGTTAATGCTGACCCCTCAAAGGCTCAAGTGATCCAGCAATCACTTCCACTGATTTCAGCATCATCAAGCAGCTACAGCCCTCTGTTTTGAGCAAGGAAGATTAAAGAAATGGCACTTCCTATTTGAAAGCACAGAGAGACGTCCTGGGCTGTGAGTCCTGAACCTGTTGATGTGTTTAAATGGCTGCTTCAGTAGCCCTCTGGGATCTTACTTCTACTTTACCTTCCCAGTACAGCTGTGACACAGTCCCAGCAGCACCAGCACCTCCCAGGCTTCCTTTGCCACGGGCACTGCACCTGGAGCTGGATCACGAGATGCTGCTCCAAGAACCTGAAGCCACTTTAAGCCTCTCTGGAGCCCAGGGAATGGCTGGTTTTGAGGGAAAGAGTTCCATGCTAAAAAACAGCACAGATGCACATATTCCATGTGCAAGGAGGAGACAGAGCCAGGGAAAAGAGGTGAGTAAACAAAAAAATTTTAAAAAGCAAGCCCATACACAAGGGTGTATGAGGAAAGGACTGTGCTGAATATAAGATGTAAAGATGGTAAATCAACTTCTAGAAGATGCCTGTAAGTATTTGAAAATGTTCAGTTTGGACTTTTTGAAAACATTCTGGCATTGATAAATGAATCTAAAGAAAAAGAAGTAAATACATTAGAAGCTTAATGTTTTTGAACATGATGTTCTTCAGAGACTTTGCACACTGCTTTTAGTCACTGATTTATTTTCTTAAATTGTCACATACTTAAGCCTTTTATCAGTGCCAGGAATCCTGAAAGGCTAGGAAAGTAGCTGTCTTAAAGGTTAGTTTAAATGTGTTCTTAAACATTTTCAGTGATCAGACTCCTTTGAGATGATTTAGAACACTTTTGCCTTTTATTTTTAACAATTGTACACCTTCCTGTGCCATTGCCATCAGAAAGGTCTTGCTCCTGTGGAAGAAATTAGCTGAACTTGTCATCAAATAGATGGTTATTTCAACAGTGAACACACTTAAAGACCACAGGCAGTGACAGATATTGTACAGAAGCAGAGTCAAAACACTGTCTCAGTGAGTTCCCCCTCTGAATCAGAAATGAGTCCTTGTAAGTGGCCAAGGAGGGAGGGAAGGGTAGATGGAAATATAAAATAATATAAACTCTACTCACACAAAAGCTGTCTGTGTGAATCAGTGATGTTCGCATTCTCATGCCAGAAGGGGTTTATCAAAGGGTAACATTCACTCCTCACTATTAGAAAAAGGGGAAAAACAATGAGGAAAAAATTACACTATAATATCTTTTTGATATATATATATATAGTTATCTTTTACATATAATTCATTTAATATTAGCAGCTTTTAGAACAGCCATTCCTAGGTAGAGAAGAAAAGGAGAGGATTTTCAGTACACAGCATCAGCTGCTCCCATGGGGCCTGACCGCTGGAGTCAACAGGGAAACATCTGCTCCTTGCAATGGGGATCAGAGTACAGCAAAGGGAGAATCCCTGTAACCTGCTCCCTCTCCTTGCTCCTCTGGAAGCAACATCCTTTCTTGCCTATGGCAAACATTACTTATTCCTGGCTTTTAATGGTGAAATCAAAACCTAAACTTATGTGCCTAGCATATAAATTAACCACATGGGGAAAATCCTAAGTATTAATATATAGGACTATAATAATCCAATATTATTATATATAATAATACTTATATTTAAATTAATGGTATTGTTTATGTAAATAAACTATATGGTGTTTATCTTTCTATTTATTATTATTTATCATTTTAATGGCTTTAACCCAGAACTTTCGCCCCTTAATTCCCTGAGCCAAATGAAAAGACATCTCCTTCCTTCTAAATGGTTAAGGTTTATTAGATTAGCTTGAATTAAAAGTTAATGTAACATTAGGTTACAGGAGCAGAAAATTCGCTCTCCCTATGTCTCCCCCGGCAAGTGACACGGGAGGTATTGACAAGGCACTGCCCACGGGTCCCGGGCACGGCCGGGGAGCACTCCTGCCTTGAACCACGTAGAGCCGGAGCTGCGAGGACAGCGGGCACTGCCCGCCGGCGCTGCCCCCGAGCCGGACCCTGCCGGACCCCGCACCCAGACCCCTGCAGCCGGACCCGGCAGCCGGACCTCGCATCCAGACCCCCGCAGCCGCATCCCTGCAGCCGGACCCCGCACCCAAACCCCTGCAGCCGGACCCCGCACCCAGACCCCGCATCCCCGCACCCAGACCCCGCATCCCCGCACTCAGACCCCTGCAGCCGGACCCCGCACCCAGACCCCGCATCCCCGCACCCAGACCCCGCATCCCCGCACTCAGACCCCTGCAGCCGGACCCCGCACCCAGACCCCGCATCCCCGCACTCAGACCCCTGCAGCCGGACCCCGCACCCAGACCCCGCATCCCCGCACTCAGACCCCTGCAGCCGGACCCCGCACCCAGACCCCGCATCCCCGCACTCAGACCCCTGCAGCCGGACCCCGCACCCAGACCTCTGCAGCCGCATCCCCGCAGCCTGACCCCGCATCCCCGCACCCAGACCCCGCATCCCCGCACTCAGACCCCTGCAGCCGGACCCCGCACCCAGACCTCTGCAGCCGCATCCCCGCAGCCTGACCCCGCATCCCCTCACCCAGACCCCCGCAGCCGGAGCGCTCCGCTGCCCGGGCCCGCCGCCCGCCCCTCTCACCGCGGCAGGTCCGCCAGAGCCCCGAGTGCGAGCTGAGAGCGTCCGTGCCGTTCCGGGACGCCTCCAGCTTGGAGGCATCGATGATGTACCAGAAGTCGGTCGCGATGGCCACCACGAGGAAGATGAAGCTCGAAAGTCCCACCAGGGCCACGAAGAGGGAGAGCGCGCCCAAGTTAACCCTCATGGTGCCGCCGCCGCTGCCGCGCCTCGCCCGGCCCCGCGGCCGCGCAGGTAGCGCGCCCCGAGCCCCGCCCCGGCTGCTCCGCGCCCCGCGGGCGGAGCGGGGACCCCGCGGCCGCCGCCGGCCCGGCCCGGCCCCACAGAGACCCCGCTGCCCCCCGCCCGCCAGCCCCGACCCCGGCCGAGCCCCGCACGCGTGTGCGCAGCGAGCGCGGAGCCCTGTGCGATGAGGCGTGCCAGCGCTGCCTCACAGAGAGGGACACCTGGCAAAAACACGGGCATGGGGATCCCGATCGCCCCGGCAGCTTCGGGATGGGCTCACCTCAGAGGAGAGAAAGATCCCGGATTCCAACCACCACTGTCTTTGAGGGGAGGAGGGAGCAGAAGCCGAGGTTTGGGGAGCAGTGACAGGGTTGGTGCTCCTGCAGCCTTTCGGGTATATTTACAAGAGATTCCCTCTTGTTCTGTGCCTTCCAGATGCCGACCTCAAAAGGCCAGTTCTAACCTAATTTGAAAGGTGGTGTGAGAGAAGGCAGTAGCGTGGCATTTACTACCTGATGCAGTGATGTCTGTACCCTGCTTGGAATCATTTTCCCGTCAGTGTAACCGATAGATGGAAAGACACAAACTCCCTCGTCCAGAAACTATAGTTATGTAGTTTCCAAGGAGTTCACGTGTGAGCCCTAAAGCCACACTTCACCCAGCCTCCTGCTCATCTTCAGCCCGCTGAAATCTGTTGAATAACGAAGTAAATTTCAGTAATAGAACCTTGCTTTCAAATCCGCAGAGAATTCACTCTGGTGTTCTACTGCATCTCTTCACTGGCATAAAGATGCTGTGCAGGTAGGGACAAGGGGGCATCTTGTTTTCTTCCTTGTAATTCACATCAGGCCTTCCAGGGCATTGCTAAGTAACCCCAAGTAATTAAAAAAGTCATTCTCATTTACTTTCTGGCATGGACACTGGGCAGAATGTGTGACATCATTACCCAACCATGGCAACAAGCTATCGTGAACCAGTAGGGTTTCAGCAGTAGGATCAGTTAAAAGGAAAATCTTCCTTGAGAGAGAGTGTGTTCAAATAAACACAGTAATCATCAACACTAGAGACCACATTTTGCTCTGCAAAACTACTGAAAGGTATATATGGCTGGGAATATAATAGTCTGTATATTCAGGAATACACTGTTAAGCAGCTATAGCATTATGCTGAGCTTTTGCCGTCTATTTCTCACCTCTCCAAGTTGTATTTGTAATCTGTGAAAATGCCCTTGCAGTTCTACTAACCATGCAGCTGTTACCTCCTTGTAATTGCAATGTTTGGTTGATACAAAGTTAATGAAGCAAAGTGAAACGTTTTGTTAGACTAACTGATGCAGTGAGACAAAATGAGTAAGCCTTGGGGACGAGTCCTAACTGGGACCTCAAGTTGTCTCTCTTTTTCCAACTATATTTGCAGAGTTACTTGAAAGTTTAAATTAGCCCCACAAATACCACATCCTATGCAGAGGTTTTAACAGTTCTCTTCTCATAAATCTGAGCCAGAGGAATTTGTACACCTAAATCACCACTCCCCTGCAATGACCTGACACTGTCATCTCCCAGGGAAATGTCAAGGTTGTTAAAATGCAAGGGAAAGCAAAGGGTGTAAAACTGAAGGACCATTTAACCCAGCTGGGTACAAACCGTTCAGCGAGTGCTGTACAAGATGCTTGTCAGTGACACCCTGCATCTTGCAGAGTTCTTGTTCTAATCTGGGGGCCCACAAAGTTTGTACATGTGCTTATTCTTAGAAACATTATTAAATAATCTATTTTAGCCATCAAGATGTGTGGAGGTCCTTGTAGACTGTCTAGACTACAGCAAACCTAAGTTGCAGCCTGCTAACCCCAGATCCTTTTGTGACCAGACTCTGATGACAGATACTTGTATCAAGAGTAAATCAACTCTACATAAAGGTTTCATTTCCACATCACCATAAATTTTTAGGCATTCATTCTCATGCTAGGGAACTAATAATTCCTGCAAAGTCAGAAAACTAAAAACATAGTTAACAAAACACTTTCATGTATTCACTGGGAAATGTTTATAATGAAAGGAAAAAGCCAGCAGTGCAAATTAGTTTCTCTACAGATTCAGTTTCAATTTCCTGAGGTCTTTGAATGTTAAACTAGGACCTTTAGCACAAAAGATTCGAAATTTTAATCTAGACTTAGCTTCATGGAGAAGGAACACTTGGCTTTGCATAGACTAGGTGTTGGTTGCATCTGCCAACATCAATCTGCTGCTCAGAATAACAAAGATAGTTCAGAAAATGCCCTCAAAGTTGCAGTCAATTATCAGTCCCCAGAGTGTGATGCAGCAAAATTATCAGTCTCTTTCAGCCTGAGCATGGCAAAGCTTGTGTAAGTAACTTTTACCCTCTCCCTTCTCCTTGCAGGGTTACCTGGGCGCCAGAGGATTCAGAGGGCATTGTGCTCTGGGAATCACCAGCTTTGCTTCCCAGCACTTTTCCCGGGTAAAATGCATCGCTAGGGCAGTTCCTTCTCAACTGTTCTGAACCTGTGCTGTTCAGGTGCAGCAGAATCCCACTGAATTCCTCAATTTTCCCCAATTTTTCTTTTATTTAATTTCCTCTGCCCTGTCTGTAATTGTGAAGAGGAGACTGCATTACTAAAAGTACATTCTTTGTAAACTGAAGAAGGGAGGGATTCCCACGATGTTTACCCGCCTGACTGCAGGAAAGCCAGTCAGTGCAAGTGTGCACCAACAACTGTAATTAATCACTGCCATGGCAAAAAGCACAATCAACACACATAATTTCATTCACAATCCTTTTCCAGGAAATATCACATTTTTTTCTCCTGTTATTTTTTTATTTTCTTGTTGTTGAATGAAGAATTAAATCAAACACAGTTTTACCATTCAGCCTTCCAGTAAAGCTAATGGGATTCTGGATTTTATTGTTCTTTTAAACCTACCACAATTACTTCCCCTGTGGTTCAAAAGAGAAAAGCTGTTAGACAATATTCACTATTACAATTTTCAGATTTGCTGCCCTTGGAAATTACTAATTATTGGCTGGTTGATCTCAGGTCTGGCCGTTCCTTCTCAGATTTAATCTTTTCATCATGCACTTGTACACATCCAGTTTTGAAGAGTCAAAACCTGCAGTGAGTTTTAAAAAAGACTGACCAGTCACAATTTATCTCTGACAAGAGACTACAAGACATAGATCACAGTGTCCTGACTCTTACTCAGTATTACCTGATCTGCCAAGAAAAAACCCATGGAGTGTCAACACATGACATTGAATTCAAAAGGGGATTATAGGAGGGACATACCTGAAGCAAGCAGCACAGCCAGCTTCTTGGGACTTGATCAATGGATGAAACTGGCCCAATTCATCATTTAAAACAAGCAATGAAACCTTGGTAAAGTTGTCTGGCACATGAGGCAAATTTAAGCAAATTCCTAGGTCACATAGCTGCGAGGAAGACGGGAAATGTAACTGAGGTGCATCCTTCATAAAGAGGTACCTCTCAGGAGCTGCTGCCAAAGCCCTCTTGCGTGTAGTACAGAAACTGCATCTCCCTAAACAACTTCCACTATCACCCACATTATCCACGCTGGCTCCTTTAAGTCCTTCTGCAGCCACAAGATATTCCTGCTTTGCCCAAATATCGTGCATATGTGAAACAAGGTATCAGCGTTTCTTAGAAAAGCAATTGCAGCAGCCCCATTTCTCACACAATCCACCTTTGTGCTTAAAAGCCCCCATGTAATGCAGCTTTTTAGCTACTCCTCTAGTTATATTAAGCCTTAGTAAGTGCCTCTTGCTGCAGATTGGTGAGATTTTGTGACAAATATAATCTGCTTTGCCTGCAGATTGTTGGCACTCAATAGCAGTGAGGAACATGCCAGCACAGAGAGAGACTGCAGTAATAATTTATGTGCCATCGTATCACCACAGGAAGTAAAATAATCTTCTGCTCTTTCACAAGAGACAGACAAAAGGAGAAAAAAATCTCCAAAGCATTTTTGTCAGATGTTCATCCGATAGAATTCTCCACAGAAACTGCAATGAGAGATCTGAACGGCTTGCTGTGTTTTCCATTTCATTGCCACTCAACAATCTTGACTTTAAAAACAGGGAAAGATTATTTCATTCTTTAATAATTCTTAGCCTTTGTTGAAGGATGAAGATGATGAGAAGGAGACATTTAGAAATAGATACAGACTATAAATTACATTCCAAGGTTTTTTTGAGCATTGACCCTAATTCTTCCTACTACTCAAGAGAAATACAAAGATCATCTATAGCAATTGACATTAGCATATGACAAGTAATTAATATGCAAATACCCACTTTTGAATTAGATCCTCCTGCTGAAAGATAAAACAACTTCAACAACAGCCCTGCCAGACTTGCAAAGGAGGTGAACTGGAACACAGATGGGAGTATGGAGCACCTCTGTCTGTGATTTTGCCCAGAGGGCTGGTCAGCCGCAGCGTGTCCAGCTGCGGAGGTGTCCTGTGCCCGCACACCATCCACACCCTCTGGACAGCACGACTGACCACACAGCCCCAGAGCCAGAGCAGCAGCCAGCTCTCACTGCAGACGAGCTCAGCTGGGAAATTACTCCCTAAAACACCATGGTCCAAAACGTAGATACTAAAATCTGGTGGTCTAACTCTGTTAGACAGATTTTTGTTGTTAAAGCCTCCCAAAAACTCTGGTTTATGGTGTTTCCACACAACGCTTAACTCAGCCTTGTTTGTTTCACCTGGTTTATACCTAATTAAAAACTCTTCAGAATTAAGCAACTAAACCCCCAATCCCCCAAACAAGTGCACAGCTGCTGCTTCAGCCAATCTTTCAGTGGTAGTAGAATGCTGACGGTAATCTGGACTAAGGAAGAAACGCCTATTTGCCTCCGCAGACGTTTTTCCACTTTGTTTTCAAGTCGTTTGGAGATTTTTCATGGGATTACAGACGAACCGAGACAGGGCAAGTGATGCTAAAAACAATTAATTAAAGAACGCGAGTAGGAAACGCGTGTTGAAACTCCGAGCAAGTCCTGCGGATGCTTCAGCGCAAGCCTGAGGTGCGCTGCTGGCGCTGCCTTTCCCCGCCTTCCCTGGAAGGCTTTTACCGGGATGTAGTGCTGGGTAAGGCTCAAACACAGGCGATCCCCCGAGCAGAGCGGTCACCCCACGGCCGGCAGCACCCGCGGGGGCCGCCGGGCAGCAGCGTCAGCGGAAGGAGCCGGAAGGAGCCGCCACCTCCGCAGCGACCCCGGGAGGCGGCCGGAGGGGCCGGGAGAGGCGGGACCCGAGCGGGGAACGCGGGGGAGAGGTGGGATCTGAGCGGGGAAAAGCGGGACAGCTGGGACCTGCCGGGGGACGCGGGGGCCGAGCGGGGAAAAGCGGGACAGGCGGGTCCCGCCTGCGCTCCTGCGGCCGCCCCGTGCCCGCGGAGCCGCGCCCCGGCCGCGCTGAGCCCCGCGGAGGCTCCGGTGGGTCCCGCAGCAGGAACGGGAGCCCCGCCGGGCACAGCCACAGCCGGCGCTTCCCCGGGTCAGTGGGCAGCAGCGCTGGGCTGGCTCCTGCGCCGAGTCCCGCCGGGAAAGAGCAGGTTTGGAGCTGGGGCAGGTGTGGCAGAAGTTAACAAAACCGCGCAGGTGCAGATACAGAGGCTGCCTCTAAAGCTTGGAGTGTTTTTAATGTGAATGTATGATGGTCCAGCAGGGAACTACTAAGTTGATCGTGGGTCTGGAGCATCTCTCTTACGAGGAAGTTGAGGCTGAGGTTGAGAAGAGATGACTGAGAGGGGACCTTCTTAATGTGTATAAATATCTAAGCGAGGTGTCAGAGCATGGACCAGGCTCTGCTCCCTGGGGCCCAGCAATGGGACAGAGGCAGTGAGCAGGAACTGCCCAGGATGCTCCACCTGAACACGAGGAAGAGCTTCTTCACTGTGAGTGACCGAGCACTGGGGCAGATTGTCCAGAGAGGCTGTGGAGTGTTCCTCACTGGAGATATTCCAGAACTGTCTGGACACAATCCTGTGTGCTGTGCTCTGGGGTAACTCTGCCTGAGCAGGGAGGTGGGACCAGATGAGCCACTGTGGTCCCTTCCAGCCTGAACCTTGTCCAAGCGCAAGCAGATAATAGCAAATTTAGCATAATCATTCAAGATATTAATGCTGACACAGGAAATGGCCTTATTTCCTTTGAAGACCTTGATTTAGCATTGTAATTCTGTGCAGTCATGGTAACATTTGATATTTTTTCAGGGGAGGTTGTCTGTAACACAAACAAATTAGTAGCTCTTCCTAAAATATGCAGTGGCTGCCACTGAACTACTAACAGTAATATACTTGAGGATTCTGTAAAAGACAGCATTGGAGCATTGCTACTTTATTGAACAGTGTCATCTGATTTTTATGTTCTGAAATACTGCTGGAGCAATGTTCAGACAGTGTCAGGGTACCACTAAAAGCTGTGTGGTTTTGGTTTTAGGTTGAATATCCTGACAAGCAACTTGTTGTCTTGGAGCGTGGTGGAGCTTCCATGATCACACCTTGCCACACCTTCTCAGAAACGATGTCCTGAGGTTCCCTTGCTAAGCAAAACTGTTACTGGATGCCTGCAAATGGAAGAGAATGGAATCCCTTCGTGGCAGCACTGCATAAGGGACTGTTTGAGCACTGCAGATGTTTCTCTCACCAGCACACCATGGTAGATTTAGCAGACAAGGAGATGGATAACCCCACGTTTAGAAGTGACACTGTGCTGTCTGATGTTCACTTGCACTGCCCAAGCAAAAGACACCTCATGGTACGACTGAATGCAGTTGGACAGCCAGGTAATGGATGCTTACACTGACTGAGCTGTATTTTAACTGTACTCACATCTTTGTAATGGCTGAATTCTCCTCTAAGGGGTTGATATTAATAGTTACATATTTTATTCCAGTTATAAGCAGAATCACCTACTCAATCTTTAGAAAGAGGGCTAGCTGTGTTCTCCTCATGAAATTCACTCCAGAAATGAAAACTTGTAGGCAGCCTGTCTTAAAAATTTAAGTTACTTTCTGGGAAAAAGTAACCAAATTTACTCACTTGCAGGTTTAATTTTATGTATTTGTCCATTGAGCTATAGTGTCAATATAGCACTTTGGGAACTATGAGTTAAAAAAAAGGTTGTGATGTTCCTTGAACACAAACAAAAGGTGAGAATCCAGGGGTTTTAAATAGTGTAACTTAAGTTTGAAGTAAAAACTATCAGTAATTAATGTATGACGTTTAATTAAATGTTTATGTGATGGTTTGCCATCAATTCCAGAGGAGCCTAACAGCTTTCTTTGGGCTTTGTGGTGTTTTTTTTGGTTTTGATTTTTTTTTTGTTGGTGAGGTTGTTGGGGGTTTTTTGGGGGGGGGTGGTGCTTAAAAAAAAGTCAACAAGAAAACTCAAAATAGCAATGGCTTTAACTGACACAGAATTTGAAGAGTCAAGGCTGTAGAGGTAATGAGTTGGCAAATGCCCCTGGCTGATTACCAGCCTGTAGGTTGCTAGAAAGTTGTCAAGGGAACTGCCCTTGGAGCTGCTGGCAAAATGTTCTGTACAAAAGTCCTGCTGTGACAGAAGAGTTAATTGTTTTTTCAAACCCAGCTGTGACATAAAAAGAGTAACTTCTGCAACTGTTCTGGTGTATGACAATGTGAAAAATTATAAAAGTAGGCCTGACAAAGAAATGAATAATAATTTTGACCCTGTTCAGGTCAAAACCCAGGTAATTAGTGCCGTGGCGGGTTTTCATGCGGTTTGACATGTGTTTGCTGTGATTTTGCTTGGTGCAAAGAACCTTTCAACAGAAGGAAGTGACGGTGTGTTCTACCTACTGTGAATGAGCTCTGTCTGGGAAATTCCTCTGGTTATTGAGACAAGAATTGGATTGTAGTATGACAGCCTTTAATGCCATAATAATCTACCACTGCCATTTTGCTGTGTTTTGGGGAAGTTTATGGGGATTTAGTCTCTTCTCCAGTGAGTCAGTTTGACTTTCCACCTTTTGAATGCTGTAGAAATGTAGAGGATCAGAATGGACTTGGAGAACAAAAGCAATTCATTCACTGATGGCATCCTCTATTCAAATTAGTTTCATCTGGCCATCATGCAAACAGCGGAGACTTTAAATATTTCTCATTCTAGGACAGGCACTGAAGATTTTATTAGATCTATCTAAAAATGGTCTCCCTAGAGAGGACCCTCAGTCAGATTTCAGTAGACCACCTCGGAATGTCTTGCCTACCAAAGAAACTGGAACAGAACTCCATAAATTGTGAAATTGTTGAAAGCAGTGGTGGCAAGCACTTTATCTCTTCCCTTTTGTTGGGAATGAAGATAGATGGAAGGAGTATGGAATGTTCGTTCTTCCTCATGCATGGTATTCAGGCAGTACAGATTCCTATGATTAAAATTGCAAGGTCCATGTTTCAATAACTTAACATTTTAATAGATGCTGATGTCACTGAGTGTTGCAAAAGATTTTTAATTAATTGGTCATTGAGAATAGCTTAAGTCATTTAATCTCTTTGAATAATCAGTTTGAACACTTAAAAAAAATTACAAAAGTCTCAGCTTTGGCAAATGCCTCCTGTGCACTTATTTCTGCTCTCATATACTGAGCCTATTTCAAGGCTTGAAGTTGATTGAATTCCTAAAGACTTTCAAAGAAGTAAACAAAATTGCAACTTGCATTTTACTAGGACATGCTTGTTTCTTGCAAGATAGGAATCTTAACCAAAAGAAACTAATTCGAACTTCTATTAATTCTGCTTTCAACTTGGTTTGAACTTGTGTGAACAGAGCAAGTTTTGGAGGATGTAAGAAACCCTCTGCCCATAGTTAAAATAAATGTTACTAAATCAGATGAATGTGCACGTCGTGACTGCAGATGCTGAGTCAGTCAGTGGACTGTGAAAGTGCTTCATTTATTTCTACTGACAGAACTTAAAAACAGAAGTATTTCTTCATAGCAAATAAAACTATATTTCAAGTTACCTATATAATTTTTTATTCTATAGATTTTTAATACATGTAATGCATACCAAAATCTCATGCATGTGGAAGTTGTGCATAGATTCTGCCTCATCTGGTGTTTAACCTTTCCCCCCACACTGTGTTCTTACAGTATTCCTGTCATATTTCAAACTCCTTTGGAGCACAGAAGATTTGGCATCTGGGAAACACATGAGAGAAATTACTGCAGGAAGAGAACACCAGTGCAGAAAAGGAGATGAACTGTGTGACAAGGACAAGAGTAACATAAAAAAAGTAGAAGAATTAAATAGTGAAGGAGTAGAAGCTCTGCTAGATGATGATGGAGACTTGGAAGTGGTCAGAAGGCCTCAAAGTGCCTCTGGTTTGGAAGCAGAGGATCTTTTGAGGGATATAGTGTGCCCTGTAATTCTGATGAAAGGGAAAGAAGATGCTTTTGAAGATGAAGAGCCGGAGTGCACTTGCAGTGATTTTGTTAAAATAGGTAAATAATAAGCTTTCCGTCAAGGAGAAATGGGGCAAATATGTTTCTGTAAAACAAAAGAAAAACAGGCTTTCTTTAGAAATGGAACAGCAGTTTGTTAAGTGAAAGAAAATAATGAACGTAATACTGTGAGATTGCAAATAAAAATGTACATTTTTTCTCTGGAAGTGATTTGGGCAGTCGTATACCATGGAAAACTCAGGGCTCCTTAATTAGACTGGGTGTTTGGCATTATCTAGCATTATTCTATAGAATGAAGAGTGTTTAGTTCTATATTTGAAAGGGAAGCATAACCTTAGTTTCAAACTTACCCCTGTGGAACTTGATTTGAACAATTTTGAGATAATTATTTCTGCTCTGCTCTCATTTCCACAGAACACACTATGGCAACCCCCTTAGAAGACGTTGGTAAACAAGTACGTGTTCTGCCTTGTAGCATCTTGATTTGCATGGAATGTGCTTTGGAACTGCCTGAGTTTTAACTGCTTCCCTTGTCCCCAGGTCTGGCGTGCTGCCTTCCTTCTGGCTGATTACATTTTCTTTAAAAGGGACACATTCAGGTGTTGCTCTGTGCTGGAGCTTGGAGGTGGCACTGGGATTTCCAGCATTATCATGGGAACAGTTGCCAAGAGAGTTTATTGCACGGGTAAGGCAGTTATTTTCAGTTACAGCTAATCATTTTTTATTAATGTGTATCAAGTTGTGTTATTTACTGAAAAATAACAGGAACTTTCTCAAGGGGCTGAGAAAGCACAAGAGTTTAAAAGCAAGAGATGTTGCCGTGAACTCAAGATAGGGTGTCCAGGTTAAAAGAGGTAGTGTAGGGATCTAACTTCTTTCTTTCTTCAAGGATTGCTCAGAGCTTGGAACTGAAAGACAAAAGGAAGAAGGAATCTAGGGAAGCAGTCATCAGTGGACAGAGTTGCTCTGAATTTTCCTTAATCTCATGGGCTTGAGAGAAACTTCAAGTATAGTCTGAGAGGCATACATGGCCCATACAAAATGTTCTTGTTTTTGATATCATTATCACTTCTTTTCCAGATGTTGGTGAAGATCTTCTGGCCATGTGTGAGCAAAATGTTGCATTAAACAAACACCTGATGGAGCCAGGAGGTAAGTGCTGTATGGTCAGACTTTGACTCTTTACTTTAGCTCAGGTGCTGTCTGAAAGGCCATTTGGGACTGATGTGATTCTTCTTCACCCACAGGAG
Source organism: Corvus moneduloides (assembly GCF_009650955.1). Classification (NCBI taxonomy): domain Eukaryota; kingdom Metazoa; phylum Chordata; class Aves; order Passeriformes; family Corvidae; genus Corvus; species Corvus moneduloides. The sequence goes on along the minus strand of NC_045491.1, from coordinate 12,642,860 downwards.
GGGAAGTTAAAGTGAAAGAACTGGATTGGCTGAAAGATGAATTCTGCACTGGTAGGTGCTTATAATGGTTCCTTTTGGATTGGGCTTGGTGTTTGGTTTTACATATTCAAAAGCCTCTCTTGAGCCTCAAAAAAAAATCCTGGTTAATGATAATATTTGATACTGCCAGTTGAAAAGGTTTTATGTTTATTAGACTTGCAAATAAAGATTCTTTTAATGAAGAATAATTTTTTAAAAGCATGATAAGATACGAAGAATAATCAAAACTTATATAAAGATATATCTGGGGTTTTGTTTAAAGGAGTACTTGCTTTAATGTATTTAAAGCTGTGATCTTGCTACAGGGTTGTGAATTCTGAAGTGAAGGAAAACTTTTGCTTGTCAGTCAGCCTTGGGAGGGTTGGACATAACACAGAGAAAGCAGGGGACTGAGGGAACTTCAGAGAATGAACAGAGCAAGGTTTTGATTTCCCTTTAGTGGTGTGCTCTGTTTATGGAGCAGCAGATGCCCACAGGAGCTAAGAAGTTCCTTTTCTCCAGTAATTTGAGACATTTAATCATGTACACCAAAGCCATATTTTTTCTTACAGATCGTGAAGCTCCTTATAGCTGGTCTGAAGAAGAGATTGCTGATTTGCTTGATCACTGTTCTGTGATAATGGCAGCTGATGGTAGGAAAAGATAAACAGTATGCTTTTAAATCAAACACTCAAGCATTATGAGTAATAATTTAAACAAACCTAATTTGTTTTTAAAATCTAATAGGTCAGATCCTTACCTAATTTGCCAAAGCTCTGCCTTAAGTGTTCCTGTCTGTATTTTTCTTTTCTAAACACTTGTATTTACATTCTGAATTAGCAATGGGAGAACAGATGTTGCAAGCTACTAGCTCTTCCTTTTCTTTGGTGTGTTAATTCTTTGTGGCTAAATAAATTGCTGGACACAATCACAAGTAACTGATGAATCAGAAGAGTTGTGTTGTCCTATCATTGTCTTGTATTACATAACTTCTGTGCAAATAATAATAAATAGGTTTGAGATTTTCTATAATGTGAATAGCAATTTCAGATGCTGCACTTTCCCATGGAGTCTTTGGATATCACTTTTCTGCTTTTTTTCTTGCTTAAGTGAAGGATTTTAAAATGACAGGCTAGCTTATCTGTATAGGAAAACCATTGTTCTTTTGATCTGTAGATCTATATATAGATGTACAGATTTCTTGCTAAAGGAGAATTGATTTTAGTTAAGATATTGAAAGGAGTTGCAAGACTGCTTTCAAAGGACATCTGGTTATAAGGGTAAATTAATTATGGCCTGGTTGGGGTTTTTGTAAGAAAAAAGGCTCTATACTCTCTGATATCATGGGGGTTTTTCAGCTTTATAGTCAGATTATTTCCAGACTGAGAGAATTTTTGTTAAAGCTTGTAAATTCTGACAATTGATTCCCATTCTGATGAGAGAAAGCTTAAAGTAAGCCTGACATAAATAGCAGAGGTGGATACTCTTGCAGAGTCAGTTGTTGCCATTAAAAACATACTTTGCACTTAGATAAGATAGTGACTTGTTTGATTAGAGTAATCAAACTAAGGCCTGTTGTTGTTTCATAATGGAGACTTAAGTAAAGTACACCCTTAATTATACATATGCTCCTGGTCTTGTTTCTTGTAGTGTTCTATGACGATGACCTGACAGATGCCTTGTTCAGAACTCTGTATAGACTCACACACAACTTGAAAAATTCTTGCACAGTTTACTTAGCACTAGAAAAGAGGTAAGTATTACCAAGAACTTAAAATAAAAAGCACTAAAAACTTTGTGTGTTTTGATTAAAGGTTGGCTTCAAATTTTCATTTTATCAGTTGACCACAGGCTGCAGTATATGCTCAGGACAAGCATTTTTTTTTCCTACATGCCTAATTTTTATCAGTTCAGAATTTGAGTTTCCCAAGAGTTTGCCTTTTGTTGTCCTACCTTTCCCTCACCTGAGATAAAGGATAAATAGGTAGCCAGATTGATGTATTCCATAATGCCTGACAACATTTGCTATATATTTTTGAGGTCACAGAGTGAAATGAAGTGGTTTAGAATTAGGATTCATATTTCGCAGCTTGAGAAACTCTAGAACAGTTTCTCTTGTTTGCTTTCAAGGAATCATTGAATGTTTTTAAGTAATTGTGTGTTAGAGTACATTCATAAGCTGATACACAAATAGGCTTTGCTTAAATCTCTGGAGATAGGTAAGCAGTAACTCCTCCTGTGGTTTGTTGCCAGGTGTTTGTCCAGGAAGCTAAGCCAGTAATTCTGTTGTGGCAAAGTGCCTTAAAATCAATGGAAAGATTCACTCAAGAGTTACTGTGTATTGATGCTGACATAACATCTTTTCTGCTTTTCAGGAGCGGGGGGGGGGTGTACATTTTTTTGGCTGTTGGGAGTTAATTATGCTGAGAAGACCCATTTTTTCATTAGCTGAGGGAAGTTACACACCTATTTAAGAAGCCAGCATAGGAGAGATGTTCTAAATGAAATACTCTTTTGCCAGGCTGAACTTCACTTTAAGACATATGGACGTTACATGTGAGGCCTACAGTCACTTTAGAAATACTCTAAATGATTTGGAGAACCTTCAAGATGGAAAAATGAAATACACAGTGGAGCCCATTAAGCTTGATTTCTGCCAGTTCCTTGTTTATGAGCGAATTGAGCAGTTGGTAAGTGGCATTCATGAAAATAAATGTAATATGTCAGGCTAATCGCCTCACATTAGTTATCAGCTGTTTATGTAGCATGAAGTAAGAAGAGGAGAATAAACATTATCTTTTATCTCCATTTAGCTTTTTTGATTTAAAGTGATCCTTCTTTGTGCTTACATAATCTGTACTAGATTGACATGTCCTGGTTTTGACTAGGACAGAGTTGATTTTCTATCACCAGTAGCAGAGTGGCTGAGATTTCACTCAGTTCCTCAAAGGGTAAGAGACATTTACTTTGTAAAATGCCATTTTTGTGATTGAACTGGAAAATGTTCAATATCTCTTCTCATTTATTTTCTTGTAGGAAGAATTCATTTCACAGTTTTAGTAATTCCTTTCCCAGTTCAGAGTTCAGGAAATAAAGTTCTAATGTCTATGAAGAAGTCAATTAGCTGTAAACTTCTGTTATTGAGAAACATCCAGATGTAATATTTCTGGTTATCTAATTACCTCACGAGCACTTAAGGTTCTCTTTCTCCCTTTTTTCCAGATTATCTGCCCTTAGGAATATTATACAGGGTAGCTAACAGCTTGCTGACGTCTAGAACAATCCAATCTAACTGATATTTTTAGACAACTTTCAAATCTTGTACAGGATTGCAAATCTGGTACCAAGAAACTATGTTGCTGTAGTCAACTATTGCTGTGTGTATGCATAGTGAGATTGCCGGGGCCACAGTTACTTCATCAGATTGATTTATTTTACTTAATGTTGATACCTCCAGGCATAAAACGTGTAAAACGTGTTTAAAAGTTTTACAAGTACACAAAAGTAACCTGGATTATACCTACATGTGTAAACTCATTCCCTGGCTGCCTTGAGGAAGGCTGCTGATCCTTGAAATCTTTTTAATCTTTTCTTGAAATGCATTTTTAAAATGCCTGTGTTTTTATTTATCATTAAGTCTATTGCCACAACTGGAAGATATCATGGTGAAGAGTACGTGATAGTCTGCTTAATTATCCTTTTTGGAGCAGACAAAGTGTGTATTAATATATTCTAAAGGAACTAATTGATTAAGGATTTTTCATCCTTGTTGACTATAAGGTTGAGAAGGGGGGTGTTTATATAGGCCATGCGTTTGTGAGACTTTGATTCCTCAGTAAATTATCTCTTCAGCTGTTTTTTTACCAGCATTATTGAAACCATTTGTCAACACAGGCTAAGAAAACGAGCAGGATTATCAGACAAAATAGTGCAGAAGATCATGCAGATCAGTGCAATCACAGAATACTCTGAGTTGGAAGGGACCCACAAGGATCATTGAATCCAACTCCTAAGTGAATGGCCCCACACAGGGATTGAACCAGCAACCTTGGCATTATTAGCACCATTCTCTGACCAACTGAGCTAATTTCAAACTATTTTGAAACAAATTCTTTTGTACTAACTGTGCATTTTCTTAAAAATCATGCTACAAGAATGAAGCAATCAGCTATATTGCTCTGTTTCAAAGATAATTTGGTAGTTGTTCCAGGAGACTACATTGATGGATTTGGTATCCATCCATGGATGGATACCATCTGTAGGTGGAGGTATAGGGTATGTCTTAAAATTTGTCTTACAGTGAGCATTTGAACTTTTTCATAATTGCAGCCTACTGATGTGAGAAAATACCTGTATGTATTCTTTCTGCTCCTACAGGAATTGTGGAAGATCATGGCCGAACACCTACCGTGACAGGCCCATGAGAAAATAGAAGATCTTTACCTTAGGAGAAGGGCTGTTTTGATGTTCTGTTAAGATAAGGATTTTCATCCCAAGAAAAGCATCTTCTGATGGAATTGTGTTCTCAGAAAGTATTGCAATGCAGTTTTGCTTTACTTTTTCTGGTTTTGGCACTTGGTTTCTTGGACTTGTGCACTTGGACGTGATTTCTTTGTTGTTTCCGAGTACCTGCTGGATGCCAGACAGTGGCAGTGACATGGTGACTTGCTCTTTGGGATTGCTGACTTCAGTTTTAGAGCCTGGCAAAGAGGTATGTAACCTTTTCCATGTGGCTGATTTGCAGATGTGCATTTCCCTTTTTAGTTTACAGAACATGGACATTTCTCAGTCTCATCCCTGTTTCACATTATTTGTATTTATGGACACTTGTGAAACAGCTTCTGGACAAGACTTGTTTGTCATGAGTGAAATTTTCCTTAAGCAATTTGTTTATGAAACTTGGTCCTTAATTCTCAGTTTGTCCTGTCTGGATCACTCTAGTATAGGGCCACTGTCTGAACTGAAAGGAGACAAGATACATTTTGTTTGAGCCTCTAAAAATACTCCACAGAGGTTTTGGAGTATAGGAGGTCAACCCTATATTGCCCTGCAGGAATTTTAAGCTATTCTGTCCTAGGCAGGTTGAGGGTGAGGAGGTACCACATGAAGTGAGATGTTCCAGCTCTTGAAATATTTGGAATTCTACCCTCAGCATATACATGTGAGGGTGGGGAGAGGGAGGTGGCTGAGAATGTCTTGTCCACACAAAAGGGGGCCTCCAATAACTTACTTTAGGATTAAAGTAAAACATATTTATTAAATCTCTCCTGTGTTTTTAATGAAACCAAAAATCTGCTTGTACTTCTCTAAATGTTATGTGCCCTGTTGTGTTTATATCACTTTGCCATATGTACACTGCCATGAGAATCCTTGTGCCCACTGGATTCCTCAGCACTAGGAGAGTGTCAGTGATGAAGCTGTTCCAGCCTGGGACTCGTGGGAGTGTGCAGACATTCATTAGAAGCATCTGACTGATTTCTTGAAAGCCCGTTTTACATTTGGTGTAGGTCAGTTATTTCATGACCTGCTTATGTGTGTGAAGACCTATTTCCTGTGTTCTGTAATGGATGAAAGGTTATTATATGATGATGGCCGTTCCCTGTGAGTACAGACAAAGTAAAAATTACATTATGTTAGCACCTGTCTGCCTAGATTAATAAAAAACTTCTCTCTCAGAACCCTCATTTGAACTTCAAAGATAAAAAACTCAATTTTAATCCAAAGATTCCCAAACTAGTGTCCGTTTGTTTGTTATGTAATGTTATTAACTTTGGTACATTCAGCTATTTTTGAATGTTTATTTCAGTGATTTTTTGAAGGCTGTAGCAAGAAATCAATTTGAACTGATGTGAAATAGTGTGTGCAGTTAAAGAAGATTCTTTTCTCACATGGGATTTCTCAAAGTCTTTGGAATTATCAACAGAAACTCACCTGCAAGTCCTTCATTTCTGTGAAGGAAGAGAAAGTAGGCACTTAATTTAAAACTTATGAATATTTCTACTTGGCTGTGGAGATTAAGTTGGAAAGTTTTCATTTGGAAAACTGACTTTCTCTTTTGCTAAATAAAGTCATCAGGCAGTTGGGAGCGTTTCTGGATCTGGTTGGCAAATCCAGTGGTCATCCAGATGGATCATTTTCTGGAGAGAGGAACATAGAGGAGGTGAAGGGGAACCTGTGGAACCCTTGCAGTGCACTTAGTTCTGATGAAAGGGAAGAGTGTCCAAATATTCTTGGTAATGGATAGACTCATGATCTTCCAGGAGGAATCTGACTTGAAGCAAACTGATTGTCACTTTTGTCACTGCCATATGGTGAAAAAACAAATGCCTTTTCTCAGTCCCCATCCCCGTCCCGCTTTTATCTCTCTGAAGAGAAGCAAAAATGACACAATTATAGATACTGGTCAGGAGAAGAACTTGAACTTTTATGCAACATCTCAATAAGCATTACAAACTAATTGCATTAATTTCTTTTAAATCTCTGTTGATGTGAAACTTTGAGAGTTGCTTTGTTGTGAACATCTGTGTGTCCTTTTGCAGTAGAAAAATGTTGAAGACACTCCCTCGATGGGGTAGATTCTGTGTATTTATCATTGCTGGGTGTTCTCAAGTGTAGGTGGCTATTTGTAGGCCATCCTTGTAGCTCCATCTGCTGTACAACACTTTGAGTCAAAACATTTTACAGTTTGTTCAACACCCTGTTCCTTTCTAGTTTAACAGTATTGTATTTTGGAGTAGCAGCTTAGGTTGCATGCATGGTTCTGTACTTCTCACCTAGACTTGCAGATGAAGGTACAGTGGAAATAATCCTGAAAAGAAGGTGGTGTTTAATTGGCTGCTTTCTGACAGTAGCTTCAGGAGGCTGCCTCCAGCAGTTTGGGGTTTTCAGGTAACATTCTAGGAAAAAGTGGACATACTTTGTGTGTGTGGTAGGGACTTCTCATTCCTTAGAAGATGAGGACTTAAATTGGATCTCAAGGTTTTATAGCAGATAACTATTGTGAGATTGTCTGTTCTTTAACTCCACCGTTTGTGGACTTCCACATCTACCACTAGTTCCACTCCTTTTCTGTTTTCACCAGGGAATTAAGGGCTTTGCCCCTGGCAGATGCATTTCTGGGTTTTGTTTTGTTTGCTTTGTTTTTTCATTCTGATAAACAACATCTTAAAACTTGGAGAAATAATTTTGTGTGTCTGAGATTTCTACTTACTGAGCTTATTTTATGTTCCAGTTGTATATTTCCCCCTTCCATAGTGTTGGTGATAGCAATTTTGCAATCTGAATTCTGATGTTTTTGATTCCAAGGAACCCCAATTGCAAGTGTAGTTTTTCATTGGTTCAATGAGACCTAATTCAGCTGACTGCTGTGATCCAGTCGGGGCCATCAGTGGGGATCTGTTGCTGGGGGTATAAAGAGAGAGCAGACCAGCTCTTTTGATGGCAATGGATATCTGGGTCCACTTTGGAGTTATGTGTAACTGTGCTCTCAATACACGTGGCAGTGCAGGGTGTGTTAGCAAAGCTGATTTACCTCAGTCCTGTGCCTGAGACCACATTACCTGGACACAGACTGCCAGGAGTGTGAAAGCCAAGAGCTGCTGCTGATTTTAAACAGTTACTGGTGCTGAATATTGGGTAGGGGAAACCGAAGACTGCTTCTGAAAAGTGGGTACTGAATTCCTGTCTGTCTGCTTGTTCTGACATGTCACGGATAGCTGCCTGTCTCTTAAGCTTGTAGAGATTTTTCAATCTGCAAGTAAATTGAGAATTATTCACTTAATGCTTAGCAACTTGTCTTTAAAATGCAGTTCATCTCCTGAGTCTGATCATGGTGTTTGTAACCTGAACACTTTGGAGGTTCAAGTGAAGGAGGATTTGAAAATGAGCTACTTCTTGCTGCCAGGCTGTCATGCTGTGACATAGTTCCAGAGGTTTGTGTTCTCTGACAGACTTCATCCTGCTGTTGTTCCACTCATCCTGACCTTTTTTGTGTGTCCTTTGCATCTGTGCTGGAAGTTGGTGCATTAACAGAATAAAGGTTCCTCTTGAGAAATAACTGCCTCTTTACGCTGCCAGCAGTGCAGTCAGCTGTGTCAGTACAGCACATTGCCTCAGAGAAAGTTTCTCCCAGCAGATGGCACATGGAATTTCTTTAACAATACCAGCACCTAAAGGCAGTAACAAAATATCTATATGTATATATGTGTGTGTTTGTTTACACATTGCCCAGGCCAGCCCCACTGGCGTGAGCAAGAGGAGATGCAAAGGAACATCCCTAGCCTGCTAGCAAGGTGAGTGTATTCTCTAAGCTTTTTGAGCAAATATTCAAAGGGAATACTCATCAGTACTATCAATACTACAATACTATCGTTGTATCACTCGATAGTGATATGTAAGATGTTAATAATGGTTAGAGACATAACGTAAACAAAACTCCTGCCTCAAAGTTGAGTAAAAATACATGTAATAAATCAGGCAAGAAAGCTGACAGGGAGTTGAACAGAAGATAGCATGAAAAAAGTAAAGTTTGCTGCTCTGTAACGGCCCTGCTCAGTTCTTGTTCAATGGGATGTCAGTAGCAGGTTTACATTGTAGAATGATCAGAAGGGGCTCCAAGAAATTATCTGCTCTGTATTCCTCTCAAAGTAGAATTGTATTCATCTGAGGATCTTGATGACTGTCTTGCTTCTTATCAAAGGCTCTCATCATAGAGATCCTGTATTTCTCCCAGTAATCTGTTCTAGTGCTTCCTTATCCTTTATGATACAAATGGCTTACTGCCATCTGAATGGCTAAACTGCTGCCTCTCTTGCGATTTTGGACCATTAAACCTTTCTTACTGTAATAAACGGACAGACATAAGGGTTCTGGGCACGGTAAGTGGAAATGAGGAGGTGTAGATGGCCTAGCCTCAAGTGGTATGTGCAGGGACAGAAGGATCCCATAACACCATCTGCAAATTGATGGTGTTGCAGCTCAAAAGAACAGCTCTGGCCACTCCAAGCCCACAGCATTCCTGCCTTGCTTTTGTCCTCTCCAGCTCTCCTGTCCAGTGGCCTTCAGCTACTCTGCCACAATATCTGCTCCAGGATACTCCCTGGAGCCTTCAATGGAGGTAACTGGGGACTGAGCAGGGTCTGACAGCTCCCCTCTCTTGTGACTAAGTGTGCATCCCTTATGGATCGAAGTGTAGGAGTTCTCTGAAGTCACCTGGACAGGGAGAGGGTGCCTGTGTGCTGCTCACGGGAGAGGGGAGGGAGGTGTTCGTTTCAGAAGCGCTTGTTGGCCTTCTGTAGACAGGCCTTAGGTTTTGAAGAAAACCAAGACTGTGAATGAGACATGGAATTCTGTAAGATGAGAGTCCTGGTGGGGTTCAACATGCTTGCCGTGGGTTCTGTTGGGGATGAGATACATAATAATTATTATTGGGTTGGAGTTTCAAGGGCAGCATTGTGTCTGCTGTAGCAGAACCAAGCAGCAACGGAGCAGAAGGGCTTGTTAGGGGATTGAGCTGCTTCAATCCACTACCATCCACAACAAAAACGTGTTTTGGCTAAGTCAGGCTTAGGTGTTGGTGAAGATTTGAGTTTTAAATTTGGAGTTTGACATTATACTAGTTTTAATTTCTAATCAGAGTTAGAAGACCAAATCACTTTCCCAGTAGCTGCCTTTGCTAAATTTAAGTATGTCCCAAGTGGCAGCAGGTAAATACGAGGCAATAAGGAAAGGACAGTGAGTCTTCGTGGAGCTGTAACAGTGCAGGCACGGATTCCAATCGCGGTTAGGAAAGAGGCTCCGCTGCGCTTCTCGCGGATGCGCGATGGATGGAGGAAACAGGCTCCGCTGCCCTTGTCGAGGGTGCGCGGTGGCCCAGGGAGCTGGGGGACGCGGGGAAGGCGGGGAGGAGGGCGGGCAGCCCCAGGCCGGAGGGTCCCTCAGAGGCCCGTGCCCCGCCGGCCCGGGGCCCGTCCCCGCTCTCCCTGAGGGTCCCTGCCCGGCCCCGCCCCTCCCGGCGGGGGCGAGCCCCGGCCGCGCTCTCCTATTGGCCGCGGCGGGCGCGGGGCCGCGGGCGGCGGCGCTGATTGGCTGCGCGGCGCAGGGCGGGCGGGGCGCGGCGGGGCCGGGTGGCGGCGGGGCCGGCGGGAGCGTGGCCGGCCCAGCTCAGCCCAGCCCAGCTCAGCCCGGCCCGGCCCAGCTCAGCCCGGCCCAGCCCAGCCCGGTGCAGCCCAGCTCAGCCCAGCCCGGCGCAGCCCGGCGCGGCCGCCGCAGGACGCGCAGCCCCGCACTTCCCGGTGAGCGCCCGAACCGCGCGGGGCCGCTGCCTTCGCCGCTCGTCGCTCCCGCGCGGCAGCGGGACTCTCCGCGGGCTCCGTCTCCCGCCGCCTCCATCCCCGCAGGCGGCGGTGCCCGCGTTGCCGGAGCAGCCCCGCGTCCCCCCCGCCGCTCGCTGATGCCCTTCTGCCAGGTCCCCGGCCCAGCGCACCCTGCGGGGAGCGGGGCGGCACTGGGCCGTGGCCGCGGGGCTTCTGCCGGCGGGCGGGGGTTGCGGGGGCTGGTGCCGTCCTTGCTGCTCGGGGGACCCTGCCCCGCCGGAGCTGAGCGTGGGGCTGGACCCCGGCGGGGCCCGGCGCCGTCCCCGTGGACCCTGGGGACCGCGGAGCGCAGGAGGGTTCGTCGTTCCCCGCCGTTCGGCCGCACCGGGAGGCGGGTTTGCGATGCTCTGTGCCCCGGCAGCGGCACGCCCGACGGGCGGGTGGGCCCCGGCACGGACCTGCAGCGAGAAAAGGGGGGAAAAGGGAACGCGAGGGCACAAAACCCGTGAGAAAACTGCTGCGTACCGCGGGGAGAACGGCGCTGGCTTTGCGTGGAGGGCTCCCCTGGCTGAGGTGTTGCAGGCAGCTGAGTAATGGTGTTAGTGGAGGCCTGGTGCTGCACTTCAGCTGAGGTTCAGCTGGGCTTTTCAGTTTCCTGTTCTCCGGCTGGTGCTGGTGATGCAAAACCCAAGCCAATATCTCATGCTTCGGTTTGATACATGCTTAGCATCACTTCCCTTACCGTCATGTGTGCTTAAAGTAGCGCGGGGCTGTTCAGCCAGAGCTTTGCCTTTGCCTAGCTGGGCTTTTACCTCTGTGATTCTCCATCTCTGTTTATAAAATAGAGAAGGTAATGATATGCAAAGAAACCGAACTATTGTGAGAGGTTTCCAAGTAATTTTGTAATCAGTAATGAATGTTCAGGCTTACAAATACTGGATTTTGCCCTACAGTTCAAAGGCACAGTTGATGGGTATGGGCTCTTAAAACTGTCTTTGCTCTTACAGTTTGAAGCAAGGAATTTGGTAAAGGCTGAAAGTCAACTGGTATAAAAGGAGGGTAACAGTAGGGTTACCTTCTGGAAGCTCTACGCTAAGGAAATTACGTATTGAATCCTGTTATAATCTGGTTATTGTGTTACAAATTTAATTGGCAGTTTTTCAGTTCTTGTTGCATTGGTTTTTTATTGTAATTGTTTTTTCTGTAGTGTGAGTATTGGGCAAGTTGTGTCTGGGGGCAGTTTGTCTTCTCTGACTGGAGTTACAAATGCAGACTTAGGGGTCAGTGATTTAAATGCTGGATCACAGCTCACCATACATGTGCACAGCATATGCAAAGAAGGATAATATCTGGATTTCGTAGTGCTTCTCATCCTTAGTGTTTAAAGCACTCCTGAAACATCACTGGTCTGACTGTATGGATAGGGAAGCTGACAGAGATACAAGGAAGGAAAGCTGTTATTGCAAGTTACGTGCTGGGTAGCTTTTTGGACTGCAAATCTATGTTCAGGTCTTCTGTGTCTGCAGTCTGTGTGTGTGGTTCCTCCTGGACAACCTCAAGTGCAGAGGACAGTGATTCAGACATTTGCAGATAAATGGAGACCTGAGTCAGTGCAGTGTTATTAGACAAGGTGACCACTTGTAAAATATGTGTGGCAAAATGCAATAAAACTGTTCTATTAGTCTTTCATTAGGCCTTTAGTCTTCTGAGAAATGTCAGCCTTGGAGGCATACTGTACAGTGAGGCGTCTTGTGCATCCAGATACAAAGTAAACTCAAATAAGTGGATAAAATTGGATATTTATGCCCGGTGGCAGTAAGCAAGCACAGCATGCAAATAAACACCAAGCAAATCAGTAGGTGTCCTGCTGGCAGCTGTGCTGTCATTGGGAAAGGAGAACGTCCTAATCTGGATTTCTTCAGAAGCAGGGAGGAACTCAGATGCTTGCCAGCCATGTGTATGTGCATTCAAACCAGCTCTTGCTGCCTCTGCCAGCAGTTTGGGCGTCTCCAGGTGGTTCCCCTTGCCATGTCTGGGTGGTGTGGTGCTTAACAGCCAAGTTTGAGAGCAGTTTATCCAATGCCTTGTCTCCCTACAGGTGCAATGGGCAGCAGCCCAGCTGTAGCTGCCTGTGTGTGCAGGTGCAGCTGTACAGGCACCACTCCTGCTCTTGGTGGTGTAGAGTCTTCCTCTGGGTTTGTGCTCTGAGTGTTGGGCCTGAATTAAAACAGCTCAGGTGATGTTGTGATGTACCTCTACTACTGCTTGGCCTCATACATTCAGGGATTAATAGGTTCACAGGATTGGGAAGAGTTCACGTCTGGTCAAAGGCCAGTTGGATCTGCTTCTTGGCTTCTGAGCTTTGTTTCATGACTTCTAGGATTGAGAGTCCATTCCAGAAACACTGTTAAAATTTTTTATCAGTTTCAAGTACAAATTAAATTCCCTTCCTTTCTTATCCAAATGAAAACAGCTCATGGAAGTGCCTCAGAAAAGAGGGCTGTTAGTTGCACTGTGTGTATGTGCAATATGAACAGGGTAGCATGCACTGTTGTATCTCTGTTGTAAAGAGATACAGTTATATCTTTAAATCTTACTGGATTGGCTGTATACCAAGAGCTTTAAATCAAATGGGGACTCTTTGAACTTGGATGAATCTCCTTTGTTCTTGGCTTTGCCTTTGTGAGAGGGAGCAAGTAGGAGAAAGGAATAGATCTTGAGTAATTCTCAGATTTCATGTAAGACTTTTCTCATCATTATTGGTTTCAAATACCTTTTTATTCCTCCTTGTATGTTGCAACTTGTCCATCTGTGTGCACGACTTTTGTTCAAGCAGACTTTTCCAGTAGGGCCTTTTCTTCTTTTGCAGTTCTTTTTAAGCTCTTAAGAGTTTTTCAGGCATAGTGATAAGTCTGAATCAAATAGTGAGGTGTCTTATCCCATTTGAAAAAGTAGCATAAAAGAGCTGGATTCCATCAGAAGGAAAGCAGCTGGTGCTGACGTGTAGGGAGCTGTGAAAGTACAGGTAAGTAATGCGAAAATGACACATCAGGAGCACTGAAGCTTAAAGACCAAGAATCCACCACACAGGTAATTATCACTGTGGGCCCATTGCCTATGGAAGGATAGATATGCTTTAAAAGTTATGTAACAGATTTGTCTTTCCAGAGGCTGAAAACACTCTATTCTTTTTGCTGATGGATCTGCTTTCAAATTTCCCTTCTTTATGTACAGAAGATGTTGCCTTAGGGGTCAGAGCTGCTACCAACTAAAAGTAGATAATTTTCCCAGCCACTGTTCTGTGGCTTGAAAACCACTTCTGTCCCCTTTTGGTTTTCTGAATGTTGCAATCTGTTTTATCAGATCATGGTCCTGTTGCCTGAAATGACAGCTATGGTCCAGGAAAATAGAGAACATGCAATTTTCTTAGCCATATGGTGTTTGTGCAAAAATAACAGTATTCTGGGGGTTTTCCAAAGCATGCAAAGTGTCTAAAACAGAGAATATTGTTGTAAACTATTTCTGTGGCTTTCAGGCTCTCTTCTGATCTGTGGGAGTAGGGTTCTGTACTGCATCCTTGTATTAGATTGTTTGTCTTTCCTTTGACATAATATTTTACTCTTCCTTTTCCATATTTAGCCAGTGTTAGAAATTCAGCAGAAGAATGAGGTAGTAACCTTGCTTATGTGTTGCAGCTCTTGGCTGTATGGAAGAAGAAGCGTGACTCTCTTGCTGTCCAGTAAGAGGCACATCTACTTGCATCATGGAGAATAATTTCAGAGGGTATGTTTTTCTTTTTGAAAAGAAATCCCACTTTTTGCAGCGTGAAGTTTAGGGTCTCTTTTCCTAGTTTGTGAATTTGGAGTAATTTGCATTTTGTGTGTGACAGCTTCTATGGCCATAAATTCTGCTGAGGAAATGGATGCATGTCCTAGCAAGGGCTGGACAGTCATGGAATTCTTTTATGGCACCAGCAAGGAGCTGATCTCACTAAGTGCCTTAGGGATAGCGTTGGGCACCTGCAGTGTCCAGGACACAGGTCTGCCCTAGTGATGAACGTAGCTTTTATAAAATGATAAAGCTGTGCTGTCCTGGCTGATGTGAGAAAGCACTGAAGTCAGTCAACTAAAAGTACTGCCTTTAGTAAGTGAATGCTGTCAGCTTGAAGAAATGCGAACTTAGTTTTTCACAATTTAACAGTTCCCCTTTGTAATGCCTTCTGCCATTATTTCAGTGAACCTCTCTCAGTTTTTATGCAGGAAATAAAGTATTTGTGTAGATGAGTGCTTGTATTGTATCAAACTCCTCCTTTGGGCTCTGGCTGAAAGGCAGTGTACTATATAACTTCTGTGGCAAGGTGCAAGGCACTTTAAAGGCAATAAAGCTTCAGACTTAGTGACTTTCCCATTTAGATTTTGTGATTTTTCCTGAAATGCAACTTGGTGTTGGCAGGTAGTGTTTACCTTCTTGTGACTCTTGTAAAAGTCTTGGCAGTTTAAACACTAACATCTAGTTCTGGTGTTTCAGGGGGATGTACTGCAGCTTGCTGAAGAATTCATGTAAAAAGTCAGTATGTCTCAAATGCACTCCAGGTGACAGGATGAAGTGCCAAACTTACTGCTTTAGCTGTGTAGCTGTAATTCCGAGAGTAGAAAAAACTTCTAAACCTGTCTCCAGCTTTCCCTTATCTCAAACATTTTAAAATATTCCTTATTCCAGAAGGAATTTCCCTTGCTGTCTCCAAACAAAGTTCAGTTTTAATTTTACAAATGAATATACATTGCTTTGCAGCTGTTGTACCCATATATAATTCTGTTTTACTTAGGAATTTTTTAGCAATGTCCTCAAAATGCCTGAAGTTTGAAACCTGGTATAGTTCCAGTACCTTGAAAATTGGCTGGATAACAGAAAAAATTGCCCAAAGAAATTGGGCAATCCTTACCTGGCACGTGCTTGGGGCTAGTGTATTGGAATACACTAGTCCAATTTAACCCTGGCCTGCTTGGGATATGACAACGTGCCTTTTCTAAGGTGTGGGCAGCTGCTGGGAACCCACACGAGGGTGACTGTTCTGGGAGTGCATCCCTGAGATGTCTTCCCAAGCAGAAAGCTGTTCCTTTGCCTCAGGAGGGGACTGCTGTTGTGGGAGAAACCTGTGTGTGCTTCCTTTGGTTTATAGTGCTTTTGTATTCTGTGTTGACTCCCTTAGGGTGCTTTTTGCTGGGTCAGTGGAGAGGTTTGGATTCAGGTTGCCGTGTCAGAGTCTGTTCCCCACAGACCGTGCTGCTGTCCCAGCTGTATGGGCTGTGTTGGGGAGCATGGATGATCCTGGAGTCAGGATCAGCGCGTCTCTCGCCCATTTCCTGTCATCTCTTCTGCCATCTGCACGTCACGAGCACCCGATTTCCTCTGCTGGAGTCTTTCAGCCTGCCCGCAGTGTCAGTGTGATGTGCTCTCCATTTCCACTGCTCTTCCCACACAGCTTCCCAGCCCTTGTGTTCATGGTGTCTCAGATCTGTTTTAAGAGCTCTTAGTCCTACCTGTGAGCTCTAAAAACAAATGCTTCTACCTGGAAGACCATTACTGCTCTGCAGGAGGCACAGCAGAACATCCGCTGTCCTGCTGGGTGAAGGAGCTGCTCGTGTGGAAAGGGAAGCTGGCAGGGGGACGGGGTGAGCTGAGGGAAGCAGTGGGAGAGGTGCTGCCCTGCCCATGGTGTCAGTGGACAGCTCAACCTGGAGTACTGTGGGTGGAATGTTTACAGGAAGTGTGTCAATGTGTTACCCAAGAGCGCGGATTGCCAGCACGAGGTTTTCTTTCTAGTTGTTTGTTGGGGTATTGGGTTTTATTCAGGGCTTTTTTTTTTTTTTTTCCCTCCCCTTGTAACTTTGGTTTCATCACTGGTTTCTCACAGAACGGAACAGTGGGTGTTATAGGAAAACACATAAATTAGTGATGATGTTTTCATGGTGTCCTGTTTTTGATGTTTGGCTCAATTTTAAAGCATCCAGATTCCATCTGTAAGCCTTGCACTGGGCAAAGCACAGGGCAGCAAGTTCCTCATGGAAATTTCTTCCCCAGTGCTGGCTGATTTCATGCTGGGTTCATTGCCTGTGCTCTCAATGTTAAATCACCTCTTCCTCTTTCCTCCCTAGCAAATGAACAATCCTACAGATTTTTTTTTTCACAAGACATGTCACCTCTTGTCCTTCCAGGCCTCTTCCTTTCTGAATAAGGTAGGGCAAGAATACAGGCTTCAGAAGCCACTGAGGAAAACAGGAAAAAAAATCAGTTTGCAGGGAAAGGAAAGAATAATATCCCTCATTTGTATTTGTAACTCATCAGGCTCAATGTTGATTAAAGACTTTGAACATCACCGCAGCATGCCAATTTTGGCTTCCTCTTTCAGTGAAAGATGAAGTTTGCAGAGGTTCTTGGCAGCATCTCTTGACAGCAAACACAACTGAAATAAACTCATATGTTTTTAATTGGTCTGGCAGTAATACAGAAAAGTGCTTAAGTGACATAAATATCATGAAGATTAAGTATTTTAAATAAACTTGATGCAGTAATATTTTCTGTTTGTATTATGTTTCCTCCCAATTTGTCTGTCAGTCCTTCTCAAATAATGGGAACCAGCCATCTTGTTCTTCTCTGTTAACTCTCTTTCTACATCTGTCACGAATTACACATTTTTTGCAAGGTGCTTGCTTCATATTGATGTTGTGATGTTCACCAAAAAAAATTAGGGCACTGGGAGCAGGATGGAGGTAGTAAGTTTGTATTGAAGCATTTTTAACAGCTCTCACTGTATATATCTGATCATATAAAGGATTGCCTTGGTGGGAATTAGAGAACATGACAGGTAGAAAAGCTGTTAGAAACCAAACCAAACTGCTCTGGACAGATTTCAGGCATGATGTTTCCTTCACAGCAACAGGCCAGAGGGTAATCCTGCCACAGGGTGCTGTGGGCAGGTTACAAGCTGTGACTTCTCCATCTTTAACAGCTGCATCACTTCAGGCAAAGCTGAGCACACTGACACTGATAGGCCCCCATGGCAGGTGTGAGGGATGGGATTTACCTCTACATGGACCAAGCTGCAGGTGTGAGGGATGGGATTTACCTGTATGGACTGAGCTGCAGCTGGGAGGAATGGGATTTACCCAGTATGGACTGAGCTGCAGGTGTGAGGGATGGGATTTACCTGTATGGACTGAGCTGCAGGTGTGAGGGATGGGATTTACCCAGTATGGACCGAGCTGCAGGTGTGAGGGGTGGGATTTACCCAGTATGGACCGAGCTGCAGGTGTGAGGGATGGGATTTACCTCTACATGGACCAAGCTGCAGGTGTGAGGGATGGGATTTACCTCTACATGGACTGAGCTGCAGGTGTGAGGGATGGGATTTACCCATTATGGACTGAGCTGCAGGTGTGAGGGATGGGATTTACCCAGTATGGACTGAGCTGCAGGTGTGAGGGATGGGATTTACCCAGTATGGACTGAGCCGCAGGTGGGAGGGATGGGATTTACCCAGTATGGACCGAGCTGCAGGTGTGAGGGATGGGATTTACCTCTACATGGACCGAGCTGCAGGTGTGAGGGATGGGATTTACCTCTACATGGACTGAGCTGCAGGTGTGAGGGATGGGATTTACCTCTACATGGACTGAGCTGCAGGTGTGAGGATGGGATTTACCCAGTATGGACTGAGCTGCAGGTGTGAGGGATGGGATTTACCCAGTATGGACCGAGCTGCAGGTGTGAGGGATGGGATTTACCCAGTATGGACTGAGCTGCAGGTGTGAGGGATGGGATTTACCCAGTATGGACCGAGCTGCAGGTGTGAGGGATGGGATTTACCCAGTATGGACTGAGCTGCAGGTGTGAGGGATGGGATTTACCCAGTATGGACTGAGCTGCCATTCACTGTCGTGTTCTCCCCTCTCAGTTCCAGTATAAAGCAAGCCTTGTTTTTTGCTCCACAGCTATTGCTGCAATGCAGCTTCCTGGAGAGAGAAATAGGATTACACAATCAGAGTGTGCTGGTGGAGGTAGGAAAGCAGAGGATGAGCTGGGCTCAGATGAACTCCACGTTCCTTGTTTGCAGGGCGGTTTTACCAGGTAATGGATATACAGGGGAGCAAATCTTCTTTTGTTCCGTGCTTTGGGCAGTGGGTGTTGGAAGGGGCTGCTGGAGCATGATGCTTCTGCCTTGGCTGTTGTGAAAAGCAGCTGAAGCAAAACATAGAAAGGGCTGGTTAGTGTTACAAGGGGAGGGAGTAGAGGCAAGTGGAGACAATGGCAAGCGGTACTAGGGGCTGGATTCATGTTATGGGGCCTTTGACTGGGGAGGACTTTACTGATTGCAGCAACAGTCTGTGCATTGCAGTAACTATGACTGACAAATCTTGTGCTTTTCTTCTTCCAATAATTAAATCCAAAATGCCAGTTCCTTTTAGCAGTAACAGGAGACTGCTTGCCTAATTTCTTACCAGTAACTTTTTTTCCCCTTGGCCAAGAAGGTGATTGGAAAACACGTCTTGTTAGTAATGTAGGCTGTAGGATTCCTGCTGTTTATTTATTCATTAAAATTGGACCCTTACGTGATTGTGTATCAGTTTAGAGTTCGTTGTTTCACTTCTCTGTAGATTTTGGTGTAGTGGGACTTGGTTCAACCAAAATGGTAGGACTGACTATGGACATGGGTTCCATGGGTAGGTGATGTTTCAACAGGGAGTCAAGCGTGGTGGCTCCTCAGGGTGGACTTCTTGTTCCTCACACTGCATGAATGTTTCCTTTCACTGGTGTACCTGGTTTGCTCTGAGCCGAACTTGTGACTCCACTGGACACCAAGAAGGGTTTGGTGATTTTTCTTTGCCAAATTAGGAATCTCTCTGGTGTGGATTGGAGACTGAGTGATGGGAGCAGGTGACAGGAGAGCTAAAATAAAGTGGGGTTCTTCAGAAGAGAAGCTCAGAAGGTGCTACTACCCCACAAACCCAAGGCTGTTTGCATCATTTCAGAATGCAACACTTGCATAAAGCATCTTTTTTCCCCAGAAAATATGCAGAGAAAATTAGTTTCTGGAGTGATCTGATAAATGATAGGAAATGGCTCACAGCTTCACTTTTGTTGTTCCAAATGGAAAAGAGAGAGGAGAAAGGAACTGTTTGTTATATCTGGTCAAAATCCACACTCAGCCTTGCATAACTGATCCTCTGCTCTGTCTGGTGAGCAAGATTAGCAGGCTTGCAGCCACATTCCTCTCATCTTGCAAAACTCCAACCTCTGAATATCTTTTATGTACTGTCACTAGTTAACAGCAAAGAGGGAAAAGGGGCAGCTTAAGATGATACTGACACTCACAAAGCACGTGATGTCTCTTCTATGAAGAATTACCTGATTACTGATAAATCCTGCAATTGCATCCATTTGGTGAAACCCTGATTTTATGAAGGAGAAGGGAAATTTGCTGTTGTTCTTTCTCTGAGCTTCTATGACAGTGCCCTCTTGAGAGAGAGAGGTTAAGTACCAGTGAGGGCAGAACTCAGAAGGGAACCACTTGCTGTTCCATTGTTGTGATGCTGCTTACTTTTATAAGCTACCCTTAGGAAGATAAACGTCTCACACAAAAGGTTTTTGTTAAATAAATAAGTTGTTTAACCTAACTGCTAGCTCATTATTCCATACTGATTGTACTCATCCTGGAGTAGTTATCCTGGGTTTGTTTTCCCATGTTTATGCAGCCTCTCTTAACATCACAGTTATAAAAGGCATCCTTCATCAGTTTCTTGGTTCCAGGATCCTCTTCTCTGACCCCAGTGAGTAAGCTGGACGTGCTCAACTTGTATTAGAACTTCTATAAAGATTTTTCCAAATTTAGAAGTTTTCCTAAAACTGGTCAACACTTTTTAACTACCAAAATGTGGTGCATAAAATCTCCACATGGAGGTACCAGACTGAAGAGCAGAGCCCAGTTTCTTGTGTGGCAGTCAGTGTTACCATGAGAGTTGAGAGTGCAGTAGAGATGTACCTCGATGAGCCTTTACCAGTGACTTTAGCCATTAGCACACTTAGTAAGGTCCAATTTATCTCCTCAATTTGTATCCAGGTGTTTAGTACCTGTGTGAAATGCTGTGATGCAGCAGATTCATTAGTTTGGTTAAACAGGCAATATATAAGGAGTAAATAAGCACAGTTTATGCAGGAGCCTTGTGGATTTTTCCCTAGTGGGTAACTTTCAGGTTTTGATCACCAGAGAGTCTTCCAGTTCCCAATTTTTCTACCTTGCCTTTAACTCAGCAGAGTACTTTGGCTCATTCACAACTCTAGTTTTGTGAATGGGTGCAGTGAAGTAAAAGAGACTACTTGAGAAACATGTATCTTGCTGAATCAGATTGGCACTAGTTTCTTTCTCCATCTGGAGCCCAAAAATAATGTTCTAAACATATCAGGGAATTTAGTAACAGAGTCTTTTTAACACTGTGTGCATATCTATGTTTCCTGAACTGTTTTGAAAACTCCCCAACTGCTGTTCCTTTTTACCTGTTGCCTGAATAAACAGGAAATAATAGGACTTTAAATAGTAGAATTTCATGGTAATTGTGCTTAATTCCTCTGTTCCTTTCTCTCTGAATGTGAAGTTCTCTTGTTTAATGGGAATTAAAGCAGTTGGCATCTGAAGAACAGAGGGGGGGTGATCCTCCTGTCCCCGGGTCAGTGTGAGTTACAGTAGTTACTGATTAATGAGTAATGCAGGTGCAGTTCAGGTGTGCTCTGCACATGTGCAACCTCTGACTTTTTCAGGCTCAATATCTGCCCACCAAATGAAATCCCTGCAGTTAGTGGTACTGATTGTGCTGAATTCCACTCTGTTCACGAGCCTTTTAACTTCTTTCACAAAAGAAAAACTGCCTGCCTCTGTACACGGAGTGTAAAGTTACTGGATGTGCTAGGCAAGGAAGCAGCCTTCTGGCCAGCCACAGGTTGGAAAGCTGCAGTGTGCTTGCTTTCCCACAAAGCTAAGCAATCCCAGTTGTCCTTTTATTTTGTTTTGCCCTTCATGGTAATCTTCTTTGACTAAATAAGATCTTTATCCTACTGTCTGCAAATTGTTTGCTCAGATTTCTGTAATTAACTTGGGGTCAACATTTATATAGTCTTACTTTGTTTCCTTCCAACTGCATTGAAATACTTCTTAATATATTTTAAGGTGAACCTAGTGATTACTGCTCACAATACCTAAAAGTTGATATGACACTCCAGCTTGTGCTTTATTCCTTCTCCAAACACAACAAGCCCTTAAGAGAGGCGTTGGTTTCCCTCTTCATGCAGGTTTGGGGTCCTGAGACCCTGCTGCTGAGTCTTGTGGCAACTGTGTTTTTTGAAGGAGGACTAGGACTTGGTGCTTCTGGAGGAATTTGCCATCATTTGCAGTGAAATGCATTGATATCATAGTAAACCTTACAATATTTTCCATAAAAACAAAATATCTTTGATACTAACCATGTGCTTTTACTTGGTGTTGTGGCCTGGCCAGAATCTGATCCCCATTTTGCCTTGTATTATCATCTTGTATGTCAGAAGAATGTTTGTAGCATTGATACAGAGAAATACATTAACAGTTGGTTCTACTGAAGCTGGAGATTACTTTTCAACAGTGAAGGATTGTGTAATGAGTGAGTCTTCCTTTGACAACTGCAAATCAGAGCGGAACGTGAACTTACTGCAGGTGGTTGGCCACATCCTTTCCAATGACACACTGTTCAAATAGGTTTCATTACCACCGTTCTCTTCATTAAATCAAATGCAAGTCCATGGGGTTTTTGTTACAGCTCCCACTTTTGTGAACTGCACATTTTTAATACATATTAAATAAAGTTTTAGTAGTTATAGTTGCTTCAAATCACTGACATGGGACTTCTAAGTTTTTTGCCCTGCAACAGGATTTATATGGTCATTGTCATCCTCTTTGTGCATCCAACCTGCCAGGCAGGGTCATTGTGGGTATGGAGGGATGAAAGCAGCCATACAGAACAACAAGAATGTAGGCTCTACCCAGGAAGTGGTAGTTTGGTATTAATCAGCCATTTGATGCAAGGGTTAAAGCAAAAAAAATCCACGATAAATAAAAGTCCACAATGGAATTATTGTCTCTCTGCAGGATGGGTTTCCAAGCAGTTTGACACAACGTGACTCAGCACGATGGGGCACGGTGCTGACTGGAGTCTCTAGATGATGTTGCCATATAACTTGGCAGCACTTGGCAGCACGAAGTACTTTTTGTCCAGCATGATTTTGTTTAATGAGTTTAGCCTCACATTATCCAAGGCAACACGCAGCAGAGGCACAAGAACCTCAGTCTTCCTTAGGAGCTGTAATCCTGATTATTCACTGAATAAGTGTCGTAATGAATCACTGACACAAGGAATTGCTCTTGAATTCAGTGTTTTGTACAGGGCGAGTGTAAGCACCTACAGCTTTTCTCAGTCCTTCCCCCTCTGCTTTGTCATGTGTCCCTGCATTAACCATCTGTCTGAATAGTATTATGGCACTTTCTGTGGTAGATTATCTGGTTAACAGGTTCAGTTTAAAGCCAGCAGTTTGTTCTAATGACTGGTAAACAGGACAGGCCAGCTTAAATGTGTTGTTTACAGTCTGTGTATGTAATTAATAACAGATTTTAAATTATGAAGAAGGTGGGGGATCAGTTTTGGTTCTTATTTTGGATCAAATCAACTGCTCGTTGTGGGATCTGTCTTACAAATAGCTGCAGTCTGGGCTCCTTTCTTGGCAGCTGCTCACAGTACTCACATGAGATCCCAGGCTACAGTCTCCAGCAAAGGGAGAAGGGAACCAGAACAGGATTAACCACATCTGATTCACTTCCTTGTTGGTATTAGTGGCATTTTGATTGGCAGTTTGTCTGGATGCTGATCAATTGTCCATTTTGGGTAGAAAAGTTCTGGAAAACAGCATGGTGGCTTTAAAACTTGTACTCCTGCAACGGGTGTAAATGGATTGTGTGGATGCTGGTGTGGCATCTGTTGGTGTGTAAATGACCTGGTAGTGTTACAATGGACACACTGCAGAGTGTACCTAGTCTGCCTGAATGACTTTGTCCCTCGTTGTTCCCGTGTTAGCACAGTGATCATCACACCACCCTCCCCAGCCGAACCAACACTGCTGCTGTGGCTGCTCTGAGTGAAGGGGAAGAAGGAAGTGTGGTGCTGCAGGAGCAGCACAAACTGGAGTGACGTTTGCCAGGAGCCTTATCTGCTTCCTGTAAGCATTGCATCTTCCGTCTTTGTCCCTTGCTGCTGATATCTGTCCTTGCCTCTGTCTGCCTTGGGCCCTTCCTTGCACCCGACTCTGCTCGTGCTGAACCAGCAGCACAAGTCTGGGGCTGGCTCTGGCTGCTCCCTCATCTCCCCCCTTGCAGACAGGGTGCAGGGCGTCAGTCCAAACCCTCTGCTTAGGAAGCATCCTGCCCAAGTGTTGCATCCCACAGCTGGAGCCTGCAGAGCCTGAAGCGGGACCCCCAGCTCAGCTCTCACACCTGGCGCCCTGCTGCACTGCAGCCCTGCCTGTTGGGGAGCACAGGCTCCCCCTCCTCTGCTCGTTTAAATGCCCTGATTACTGAAGTGGGTAAGTCACCACCTCGCTTGTAATAATTACAGATTTCCTCTGTGATTTTTCACTAGTCGGTTGCCACAGCAACCGTGCAGTGGCTCGGCCGAAATGCTGTCACAGGGATTTAAATCTGAAGCAGCATAGCCTCTCTCTGCGTTCTGGCGCATCTTCCCTCTTGCCCCCCGGTACCATGGCAACCTGGCGATGGCAGCCCAGCCGCGGCCATGGCACCCTGTGCTGCTTTTCCCTGCATCCCTGTGTCTGAAGGGACGCTGCTGGTGTTTTGTGGGTATCCACATCTCCCCCATTCCCGTCAGGAGCAGTGTGCAGCGGGAGGTGCGGCTGGGATGCGTGCTGGCTGTCGTGATGCCTGCGCACCACCTGAAGGGAATGAACCAAACCAAGGTTATTCTGTGACAGTCCTGTGCCTGGGTGTCACCTTGAGGATATTTGCAAACCAGAGTAAAAATACGGGGTTTAGAGACAAAACCTGTTCTTCAACTTCCGCAGTTGTTGAAAACTAAGGAGCCATTTCAAACCTTAACGCAGTCTGGCTCTGCATCTCGGAATTTGTTTCCAGAGAGCTGCCGAGGAGGCTTTTGGATGAACTCGGACGCCCACATTCCAGAGCCAGATGCTCTCGGGGTTGAGGCGAGTCGGGTATTCCTCTCTGCTGGCTTTGGCTGAGCACGGGCTGTAGCTGCCAGGAGCTGGTTCCATTAACCTTCATTAACTGGGGCATCCCCCCAGCTGAGCTGCGGGGCTGCAGCTCAGGGCTTCCTCTGGGTGATGCCTGTCCCCGCTGCGCGGCTGCTGGAAGGAGCTGGCAGCAATGGCATTCCTCACCAGCGCAGCCGGCAGCAGCCTGCGCTGAAGACAAGCAGGGAGTGAAGCGGGGAGCAGCACTTCCAACCCAGGAGCTGGCTGTGGGCAGTTTGGGAGCAGCACTTCCAACGGGAGAGCTGGCTGCGTGCTGGAGTTTGCATCCGAGTCCTGTAAGTGCCTTTGCCGTGTGCCCGCGGGCAGTGGGGTGGGCTCAGAGTCCGGCCACGCTGTGTCCAGAGGGGAATGTGGGAATTTGTGTTTGAGCAGGTGTGTGTGTGTTGTTACGGTGTCCCTGCCATGGATACGCAGGGATCCTGCTCCTGGTTTGTTTTCTGGAGCCCGCATGGCTCTGCTTTTCCATGTCCTCAGCTGGAATGGGGGTCACCTTGAGAAAGCAGAGCTCTCGCCCTGGCTTAAGACATTTCCCTTGGTTTGGTGCAGGCTGTCTCCAAGTGAGCTGTTTTATGCCTTAGGACACAGAAAAATAAATTGTGCTTTTATTTTATGCTATTTATCTATTCTCCTGATCTCTGAGGAGGCAGCAGTAAGATGCTAGGAATAAAATCTTACAAGGAATATAACTGAATTTCCTTGGAAATGCCACTTGAAGGTATTACTTTGAAGGCAATACTTTAATTTTTTCAAAACTACAAAATGCTTGTGGAGCAACTAATCTGAAAAGCATGGCTGTGCCATAATTTGTTTAATCCATTGTGAGCTGGGCTGTTTTGGTCTGGGAAATATATGGAAATGAACAGGAATGGTTTCGATATGTTGTTGCCATCTGCATTTAAAATAATGGATTTAAAACATGCAGGCTTGAAGAGATGTTTTTATATGTACCTCACTGGTAAAGTTCACTGAAATATCAAAGTGCAGGTTTTTTCAGGGGGAACTACTAAAAAAATTTAGAATTTTTCAGCTAATATAAGTTTAGTTGTGCTTGTTTTTAATCAGCATTTATGTATCATTATGCCATTTATGTAGTTATTGTTGGCTTTGCATCTGGAACTTGCCCAATTTCTAGCAGATGCTTTTTCAATCCCATTTTTTCTTTTCCTGAGACAATGTACTTCTTTCACAGGGAAGGTATAGGCACATATCATCCCACTTTAGCTGTGCCAATAGTTCTTGGATCAAAAATGAGCTGCTCAAAAGTTTAGTGGGTCAACTGAATCCTAGTGTGCCATAATCACAACATTCCTACCTGTTCTTATTTATTGGTTTAGGAACCGGGAGTCCTTCCTTGGCCCAATATTTTTTGAAGAGAGGGTGAACAGAGACAAGGGCAGAAATATTTTATTTTAAGAAAAAAGAAAATCATATGTTCATATCCAGCCACCAAACCCTGCTTAGACGGCACTTGAGAAGGAGAACCTGGACATGAGTGTAGTGTCACTTTTGACTGTAAATGAGTTTTAAAACTTGATGGAAGGACTGAACCTGTTCTGGCTTTACTGCTGGTTCAGCCCTGACCGGAGTGCAGGTCCCATGAAGGAGGTAGGGATTGTCATGTCCTCATGGGTACTGGACAGTACTTCCAAGCTGTAGGTGTGAGATTTTCATCTTGTGCAGTGAAGCTTGGTTTGTGCTTTTGCTGCAGTGCTCACAACAGACAGACTTGAATGCCAGCTGCATGTGGAGGGAGAGAAGGGAGCTGTGCAAAAAACCAGTTTATTATGCTTTTGTGTGCAGTATTTACTGTTTTGTCAAGACATGAAGGACAAAACCAGTCTCTCCATTTCTATTCTCCTGAAGACTTGTGGGACTGTCCAACGCTGTTGGTGTCAAAAAATAAATAGGCAACCCTGAATAACCAACACTTGAGCTTTACTTGTAACTATGACAACTGTGTCCTTGACAACTTAAGTACAATCATGGAGTTTTCAATTACATACTGTTCTACACAAAGCCATTAAGATTATTAGAGGCATAAACAGCCTGTCAGCTTTTGTGGGTTTTGGCAAAATCCATTTAGGTGGTAGATAGACGTTTCCACTTGCAGGTCAGTGTTCTGTTGCTGGTGTTCCTGGTAGGAAGTGCCTTGGTGAGCTCTGCAGGCATAGGCTTGCCAGGCCTTGGGGAGAGCCACACTTTGCTCTTTCTCAGCTGCTGCCCATGAAATTGGGCCACATAAGTGTTGAGCTTCAAAGTGCTCAGGGGTCTCTTTTGGCTGGGTCCTGCAGACCCATCACACCTCTTTCAGGGTGTCAGTCTCTGTCCTGATCCTGCTGTGTGGGGTGCCTGGAACCACCATCACTTCTGGAGTACGAGGCTGTGGCCTTTGGTTGACCAAGGGATGAGCAGCTTCTTGTTCTTTGCTGTGCCCTCTCATGAAGATGCTGCCAGGTACTGTTCTTCTTGAAGTTGAGGCTTCCAGCTCTGTTTTGTGCTGGGTTTGTATAGACACGTGATGAAAAAATCTAATGCCAGGCTTTTATGAACACTAGATGTAAATCTTCTTTCAACTTCCTCTTAACAGGACTTTTCTATTCAATTCTATTCTATTTCATTTGAGATAACTTTAGCCTAGCTATGACTGAATTTCTAAGTTCTTGGTGTTACTCTTACAGACTTCTCCAAATGCTGCTGTAAGCTAATTCAAATTTGTTTCAGAACTATACTTTGGGATAAAACCCCTGTTGAAGTAAAAGGACCTGTTGTATTTCATTGTGTGCGCTCAGGCTTTCATAATTCCATAGTCTATACTGAACTCTTAACTCTGCTCCTGGGACCAAGTGAACTGCAGCTACGTACATCAACATGCTGCCAGGCCTCTTTATTTACATTGTTGTTTACTACATTTATGTGGCTAAAGCAGGAAGTCAGGATTTCTAGCATCAGCCCGTGCTCTGTCAATAACTGGTGAATTCATTCAGTTGCTTTGCTTTGATCTGCTGGGTGTGGACATTCCCTGTCTCCCCAAAGGAGGGTGGGGCTGTGCATTTTCAAGCAGTGCTGCGTTCATTGGATCTTTTTATGCAGATACCATGATGACATTACATTACCTGATTCTTCCTCAAATGCAGACTAAGGAAGGACATGATTATGTTTAACGGATGACAGCCTTGACTGTCTTCTACCTTGCCCGTACTTACGTTTCTTTGTGAAATTGTGGGGCTATTCCAGACTCTGGGATCTCCTTGAGCTGTTTACAGGAGTAAAATACCTGAGCTAAATCACTGATATCGTTAAAGATGCTTGTTCATGAACACTACAAGCCAGGAGACTTGTGCCCCATTAACAACTCCAAGATGGACCTGGGTCCTGCCTGACTTTTCAACATTGTCCTTTTTAGTGTCAGGAACCACAGCTGACTTGGCTTCCCAGTTTGCAGTTCCTTCACTGTTAAAAGGCAGATGCAGAAAGAGCAGTGTCAAAGCACACTGAGCTGTAAAATAAAGAGCCTTTTTGCCTCTTGGAGGGACTCCCTCCTTGCATCCTGTCTGTGCCAGCTCACCTGAGGGATGCCTGGGCAGGCTGGCTGTGGGAAGGGAGGGTTGGCATTCAGGCACAATGCTGGTGCTGCCTGGGCTCCTAGAGAGCAGCAGGGCTGCTGCAGCCTCTGCACCCACCAGCAGCCCCTGTGCCGCTCACAGTGTGAGTGAGCCTTGGGCTGGGTTCACCTGCACACGGATCCAAGCAACAGGACTAAGAGATAGTCAGAGATGCTTTAAATTTCACAACAATTAGCACTTAGCATGACTATACCCTTGCTGTGCAGCCTGGAAAAGTCAAGCAAAGGAAACCAGTAAAAAAAGGAATGAATTTGCCTTTAGGTCCCTACTCCCCAGCTCCCCAAATCCACTTTTTGGAAGCCTTGTGAAGTAATTGACCAGTGCAGCTTGTGCTGCTGTTTCTAAACCATGTAATTGTTCCTGGTTAAATGGGTTTGGAGCAGCTGAGGGACAGATGAATGTGCCCCCATGAATTTCAAACAGGTTTCTGTGTCTTTGTCAGAGTTGCAAGAAGGAGACGCAGATTTGCAGAGCTGACTTCTCCTCCCAAACCTGCAGAGCTGGCTTCTCCTCCCACCCCACTGGGTATCGGTTTTGCCTTTACCTTTGCACCTCCCCAGAGGATGTTTTCCAGGGCAGGTTCTGTGAGCTGCAGTCTGGCACACGGATGTCATGCTGCATTAGCTTCTCTGCTAGGGAGTGAGATTGGTGCACAAACTCCCAATTTGTCTATTTTCACTCTTATATCTAGATTGAGCCCCCTCTTTTTAAAATTTTTTCCAGGGTTTCCCCCCCCAAAAAAACACAATCATGTTTGCTCATGGAAACAATGCTTCTTTCTATGTTCACAGTAGGCTGCTGCTGCTGAATGACTGTTGTCCCTAGTAACTAGTTTTATCTGTCAGAAGTAATCACTTGGTACAGAAATTTAGCAGCTGCTGTTTAAAAAAAATACATCCAGTTTCACAGCATGCATTTTAAAAATGCACATTATGTTTTTCATGTATTTGATAAACTGGACTGAGCTTCCTCTTTGAAAATAGTTTTTCTCACTAGAAGAATGTGGCTGTGGCTTAAACATATGCAGTGGCAAACACACTTTATGTAATGAGAAATTACAGACAAAATTATGCAAATGTATTTGGAAAATTAAAGTACTGAGCATTCACTTGAGAATAGCAGTTGTGTAGAGTCATCTGCACCTATGGCCTCCTCCAGCTCAGTTGCCAGGAGAGGAAAAATGTATGGGGTAGACTTATGAATCTTTTTCTGGAAGGGTGTCACATCTTCATGCTCTGGTGGTCCTTCCCATCCCCTTTCCTGTCAGGTGTCTGAAATTGGTGGCTGTGTTTTGCCTGGATTTAGGGAATTTGTGTGTCCGCAGTGGCTCCGGAGCAGCAGCGGTGATGGAGCGTGGCATCGCTGCGGCTCTGACATGTGCAACAGAGCTGATTTCTGCTGGCTTGCAAACTCTGCTGCTGCTGCTGCTTGCAGTGCTGGAACAGGCTGGGCCAGTGGGAATCGATCAGGAGATGAGTTATGGAGGCAAAATTCAATTGGTTATTGTGATAACCAAATAATGCTTGCTTAGACTAAGATACCAATCACATCAGCTGATCTCCTGTGAGAGCCTGTGTGCATAATGGAGATGGAAAAGATGTTGGGTTTAGTTATACTCACATGTGATATTACATGATTTATTCTGACTCTGGACTAGAAAATGGTAAAACTTTTTATATAAGAACTGTCAAGGAAAATTAGGACTAAGCTACTTTATTTTTAAACCTCATGCAGTAATTTTTTTTCTACGAGTAGTTCAGAAAGCCAATATCATTTCCAATTATTTTTTTCAGCCTCTAATGAATGCTGTAGTTTAGCTATTAAAGGACTCAAGATAAACAGTAAGTATAAGAAAAAAATAAGTAACATTCTGGGAGCAGACATAGGCATGGCTCACGTAGGGAGGGAAGAAGAAGGGAAACCTGGACAGTGGTGGGCACAGCTGTGGAGTGTGACTGGAAGGTGTTTTTGATTTGTATGTGAAGAGGCATCTCATCCTTGTGGAGAAGGAAAGCTGGACAGCTGGCAGCAAAACCCCCATGGGAGATGACTGAAGGGCATGAGACTAAGGAGTGAACCTTGGTGGGTTGTTACGTACGTTTGCACTGCTCCTTTTGTGAGTTCCTGCAAAGCTGTGTTACCTTTTAACAGCCTCTTAAAAAGTGATACTTTGCAGAGCAAACTTATGGAGGGAATTGGAGATTGGAGAAGTATAGACCAGATAACCAGCTCTGAGCAGAGGACATCAGTCGAGGTGCTGGGCATTTTCTCACTGACTTAGACTGGCATTTGGTTTTTGCTAGAGGGTAGTCATGAGATAAGAAATCCATGGTGTTGGGATATTTCTTCACACATTGATTATGCAAAAATTAGCACAACTAAAGAAGAAGTCGAGAGAGAAAACATAATGAATGAATTAAACTGATCTTGTCTTATAAGTGAAGTTACTCTTTTCTGAAACAAAATAAACTAGTTCCCTCAGCACTTATGACCCAAAGCCTTAGGAAGCTAATCTTGCTCCTCCAGCGTGTGCACAAGTGTTGTGCAAGTGTTTGCTCACATTGGCACATTGCAGAGTACCTTGAATTTTAACTTGAACTCAGAGCAAACTAAGTGAAACCAAGTGCTACTGTCTAGAAAGGCACAGGGAATTTGCTTTGTTCCTGAGTCTTAATAGGTCTATGAATTTATAAATCTCCGTAGGCAAGAGGTTTTTTGTTTTCCTTTATATATTTTGAAAAAGCTCAAGTGTGAAGGAGAACAAATAGTATTTTGCATAAAGACAATAAAGAAACTAAATTTCTCATATTTTAGTTCTGGGTAAGAGATACTTGCTATCATGGTAGCAATAGTTCAGCTACTTCCCTGCATCTGGTCACAAACATCTGCTGGCATGTTTTATTGATGGCATAAGACTGATGGAAGCTGTAAACTGTGATCTCTTTCTGCTGGAAGATCATGTCTACTATTGTTAAATAAAATTTTTCCAGGTTTATGGATAATGACATTTTGCTTGGGCTGCAAGCCTCGGTCCACTGCTGCTCCGTGGTCTGCATCCAGCAAGGTTCAAATGCCAGG
This sequence comes from Corvus moneduloides, assembly GCF_009650955.1. Classification (NCBI taxonomy): domain Eukaryota; kingdom Metazoa; phylum Chordata; class Aves; order Passeriformes; family Corvidae; genus Corvus; species Corvus moneduloides. Next base: position 12,611,470 of record NC_045491.1, on the reverse strand, counting down.
CAAAGGGCTCCAGTGTCCTGCACAGAACACAGGGGGCCATGCTGATAAGTGTGAAGTTTGAATTTAACCTGTGTCCTGGATAATAATTCAATGATCTGTTTTATCTATTCCTGACTTCCAGCCAGGCTTTCTGCACAAGTGATCCAGAGTGAAAAGGGAGTCATGTTATTTTCATGCTACTTGACTTTCCAAGGTCAGTTATATGTAACCACCTGAGGCAGAACTGCAGAATGGCTGAGTCTGGGAGGGAGCTGAGGGTGTCTGGTCCAGCCCTCTGCTCAAGCAGTGACACCTAAAGCAGTCTGCTCTGGACTGTTTGGGTTGTGGATATCTCCAGGCATGGTGATTCCATGCCCTCTCTGGGCAACCTGCCTGGGGTTTTCCTGTGTTTAGATGGAGCTCAGAGTATTTTAGTTTGTGCCCATGGCCTCTTATCCCATCACTGGACACCTCTGAGAAGCCCCTGGCCCCTTCTTTACTCGCTCCCATCAAGTATTCATTACACATTGATGGGATGCAACCTGAGCCTTCTTCAGGCTGGACAATCTCAGCTCTCACATTCTCTCTTCACAGGGTTATGATTAATGGGTATAAACTGGTTTTTCAGGAGATTGATTTTCTTTTATTTCCTAATGCTTGTCCTGCTGTCTTTTATATTAGATGAGATTTTTCTTATAAACTTAGGTCAAATAAAAAACATCAGCTTTGGCTTGAGAGACTGACTGGAAACAATTTTTTTAAAGTTCAATACAGTCTACATATATAGAGAAAGTAGAGAGGGAGAGCAAGGGAAAATAGGTGCTGACCTTTACCCCCTGGCCCTGCAGAAGCTGGGACATACAGCTTTAGCCTAGAAGTATTTTGCCTTAGTAAGACCAAGCCAAGAATCAGATATGGGGCTCAGTCCTGAGACTGCTCTGAGCATCAGCATTAATCCATCAAACCATGCTCTTGGTGTCTTTGGATGGAAATTAGTGAAAGGGGGAGTTGAAATGAGCAGCGCAGTAATAGTCGCTGCATCTCTAGGGACATAAATAAGTGTTTGCATTTTTTTTTTTTTTCCAGAACATCAACCAGAAAGAAATCTCTCAAGATTGAGTCTTTTTCAGTAAAGAAAAGATAAAATGGCTTCAATGCTGCTTAGTCGACAGCTGACCTGTTGCCTGCAGCAAAACTCCAGATTGCTGGTATTTGGTGAGTATTTCCTTGTATTTTCCTGCTTTGTATTTGGTGAGTGTTAACTTTACATTGGTGAACAGAATTCCAGTTTGAACATCACTGGGGTTTGTCCCATGGTGTTGAGTCTTTCAAAACTTGAGGAATATGATGTTCTGCATTTTAGATAATGATGCAGTTGTAGTCCAAAGTGTATCTGGTTGATTTTTTCTCATTCTGCAAACAAGAACGTATAAAGTTAATAATTTTCCCTTTAAACATGCTTACTTGAAGTAAAGCTCTTCAGCCGTTGGAACTCTGGTTTACCCTCTGGCACTACATGGTGCAGAGATGAGACAATCATCCATCAAAATGAGCTGGGCTTTCTCTTTGTGCTGTGTAGCACAACCTTGCATGTCTCCTCTTGTGAAGAGGTTTTGTGTGACTGGCATGAAGAGGTGGCCCTCACTGGGGTTGTGTGTTTCTGCCTCAAATGAGCTCTAGTGTGAAATAAAACCCTGCCACATAGCACCAAATTGCTTTCTCCTAAGTGAATGGCAAGTTTTTCTTGGCTCTGGCTTACAATTTAGCATGTGTATGTGTATGTTAAACCTGCAGTCTCTCTGAAATAGATATAAAAATTAAATTCCTGTTGGCTGTGTTGGACAAAATGGTGTCTAGTCTTAAGATCATCCATTCCATGTACTGTTACACTGAATACAGTATGGCTGAATGGCTTTTCTTGTGACTGAGTAAATCTTAGTGTTTCTCCTGTCTTTCCACCCTCCCTCTGCAATGCCACTGTGCTCTGCCACTGCCAGGATAAACCAAGCACACCCTTCCATTTGCTCAGAAACTTAAACATCATTGATTTCCTTTTAAATAATACACTTTGGGGAGCAACTGACCTTTGACTAAGGAGCACCAAGTCTGGTCTTATAACCATTAGAAAATATTAGGTCAGTGTTTCAGTGCAGGATGCGCTTCTATTTATGGGAGTGACGCACTGATTATCCACCCTGGGCAGGAGCAGGGATCGTTTGGTCGATCGTGGGCAATGGAAAGTGCTTGCAGCAAGCAGGCCTCGTTAGCTCCTGGTCCTTTGAGCTAATCTGTCACCTCAGCACCACTTAATGCTCCCTGTCCCTCCCAGTGTCTTGCACAGCTCTGTGCTGCTTCCCTAGCACAGAGGTACGGAAGGGCAGTGGAGGGCAGATGCCCAAACTCCTCTTCCTTTCTTGCTGTCAATGAGGGAGTCTAGATCCTCCTAAGAAAGGAAAGCAGCTCTGGACTCCATTAATCCATCCTTGCTTCCAGAAAACTTCCAAGCCTGCTAAAATTCTGAAGCAAATAATAGAGGGTCTTGGCTGCAGGTTGTATAAGAGACCTGTGGCCTTTAGGTCTGAATGCTTTGTGTGAGTGAGCAGAGATCAGGAAAGATGGAGCAAGAGGAGAGCCCCTCACCAGAGGACCTGTGTCCTGTGACATTGCTGGCTTGCAGAATAGGCAGGAAGCTCTGCTATTGCCAAAGCTGGAGCTTCAGGCCATTTTCCTGAGCCCCAGCTCAGGCTGCAGTGCTGCTGGGCTCTGTTGCTTTTAGGGAGGCGCTGAGGGTGATGTCCAGGAGCTCTCTGCTCCAGAGTGCTCGCCTCCAAGGTATTTCAGAGCACTCAAGTTCAGAGTTTTACAGACTAAAAAAGGGACTTGTACATTACTCCCACAGAAATCCTGCGGTGCCATTTGGGCTGATACTTTTGGGGTTTTTTTTAGATAATGAAATAACAGGGTTTCGAAGGGGGGATGGAGGTGGAGAGGGGGGAATAGTTTGCCTCTTGGTAGGTCTTTGTGTCTGTAGGCTGTCATGTTTCAGTTGTATGTGCATGAAGCAAATCATTCTGTTCATCTTGAATCTATGATAAATTTATTTACACAGAGGCTTTTTCATCCTTGACTATTTCTCTAGTTGGAAAATTCTTGTTACCTAACCATTGCATACTGTTCTCATTACTCACACAATACTAACCCCTGGCAAGCAAACTAGAAAGGGAAAATGGAAATCATTTAAGTTGATCAAAATGCAAAAGCTAAGCAAAACACATGAAAGTAATATGCAACTTAAATCTTACCTGAAAATGTGAAGCCTATAAGTACCATGCCTTCCTTGAAAATAAGCCCTTAATCAGAGATGCTTTTGTTTTCCTTCTCTGTTTGATCTGCTCGATAGTTTGCCCTCAAAGATAAAGTTCACTAGAACTGGAAGGGTGGCAGAATGACAATAGAGTTAGTAACTAACCTAATCTTTCTTTTACAAAGCCTCCTGCATTGTGCTGTCCATGGGTATCAGCCAGGCAGGGCCAGGAGAGGCGGCTGACTGTGGAGAAATGAGGATGTATCTTGATGTGACATCTTACCTGAATTGAGTTCTGTTGTTCCTGTCAGCCTGGTGTGCTGCAAGTTGATCACAACTGGTAGTGTTCATGTAAATGTTTATTCCCCTTGTGCCAGCTCTGGTTTTATCAGCTGGCCACTGCAGCAGGAAAGCTGTTCTGGCTCCATGCTTCAGAGGCAGATGAGGATGCAGTTGGTTGTTGGCTGGTAGGGCAGTACCACAGCTATGAGGACAGGCTGGCACTCCAGAGATGTAGTTCAGTTTCCTGCTGATTACCCAAAGGGGTTGAATTTGTCTTTGAATCCTGCACTGAAAGCATGGCAGAAGGTCAGGCTGCTGCCTGAAGGTAGCATCAGTCTGCATTAGTGCACGCCCATGCCCTTCTAGGATGCTGATCTGTTCTGCAGCTTCTGCAGCCTCCCCAGGCAATTTGCTTATTTCTGAACTGATCTTAGCTTTAAAACTTTATTTCTAACATTTACATTTAGCCTAAGTTTCAAAACAGGAAAAAAATCAAATCCTTACTATTTGTCCTGCCCTCAAAGGACCTGGAGGCTGGAATATTTCTTTTTCTTTGCCTTTTACATATTTGATAACTACTGTCTCCCCCAAGACCTCATACTTTTCTCTCTGCTGGCCTAAATACTGTTTGAGTCTCTCCTTGTAGGTCCAGTTTTCTCCTTCAGAGTCTGTGCCCTTCCACAGCAGTGCACTAAGTGGACTGCACTTGTTGAGGCTGTACCTCACCTAACTCAGCCTGTTTCCTGTCTCTCTGCAGAGGATAATAATGTTTAGCACTCAGGTGTGCTGCTGTAAAGTCTGAGAGATGTTCATACTAGTTATTGACTTGTCCCCATCACAGTTACCACATAGAGGCTGAAAAACCACGAGAATTTATTCTCAGTAACACTTTCATCTCCAGTATTGATCCTTGCTAAGACTTTTTACTTTTTTTGCTTGGTTTGTACATTAGGAGCCTCCCTAAGGAAATCAGAGAGAGCAGCCTGGATTTGTGTGAGGGATGTGTGGCAGAAGCAGAGAACAATCCCCGTTTTGGGATTGTAGAGGTCAGTTTGAGGTCAGCTTCAACTGATGCCCTGGAAACTCGAATGCAACCTCTCCTGCTGGACTGAGGAACATTTGCTTTTCTGTCTGATCAAACACTTTTACAAAAAGCTGAGATATATAAAAACAATCATATAAAACCTGTTGTTGTAAGCAGGCTCTGGTACAAGGCAGAGTCCAAGCTGGGACTGCTGTTCTCAGTTCCTTGAGTGAATGTGATGTTCCTATGTAGTTTTCTTGTTCCTTCTGTGCCACCAAGGGTGGCTGTAGCAACGCTGGCTGTTTTCCCACCTGGATGTTCCTTGTTCTTGTTCACCTCCAAAGGTGTCCTGATGAGCTCTGTAGCTGTTGAGCTGTTGAAAGAGGGAGGATGTTATGTCTGGTTCAGATCACAAGAACTACAAGACCAGTGGTTGGATGCTCATGGAACTCTGCTGAGGAGTTGATTTAGGATTGTGCTGGGATGAGGAAGGGGAACTTCTCTTGCTCTTTGTTACAGGAGTTTCCATTTCTTTATGGCCTATGTGGTATTAGTTTTTTTCTTCATCTTTGGAGAATCCAAAGTGTGTATGTGGGAGTGCTGAAACACAGACAATCTCATGTGGAAGAGCTGCTGATCTTGCAGCATAAGCACTCTGTAAATAGCAATCTCAGTTTTCACAATGTTATGCAATAGTGATGTTCATTTCCCAAACATCTCTAGCTAGCCTGGCCTTTTGCCATTCCCTTTCAAGATCTGTTAGTAACAGATTCTACTTGTAACACCTAAAAGAGGACTCGGAGGAAATCACAGTCCTCCTACTTTTGGCTGTCAGGGCCTCTGTGCTCTAAAAATTCTGTCTGGAAGGTGGTTTGATCAACACTGTGGAGGGGAAGTTAAAGGCATCCAAGGGAAGTTGCCTGTCTGCACTTGCACAGGGCAGCAGTGCTGTGGCACATGGAATGTGCCTCCCTGGTGACTGCAGAGCTTTCCCTCTACACCCCTTCACAGCAAGACACTTGTGTTTGAGAGATCTGGTTATGCCAGCATGCACTTTCATTCCTCTTCTGTTCCTTGGAATTGTTCCTTCTGTTAATTACACTCCAGTGCCTCCACTGGAGTTTCTCCCGGGTAATATCCAGTTGTACTCAGGAGCTGTGTTAATGTGAGTGTTATTTTTGGTCAAACACAGGAGAGGTTGAAGCTTTTTCTAGCCCTGGCTTGATTGTACCTGTTATCAGAGATCAGCACTCAGCACAGACCTGCCAACAGTGGTGCTCTGTGTGACTACAAGCACCAGGGTGCACTTATATTAATTATGTTGCTATAGCAATGTGGCACTTTGTTAAAATTGCTGACTGGGACTCCTGGTGAGTGATGGGGGCAGCGCAGGGAAGCAAAGTTGGGAAATGAGCTTTTCTGCCTGCTAGCAAGTGATGACATCCTGTTGGATGAAAAGGAAGGATGTGATAATTTGCTGATGTTATTCAAGTGTTCAGAAAGATGATGTGTGATGAGAGCTTTGGGAAGTCTGCAAGAAAAGTAGAATTTAACTTACTGTCCCTACCCTCTTTAAATAGGATGGGTAGAAAATTCTGTGCAAATTGTTCAGCCAATGTGCTCTCTGAAATTAGGTTCTTTAACCTATGCTTGTGTTTTGATGGTAGCCATGATGAAAAGATACAGCTTGGTTTACCGAGGAAAAAAGGATGCTGTTCTTGGTCATGTTAGCTAAATGTGATTTAAGAGCTTTGGTAATGCTTCTTCAGAGAAGGACACTTGGTTGGAGCCCATTAGCTCCACACTCTTTTAAGGTGAGTGCTGAGGTTATGTCATTTGCTCCTCTTCTTAAGATAATATAACACAAGATCCCCTTTTTCTGTGGGAGTTTGTTCAGATGTCAACAGAAAATCAAGGGACTACCTTTTATTACAAAGTTAGTGCTTTTAGTTCAGTGAAGGACCAGCAACCAGGGATTCTCAGTTCTTGAAAATACCTTGCTTGGTCATAGTGAGAATCTCAGTTTTAACCTGTCCCATCTCTGCTGTCATTTTGGGAGGCAAAACCCCAGACGTGGCCTGCAAATGTCTAAAACTCCTAAATATCAAGTTGGAGTAGCCTGAATTACATGGTATGTTCAGGGTTTCTGTGGCAGGGTAAGTTGATATTAAAAAGTCAAACAGGAAAAATTTGGGCTGAGTTGTAAAGCTCATTGAGCATCTTCAAGACAGAAATGCCAGCTGAGCAGAGCCTGCTGCAGTTTCCCAGGGGATGAAGCACTACAGTGAGTGACCTGATTTATTTGCATTTACTTGCACCATGAGGAGACTGTGGTACTGATGCTTGGGCTGGGGGGAAGCAAGGGAGACAGAGCATGGCCTGAAATCCTCCTCCAGGCTAAACAAAGCAGGTATTGATGCAGCCATCCATCACCATGTCCAAGTGCCTGGAAAAGCCTTTGCAGGAGAGCAGCCACGTTCCAGAGCTGTGCTGTGAGCAGGGCCACAGGCACTGGGGAGCAGGAGGCAGCACCAGTGTCCTGCTGTTCCTCGGGGCCTGGGGCACAAAGCAGTGCAGGGGATCCAGAGTGAGGGGTGCCAGAAACCCAGTGAGTGCCCAGGCAGGGGGTGCCCAGGCTGCCTTTGGCAGGGCTCTGACGTCCTCTGTGCCTTTTGAGAGCTGCCTGAGCTCCTGTTTGGCTTGCAGAGGAAGGGCAGTGGTGGGGATGGGAGGAAATGGGCTGTGTGAAGGGGAGCAGTGCTGGGGCCATACCTTGTGCTGGGAAAACTGCTGCCTTCAGCTGAGCTGGAGTTCTCAGCTGCTCCAAACTGCTGGGCTTCCTTGCTTTTGTCAGCACAAGCCTTTGGACAGGTCCCTGAACACCAAGGTAATATTGGGCTGCAAAAGTCTTGGGCTGTGTGGCAGTAAGAGAGTTTGTGTCTGTGCTGGTCAGGTGCCCTTAGCCAAGGAGCTCCTTATGTGTGAGTGCTGTGGCTGGCACAGCCTGTGTGCCCCCAGCATCCCCTGTGTGTGCCCCCAGAGTCACACAGAGACAGAGCTCAGCACTGCCACTTTCACTGTCAGTGCAATTTCTGATCAGAGTCCCAATTTACTTGAGTAAGAGTAGGGGAAGAAAGAGAAAAAGAGGGGTTAAAATGGGGGAAGCAGACAAACTGTGTTCTTTGTTTTTAAGACTTGGGTTGTTTTGTTTATTTTTAATCAACCCTGTGAACAAGTATGCCTATCTGATGAGTAGTGAGTGGGCTGTTTGGAATAAATCTACTGACCTTGCTAGAAACTGTGTGAGTTTATGCCAATCATTTATTATGCTCTCACAGGGAGAAGAGCTTCACTAAAACAAAGTTTGGGGATTCACTCCACTTTGGTTTTAGCTTTTACTATCAAAGACTTTGCTAGTATGTTGGAGTTTTGGGATCCTGGGAGGTGAACAGAGGGGATGTGGTAGCACAAGGTCTCTGGCAGCAGGGCACCAGGCAGGGTGGGGAGGAGGAGGGTAAGGACAGTGCATGCAGGTTTGCAGGTTATAGCTCACCTGTCTTAAACCTGCAGCTGTGCCAAACGATTCCAAGTCTGATGCTGGGTTTCCATATCTTTCCTGTTAGTGCTGATTCCCAAAATGTCCTGTACATTCTGTGCCTCTTGGCGCTTTCCCCTTTGTCATATGAAATAGCACCCAGAGCCTGGGGGGAGGGAGAGAAGGGGACACAGGAGAAGCAGAAATGTTTGCAGCTGGTTTGGTGGTATCTCCATTGGGTAAGTAGTGGGTGCACAAAAGGGTAAGTTTGGTCTCTTCCCCCTTCAGACTTGAGCGTGTGTCTACTAAACGTGCAGCCTTATTGCCTATGAATTGTGCAGATTTGATCTTTTATATGCAGTAGCTTTTTTTCCCTCAGTGGAGCAGTTGCCATGCAGTCTCCAATTTACATGAATGCTAAACAGAATGACACAAAAATGGTGTTGCTGTAACGAAACCTATTAATAGCTTTGCGGAGAGGCACTGACGCATCTGAATTAAAGCTGGGGAGAATCATCATCTTTGCAGACTAAGTTTTCCCAAGATGAGCAGTGACTTTAAGTGCTCAGAGATGCTTTCAAAGGGCGGTGATTTTCCAGGTAGTTTCTTGAGAGCAGGCTTGCTTGAGACATCGCAGCTTGGGCTGACACAAGCTGAGGCAAATGTCTCAAGTCCCTGTCGGAAATTTGGGCTGAATGGCTGTGCTTGGAGCACTGCCGAACAGTATCACAGGATACCTTCTGTTTTCCTTGATAAATATTTGGTTTATTTAACAACTGTTACTTCCAAACACAAAGCATTTTCAGTACATTGCTGAAACAGAGCTCTGGCAGTGAGAGGTGGTTATAGATGGAAGTGCAGAGGGGCTGGTGCTGCCAGTGCTTCTGGTGGCAGTGCTGCACCCCAGGGATTTCCATGTGTTTGAGGGTTGGCCTGCCTGCCCAGGCGTCTCCCTTCCTGCACCTCTGCCAAACTGGGGTGCATTTTATCGATGTAGCACCTAGCAGCACTGCCCTGGCTCAGCAGGGTGTGGTGAGTGGTACCTTCAGACCCTGCTGCTCTGAGTGCCCCAGGCAGGAGCTGGTGTTGCCTGACTTCCCATGCTGAGCCCAGCTCTGAGCTGCAGCTGGCAACAAGGACAGCTAAGGACCTTCATTTTGGGCCATGAAATTGCACCAGCTTAAAAATGTCTGTCACAGATGTAAAAAAAGTTACACCCTCTTCTTTCAAGTCCAAGTGTGATACCCCCAAGTTAAGAGTATTAAGATCTGTTTGTTGTTGATACTGTGCTGGGTAGAGGCTTGCAGATGCTCCATGATAAACATGTAATTGCCAAGAATGTTGGTTTAGTTCAACATGTAACCAGAGCGTGCAGAGCAAGCTCATAGTCTCCTGCTGGTCACCTTGGTAGAGCTTTGGAGTCTGTACTTCCTTTTTTGCAAATGTACAATCCCCATATTATCCCATGATCCCCTGAACGGACTATGTACATATTTGTAATATATGCTAGCAGAACTGTCTCTGTCATACGAAGTTTGCCTAAACCCTGTGTTTTGAAACAGTTATTTCAGAAGGGGAAGCAGAGCCCGTTATTAGTGAAGCACAGGAGATTTTTGCCTTTTTGTTTTCATTAAGGTGTCAAGTTTATAATGATTCCCTACACAGGTGGATAAAAACCAGCAAGATCAGAGGGAAAATTGGCACTGATTGGGACTCAGATTTCAGAGCTGCACTGCAGGATGCTGGTTTCATGTGAGCCAAGGCCATTTACCTTTCTGAGACAAACCTTTCCCAAAGAGTGTTCTTTGAGCTATTGAAAAACATCATACTGGATATTTCCTGTGAACTCCATCAGGCTTTTTGGTTATTACTGGTAGTCAACTAAACCATCTCAGTGTAGGAGTGGGGAATTTGTGGCAAAGGCTTGCACAGGCTGTAACGAACAGACTCAACAAGAGAGATGGAAACAGATGTGCTCTCAATCCTTTTGTGCTTTACAGTAGGATTTCCCTCTGTTTCTCTAGGGTTGCCTTGTCATTTCCCTCTTTTTTTTTTTTTTTTTTTTTTTTAAGCCACCTCACTGGTATTAGTTTCATTTTAAGACTGGTCAAAGATGAGCTATATAGTTCACTTCAGACAATTCAATGTAATCGGTCTCACCTGTCAAGTGTTCTCAGTCAGGCAAGGTATGGATGTATCTTCTGAGAGTAGAGCACAGAAAATATGGTCTGTACTCAGGTTTTCATTATTTCTTACAGGACACAGGTATATCAGTCAGGCTGCAGCTAAAATTGACGTAGATTTTGATTATGATGGACCTCTGATGAAGACAGAAGTTCCTGGACCACGATCCAGAGTAAGTTTCCAAAGTATAGTAACTTGGGGTTTTTTTATCTTTAGCTGTGTCTAACTTGCTAGAAAACAGATTTCATTTCAAAACTTAAATCTGATATGAATAAACATGATTCCTTAAGTCTATGCTCACTTTTATCAGGAGGCTGAGAATGAAAAGCTCATGAATGAAATGCCTGTCTCTGAGAGGCAGATTTGAATCTCAACTGCCAAGTTCCCGAGTGGAATAATTCAAGGCAAAAGAGCATCATTTTAATCTGATAAGGCTTGGTCACTTGTGCTCCAGCTGAAATAGAAACTTTTTATGATGTGAAATAGTGCTTTGGTTTTGAAATGGAACAAGAGTTTCAATTTACTGGACATTGTTTTACTCTGGCAGAGTCAGCATTTGTGCATGTGGTGGGTTTTTGGTTTTTGTGAGGTTTTTTGTTGTTTTCAATAAAAAGGAGCTGTCTTTCTAGAACCAATGTACCTGTATCCCTTCTGTGTGACTCTGGCTTCTCTTATTTTCTGATTTCTCTCTTGTTTTCTCAGTTCAGTTGGTCAATATAGAAGAGGCAGCTTTCCCTTTTTGGAGATTTACAGTTAAACTGTGTTTGCAGCCCGTTTAGCTCTGCATGCCACAGGTCATAGTTTTGACTGTAATATTTGCAAGATGCACCATGAAAGTTCCTGTGGCAGGTAGAGTTGCCTGGTAAGCACACAGGACTACAAAGTTTGCATATGATTTATGGGATCAAAAAAAAGAAACATACATTCTCCATCAGTATTTGCTAATTACACACCTGAGACTGACATTTTTTTTTTCTGCAGGAATTAATGAAGAAGCTGAATGGCATTCAGGTAATTTGTCAAGTTTTCTGTGTTTTGGGGGTTGTTAATACTTTGATTTCAGAAGTTGTTTTAAAATCCTGGTTTGTATGTTTGTGCCACAGAGAAAGGTGAAACACTGACTCTGGGATTCCACACTGAGTACATTATGTGTGGTTTATGTGTGCATTTGAATAAAATTTTTTGTAATATATTTTGAATACTGCAGGATCATTTTGCTAGCATCAGGGGTTTTTTCTTTCAAGGTATGTGTTTAAACTTGTGTGTTTAAAGAAGAACCTTGGAGTTGTTACAGAGTGGCCAGTAAAAACAAAGTATGTTAGGGCTTGATTTTAAAAGTATGTCAGCCTAAGTACATACTGCCTTCCTAAGATGAGCAATTTCTCCAAATCTGTGCTTCATTTCTGTAGAAAAAGTAAAGACTTGCCCTTTTAACAGTCACTATAAAAATAGCTTTACAGTTAATTCCCATGCAGTGAATATAATGTCTTTTCATCCTAGCATTAGATATTTTTATCAGATTTTGCTGTATAACCATTAGTTGCACCTTCCTACATATTGCCACTTTTTAAAGCACTGTTTTGCTTCCTTGAAGAATGCAGAAGCTGTGCACTTCTTTTGCAATTATGAAGAGAGCCGAGGGAACTACCTCGTAGATGTAGATGGCAATCGTATGTTGGATCTCTACTCCCAGATTTCTTCCATCCCAATAGGTAGGAGATGGTTGTACCAAAATGTCTTTGCTTTGTCCTCAACCTGTCATTTTCTTATCTCAGGCACTACCAGGGAAGTTGGTTGATGAACTTAAAAAAGCAGAGGTGACATAAGGAACACCTTGTGATCAAGGACAGCTCACTGCTGTGTATTGTTTAGTGGAGGCTTTGGATAGCTGAAGAAACTACAAATTCAATATCTAAAGCTCACTTAAAGTGTGTTGGTGCCTGGAAGAAGCTGTAGTATTAATCTCAGTTTGAATTTGCAAGTTCCACAATTCAGGTTGTCTTTGTTGGCTTGGATTTGTGACTTTGTGATTCTGTAACAGTATGTTACTGTTTTAAACATTAACAAGCATAGCATAGACAATTTAACATTAAATTATAGGCTTTAGTTAACATTTCTATCTCAAAATAAGTGGGGAAAAAAAGGAGTGAGCCATGTGGAGTGCAGCAGGATGAAACAAGCCCCAGCAATGAGCTGTGGCACTGACTGAAGCGAAGGTGGCAGCTCATTGTCTGAGGGAGCAGACACGGGGCCTGGCAAGTGCTTGGGAAAGTCAGCTGATTGCTTTGTGAAGCCTTTCAGGCAGAAGCAAGGCAGAAATGTGAGCCCCAGCTGCAAGGCATACAGGTTTCAGTAGGGGTTCAGTCGAGTTTCAGTTCAGTTTGTTTGCTCCGTGGTTCCTCTCAGCTGATTAAAAATACACTTCTGCAGAAGCAAAAAGAGCAGAAGTGCTGGGGTAACTTAAAAGATAGATCTTGTGCTATGTATAGAAACTGTGATGACTCAAAATCATCCCTACAGGCCTCCTTGCCTGGGAAACAGAATTTCATGATGTTCAGGTTGTTACCAAATTTTTGGCATCTAAGACCTTGTGACTGCAATGAGTGTTCACATATCCCAGTCTTCTTTGCAGACAATGTTTTTGCTGTCCTGTAGCACTCAAGTCAGTGTAATCAGTCCAGAACCCTGCAATGTTTGTAGCTTATTTCCCCGACATGAGGTCTCACTACTTTGTATCTTTCAGGCTGCACTGAGATAACTTGGCTACTGCTCACATGGAAATAGCGGTGAGATAGAGGAGCACAACGTTTGTATGCCAATGAGCTTGGATTTTAGGTTTCTAGAAAAGGAGATGCATTTAGTGTTCATGGCTTCCCATTCTTCACACGAGAAATTCTGATTTGGAGAAACAAGTCTCGGTCATGTAGTCAAATGCACACTCCAAAGTATGAAAGTCAGTGCATACTCCAAAAGAATGAAATTCACATTGTGCAGACAGGGCACTGAGGCCTTCTGACCTTCTGGTGCTTGATGGTGCAAGCATAGCTCTTTTAATATAGCTTTGTGCATAAAATATTAAAGTATTATGGAGGAAACATTGTCGAAATGGGCAGGAGCTCTGCAGTTTACTTCCTCTGGTTGACTGAAACTGGTGACATACAGACAAGACTCCAGTGCTGTGACTGACCCTCCTGAGCCATGTAGTTCCTCCTTCACATGTGGCAATGCCTTCTGAGGACAAGCTGGGTTTTCATCCCAGGGAACATGTTCCTCAGTCCCAAAGGAACTACAGTGCAGTGCTTCATACAGCTTCTCAGATAATGGCTCTGGGATGTACAGCAACAAAGAGTAAATGGAAATTTAATACTTACAGGCTGACCCAAGTCTAACACACAACATTAATTTATGCGTTTCAGTTGTACTGAATGACAAGACTATCTGAAGCTGCCCAGGTTACTAATAATGTCCCTCTTGGTGACAGAGGTAGGGCCTGGACTGGGAGAGCAAAACAAGACCACAAGGTGCTTGTTAGTCATCTGTGCTTATCTCTCTGCAAGTAAATCCAATAAAACCTTTCATGAATCTGTCAGGACTCCCCAAGATTTAATAATGATCTGTTACAGTAGAATATATTTATCAGCAGAGGATGAGAGGTAATAAGTGTCTGTGTGGAGAGATAAGAAACAAAGTATAAAAAACCTCTAGGCAAAGATGCTCTGGGCTGTTTCTTGCTGAAAAACAAAAATTAAAATAGCTTTTTACCACACTTTCATGGGCAGTTGTAGCACAGCATAGTCCTTTCATCCTGCATCTATTCTGTCTAATAGAGTTAGAAACCCCATGGAGCTAAATGCAAGGGGGATGCTATTGACGTGTTTGCCAGCAAACATCCTGGAATAACAAATGAAACAATGTGTTTTTCAGTGCTGGGAAGGTCTGCTTTGTTTGGGGAGATGCAGAGAGGTATAGTTTGATATTATTGACAGCAGCCTGCTGCTCAGTTCGAATGATTCTTTGGGCTTTCTCCATTTCATTATTTTAGCAGGTTCTAGTTGTTTTTCCTTTTGCAGACAGGCACATTCATGAGCCTGGAGGACATACATGTTCCTGTCTCACTGATCCAGACACACAGCAAGAGTGATGGATCAGGTGCCCCTCCCTTGGAGCCAGCTCAGTCACCTCTGGCAGTGGATTTGTAACACTGCAAACCCTTGTGCTGGTCATGGCACTGAAACGAGTCAGTGCCTGTTTGCCATCCCAGCCTGGAGCTGTTTGACTTGTCTACCACAGTTACATAAGGGCTATTCAAGCATTTAGTTCTCCCTGGTGTTAGTTCCTGACTGAACCCACGGGCCAGCTCAGCTTCTGTCACACACAGCCTGACTCTTTCACAGCAGTTGGGCTTTGAGGATCCTCTCTTCCTTCACTGGGGCCTGTCTGAGGAGGTACAAGGATGAGGGAGTGTTAGGAGGAAGACCAGGCCACTTGGCCTGAAGTGAAGAGATTGGGAGAGAGATTCTGTGGGGGAGGAATATTCTGTGGGGGTACAAAAGGGTAAATTGGGGCTAATAGAAGTTTGTGTTACATAAGAGAAGATACAAAGATATTCACATACGGTAACACCAGCAACAGGATTACAAGTTCTTACAATCAATACCAGAGTTGATCCTTGAGCTTCCTAAACAATGGTCACTGTTTATAACAAAGTTCTGTGTGCTTTGGAGATTTCTAAAACACTTGATTTGCTCTCAGAGGGGGTCTCAGTGGCAGCCACAGGTGCAGTTCTCAAGGACACAGCTCTCTAGCTGAACAACAACCATTCCCATGACAGCAGATGCCATGCAGATTTAGCTGTTCTGTGTCCCAAATAGCCGCTATTATTATCTTCATAATAACTTTAACAGATTTATCAGCATGACATGCCTCTAAAACAATATGGATATTCTCTCATTTTCAGCTAAAATATTCAAAACTGAGCTTATAATTGATTTGTTAACACAGTAGCCTAATGCTTCATTGCTCAAAAAGGATAATCAGGGCTGTTGTCATTCCACTAGAATGGGGATTCAGAAGCACAATAAGCTTTTGTAACAAAATTAGCGTGGTCTGACTTCTTGAGCAATAGGGAAAATGAGGTTTCCAACTGTTTCTACAAGGAAATTTAAAAGATGATGTTAATCTCTGGTGTTGGCATTTCATACATTAGAGATCAGGCTTAAAATGAAATTTCTGGCCTCCTTTGAAGATTTTTTTTTTTTTACAGCAGATAAATTGGTTTTGCCTGTAAGCAAGCAAGTTGTCTTGTAGAATGTCAATGGGTGTAAATTAAGCACCTTCATTGCGTTAAAACTGAAGCTTAGTTTCTTAGTAAAAAGGACAAATTGTTGCATCTTTTTCCAAACAAAAGTTTGTCAAAGTAAGGAAATGGGAAGGAAAAAAAAAAAAGCTGGTCATGAGAGGAAGTGAAAAGTGCAGAACCTCCTTCTTTAGCAGGAGACAGCAATTTATCAAACCGGTTTTTTATGGTAATGCACAGATGAGATATGTAAATCTGTGACTGAGAAGAGAAGATTCCCAGCCAGGTGTCTCGGAATATGTAATGGGCTGTGGCAGGGCAGGGATTCAGGTGCTCATTAGCCCATGGGTTTTGAGTGCATGGCTGGCTGTGCAGTCAGCCTCTTCCTTCTGGTAGGACTGAGATGATCGTGCAAGAATCTGCATGTGAGGGGTGAAATCTGTATCCCGAGCCTGCAGTAACTGTGTGTGTTTATGTGGGAAAGGCTGGATAACAGTGAGGCTGAGGCATGCACACCTCAAAGTCAGGTTCAGCAGCGCCTGGCACAGGGTGTGCTCGGAGAGCACTGCAGAGCAGAGTGGTGACAAGTGCCATCCAGCTGCCACAGGTGTCAAGGAGTGCTGTCAAGCCATGGGCACAATGCTGCTGGAGACTTCTCTGTGCTGGGTGTGCCATGTGAGCTTGGTGCACCCACAGTGACGGCTCCGAACAGCAGCGCTGTGCAGGAGAGGCTGCCCTGCACCCAGACAGGCTGTGAGGGACAAAGAGCCCAGAGGTTTGTCCTGCTTCAAAAGAAGTCCTATTATTAGTTAAAAGTATACAAGTTACACAGAAACAGTCAAGCATTAAGTTATGGTTATTCTCTAGATTATGCTTTGCATTACTTTACTGAAACCAGATAGAAAGGACTGTTTTCTTTCTTTGCTCCTTTTAATTAGGTTACAGCCATCCGTCTCTGATAAAGCTTTTGCAGCAGCCACAGAACCTGGTAAGTGAATTAGAACGTTAAGCACATGAAGGAGTTCTCTCCCTCCTTGTTGTGGGCTTTCTCTTTTTTTCCTACACTGATAGTGAATGCTAATGATTCAATTTCATGTATGATAGGATCTGATTGCTTTACTTCTCACTAGATGAAAAGAGCTTTGTAGTGTTTAAGAAGACACCAAAGCCTCTGGGATGTTTTACAAAAAGCGAACATTTGGGTGATGCAAGCACTTGATATGTTTGCAGCCACATTTAAATCATAGTTCAAACATAGTGTCTCCAATTAGCCATTTTAGTAATGTTCTCTGAGTGGAGATTTTTGAGCCTGAAAGCAAGCACAAGATCTTGAGAGAGAATACAGTATCTTGGACATGGTGCCCTACATCTGGAATGCTGTGGGAAGTTTAGGGTTTTTTCAAAGTTGGGGATGGTGACTGATTCCCATCTCCTGAGTGCATTCCAGCAGAGCAATGAAATGCAGACATTTGAGCTCCCTGAGCTGATTTCGTTTATGGAATATTCATGTCTTCAGGATGAGAAATACTGCCCTTCCCAGAACTAAAATACTTCAAACCAAAAAAAAAAAAAAAAAAACACCAAAAAAAAAAAAAAAAAAAAAAAAAAAAAAACATCAAAAAAACCAACAACATACCAGGACTAGAAATGCTGGAGTTATCAAAGGCACATCTGGATATTTTGGAAGGTCTGATATTTACGAATACTTATATTAACTCATAAAGATGATTTCTGAGAAGAATATTTTCATTATAATGCAGCAGCAGGCAAAGTCAGATTTAAAAAACAAAGAAAACAAAAAAGAACAAACAAACAAAAATCCCAAAACCCATAAAAACTCAAAAAGCCCTGTTGCTGTTGGCAGTTGCTGATTTGCCCACTGGGCAAGGGCAGGTAACACTCCTGGCAGCTTGCAGTGAAGGGGCTCCTCCAAAGTCCCACACAAGTGGCACAACTTTGGTTAGTGTTAGCAAAGGGATTGGTGTTTCCCTGGAGGGACTTTTTATTTGGTTTGTCTGTAATTCTCCACAGCTATAAACACAGAATGTGCATCTGTTTGAGTCCACAGCAGCTTGATGTCAATGTTCTGTTTTTCTCAGTTCTGGGTGTCTCATTAACTACAAAAGAAAAATACACTTTTCTGCTTAATGGCAAATGTTGTCAGTTGACTGTGACAACCCATAATCAAATTCACAATAAATTTATGTCTTCTCTCTTTAACTTGATATGAAAATTTACTTCTGAACTGAGATAAAAAGTCAAGTAAGATTTCTCATAGCTACGAAACAAAAATTTGGTGTTAACCTGTCAGTAACATCCTTGCTTAGGTTTTCTTTGAAGCTCGAGTCTGTTGAAATAGTGTTTTGGAAGTAAGACACTTGAACAATTTACAAAGCTCTAGTTCATCCAATGTTCTATCTTGTGTGATACTTGGTGTTCCCTAAGAATCCTGATGAAATGTCCTTACAGGTACAGTGTGACCACTTACACCTCTTGCTGTGCCTCACACTTCTTGGAATGAATGAGGACATGTGTTGAGGAGAAAGACTGAAGGATGCTGATAAATGTGCAATCTTGAGCTGCACTGAAAATATGAGTGTTTTGGGGAGGCTGTCTGTCCCCTCTGGAGACCCATTGAGACTTAAATTATTGAAGCTCAGCCTTTAATTTCAGCCATTATTTTTCAACAAGAAAAACAACAAACAAAAGAAAAGGGCAAATGTGCTTGGTAGTTGGCAAATTTATTGACCTTGTCCTTCTCTGAGAAAATTTAATTTAAAATAAAGAGTAGCACGGTATGAATCAAATAAGATTACCCACAAAGACTAAGAGCAGTAATGAATTAATTTTAATCCATGACACAATTTAAATTAATTGCATAAATGTGACAGTCATCTCCATTAGTGGACCAGGGATGCTGAGGGGCTTTTTCCAGAGCTGCTCCTTAGAAACCCCTCTGTGGGCAACAGAAACCCCTGTGTGGGCTGTTCACTGACACCAGAAGTACCTTTCCCAAAGGTGTGAATCCTGATGTGGCCAGTTCATAGTGCCAGTGAAGGGACCTCAGGTGGTCTCTTGGCCAACCTCCTGCTCCAAGAGGGGCAGCTGTGAGATGAGACCAGGGTGCTCAGGGCTTTATCTGGGACCTAGGAAACCTCCAAGGAGAGCAGCCTGTTTCACTGCTTCACTGTTCTCTTGCAGAAAAACCTTTTCCCTTTACCCAAATCAGTACTTCTCATGCTTTGATTTACACCCATGGCTCCTCATCTTCCACTGAAGAGCCTGGCTCCACCTTCCCAGTGTTCCAAAATGGTCTGTCTTGAAGCTCAGTAAGGATAAGAATGCTGCTGCCCTAATTGAATTTAGCTACTCAAACTGAAAGCAAGTAATAAAGATTTTTAAGCATATTTCCTGTGTATAAGGAAAATGCAGATTGAGCAACTAAAATGGCAATATTGAAGAGAAAATGTCAGTATGAGTTAGCATGCACCTTTCCTAAGGTGTCCTGCAAGAATAAAGTAGTAAGGATTAGACAGAAAAACATATGCTAAGGCAGGAATATTAATCCCTATCTCAAAACTACTTGTGCCATGATACAGATTTCTGCCTGGTATTTATAACTAGAATAAAATGTAATTGCTTTGATGTCAACATACTTTCCTTGGGATAGTAAGACCTAACAATTCCTCTTCCTTTGTCTTTTTAGAGCACTTTTATCAACAGACCTGCCCTAGGAATTTTACCTCCAGAGAACTTTACAGAAAAACTGAAGGAGTCTTTGCTCTCAGTAAGTTTGAGATACCAGTGGACTGATCACTATTATTATCACAATTATTATCACTTTGCACTACACTTGTGCTCAATATTTCAGAGTAATTTTGTGTCTTTGTTGACAGGTGGCTCCTAAGGGTCTGTCACAGGTGATGACCATGTCCTGTGGATCCTGCTCTAATGAAAATGCCTTTAAAGCAATATTCATGTGGTACAGAGTAAGTAAAACATTAAGATGTTTTTGTAGGTTTAGATGTAGAAATGAGTATTTATTCATCATCAGAATTGTTATTGTAAAACAAAGTGGGGCTTGGAGGTTGTCTTGCTCACGATGTTCTTTATATTCAATCTAGTATAAAATCTTAATTAAAATGTTTTTGTCTAAGCTTTTACTTTATATTGACACAACTTCAGAAGTTATAAAGAAAAGGAAATAAAGAAAAATGCAGATTGCAGTCAGCATGTGAAAGCCATAGTCAGGGTCTTTCTTGACTCCAGTCTTGAATACCAGCATTACTGGTTTGTGGTTCAGCCATAAATGCATTGGTTACAACTACAGGAACACTCATGTTGGGTTGTTTGGGTTTTTTGCAGAACAAGGAGAGGGGCCATAATAATGTCACAAAAGAAGAACTGGAATCTTGCATGATTAATCAGGTAATGTTTGTTCATTATCACACCTTCAGATGTACCCCTGGTTTGGCTTGTAATGGAAGATTGGGAGGAAAAGTTTGGTTGGCTACATGTGAAGTGGAATCTCGGCTTTGTAAATTTAGGACATGGTGAAATACAGACTGCTCCCAACAAATATCAGCGTGTCATCAGGAGTGCACGGGGGCCCAGCACAGGGCAGCCCCAGCCTCTCCTCGCTGAGCCCCCACAGCCCCAATACTACCCCCAGGCACAGCCACCCAATAAAAAGCTGCTCCTAATTTGTGTAAAAAGGGGTGATTGTGCTGATGGCTCAGCCTTGTGTGAGCTCACCTGTGCAGTGATGTCAGGCCACAGCATGAAACACCAAGGACTCCTCAGTGCCGGGCTTTGGGAGCTGGGGCAGGCTTTAGGGTGTGACCAATGTACTTGTTAAAGGGAGGGCTGTAACAGTTCGTGGTGCCTGATGGAAAAGGAGCTCAGGGGGCAGTGAGGGGGTGTGTGAGCCCCTCGCTGACCCCACTGTGTGCTCTGCTTGCAGCCCCCTGGCTGCCCCGACTACGCCATGCTCTCCTTCATGGGCGGCTTCCACGGCAGGACCCTGGGTAAGCTGTCCCTTGTCCCCCCCTCAGCCACTGCAGGGACCCCCAGCTCACTGTGCTTGTCCTCAGACACACAGTACCAGTGGAGACAATAGAGATTCATTAACATTTACCTTGGAAGCCCCACTAGCACTGAAACAGAATGTTTGAGTGACAGTCAGAATTGATTTTATATTTTTTGAAAAACTCTTTTCAGACGGGCTCTTATTTTCATTCTGAATCTGCAGTTTCCTGTCTATACTCGTGAAAATCTAACTCCTGGGGTAAAATCCCCACAAACATGCTGTCACTCACTTTTACTGGCTTATATCAGCTCAGTCCCTGTTCTAAGCATCTTACCTGAGAGTGCTGCAACTGTGAACTTTGTGAGCAGTTGTCTTTGGAGGGTTGAAACCCACCTTGTCTGAGCAACCTGTTGAGACTGACAGAGGTTCTCCTGCTTTTCTGGAACAGTGCATGTGGAAACTGATGCTTAAAATCTACAGCAATCCATTTAAGCCTGACTAAATCCAATTACCCAGTATTTCAGAAGACAGTAAAAACACAGCATTTAATAGAGTTCTATAGTCGGGCCATTTTTCACTCTTGGTAGCTTTTTTCTTGTATTGTTCCTAGATAGGTATTGTTTTAATTTTTCCCTCTCTGGATTTAGGTTGCTTAGCTACAACTCACTCTAAAGCAATTCACAAACTGGACATTCCCTCACTGGACTGGCCTATTGCTCCATTTCCAAGGCTAAAGTATCCCCTGGAAGACTTTGTGAAAGAGAATCAACAGGAAGAAGCCCGT
Organism: Corvus moneduloides; assembly: GCF_009650955.1. Classification (NCBI taxonomy): domain Eukaryota; kingdom Metazoa; phylum Chordata; class Aves; order Passeriformes; family Corvidae; genus Corvus; species Corvus moneduloides. The sequence goes on along the minus strand of NC_045491.1, from coordinate 12,590,053 downwards.
TGTTTAGAGGAGGTAAAAAATTCACTGGCAGCTTTCTGTTGTTTTCGATTTGAAATAATGAATAGTGTTGGTAGGATTAGTGCTTTTCACTGAAAGAATGTTTTCAGGGATTGGAACAGCCTGTGATTGGACCAGCATTCACTGTTGTTTACAGTCAGACCTTTCTCCCTGCCAGCTTACTGGGAATACAGGGCTGCATGAGTGATACCAAAGTGAAATTTCACCTCAGAACTTCGTTGTATCACAATGAACTTGTCTCCCAGCTCTTGCCAAGGGGCCATGGACTGAGAGAGAGCACAATGTGGATAACCCTCTCTGCAGAGAGAACCTCCAACACTAATTCAGCCTTTTCACCTTTCAGTGGCAGCCTCTGGCATAAAGCTCTGATCATGCAGGGATGGACCTGCGAGTCCACTTAGCCAAACCTGCCTCACTTCAGAGAACACAGAAAGCACAGCAAATGGCTTCCCTGGGGCTGCTCCAGGGTAGCTTTGGTGGGAGAAATGCAATGCTGGGAGCCATTATTTTAACAAAAAACAAACCAAAAAGCCAAACGTTTTCTTAGCAAGTCTGTGCTTGGCTTACTGGCCCCCTTTGGAAACCATTGCTTTGCACAGCCTGCAGAGGATGTGGCCCTGAGAGTTGTGAGGAGGATTTCAAGCACGAACGCAACACTAATTGCAGCAACTGGCACTATGAGGTTAATGAGAATTATCTATCAGCCCCTTACAACAACAGGATTTCTGCACTATTTCATCTGATTAATTTTAACATATCTGAAGTGAGTGACTGGAAAAAGTAAATTTTCCAGATTACCTTTTCTAATATGTTAGCAGAGTTTTGGTTTCTCACACAAAAATCTATCCCCTTCCATATCACTTAGGTGGAATGACAGCAGTGGCACAGTGAGCTGCAGTAGTGCTCACCACACTGCCAGCTGAACCTGGCTAGAGCTTTCACAGCACTGTAGATAAATGTGCAGCTAGTTACAGTGTGGTTAGGACATGATTTAAACCCATTCAGGAACAAGAAGGCAGTCTTAAATGCTGGAGGAACCACTTGTTAATCCTTTGTGCTTCTGGTACCTTTAGAGCCAGGAATGTCTATGCAAAGTTGAAGTTCTGCTGAGATTTAATCTTGCTGGGAGGAAATGTGCAAATGTTCTGGAAGGAGAACGTACCATAAATGTTTGTTTTACAGGTGGAAGACCTGATTGTAAAGTACAGGAAAAAGAAGAAGATTGTGGCTGGAATCATTGTGGAACCGATACAGTCAGAGGGTGGGGACAATCATGCTTCAGATGACTTCTTCAGAAAGCTACGAGATATTGCCAGAAAGGTAATAAAACATTTCTCTGTGCACTCCGTGGTAGCTAAACATGCACCCACACATTCTGGGTGTCCCCAGAGGCTTTGCCCTGCCCCAGGCTCTTGGAGGGCTTCACAGGCCTCCTTAGCAGCAGTCAGGGTAGTTATGTACCACATACAAGCAATGCCTGCTCTCTTCCATTTGATCCACACCTAATGGTTTCCTCAGTCCAATAAATTATCTTCTAATTTGAGAGTTATAGAGAAATAACTCTGATTCATTAGCTACGAATTTTTTGGGTGTGTTCTTTAAATGATAATGCTAGTTGGTTGAGGAGGTTCAATTTCTGAAGAAGCGGATTGTGAAAAGTATAAATTTTTAATGACATGTTTTTAATTGCAAACAAAAAAAAAGCTGAAACACAACTTAAGTCTGGCCATAGTGCTGATGTTCCAATAAAACAATGAAAAGGACAGATGTCTTGGTACTTGGAATATAAAGTTACCTATTTAGAAGCTATGACCTTCAGTAATACCTACTCCATGCTTTTTTTCATCCTCAAAACATCTGTGTGCTGAAGAGATGCTGCCAAAAGTACTTAACCATTGTTTTTAAACACAGTATTGTGATGTAGCTTGCTCTCCCTGTCACAAAGTTTGTACAAAATAGTCCTTCACATAAAAACCCCACACTGCCAGCTCACATGAGTCTCTCTTTCAGGAGACTTGTCTGAAAAGGCAGCTTTTCATGCCCCCTAAACTGAACAGCTCATGCTGCTGGTATTGCCTCTGTGCAATGTCCTACTCAGACTGGTGGCAGAGGCTTCATATTTAAAACAAAGCCCCTAGAAATGACACTCTGCTTCCCTCAGGGGCTTTGAAAATGCCACCTCTGCTCCTCCCAGATGTTTTCAGGTATCCTCTAGAAATGCTCAAGACTATATAAAAACATGTACTTCGTGAGTATAGGTAGAAAACAAGTTTCTAGTGCCTTCCTGAAAAAACAGCTGGATTTTTAACTGTGAAATCTAACACACTGTGAGTGGCATTGATGGAGGGATTGAGGAGGGAAGGTTGGGGCAGTGAAGGGAGAGGAGGAAGGGGTGTTGCCTGTGAGTAGCTTGTGTTTATGTGTTCACTAAGGGAGGTGTTTCTGTTTTGGGAAGGAGGGCTCACATTCCCTGCTCCTCACATCTGTCTCTGCAGCATGGCTGTGCTTTCCTGGTGGACGAGGTGCAGACGGGAGGCGGCTGCACTGGGAAATTCTGGGCACACGAGCACTGGGGCCTGGATGACCCAGCTGATGTGGTAACATTCAGTAAGAAGATGATGACAGGAGGATTTTTCCACAAAGAGGAGTTCAGGCCAAATGCTGTAAGATTTTCAATGAAACTTGAGCTCTGTGCTAGTTGGTGACCCCCTGAGGAATGACTGTGACATGCATAGAAGGGACAAGGTTTCCTTCAGCAGTGCAGGTCCAGCTGGATGGGGCTGCTGTTTTACAGAAACTTGCTGTGTGCTCACACAACAATTGTCATCACCTCTTCACTTTTATTCCAGTTGTTGTCAGTCACCAAGGTGATCAAGCTGGTTGGGGGGGAGAGGAGAACTGAGTTTAACCTAATGGAACAAAGCTTCAGTACAAAATCCAGCCACAAACTCACTCCTTGTCCTGTAGGGCAACTTGGGAACTTCAGAGCCTATATGTCAGCATTAGAGATTTTGTCAGCAAGATTTCTTCTTTGCACTAATGACATTTTAGATGTAATAAATGGAAAAAAAGTAGAATTAAGGGGAAGAACATAAATCTTGATGTAAAAGCCTGTATAGATGATGGTTAGTTCCTGTCATCTATAGCTGCGTTTCAATGAGACGTCAGAGCAGCAAGGCGGAGTGCAGTAAATGAGAAGCATGAAGTAGTCACCCCGTGTTTCAGCTCAGCAGGGCAGTGGGATTTTGCTTTACAGGATAAAAAACAGGGGGGTTGGTGAGATTAGTGCATGCCTTTTCATACACCACGTTTGCATTGCCAGTGTGATGCCTTGCTTTTCTTAATTTACAGTGATTTGCCTGTTAACATGTTCCACAACTCTTTTTCCACCCTTTCCCAAGCCCTATCGGATTTTTAACACCTGGCTTGGAGATCCATCCAAGAACCTTATGCTTGCTGAAGTCATTAAGGTTATTAAAACAGAAGACCTTCTAAACAATGCAACCCATGCTGGGAAAGCACTGCTGACTGGGCTGCTGGATTTGCAGGTAAACATCTGGAAGGATTGTAGATAAGAAGGAGAAATTTCCTGATGAGGTAGGATCTTACCTCATCCATTTTAAACACTTGGACTGAGGAACTCCAGCTGGGGTCTAGACCATTATAATAACTTCAACATGAGCCTGAATAACTGTGTCATTTGGAATTGAAGTCAACTTTCTTTTACTTACTTAAACATGCTGGGTTTATATAGCTTAATCCAGTATAAAGGGTAGTTCCCAAAATACCTTAAGGTATGAACTGCAGCTAATTAAATTACTTCGTAGAAGGTTTTGTTACCATAAGCAGCTGGTATTTAATTGTCCTAAAGTTCTTTTTCAAGGAAGATGCTTTCATATTTTTTCCTATTCTGCTGGGCTGTTGAAATAAGAAAATTGTATCTTTCCCTCCCTTGTTTAAGGGAAATTCCTGACAGCTTCTACTATGGAGCTCTACAGTCAGGCATTTAAGCATAGGCTTGTGGTGCTCACCTCCCAAAGGCATTTTGCACAGGACAATCCCAGACACAGTCTCTGCTCTCTCCACAGCTTTAAGACATAGCAGGCAGAAGAACAGAAAATACTATAATCTCATACTTTGGAGGGCCAGAATACAACTAGTTCTATCCAAAAGATTGCTCTTCCAAACGATGAGGATTGTAATTGAGAGTAGGTGATGCAGATGCTACTGGCAGGTGTCTCAGTGCAGGGTAAGAATGAGCTGGTTTCTAGCCCCAGTGCAGATGATTTATGCTCAGGTTTTCCTGGAGTCCACTGTAGATGTAAGTAAGGTGTGTTAGGCTCGTTCCAAAGAATATTCTACTTGACCCAGCTGATGGGCCAGATTCATTCTCCCTCCCTGCTTTGTGTTGGGCTCTGCAGGCTGAGCAGGACGTGAGGCTGTGTGAGGCTCCACTCCAGCGGAACGAGGAGGCATCAGGGTTTCCACCTGGCAGAGCCAGGCTTGCCACCAGATGCCCTCTGTTGCAGCACCTGCCATGTGCTTGTCTCTCCTCTCTCTGCAGGCTCGTTACCCCCATCTCATCAGCAGAGTGAGAGGAAGAGGAACCTTCTGTTCGTTTGACACTCCAAATGATGCAACTAGAAACAAGTTAATTACAATAGCCAGAAACAAAGGTAAGAAACTTTGCATGTGTGGATGAGCTTCATGTGACAAACAGTAGCACAGGTAATGCTTTACATTTTCCTTTTCATATGGTGCATGTGTATTTCAGTATCAGAGGACAGCAGTGAAATGACAAAGTTGTGGTTAGACTTCTCTGGAAATAGTGTTGTCAGAGATCTGAGAGCAGTCTGTTGCATGATGTGTGCATTTACCAGTCTCTACAGGTCTGAGGTTACTGGAAGAGATCTGTGTAGGGCACGAGTTTTTGTGACATCAATTTCATAGTCCTCTGCAGTGACCTTAGGTGCCCATGGACATGGTTTACTTCTAGAAACAGGAAAGTTAGAAGAAAGTTAATGTCACTCAGGAAAACACAGGGAGGAGAACTGTGAATTCTATAAATACGTAATTCCTATACCTAGGAATACCTAATGATGAAGTATGAGTGCCTAAAATGGGCACAGATCTAAAGTGGCATCCCTCTTTTCCCACAGAACTATTACCAGCTGCAGACAGGCCCAGGTATCAGGAGGGGAACCTTGGTATCTACACCTAACATTCTCTTTGAATTTAAGTGTGTGGGCCTTGTGTTTGCTGCTGTCTGGTTTTGCTGTTACTCCTATCTCTTGAAAGAAGCAGCCAGAGTGCATCTAAACTGTGGTGAAACCAAAATTTTAGAGTGTAAAAGACACCATTTTTTTTCTTGGAAACTAAGCCAACAGGGAGACAAGGCAAGTGGTTTGTTGTGGGTAAACCAAGGCTCTGCTTTGAGGCAGGGTAAGCTCAGCTTAGTAATATGGGTTCTCATTGCTCAGACATTTCCAAGAACTGATTTTGGGCTAAAAAGTACATTTAAAGCACTGCAGGCAGCGGTTTGCTGGCACTGAGGCATTTTAACTTTTTGTCATTAGAAATGAATTAGTTTACAAACCAAATTGTAAAGAAACCTCCTGTGTCTTGTTGTGGGACCGAGATACTTAACCAGCAGAGTACTGCAGCTCTGAAATCTCAGATGCTGCTTGATCTCTGTGCTGGATGGATTCTTTCCATTGCTGTCAGGATTAGTCCCAATACTCCAAGTGTTTATATAACAGCTCTAGGCACACACCCACACACACCCACAGTGTCATTCTAAGCTGCTGTGAAGCTTGAGGCCATTCACACCACAATGCGCTGTATCATGGTGTGGCTAGCAGGATGTGGGGAACTTCTGCTGGCCCACCACAGTGAGGTTATCCTCATTCAGAGACCTGAATTTTTCTGGACATTTGGCAAACATGGAAATGACTTGAAGACCTATTCTGTGCTCATTTCAGGTGTTGTTCTGGGAGGCTGTGGAGACAGATCCATTCGTTTTCGTCCAACACTGATCTTCAAGGATCACCACGCGCACCTCTTCCTGAACATTTTCAGTGACATCCTAGCAAACTTCAAGTAAAAAGCAGTTCCCTCGCACTGAACAGCTGATTATGAAATTAGTTTGCATTAATTCATGTCTTCTCTACTTACAAGATAAGTGTAAAGTCATAAACTGAGGTTTGTGTTCTGTCTGTAATCCTGCCCAAGGCAAGCTGCTCCATGCACACGTGCCTCAGGCAGAGCATTGGCACTGGTCACCAGCAGGTACATGCAGCTGTCCCTCACTGTGCATTCCCTAGAAAATGTGGCCTGATGCACTCCCTAGAACCTCCCTCTTCTGGCCTGGGCCATGTTAACTGCAGAGTCCTCCCTACAGCCATGTCCCTGACTCTCCACTGTCTGAACAGGACCTGGTACAGTCTGTTTCCACAGGTGACCCTGGTAGATTTGTGTCCAGAAGCAACAACAACTGTGGCCAAACACGCAGAGCCACACGCCTGCCACACAGAGAGTGCCATTCTCTAATGGCAGCTGGAATAAAATCAGTGTTTCAAGGAAAGCTCTACTTTCCACCACTGCCAAGCACAGTATTTTAAAGAATAATTTCCAGCTTTATTCCCTCGAGTACAGGCATCTGCCACACCAACTGCATCAGGGCACTGTCAGCTCTGCCCAGCCTGCACTCACTGCTTCGGGGGCACTGGTGCCCTCAGCCACACCTGCAGTGCTGCAAGTGGCACTGAAGCCCTTGTCCTTTTGTCCTCATCATGGATGAGTTTTAAAACTTTTGACTTCTCTTACAAGCAGACTTGTACAGAGAAAACTCTACCCTGAAGTATGTAATTTGACAAAGCTTAGAGAACCATGCAAAGCACATTCTTCCACTTCTGCCAGCAGTCTAGAACGATTCCAGATTATTTTACTATTTGCCCAGAACACACAATAGCCATTAATTTATCTATTACAACTTCTACACGAATACTTGAGGTATTTTGTAAAACTAAAGCAGAAGTGCTTTATCTTAGCCATTATCTGGTATCAGAGCCACTACAGTGAAGGCCTAGTCCTGACTGCACATTTATAATGCAAAGTAATTCTATTTTTGTTCTAATAGTATATTCTAAGTCATCAATACTTCAGAGATCTTCTAGAAAGCCACAGGATCAAAAAATGTGTCAACAGTTCATTAATTTGTTTCTCTTCAGAGAATTGTTTTGGACGTCTCTTTACTGTTTGCTGAAGGCTGACTTGAACTAGATCTGGTGCCTTTCTTTTTCTTGGTGAGCATCTGGATTTTGTTTACTAAGTTTAACTTTTTGTTGTGCACCAAAAACAGGGACCACAATGGACTTTACAGTTGCCCTATCAGGACCTGACCACAATTTTTAAGTACATAATAAGAGACAGAGAAGTTAAAAGATTTACATGTTTAATACAGCTACCAAAATGTGAAAAGGTTCCTTACCTGCTTTGAGAAGCGTTAATCATGGTTTTCCCATTTTGAAGTACTGGTATGGGAAACTCAAGCATAGTCACTTCTGCCAGCTTTAAACCCAGTGGGATTTCTGTAAACCTCTGCAGAAAGCAGAACTCTGGTACCAGCTGGGCAGAACCTGAGCAGGTTTTTGAACAGAGGTTGTAGAAATCTGGGGGAAGGACCGGTAAAAATTGGTGTTCAACAAAACCTCATTGTCATCGCTGTCCTCGTAAGCATATTATCAGCAAAAGGAAAGTCAAACCAAGAACTGGATTTGACAGCATTTTGGGAATTAGTTTGTTCAACATATCAGTGCAGTAGTTTTAGTGAATGTCTCTAGCAAGTCTTGTACTTTTACAGAAGCAAAGGTCCAGTAATTTGAAGTCTTACCACGTCTTCACTTTTATTATAACTACTCTAGGTGTTTTTATAATTTTTACTGACACTCAGTAACTGTATAATTGTGTACAACATGTTGATGAAATCGTTAGAGAATACATAGAAAGCACTGCAGCTGAAGCATATAAAGTTAATATTGTTTACAGCATACTGTGGACAGTGCCAAATAAATGTTTAAACAAATACTTAAGTACACTTCATGGTGTAACTAGTAACTGTACACAGATTCATAACAAATGACATCAATCGTGTAATCAATATTCTTAAATAAAATATTTATAATTGAACTTCTCCAGGGCTTTTCATTTTGCACCCAGTACATGCCTAAACTGAACAATGAGTGTGTACTAAATACATCTTGATGAATATAAACCTCCAAAAAACACAGTGTACCTGTACAGCCCACTGTACTTTGCTGCCATGGCGTTTACACCAAGGAACATTTGGATTTCTTTTGATATTGCCGTGCCACACAGTATCAGCCACAATTTAAACTTGCAGAACCCCATTAGGAAAACCTCAACATGAATAAATAGTAGTTCAGGGTTACCCTGTGGCACTTAAGTGGCAATTTTACTTACCTGCCTCTGCTGATCCACCAAGAAACAGAGGTTTCACTTCACATGAGGAAGAAATAAGGGAAAGAACACTCCAGATTATTGGTGAGGGTCAGTTTATTTGCCAGTTTCAAATGAAATAAGAGCTAGAAGAGTGGTGTGAGGAGTTACCTTGCTTCTGACAGTTCAAAAAATGCGTTACGTGTTATAGGTGATAAGTTTGGTTCTTTCTTGGGTTTAAATTCCTCATTTCTACTGAGGTTTTGGAAAAGGAAGAATCATACCAGTACCATGAAATAAAACCACAATCCTTCACAGACACAGGTGCTGCATTTCCCATTCCAATGAAGAATGGCAATTTCTGTAAAAGGCTCCTGAAATAGTGTCCCAGCCTTTAACTTAACAGCTGAGCTGCCAGTGTCTCTTGGAGCACACACCCTTGTTTTGCCCAGTTCCACTCCCATCCTGGAGGGCCCTCCTGAGGCCAGGACACCCCCCATGCCTCCCCAGTTCCCTCAGCTGCATTAACACATAAGCATGTCTTTCTCTGACATTCAGCAGTACTCATCATATGGATGTACCAGACCAGCTTTAATTTCCAGAGCCTTCCCAGCCAACCTGAAATTGGCTAAAAGAAATGGAGTTTGCAGTGAGGATGCTCTGGCAGCTCCTGCATTTCATTTCAAGAGTTTTTTCATGTTTCAAAACAACCGAAGAGGCCAACTGAAACAAACAGTCAGGGTCAGCCCCAGTACTTTGGCCTCCTACGGCACATTACTGAATCTGACATGGAACAGACACTCCTCACACCTTTAATCCAGTGGGCTGTGCTTTACCACTGTGACTTTCTACACTGAGTGCACTTAGAGCAGGCTTTGCACAGGAAAAGGACAGAGATGTAGTTTGGTAAACTACCTAAACCTCATGGAACAATGAACATGCATCATAGAAAAACACTGGAAATGAGGTGCTGTGTCACACACGTTCTCCAAATATTTGAGTAAACTTCTGTCTGTCTACAATCTGGCCATACTTAATTGTAAAATACAAAGTATCTGTACTGTTAGACCGTTTGAACTGGAGAAGTAGCTCCTCCTTGGTATCTCCAACTTCATCCAAAGTCACCACTGTCTCTATGGGACAGTAAATGTCATTACGTCTTCCCCAAAATGTCAAGTGGGCCACTCTGACAGTTTGGCCGGTTTCACTTAAGTAGATTAAGCCAATAATTCTTCTGAAAAAGTAGCTCATACCATACAACATTACCCCAGCAAAGACGGCGATGCCAGTTGTATAGAAGAGGATATTCTGAGACACGTGGCCCTGCAGGTAGAGGTAGCAGATGGGAGGCAGCATGACCATGGAGGTGGCAGTCTGCAACAGCTTCAGTCTCGACAGGACCCTGCAGTACTTTATCCCTGGGAACCTGTAGACCAGTTTGAATTCTTCTGTCCTCCTATCCACAGCCTTCTGTTGGACCACAGCAGCAGGGGCCGAATGGGACAGACACACAGACGGCTCTCGCGGTCTCCTGATGTAATTACTGACACCATGAATCCGCTGGGTTTGTGACTGCAAACACTCCCATGAACCAAAAATCCAGGGTGGGCGAGCATCTTCCCTTCTCCATGACCTTATCCAGAGCTCCTTCTGTAGACATCTCCCAAAAGCTCGTGCCGTGCAGACTTTAGTTCTAACTGTGCAGAGCCAAGCCTGTAGGGAAAGAGTCCCACAGGTCATCATTTGAGTCCTCTTTAAAACCCAATCAGTGAGCTCAGAGTTGGTCCCCCAGGCACCTACAGACAGTAGAGCACAAGCCCCAGCTCACTGCAACCTTAAACCAGTGTTCTGACACGAAACTGATGTTTGTGTTCCCATCCCTCCCTGCAGAGGGTGAGGGAAAACTCTGCTAACACAACTGGTATCGGTCAGCTCAATGACCGACCCTTGCACACCCCGTGCCTGTCGCTGTCTGAGCAATACCACAGTGAAAGCTGCCTCTACCTACTGAAATCGGCGACTCGTTAAATAACCACTTAAACAGCAATTTTAGGGAAACAGAAAAAAAAAAAGTATACTAAGCATGGCAAAGGGGAGGACAGCGCGCGCTAGGCCGAAAGAGGGAGCAGACGCTGGGAACGCGCAGAACTGAAGAGAAAAGGCAGGAAGAGAAGTTCCGCGCTGCCCCCGCCGTGCTGCAACACACGCGGGCACGCGTCTGGGCAAGGACCCGTCACCGAGCGGCCCGCGACGGGATGGGGACAGGGATGGAGAAAGGGGACGGGAAGGAGATAGGGAAAAGGGCGAAGGAGGGGAGAAGGAGGGGAGAAGGAGGGGAGAAGGAGGGGAGAAGGAGGGGAGAAGGAGGGGAACAGAGAGCGGCCCACCGCAGCAGCCGCAGCCCTCAGCGCCGCCATGGCCCCGCCGCCTCAGCGCAGCCGCGCCACCGCCCCGCCCCGCCCCGCCTCTCCGCGAGGGGCGGCCCCGCCAGCCCGCGCCCGCCATGGCGCCGCCGCCCTCAGCGCTCTGCCTGTTCGACGTGGATGGGACCCTCACGGCCCCGCGCCAGGCGAGTGCGGGACGGGGCTGCGAGCCCGCGGGGAGCGGGGCGGGCCGCACACCGCATCCCGCCTGCGAGCCCGCGGGGACCGGCGTGTGCCGCACGCTGCATCCCGCGGGCTCCGTGGGCACCCTTGATGCGCTGCTTAGAGACCCGCGCGGTGCTGCGGGCTTGTACTGGTTGTTGCGGAATGGAGGCGCTGGCCTCTGGCAAATCTGACGGCTCTGTTTTGGACTCCAGAAAATCTCGGCGGAGATGGCGGCGTTCGTGCAGCGGCTGCGGCAGAAGGTGAAGGTGGGAGTGGTGGGCGGCTCGGACTTGGCCAAGATCCGCGAGCAGCTGGGCGAGGACGGTAAGGGCCGGGCTGATGCAATCCGCGCTCTGGGGCCCGCGGGGAACGCGTGAAGGTTACGTGGAGGTTAAACCCCGTTCATCCTCCTGTTGCCTTGCTTTTAACTCTTCCCTGGTGGTGTTGTGTTGCGCTCAGGACGAGGAGCTACTTACCGGCAATTGGAAATCGCAGCCTGTTTGCACTGTACAGGTATCTCGGTATCAAATTAAGAGGTTGTTACTGAAGGTGAAATTCTGCCGTGGTGACAGAGCCTCGGGAGGGCTGTTTCACACTGCTGTGTACAGTGGAATCGTGCATGTGACATACACGTGTGGGCTGCTCAGCTGTCGAGCACATCCCTCAAGGACCTGATTTTGTTCACTGTGCGGTTATGATACAGCAGTGGATTCTTGCCTTAGTCCTTTATTTTTAATGGTCTTTACCTAATTGATGCCACTGATAGCCTCCTGCAGTCCCCAGACAAATCAGTTTGTTTGCCTTCCCAGTGGTCTCCAGTAAACCATATCATCTTGTGTTGTGCTAAGAGTCTCACAGCTCCCAGGCATCTGCTGAAGATTAGTGACATTGAGGAAACAAACCTAATAGGGCATTATTTGGCTTGCTTTCTAGCCAGCCTGTGTGCCAGGTGTTTGCAGTGTTTGAGGTGTTTGATCATTTCTTTACATTTAATGCAAAGAGTCAATTGCAGGCAAGGAAGAGCCTCTAAGTAAAACCACAGATAACTCAAACAAATGACTTCATGTGATTTGAGGTGTGCGTTAATCTTAGTGAGAAATGGGACTAGCATTAATCTTGTGCTTCATGCTATGCTGCTGAAACTTTCATGCTTTAGGAGCCAATGTTTTGTGTATTTTAACCTATTTGACATATAAGACAATTCTGCATGAAGCATACAGGGGAAATGATGAGTTACTGTCTTTTTGCTTGTTTGCAGTGATTGAAAAATACGACTACGTGTTTCCAGAAAACGGCCTGGTAGCATATAAAGATGGGAAGTTCTTGAGCAAGCGGGTAAGTGTGAAATTTACAGTAGTGGGGAAAAAGAAATTTGCTAAGCAAGATTTTTAGTTTATTGCTACAGGGTATTCTTCTGTAATCACCTTTCCAAAGACCAAAATTACTGCTGGTTTCATGTGTTAGTCCTGTTAATGCATCATTCATTTGGCATGTAATGTTTAACATAAGTAATGGAGAGTAAACATCGAGATCCTGGCTGAATTTGCTGCCTTGACCAGTGGTTCCAGTTTACTGCAGGAACAAGCTCCATTTCTTCATGCTTGGCTGTAGCAGACATTAAATGCAGCTTTTTGTTTAGGGCTGCTGCTTGTGGCCCCCAGTTTCCTTCTGAAGCAGGCACAAGTAGGAATCACATTAAAGGGCAGTTTGCTGTTACTAAGTGAACAAAAAGGAAAATGAGAGCCTTTAGTTAGTACCATGTGAGCATCAGCTGATGTTACTGATTGAAGGCATGTTTGTTTCTCTGTGGTATTAACCATGCCTGATTACCCAATATCTGTGTTTTCCATGTGACTTGCTTTTAGAATCTCAAATTCTGGACCCTTGGTTGAATGGTGTTTGTTTTGTTAGAGCATTCAGGGCCACCTGGGCGAGGACATCCTTCAAGATGTCATCAACTACTGCCTGAGCTACATTGCAAAGATTAAACTGCCAAAGAAGAGGTATGTGCACACAGACAGCTCAGTGTGGCCAAGTTCTCCATGCTGCGATGTAAAGCTCAGCTCAGGGTACTTAGCAAAAAAATGAGTAATTTCTGCCTAGGGAGCAACACTGTGTGTGTGAAACAGAGCTCCATCCATGCATACAAAGACAAGTTCTCAGCTGGAGCACAGGGTTTGAAATACTGACGCGGTGTTTTTATATCAGAGGGAAGGAGATTCAGTTCTGAAGTAGGAGTGTTCCCTTGCCATGGTTGGAATTCAGCAGCACAGTGTTTTTCAGAGATGAGAAGTGCAGCTGGACCAGCTGTCCTCACCATCTGTGTGATGTGTGAGGTGCAGCTGCTCAAGACACTGAAATGCACTGTGTGAGGCAGGGCAGGACACTGCCCACATTGCTGTCAATTTTGCAGCTCCACCCCAAAACTGACAGCCTGGCCTGTCAGGCTCTGAGGTTGATGGGATGCTCCAGTCGCACTTGTAAAACCAAATCATACCTTTAAAAGTTGGTGAGGAGGTTGTTGAGGTTGCCAGATTTAAAGTTCAGAAGACTTCCTGGTGCCAGAGGTGTCTGCATGTTTGGGGTTTACGCATACAGTGAGACAGCTGCCTTTAGAATTAAATGGAGACTTATTATGATATTTAGTGTTTTGAGCAATTTTCTCATCTATTTTCTGTCTTGCTAATCAATTCTCTTGCAGAGGCACTTTCATTGAGTTCCGAAATGGGATGTTAAATGTGTCCCCCATTGGAAGAAGCTGCAGCCAGGAAGAACGACTTGAGTTCTATGAACTTGATAAAGTGAGTTACAACTCTTGAAAAATACCCAGCTCTCCTGGAGGAGGCAATTATGGCCAAGTTATGATTTTTAAAAAACTTTTATAATTTGTGCAATTTTTTTCATTTTAATCCTTTTTATGTGGTTTAACTAATTTCCTCATTCAGACCTCAGGCAATAAGCAATGTGGTTTTTTGTTGCAATAGCAATGATTACTTGCAGAAAGGTGGGTTTGGCTCGTTTTTAATCCAATATCCAGAATACTGCACTGTTTCTATACATGGGGTTCCTGAAAAACCCTGTCCTAGGTAAAGCCATAATTTCTTGGTGTGCTCTTTGATGTAACCATTCAAGGCAATAAAACCATTCTTTTTTTAAATATTTTTGGGATGTTTCTGGGTTATCTTTTCATTGATAAATCAACACAGCATGTATGTAACTGATGTTTTGTTTCCTTTTTTTCTTAACAACAGAAGGAGCATATAAGAGAGAAATTTGTAGCTGATCTACAAAGAGAATTTGCAGGCAAAGGCCTCACATTTTCTATAGGTAAAACTTTAAAATAATGTCATTTAAAACATCAATTAATTTAAATTTCATTTAAGTCATACTCTCTTATGGCTGTGACATCCCATCTCATTTGTGTGACAGGTCTCTCTGGGGGTGGCTGCAGGCAAGACTGAGCATCATTTTCCTTTCAGGCTTTTATTGGGACAGTTTAATTGAAATCCATCAACAAAGAGAACTTCATTTCTTGTCATCAGTTCATTGTCCTTTAATGTCAGTTGTGTGACTGATTCTGCTCATTTTGGAGCATATTCCATGCTTCTGGTCAGTCAGAGTTGTTCCTGTGAATCAGTTTTGATCAGAACTACTCCCTCAGTGCTGTTCCAGTTGCCCTTGGTTCTTCAGCTGTACCTGCATTGTGTGGGAGGAAAGAAAGAATCCAAGGGCAAGTGCAAGCTTAAGGAAAAAAACAATAATAAGGGGGAATTAATTTTTCATGCATTTTTTTCTTTTTTACCCTCTCCCCTAATATATCACCATATTCCTGCCTTTTATTACTTTTCAGAATTGCATAGCACGGTTGCCATTAGTGCTGAAGTGCTAAGGCAAAAGTGAAGTGCAGTGTAGCTCTCCTCTCTCCTTTATGTTGGAAATACCTTTTGGACACCTGCTTCAACTGGGAATCCTGCTCCTAGGTATTTGTGAAGGCCAAGGGCTCAGAATTGGAACAGTTCATTGTCCTGTTAGCATATGCTAAAAGGGCCGATTTCTTCCCTTTCCTACTCTGAAAGCCTTAGAAAGTCTTTTGCCTATGATTTTATGGCTGTACATACACCAGTGGCTGTGTTCATTTGTGTCCTTTCTTTCTAAAAGAGGTTAAACATAATTCTTTTTCAAAGGTTCACTTGGAGATTAGTGAGTATTTGGGAACATGCTCAGACTTCCATATTTGTTGAATGGATAAATAATCTTCTCTGAATCTCAGCTGTGGTAACTGATACCCTATAAGACACTTTCTGTACTTGCAGGACTTAACTCGGGGCTCTCATAACATTTCTGTGCCTTCTGCAAAGCTCCCTCTGCCTAAAATCTTACCCTTATCTTAGTTCAGGGTTTTTTTTCACCTCCTCTCCCTTCAGAAATACGTTCTTATAAAATGAAACAAGTCTTGGTTCCTCTCTCTCCTAGGAGGGCAGATCAGCATCGATGTGTTTCCAGATGGCTGGGATAAAAGGTACTGCTTAGGAATTGTTGCCAAGGATGGATACAAGACTATTTATTTCTTTGGAGACAAGACCATGCCAGTGAGTATATTAGCTTGTTATATTAATTTGAGAGCTGCTGTTTTTTAAACCACAAGGGGACTGTAGGTTCTAACCTTATAACCTTAATCCTGACAAGAGCTGAAGTCAGGATGTAACAGCTGTATGTCCATGTTTACCTGGCTGCAGCTGGGAGGTTTTCCTTCTGTTTCCTGAAGTGAACACAGGGTTTTTGACTTAACAGAGGTTTTAAAATTGAACTCCTGTAATTCTGTTAAACACCTAGGTGACATGACTCTGTGAAACTGATTATCCTGCTTGGTTAGTGTAGATCGATGATGCTTGTTGGCTGGTGTTTATTAAATATATTTATTTCCCATCTTATTTAACACTGTGCCTTTGCTCACTACTCTTGTCTGTCTCCACTCTGGGGAACTGAACATAGTCCCTGTCCCTCATCATGGGGCAGAGCTCTGCAGGGCAATTCAGAGGCTTTTAAAAACCCTGAACAGAGACCTGACAAGAGCTTGTGAGAGCACTGGCAAGCACAAGGACTTGGATGAAATTAAAGCTGTCTGAATATGGCCAAGGGACAGTGCCAAGCTAAGTTTTGTAAGAAAAGGCTTAGTTTTATAAGAACTCTCAGTTATAAAACTCTTCAGTTACAAGGAATTTTATACATTTTAAAAGGTAAAGTTTTATAAGAAAAAGACAAGCTTGAAATTAAAGTTTTTTGCCCCCACATCAGCTGCAAAAGTAATTACCTGTCCCTCTGGCACAGAGTTTACAGACAGTTCATTTTAAACCCTCTAAGTGGCAGTGCAGCATTTCCAGAGTGTTGAAGTACTAAGAGCTGATGCTGAGCCTGTGAAAGCAGTGAAGCAAACAGAAATTTGGGAACAAAGCTGTGGATTTTGGGGATCTGTGCCCATACAGTGGCAGTGCTGTTGTTCACTGAGCCTCATCACTGTGGACCCTTGGAAAATGTCCATTCTTTCCCTGTTTCTCTTCATGTTTTCCTTTTTGTGACTCTATGTTAAATAAAATTAAATCCTCTTCTGCTTCCAGGGAGGGAATGACTATGAAATTTTCACAGACTCCAGAACAGAAGGCCACAGTGTCACATCCCCACAGGATACAAGAAGAATCTGTGAAGAGCTATTTTTTAAATAAAAGACTTTTAGAATTCACACTTCCAAGATGGTTAAAACAGCAAAATAACTTGAAACATCATCTTCATTCTGTATTGTTTTTTTGTATTTGGTCATGAATAGCAGGTGCTTTGCAGGTCAGTCATTACTGAAGTCATTACTGAAGGGAAATGTTTCAATTGAAGACCCCTTGCTGGCTGAGGGAACACAGCAGAGCTCATTTAGCACCAGTCACATGAGTACTTTGTTTTCTTTCTGTTTGGTTGTGGGGTTGGGTTATATTTTGGGTTGGTTTTTAAGATACCTGTAAGTTTTCTTACCAATTTCTTACAATTTAGGGGGGGAATGGGAGGCATAATCTGCCTCTGGTTGATTCACGGTCTCAAAATTGACCTGCAATGCTTGATCCCTAGTTTTTTATGTTGAAGCTGCTTTTTAAAAGATGCAGTTGTTTTTTTTTAAAATACTTACCTTCTGCTAGGTGAATTAACATGAATTATAAGACAGGTGGGATTGTCTTGTCTAAAACTGGAAGATGAGTAGAAGGGAAAGGTTTTATTTCTTCCTGGGGGTGGGAGGATGGAACTGAGCCAGAAGTCCCTGACCACCACCCCTGGCAACGCTGGGCCAGTTGGTGCCAAAGTTCCCTCCTCAGGGTGGATTTGGTGCCAAGGCACAATCAGGCCATGGTACCTACACTCTTTGCAGAACAAATCTAAAAAATAATTAGTAAAAATTAATTAAAATAATTTCACATCAGCAAAATCTATTTCTGTCACTTTCTGATCATATTCTGAGATTCCTGATTAAGGAACTAAGGGTAGGTGAGATTTTTCGTACTACAAAAATGACCTAAATTATGTTTCTATTAAAAATCAAATCAATGCCTGACACTTTGTGTAACTGTTAATATTACTTTTCTCATCTGACATTAGGAAAGTAATCTTGAGTTATGAATGGTTTGAGAATAAAATCTCATTTTATCATGAAAAAATACTGTTCTAATTGTCATCTTGGCAAATAAAATACTTAAAGCAGTCCTGTTGCATGCTGCCTGTCTGTACAAAGAAATGAGTGACTTGAATCTTTTCAGTTCCAAGTTCATGTGATACTTGCACAGTAAAAAAGCAGAACAAGGAGGGGGAGCTGTAATGCACCTCATGCACCAAAACTGTTTTGTCTTCTAGCACACTTCTTTCCTACGGTAATTCCTGTTTTAATGGAGCAGACTTAGGACCAGAACTACCTGTGGTGTAGGAATGCTCTTTAGGACAGACAATTTAAGAGCTGCTGCTTTGTCTGTACTCGCATGTCCTGTATCTGATGCCTTGATTATTTTGCTGCAGGGCTGGTTCAGCCCCAAACACAACATTCCTGGCTGATTTGTCTTAGGAGCCACCTCTGACATGTCCTGGCCTTATTATTTCCAAATTGTCCTGGTAATTGCAGTCAGTTGGTGTGAAAACATTTTCCTCAAATAAAACTTTTAAATGTCACCACACAGGGGTGCATGTGCAGGCACCTGCATTCTCCCCTTCTTTCATGCTGATCCTCTTCAGCACCAGCTACCCAGGGAGCAGACTGAAAACACATTTAAGCACTGAAATGGTTGCATTTATTGTAAAGAAAGCAGGGAGTGATATTCCAACAAGCTGCACAGTGATAAACCCACCACTACCAAGTCTTACGGGTCATAGAAAACAAAACCAAACCCAAACCCCACTACACCATGGTGTAACACAGGTACAGCAAAGGGAAAACAAGCCAGCACAGCAGCTCCTGGCCCCGCACCCCTGTGCTGTCCCCACATCACACCTGGGAACAGATAGCTGCTGTGAAAGGCTCAGGACATGTCCTGACAGCGAGCACCTCTTGGTGAAGCTCCAAATACACAACTGAAGCTGCACAGTTTCATACAACTAACAAGAGTTGTGCCCTTTTTTTTAGATTTTTTTTTTATTTGCAAAGTCAATAAAAATCCACTGTTAGGAACATAACAGAGAAAAATGCTTCATTTGGAAAAAAAAATATGTGGAAGGCAAATAGGAACAAAACCAATTTAGTAGCACTACAACTACATGAAGAGTTTGGGGAAGGGTGGCCCTATCGCATCCTACCAAGTTTGCCAGGGAAATAGATGCAGAATGTACTTCACCAAGACAGCTGAGCGTGTTGAGTAACTCACACAGAGTTTAACAGACAGGCCCCTGGGCAGCCCACAGCTGCTGTGCAGCAGTGCAGGGGCGTGTCCTGCCTGCCCAGTGGCACACCATGGCAGTCAGCTGTATGCAGGCTAGAAGGCAACTCTTCAGCCTTGTCAGAATTCAGACACAGTCAGAAGCTATGAAGTATCCACTATTCTACACTTTTCTACCACTTACCTTGAAGCAAATTTAAATTTGGGATGGGATTTTTTTTTTTTTTTTTTAATACTGGCCTATAAAATCTGTTGCTAATCAACCATCAAGGCACCTAAGTAAATTCACAAACAGCCCCAGCTTTACCACCACAACACAGTTTCCACACCATTTGCAGTGGTGCACCTGATGGGCACTGGAGCATAACCACCTGATGGAGATTTTCCATCCTGTGGCAACTGCTCTGTTTGTGAACTTCCTTCCATGAGGAAAACAAATCAGCAATGAACACCTCTGTCTCTCCAGCCAAGGCATTCAGGCACTGTTATCAGCAATAAAGGTTCTGCAGCCCTACGGAAGAGCAGCCCAAGGGATCACAAGGCTCACACAATGCCCAGGGCTCAGGTGTGCTTGACCATCTGCACCAGAAGAGCTCTCCTTGAAACCTCTCCCCCTTCCCCTGGGCATTTCCTGGAATCAGTTCATAAGATAAAAGAAAACCCAAACCTCCCATCCTCCACCAAGCACATAAACTAGGTCTCTTTAAATACATTTCTTGTAAACACATTATGCTAGATTTTTTCATTAGCATTTGAATTGCCTTTTTTTTTTTTTTTTAATCAGGCCAGCTGTAAAAAATTGTAATTTTGGCCTGCTTCTGCTTTATTGACAATGCAGTATTTCCTCATACACAATATTCTTCAGCCAGGTCCCTGCAGCCAGTTGTTGAGCAGAGCCCACGCCGGCAGCAGCTGCGTTCCCAGGGGACACTCAGGAGCTGATGATGTGCCCTGACCACGTCTCGTGCTTGGTGCCAGGGGCCAGGTGAGTGATCACCACCTCCACTGCCTGCAGCTTCTCGTTCTTGGGAGGGATGGTGCACATCTTGTAGGTGACCTCGTCGCCTGCCACGGGAACGTACTCGCCTTCAATGCTGTGGAGGGAAGCTCCAGTTAGTCAGCAATCACATAAACACTCGTTCTCCTTCGCAGCTTGCTGAAATTTTTATCGTAATTGTTATCTTAGATGTTCAAAGTACTTCAGGAATTTTATAGTCTGTCATCCATCAAAGTCTGAGGTTGATTTTGGTTGTCTTGCAGTGAAATCCTATGAAAATACTATAAACACCGCCATCGTCCTAAAATAACACCAACAAAAAAAGTACAAAATAAAAACCAAAATAAAGCCCACAAAAATCCTCACCGTAATATGCCCTAAAGAATACTCAGGTGAGCCCAGGCTTGGACTGAGAACAGTGCACCAACACCTCACTTACAACAGCACTAGAGGGCAGGGCTGCCACTGACTGCCACTTACTTTGGGGATATGGTTTTTAAACTAAAGAAAGTTGATATCTTTCTGTTTGGTTTCCTCCCCGCTCCTCACTTAAGCTTTTGGAGTTTGGGGTTTTTTTCCCTTTTTCTTAAAAAGGATTGTGCCACGTAATGGCAAGATTTTACCTTTAGGTTACTCCACCATAACAGCGTTTGTGGTATGAAAAAAATAAAGGAGCCCAAGTGAGATATGGTATCAAATATATTTCAAAATTACTTGCTGTGAGAAAAGAGAGTTCTGCCATCCTGATGTGTAGTCTGCAGAAACACTCATCCAGCACTCAGGGAGATTTCCAGGAGACTCCTACCTGGCCTCCCCAGAGTGATGCCAGGGGATGCTGGAAGACCTGCGCTGTGCATTTGCCTCTGCACATGAGTCTGTGTTTGGAATCGGTGGGAGATGCCGAAAGGGCTTCACCTTCTGCTCAGAACAAGGTGCTGATGGAACAGAGAACTGCCAAGTCTAACAGCCCTCCCCACCTCCACCCCCGTGCTTGAGATCAGAGCTTTGTAATAAAAATCCCAGCACGTGCCAGTGAAACTGGCAGGGATTCCTTCATCCTGCACTGCCCTGAGGCTCTGACAGTACAGGAGATGCTACTTCACCTTTCTTTAAATATACCTACACGAGCCCATGCTCAGCCTCCCCTGCCCTGACAGCCTAGGCTGCAGATCTTAGTGAAGGTTTTCAGTGTTTCTCAGCAGCATCTGTATTTGGGAACAGAAAAACACTAATAACAAATTCTACTGGATGCCTAATTGATGTGACTTGCTTGTGAACTCCTGTTACACTGGAGGTAAGGTTTGGGTTCAGAAAGAGAAAAAAAAGTGGTCTAGGTCAGGAGTTTGCAGTGCACCACTGAGTTTGATACTTGCCTTCTCCGAGAGCACACTGGCAGCATGCTCACCCCACCCAGGAATTTCACCCCATGTTTCTGTTAATAGCAGGGATCTCAGATTTTAGCAGTGCCCTTTATATCCACTCTCATTTTGTAACCCATCATTCTTAGGGCTTTTCTATTGCAGGAAAGGCTGCCAGGACTGATAGGAGGTAAATACACTGGCCCTTACTGCCAGTTCTAACCTCACATCAGAGTTTGTTTCTCCTCACACTTTGGCAAAACTTCTTCAGCTTCATCTCCAGCACTGCCTCTCCTCAACCCTTTCTCCTTTGAGGGCTCCTGTCTGACTCCTGCCCTGCAAGTGCTGCTCAGGGAGCTGGTGCCAGGCTGTGGAAAAGCAGCAGCAGCCCATACCCAGGGACAGGACAGGGTAACCAAGAATGTACAAGGAAAGCTAAAAATGATCCATAAATCAAAATTTCTCCCATGGGAAATTCAAAGGAAAAGTCATTGTTTGCTAACTGATTGTATCAACATGGCATTGAAAATGCTCCTCTATCTAAATATGAATCTAAAACCTGCTATGAGGAGTTAAAGACATTCCCAAGGCCCGGGGCTTGAAATGCATATCCTTCAAACTGTATTTCCCTGGAAATACCTCTACTCCAGAGCTACCTGTGACTGTGGCAGCCAGACCCAGGAGGGCATGTCCTAGGCTGAACCCTTCAGAGCAGTGCCTGGGAAAATGGGAGTAAACTGAAGGCAGAAGAGATATTTACAGAAGAATCAAGATGAAGCCTCCTTCATCAGACCTGACAGCCCTTTCCAGCCCACACAGGCTGATCTGACTGACCTTTATCTACTTCCAAAGTCTCCAGGCCATCCTGTCAGCCCAGCCCTGGATCACACTGGACAGGCTCCGTTCAAGCTCCCACATCTGACCTTTGTTGTGGCTGTCCTCCCCAGTTACTGCCTCCATTTATACCCCACTTCCCACAGGTTTAAGATCCTTTCAGGTGTGAAGGGATTGCACACCCAACCCTTACTGTCCTTCCAGGAGCAGAAACTAATTTACCTTTTCTAGCGCCAAAGGAATTTGCTGCCAAAACCCAAGAAGTTTTCCCTGACTTTGAAACAGCAGTTTTCCATCAAGGATGTACTGGATCTTGATGAGGGGACGTGAGGCCCCAAGAAGAGACACAGAAAGGGGTTGAAAGTGTCAAACCACAAATGAAAATAGGAATGGTATATAAAAAAAAGATGACATCACCTTTCCTACTTGAACCTCTTGAATCTTGAGGAACCTTGATCCTTTGTTGCCAAAAAAAAATTGTTCCTACAGAGCTAAAACCACTAAAACTAAAGCAGCATCTCCCCTTGGTGTTCCAGCCACACACACTGCAGCACCCCAGGCCCCTGCAGGGAGCAGGAACACGTCACCACTGTGCAGCCACCCAATCAAACGGATGCCCTGCCCAGGAAGGGATCTCAGGTTTGCCTGAAACTCTCTTTTTTTTTTTTTTTTAACAAACAGGAACCTTACATATTTTTTAAAAGCTCCTGTAAAACAGGATGAGCCACAGTTAGTAAAATAAACATTTGAAATCTGCAAAAGTAGGTAAATATGGTTAATGCAAAAGGAAAGTGGATTCGCAGTCTCCTGAAGCACCAACACACAAAAGCTTTGAGCTCCTGAAAAATGGAGATAAATTAGGTATCACTTGAATATTCAAAATCAAGTGAGGAAGAAGTACAGCTTGAGCATTAAATAAGATGGGTGTTTTGCTGGGGTATGTTTTGTTTAAAATTGAAACGTGAATAGGATAGGTGCTGGACAGGTTCTGGTAAGACGTGCGTTGCAGGTACACTGGTAACAAAGTGATTCTGGTTTTCCAAGAAATAAGACCAAGAGAATCACTACACACACACAGAGAACATGCCTAATGTACATGCTGCAGCCAGGGAGAGAAGAAGCAAAGGCCCAGCCTGCAGGACACGCTCAGCTGTCACTAAAGGCACCACATCCCTCAGCCCTTGGGAGGTGACTGTTTGGGGCACTGCCTGTGGAGCCCCTGGTCTGCCAAGGAAAAAGAAAAAAACAAGGTATTTGTTGACCCACATTTCTTATGCTGAACCATGAGGATAAATACTCATGCTCCTTCTACTGAACAGATCAGATTATCCCCAGAACCTGCAGAGCCCTTAGCATTACCCAGAAAAGTGCACTTTTCTCTGCTAGAGACCGTTTCTTGCAGGGCTGAGCATTTTGCTGACAGCATCAGATCTTTTCTCGGTTTCATTACTTATCCAAGCTGACACTACAAGTGACTGGAGCTTGTGATAAAACCTCATTCAACCCCAGCATGGCTTCATCTGATCCCTAGTTTGTTGTCTTTCCTTGCTTGTTGAGGTGACCCTTCCCCACCAAGGCCAGGCCTGTCCTTTGCACAGCTGTGGATGATAAAGGTTGTGGCCACACGAACAACTCCAATTTCATTTTCTTTTCATTTGCTTTTGGCCTTTAAACTTTTCTCCCACAGATCAGTTATTCTTTTCTCTCCTGGAGCTTTGTGATCACTGGTTATTCCTGGTACCTAACAAATATGGGATTGTTAGCTCATTGCCTCTAGAGCACATGAAAAGCAAGAGGACAAAGGTCCTGGTCTGCAGCCTGAAGAGACCTGTGAGTGAGCAGTGTCCCCTGAGCAGTGTTTGCCACCAAAACTGCTTCTGGGACAGACACAGACTTACTCCAGCACAGCTATCACTACTTGTGATGCTTGGAAGCAGAAACAAACAACATCCAGGCTGTGCAGTGCATCTGGTGGCATCAAGAAAGAGCAATATGATGGCACTTGAGAGGTGATGAGATGGTGGCACTGGAGGCAGAGCCCTACACAGAGCTGGGGGAAGATCCTCCAGCAGGAAGCAATTGCCTTAAGCACTGGGCAGGAAATTAACTGGAAAAGATCAGAGAGAGTAAACAGAGTTCTTCAACAGATTCAGCCTACAACAGACATTCTGTAAACAATGTAATTTACCTGGAAAAATTGGTAAAGGAAATTAAATGTGGGTTTTTTTGATGTCACATATTGATTAAATCATTTTAGATCTGTATTTTTTTTTTTACTTTTACCCTAAATATATATTAAATGTTGATCTAGAGGAAGGTGGAGATTTCCACTGCTATTTGAGATATTGGAGGGCACTTTCAATTCAAAACAAAGAATATCTACATACCCAGAAATCTTAAGACACTTCAAGACTTCAAATTCAAGCTAAAAATAGGAAATGCTTCCCTGATGTTAGAGTCAGAGGGAGACACAATAGAGTGAGTTTTAGATTATCCAGCAACTCCCATTTCCCCAGCTTAGCACCAGTCTGGTATGGTGGAGCATTTTATCCTGCACTATTTTTAGGAAACCGAGAAGTTATTAGGAATTTACCTAAATAAGGAATGCTCTAGTTCTTCCTTCTCACAGCTGCTATTCATACTCCAGGGCTCTAGTTAAACCTCTTGGGACAAAGAGTAAGTCATGTGGAAACATTTTGGAACAAGACTTTTCAGTGAATTCCGAGCCTTGCTGGTCACCAAGTGTTGCCATGGATGAGACCAAGGAGCACTTCCATGGCTCAGTGGCTCTGTCACCTCATGAGCTTCTTAAAGTTCATTTAACACCTCAGCATTTGTCTCAAGAAACCTGAGGGTTTTTAACAGCAAGATACAACAGAATAAGGAACCATTGTGAGTTACTAATCCCAGATGCCCTCCCATGCATTCCCTGTGCCAGCCAACAGCCCCAGCACCCACCAGCAAACCAGCAGTGACCTTACGGAGCTGGCCAAGCAGGAGCAGGGCTGCCTCTCCCCACCAGTCACACTCCTCACTGGGAACAGACAAGTGTGAGAGGCTCAGATACTGAAGAATCCCAGCAGTTCATATCCAGGGTCTCTGCTCCAGGATTGCCCTGGTCCCTGTGCTGTTGCAGAGACAACTACCCAGGAGCTGCACTTCCCTCCCAGTTCAGTGAATGCATCATCCTCTTGCCCAGTTCTCTACAGGCTCAGGGTGCTTGCAGCCCCATTCAGGGATAGTTATGACTCCATATCTACTTCCAGCAGCCAATTCAAGCCCAGGCAGCACAACACACTCCATGAGAAAGGAACAGGAGAGAGCTTTCCAAGGATGCCTTTGTGGGCTCAAAGACAAAGACACCCGTTCCTGCAAACACCCAGCCTGGATTCTGTCACAATCCCACCGACTGTGTGCTTCTGGACACCAAAGCCCAGGGCAGCTACCTTCTGTGCTCACTGAGCACAAAGAACCTCCATCCTCGAGCAGCCACTGCCTGCAGTGCCCACTGCCGGGCTGGTAGAGTGCCAGCCTTGGCTCTGACCTATTACAGCTTGTATCATTGAGGCAAAGATTCTGGGAAGGCTTAGCTGCAATAATGACCACAGCAACCTGGCACTCCTGCATGCACCTCTGCAATGTGAGTTTTCTGAGCCGACTGGGGGTGGAGAACCCTTAGGAAAAAGATTATCCATGTTCTATTAATTTCCAAACATCTCTCAAGAAAGATCTGGAATTCTGCTGCCTCTCCTTCCTGCCCTAGATAACCTACTTATTTCAGACACTTCAACAGATGTAGCAAAGCATCAGAAAGGGAGCACATCAGGAAGGAAGTGAGCTGTCCAAAGCAGGTAAGTCATCCAGTATTTTGAAGGCCAGCAGAAAGCTGAGATTTGGCCTCCCAGCACACCCAGAGCAGTTGGTTGCAGTCAGCAGTAGTTATTTTTCTGGTAGTTCACAGAAAAGCCAGAGAGGCCGGAGAAGTTCATTCTCTCAGCTCAGATTCAGCTCTCAGATCATTTAGAATTATCAGGTAATTTCCAACCAGTATTGTTTCACTCCATCAGGGGAACAGCACCACAGAGAAGCCAGGAGATGTAGCATTAATGCTTTGCATCAAACAGTGATCTGGCAGAAAATCAGAGGAAAGAAATGACCATGAAAAGATGATCTCTCCATAGACACAAATAGCTCAGAGCCAGCTCCTCACTGCAGCAGGGACAGAGTTGGGTTCTCCCTGCAGGAAGATGCAGCTGGCAGAACATGTCCAGCACAGCCAGCAGCTGAAATGCAGCAGCAGAATGGGACCAGCCCCACCTGGGAGCCCAGCAAGAGCCCTCAGCCCTCAGCTATTCAGCAGTGCTGAGCTACAGACACAGGAGGCATAACCTGATATCACACCACAGTGCACAAGCAAACCACAGCAAGCTCGGGATCTCCCCAGGGACCATGGGGTGCTGTGTGTCAGTGTCCCTGGGGGAAGCACAGCATCAATTCTCCAGAGCCATCAGCACGCACAGGGTCAGGAATCCAGCCGGAAGGACAGCCTGAAGGCCTCTCTGCAATGCAGCATTTTCCCCTTCAGAGCCAAGTGCTGGCAAACTGCAGAAAACCCACAAGCACTTCACGTTTTTTCTCTTTCATTAAATATGCTGTTTTTGCAAAATAAAATCCTTTAAAAAAACAGGAGTGTGGTCGTTCATCCGTCACTGCTCTCTGGTGAGCCACCTCCTTGCCTTGCCCTTGCAGGTACACAGGCTTCAGGCCAAATCCCAGATAAATGCAAAAGCCTGGAGCACAAACCAGTCTCCATCAGGTGCCCACTCCCAAAGGCAGTGGGGAGCAGAAGAGTGGGTGCAGTGCTCTAATGCACAACATTTGATCTGTTCTCCACCCCACCTCCCCCATCCCCTCAGCAGCCCAGTTGGGAAGGGAAGCTGATGTGAACCTGCCTGTACAGGCAGCACCTGGCAGGGGACATCCACAGCCAGCACTGCAGGGAGTCCCTGTCTGCTCTCTGGGAACATCCACAGCTACGGGTGGAACAGCAAGAGAGTGAGAGGGAGGCCACCAAAGCCACTGCATGTCAGTGACAACCACAGCAGGGAGTATCAGTGAGAGCTGACGGACTCCCAGGATGGAACACGAGCCAAGGAGGTGACACACAGGAGGATAAAGCTCTCACACTGGTGCTGTAACACCACCATCAGTTTGGTGACAGTGGAGCACCTTACAGGCTGGTGGAAATGGAAGCATTAACAGCACATGCTGCTATCAAAAACATAATTATGGGCTTTTTAAAAATTTCTCTCCAGGCAAATGAATTTGCCTTTGCTCCCTGCTTTCCAGAGGTGTTATCTGGAATTACTATCTCAGCAACTCCTCTGCCTCCATGCTTGCCAGCTTGGGTTTTATATTCACTACAGCAAGCACATTTTGTGGTTGTTCTAGAGAGGGATGAAGTATGAATCTGAGAAAAACAAAACCTCATCACACCCAAAGAGCCATGACATTTTCCTAGCACAACTATTTATATCAACTTGAGAACTGTCTCCAGCGAGCACAAGGAAGCAGGACTCACTTGTACCCAATCAGTTAGAAAGGAGAAGTGGCTCCACACAAGTGTTATCAAACACCAAAACAAATCATCTCTGCAGCCTTCTGAGCCACTCATTAAAACAAAGCCAGGCAGAACAAAGCACCTTTCCAAACCTGCATTTCAAAGGGATGTGTGATGTGTTGCTTACACTGATGGCACGAAACTGGGGGCAGTGGCTGGTACAGCTGATGGCTGTGCTGCCGTTCAGCCAGACCCTCACGGGCTGGAGAACTGGGTGGAGAGCAGCCTCATGAGGTTCAGCAAGGGCAAGTGTGGGGTCCTGCACCCGGGGAAGGATAACCCCAAGCACTAGAACAGGCTGGGGCTGACCCACTGGAGGGCAGCTCTGCAGAGAAGGACCTCAGGGTACTGGTGGGTGACCATGAGCCAGCAGTGTGCCCTGGGATGCATCGGGAAGAGCATGGCCAGCAGGTCAGGGAGGTGACCCTGCCCTCTGCTCAGTCCTAGTGAGGCACATCTGCAGTGCTGTGTCCAGTTCTGGGCTCCTCAGGACATGAACAACAAGGAGCTACCAGAGATGATGAGGGATCTGGAGCATTTCTTATGAAGAGAAACTGCAGGAGCTGGGCCTGTTTAGTCCGGAGAAGAGAAGACTGAGAGGGCATCTCATTATATGTATTTAATTATCCCAAAGGCAGATGCCAACAGGAAGATGCCAGACTTTTCTCAGTGGTGCCCAGCAACAGGATGAGCAATGGCCATAAACTAAAACACAAGAAGTTCCACCTCATCATGAGGAAGAAATTATTTTGTTGAAAGTGACTGGAACAGGCTGCCTGGTGAACTCTCCCTCTCTGAAGACATTCCAAACGCACCTGGATGTGTTCCTATGTAACCTGCTCTACGTGACCCTGCCTTGGCAGGGGCGTTGGACTGGATGATCTCCAGAGGCTCCTTCCAACTCTAACAATTCTGTGATCCCATATTTCTACCCACATCCCAAGTCCAACACAATAAAGCAGCTTTGTTGCAAGTTCCACTCAAAACATGGCCACATTCATGCATAGATACACAGAAAATTTTGCAGACACCAAGTGAAGCTTTTGAATGTCACACACATTTGGCTTTATTTTTGGGTTAATGCTCACTTATAGAAAGGAAATGCCATCCTAAGTGTTATTATCTTACAAAAAATACAGAAACTTACAGGAAACAGACATCCCATCTTATGGAAGAGATTTTCACCAAAGTGTAACCTCACAGCTCCTAAATGCTTAGGGAAGAAAACAATTTAATTCCTAAAATTAAACGTTTATGTTGAAAATCATACTAATCTGCAAGATAGGCAGCTGGTCCCAATGCCTAAAACCTTCGCTAATCATCACAGCTTAGTGATGAACACAGAGGAACGTCTATCTTGGTGAATCCAAACTGGCATAACCATTTTATCCAAGTTCCTGAAATCCCAGCTTTTGGGGAGAACTGATCGGGAGAAACAATCCGCTTTGGTTTCACAAGTGGATGCCTATACCACACGGAGACAGTGAACAGACTAACATCTCTCTCACATTCAGATTTAACTGAATAAATAGGTAGAAAAGAATCATTTGATAAACATGAGGAGGATCTCAAAACTCACACTGTGCAAACCAGAGTCACTGGAGTCCCCTGAGCCACAGGCCTGATTACAGAATGCTGCCACAAAAAGCAATTCCCGTTAATAAAGAGCAATCTATCAAATTCACTGTGAAATAAACTGAAATGAAAGGCATTACTAATTCGTCCTCCACGTGTTGCCTTGCATCAGAATTAAGACAGTGATACCATCACCCTCCAGCACTAAAAGCTGTTTCCAACAACTCAAATATACTCCCAGTAATTAAAGAACATAATGTGCTGAAACCTTCAGTACTTCAATAATAGCACTTTTCACTAACAGGTTGAGGCAGAAAGATCAGCTATTTTTGAACTGAAGCTCTGAGACTGTACCTACACATGAAACATTTAAAACAGTGGCCCATTCCTGGTACAATAGAAAAAATGCTACTGACTTCAAGAGAGCAGAATTGACATAGAGAAGCTGTGAAAACACAAAACACTTTAGTCCTACAAAATCTATATGAACTAACCTTGCTAACATGTTTCTGAAAGAGCACGGAAAAGAGTCCTTGAACACACAAACAATTTCTTCTTAAAGGAGAAAGGCATCATTTGCCTGCTGTGGAGATGGGAGAAGTGAAGGTCCATCTTGAAAGCCAAGTCCGTTAAAACACCAGAAAGGACTGAGCCAGGTCTGTTCATGGTGGGAAGAGATCACCCAGGGAGGCAGTGGATCCTCAGCACGGGAATTGCCAACCATGGGCTGGGCACAGCATCTGCCAGAAAGGCACAGGAGCCTCCCAGCAGTGGAAGTGGTAGAGGAGGTCCCCTCCAACCTACTCCTGCTGCACTGCAGGGATACCAGAGCAAACTGCAGCACAGCACATGGAGAGTGCTCCTGGTGTGAGCTTTGGGTTGAAATGACGTGGCTGAAAACAAAGAGAGCCAGCCTGGTCCAGTGGGTGGGCACTGGGTTGTGAGGTGGGAAGCTGGGGCTGTGTCTGAGGGCTGTGTCTGAGGGGCCAGAGCCCGTCACCCCTGCCCACAGAGCAGCTCTGCCCCTCTCAGCCCTCACCTGCTCCAGCTGCTCCGACAGGGGTGGTGCGAGGGCACGGCTGGGTGAGGGTGGTGGAGCAGAGAACCTCCTGCGTCAGCAAAGCAAACACACTGAAAACACTTTGAGAAGTGTGGCTGCCCATAAACTTTTACAACCTTGGTGACTCGTTCAGTGGTGCTTTAGGATGGAGGGAGTGGGTGGGAAGGAGGGGAGGGCAGCACAGCACATTCAGGGCACGGTTACTCAAATATAACTCATTGGTGGCTCCCAGTCAAAGCAGTCTGAGAGCAGAGGGGATCAATACGCCAACAGCACAGCCCACGAGGGGGGACTCTTGTCAGAGGGGCCTCACACAGAGCACCAAAAATCACAGCAGACAACATTATTTTGATAGTGTCACTTGGGGCTTCAACATAGGAGACATATGGGAGTCTTAAACAGGGAAACAGAAAAACCATCACTGGAGTTTCTACTGATTGGAGGGGAACTGAGGGCAGGAATACCTTGTGCACTCAGAATCCAGTTCTGGGTTTGGGCCAAGACAGAAATATGTGTTGGGCCATAGGATAGGAACCTGAGAGAGCAGTTCACATTTTGTACAGACAAACAAAACAGCAACCCCAATCAAAAAGTAATCTCCAGGGTTTTAAAAGGATTCATTTCACATAACTGAAGAAAATTTTACTGAACTAATTGGAGGAGAAAATGTACAGGGAAAAAAACAGGACCGAAAATAGACAGTTCTTTAAAAGGAATTCATTACAGGGCTGGAAATTCATGTTTCTGTGAGAAGGCTGTTGTAACTAAACCCCTGCTGATCAGTAACTGTATAGGTCAGACTAGATGCTCACAGTTAAATTTTTTTAATTGTGACATAGGAAATGCTATTTTTAAGTTATTCAGGAAATGAGGAGAAATTTGCATTTGCATTAGACAAAAGAGAAAGGAGCTATTAAATGACACTTCCTTGGGTTGAACACAAGTCAGACCACTGAGCCTCTCTGCACCCATGAGCCCTACAAAACTTTGGTTTGTCAAGGCCCATCGTGCAGTAACATTCCAGAAACCTGGAGGAAAGCCAAGTTCTCCTTCTCCAAGGACACATGCTACTCATACAACCAGGAAAGACAGCTGGGGCAACGTGGGTAGGTTTGGTAAGGCTTTTGTTGACTTACCACTGCATAACCACTCTGAACAACAAATAAGGATTATACAGCTTCAATACTGTGAACAATAGGTAAAATAAAACTGGTGATAGATCTGGAAGAGTTTACTGGAGAATAAACACTGAGCAGTCTTAACATACACACCCAACACTGGTAAACATCTCAAACCACAAACAAATATAAGAATTGCCCATTAAACCTTGCAGATTAGCCAAGCCATAAACACCAAGGACAGTGCAGGCAGGGGCTGTGCTCGGGGTTCCTGGGCAGGCAGGGCCTGTCCCAGTGGGATGTGCTGCTCTGCAACCCAACCAGAAGTTCAGGAACCAGGAATGCAAACACAGCTGTCGGGAATGCCAGGGTGTATCTGGGACTGCAGCAAACCTTGGCACTGCAGAGGATGCTGAGGTCAGAGAAGGTAAGAAACTCTGCAAAGACTGGGGATAAAGGGCTAATGTGATTATGGGATGTACAGAAAGAGAAACAGAGCAGGACTCTGGAGGAGATTTTATCTCCTTACACTGAACATATGTGTACAGTGCATAGTCTTAAAATTATACTTAAATTCTTCAGTCTCTTTTCTAAGTATGCTGCAAAGACTGGTTTAGGCTGGAGAAAAATTCTCAGCAAGGGACTTAAAAAGTTTTATCTGCTTAGTTTATCAAAAGGTAAATTCAGAAGGGGTGGTTCTCAGTGTGTTCAGGACAAAAAAGGCTGAGGTACTAATGAAGCCTTTAACAGAGAAAGCTTTAACTATAAACTGCTCACAACCTAAGCTAGATGAATTCAAGGAAGTAATAAAGTGTGACTTTTCTCAACAGTAAAGGCAATTAACCTTTAGTTTAATAATGGTACATGCAGTGCAAAGTAAAGTAATGAATTTTCAGTGTTATAAATCTTTACATTACAACTAGACACTGCATGGAATATTTGCTTCAGGTAAATGCGAGTTTCTAGGTCTGGGCAAAACTGTGTAGCTTATTCTAAGAGATTTAAGGATCATCTTCTAGTTTTTAACTCAACAGATTTATAATAATACAGGAAAAGAACAGCATAATCTATTGCTGCCAGTAACATCTGCATAACCCCTCTTTGTTGGGGTAAGGGTGACAGAGTAAACCAATCTCGTGTCTGACACATCAAAAGTGTTTGGTAATGAAGGCAAACCAGAGCTCCAGCCCTCCTTGGCCACCCACACAACTCACTCCGAGATGTGCACGAAGATGTCGGGCCCTCCGTCCGCGGGGGTGATGAATCCGTGGCCTTTGGAGCGGCAGAAGCACTTGCAGACCCCTTTGTAGATGGGTCCCTCCGAGGCTCTCACCGTGCTGTGGGAGGAAGCACAGAGAGCAGGTCAGTGCTGAGTGCACTCCTGGTGTCACCAGAGCACACAGAGCAAGAGGGCACCGTGGGCCAGTGCTCCCTCCCAGTGAGCACATTGCCTACAGCAGCTGCTCAGCACTCCCTGTCACACACTGCACGGGTTTTTCCTGGGGCCTTTTGGAGGGACACAGAGATGAAGAAGACGTTTGCTAGCACTATAATGCATCAATTGCCATCTTGAATTCAACTGCTCCATCACTGCACCAAATTTTCCCCCAGACACCATACTGAATGTAAGAATCTTCTACCCGTGATGAGGTTGGGAGTACCAGTGTGCATCTAAGCATTGTGCTTTCACAGGAAGTGTGAAGCCCAACTGCAGTGCATAACAACAAGACTCATGTCTGAACTCCTCCTCCACTGCCATGGGACCTGTATTTTAAAATGAGACACATTTGCAGAACCACCTTTAGGGAGACTTACTGCCACCAAGAAAAACAATTTGCATGAAAACTGTGTGGTTAAATCCTTTTCTCAATCAAATACACTGAGTGCAACCTCCAGGGATCCAAATTCACTCAAACACTTCCATGAATTAAAACCAACTGGTTTAGACACATTATGGGGTTTACTCTGAACAGTTACTAGATCAGGAACTTCTTCCTGCCATGGGTATCCAGTAGGTTGCTTCCACATTAGAAGAGGATTTTGGTGCAATTCTTCAAACACAATGACTGTGCTGCCACTTGCTTACATGCATCATGGCAACTTGGACACCACTGTCCCAAATGTTTAAATTTTACTGAAGTCTAAATAAAATTGTTTTTTAAAAAATGGTAACAGCTTTGTTCCTTAAAACAAGCTACCAATAAAGAAGTGCAGTTGAAAGTCCTAAAGAAAGACGTCTCCATTAAATCACTTCATTTCCAGCTCTATAAAGCTGTCAACACACCTGACCCCACAAGTGCTTGTTACACAGAAAAGCACTCACTGTCCTAAACAAGCCATTAAGGTTCAATTGCATCTTTCAAAGAGATAAGGCACTGTGGGGGATGAGGCGCCCCACTTCCAGTGAACCAAAATCAAATAATCCCACTGAATAATAAACCACTGCCTGTCACATTGATCTCTTTATACAAATGCTCACCTAGAGCTCCTCTTGTTTAAAGAGGACAAATATACACAAAAATTCAGAGCTATTTTGGTTTTCAGGGCAAACAAATACAGCAAGATTCCTACGCTGATTAATGATTAAAGAACTGTGGAAGCCAAATAACAGATTCTTTATTTTTGTAAGAACCAGACTAAGATTAACAGCTGAGAAGATTTACAAAGAGTTCATTATTAACACAGCACTGAAGCAAGCTAGCTTGGACTTGCTTTTCAAGGGCAACCCCAATTATTAAGTCAATTATGTTCCTTTTAGCAATCTACTTCCATCAGGAAGTTCAGGGCATTTGAAGGCTTTTGGAACTGACAATATATAAACTTTTCTTCTGCTGCTCTTCTTTTTTTGCCTCATTTTGAATTCAGAAGTAGTAATATGAAGCATCAGTGAGACTGTTATTATTTAAATCCACATGGATAACTCTGGAAGAAAAGAGCTGGATAACATTGCAAGAAGTAAAAGGGAAAAAGCACAGCAACCAGAGTAAGTGGCCCAGAACAGGCTGGCTGCAGGGCTGAGATCTCACTGCCACAGCATTCATTCAGCACTGCCAGACTTCCTCATACAGAAATAAAAGCCTGGGGCAGAAGCTTCACATCATACCCTGATTCAAAGGCTCTGAGATGAACAAAGAAGCCCATAAGGCCTTCTGCAGGTCAGCCCCTCACTGGGAGGCCCCTCACAGGCACTGGGAATTCTTTGCAATGGCCAAACCTTGCCACACCATTCTCTGCTGCTGCACTGGGGAGGAGCCCCCTTTGGACAGGGCTCCCAGGAGCCTGCACAGCACCACAGGGCCTCAGGAAAGCTCAGGGAAAGCCAGCTCTGCTGCAGGATCACTACCTCAAACAACTACAAACAGCAACAAATATTATCTCATTTCATGAAAAACCTTAGAGAAAGAGATCAGGGTTCACACCCTGATAACCAACACGTTCTTTTACAGGTCTATTTGAGCAATTTTAAGATGGAGATATGAAAGCTGAATAAGAAAAGGAAACAAGGAAACACTTTCCTCAGAAAAGTGATGGAGTATCTCTAAAACAACCTCATTGATATTAGCACAGGTGTCAGGAGCAGCAAACCTAAAACTTCCAGTGAGGTTTGGTCCAGAGCTTCAGGGACAGTGAGAAGAGAGACCATGCAAAAAAAATCTGGATCTGAGAAGGAAACACCAACAGGAGCTGCTCCTGAAAGCCACGAATCAATGTCTGAAGTGAAGCAAAACTTCAGACAAGGATCTCTGTTTTGAAAAATCTTGGTGTATTTTGCCCTCCCTGTAAAAGCCTGGTCTTAAAGAGTCAAGAGACTTTTAACATCCTTCACTAACAGAGAGCATTGAAAAACTATGGGATATTTGGACTAAAAGCCTAAAGGCATCAGAATTTGTCAGAGAGGAGCAACACACCAAAGCACCTTCAGACACAAGCACCCCTCCACCCCACAGCTCCCTTCGCCTGTGCAGGGGGCTCCTCGCTGCTGGCCGTGTCCGTGGCAGGCAGGATTCCCAGTACTCACGCAGAAAACGTCCTGGTGCGGCGGGTGGGCAGCGGGCTGGGGATGAGGTACCCCCTCATGGGGGACGGGGAGCGCTCCCTGGGCCGGCGGCTCTCGGGCAGATGGAGGGAGCTGGGCGAGGGGGGAGAGGCGGGGGACTGCTGCGAGGAGGATGAAGTGGGCTCAGAAGACATTCCTGAGGCCTGAGAAGAGCCTAGAGGAAAGAAGAGATCTGATTTAGTCCAAAATGGGAATTGTCATAAAAGTCACAAATTCTTGCAATGCTGATTTTGTAAGAACATGACTCACTTCCTGTGGATGTACACACGACACAGTCGCACCAAACGCTCCTGCTCTGTATCAGTGAGTTCATGTTTTGTAAAGTTTATTTATTTTTAAATGTCACAGCTTTTGTCAGCTGTACCAGGAAGCTCCACTGCAAACAGATTACTCCACAACTAACGCATTTGCTCACTCCTGCCTCAGTCACAGGCTCTTGAGGCACAGCTGAGCCCCAACTCTTGGTCTTGGTGCACCCCACACACCTCCCTGACTGATGGGCTTTGACCACAGGCAGCACAGAGGAGCTCCTGCACCCGCACATAAACACACATTACAAGAAAGAAGCCCTTGAAGAAGAAATGCTGAGATAAAGCTTTACCTCCACTGCTGCAGGTGGGTTTTGCAGTGTGATCGCTACGATAACTCCACTGCTGCTGCTGCTCACTTATTAACACAGCTCTGCCAGCTCATAACACCTTCAGCCTGACTGTGAGAAGAAAATCGTAAGAGTGCTCCTTAATTCCCTTCGGACTGAGCCAGCCAGACAGCTGATTTGCCCTGCCTGGGACAGGAACACAGACACAGCTGGGAGGCAGTGGCTGGCCCTGAGGGGGCCTGGAGAGATCTGGCAGACCCAGCAATCCCTTTTGGGAGGTCTGAGTCTGCCACAGTCTCCCAGCAGCTAGGAAGCCAACAGTCCACATCTTCATTCAGACCCCCAGCAGCCTTAGGTTCGCTCTTGTTCAGGTCCTACAGCAGAGGAGGGAGAAGATCCCTTTCTCAGCACACCAGCACACATCATATGACACAACAAGAAGAACTCCCAGAATCCATGCAAAGAGAAGGATCAGAAACAGCAGCTCTTCTACACAGACAAATGCAAGGCTTACTGGTGCAGCAGTGGCAGAAATAAGATGAAATAATCAGCACTGCTCTGATATTACTGTGCAAGTCCCCATCCACACTGGAAGGGGAAGATGATGTACCAAAATAACCAATAACCCACTACAGTCTTACTTAAGAAGACTAAAAATATCTGGTTATCTGGATGAGTTAGCAAAAAATGTGGCTATCTGAATCAAGAAAATTATCATGAAGGCGAGAAAAGCTGCCTTTAAGACCAATAGTTTAATTGAACTGAAATCTCTCACATCCATTATGCACCCTCCTCTTGACACCCACAGTCCCTAACCCATGAATTATGGAATGGATCCTTCACATGACATTTAAGAGATGCAGCCTCCTTGTCAATGACAAATCCATATTATTTCTTCCTGAAAATAAAGACTAAAATTAAAAAGGCTTCTTAAGAATGAAGTCACCAGGGAACAAAGCTTTTGTCTTTAATTGCTCAGGGTGCTGAGAAGATAGAAGTGAATAGTCATGTTCCCTCCTCTACCAGCTCGAGCTTTCCTCACTGTTCTCAAGAGCAACTCAGCTGAGAACAAAACCCCAGCTTTAGGGATGGCATTTCAAATATGGATGGCATCTGTCACCCATGAGCTAATGCCCTGCCCAGTGTCACAGCACAGAGTTCAGCTCAGACCAAGACGATAACACCAAAGGGTCGGGATTTTCCGGACTTCCTCCTCCTCAAAATAGACCTGCTGTGCTGACTGGTACAGAGGAAGTCTCAATTTTCTAAAGACCTGTCCTTTGGACACCTTGCTTTCAAGGAAAGTGTTTGACATGGCAGGAGCATAGCCCTAGTAAGTCACAGGAAAAATAAGAGCAAACAATTAAAACAAATTCTGATAACTCAGCACACATGGGCTGGCCTCTTCACAAGAGAAAATGCAGCTTTCAGAATCACACACTTTCTCTCCTCATCTAAACAGAAACCAGCTTGTCAGGTGACAAGCAAAATGCAGAGTATTCACCCATCTACTGCAATATAACCACAAAGTACTACCTGTGCCCTTCCTCAAACAAGGCTAGAGAGGCAGGAGAATTTTCCCTTTCTTTAAAACACAGACAAACCACAAAAACATTTACAAATAAAAAAGACTAAA
The DNA here is from genome assembly GCF_009650955.1 of Corvus moneduloides. Lineage (NCBI taxonomy): Eukaryota > Metazoa > Chordata > Aves > Passeriformes > Corvidae > Corvus > Corvus moneduloides. The sequence continues at coordinate 12,552,242 of NC_045491.1, read as the reverse complement.
TGGAGTTAGAAGTGTGCTACCATATGTTATTGCTCCCATTTATATTATTTTGGTGCCCTCTGCTCTGTAAACATAAAATAAAACAGTGATGTAGAACACTCAGTACCGTTTCACTGTACAAATAGCCTTTTTGTTCTCTGCCCACGGCCAAGGTAGAAGAATAGCCTCGACTCTTATCATTTCTATTACATGAGCCCGACATCGTGCTCAGAGCTGGGTGAGAGCTGACCCAAACACAGAGCTGGGTGAGAGCTGACCCAAACACACACAGCTGGAGGCAGCCAGCGGCAGCTACGCCCGACCTGACCCTGCCACAGCCCGCGGGGCAGCGCGGCACGGGGGGATGCAGCAAGGGGCAGCCTGTGCCCACGCTGCAGCTCAGTCTGTATGGGCAGTGTGCTGCATCTCTGCACAGGAGCGTGCACTGGCACATCCCTCTGCCTCTCGGGCTTCTCTGAAAATTGTAAAAACCAGGCACCGTGAGAAGGATTGGAGACTGAACGGCCAAGTTTTACCGTGTGCGTACAGCGGGTGTCAGCAGCTCCCTCCTCCCGCGACCCTCAGCAGAAGATCACTTCATCTGGACCTTTACAGAGACAAAGGTGCAGCTTGGCTATTTCAGTTCGTGCTGGTGTGGCCACTCCTTGATGTTGTTCATACAGGGATGAACTCATTTCCCTTGGCAGCCCTCCTGCAGGAGCACACTCAACCCACTTGCAGGCGCAGCGGGAGGCACTCAGAGGCCGGGCAGTGTTGACACAGGAAGCCTACAGCAAAAACTCAAAACAAAACAAAACCCACGCCCCAGCCCTCCCAGCCTCCTCCTCACTAATGCTTTGCCTTCCTAAGGCAGCTACCAGCAGTCTTCAGAGATGTTTTCCAGATGTTATCCTGCGTTCTGAACTGACTCCCTGTAAATCAACAATGGCCCCTGGGACTCAGACAGCTGCCTACCAGCCCTTCCTCAGCGCCCACAAACTCCCTCCTCTCTTTTTGACTCTGTGATTAGTTGAACAAACCAACTTTCCTACCTCTCTCAGAAGCCCACCACTTCCCAACCCACTTCCATTAGGTTTTCCCCTGTCCCTCCAGCCCAGCCACCACTCCCCACTTGGCCATGGCAGGGACAGCATCCCAGGAACCCCAGACAGCACCTCCGGTGCACCCACCCTGAGCTCCCAGGAACATCCATCCATCCATCCATCCATCCATCCATCCATCCATCCATCCCCCTGTGCCTCATGAGGGCAGCCAGCCCTGCAGAAAGCCCAGCAGTGTGAGATCCCAGGGGCAGAGACCAGGGGCAGCACAGACAGTATCTCTCTCCTGCTTGAGCCAGCAAAGCATTTGCCTGTGGGTGTTTACAGAATGAATGTAACATGACGTAAGGTCATGTTTTCAGGCTCTTTAGGAAACTCCAGCCACGTGCCACACTACCCTTAAATCTGCCATATTTCAACATGAACCATTTCTCTTTCTCCGATGTGATTTTTAAAATATTTATGTGTAGGAATGCGCCGAACTAAAATATAAATGAAATAAATTACAGTAGCATCATGGAAACAATAGACTAATTTAACATTTCAAAGCAAAAATATCTTATTTTTTTACCATATCTTTTTCAGAAAAATTGGCCAATATGTGCAGAAAGAGACCCCAAAATGTCATCTGTAACAGGTGACCTACAAAGCACCTGTAACAAGTGAACTACAAAGAGCACAACACATGCAGGAGAAATTTCTAAAAGTCTCCATGAAAAAATAACTAAAAAAAAGCTATTGAAGTAATAAGGTTTGGGGTATATAAATGCCATCATAATTCCTCCATATATCTATATATCCTATTTGTCTTAGAGTCTACCCCATACCTCTAGAAATACCCTAAAAATAGCAGGTTTGGGGAAGTTATCCATTCTGACCAGCACAACAGTATCACAGAAACCTTGTCTCACTCACTTTTAATTAATGTAAATGCCTGGAAATAGTCCAAATGGATAGGACAGGGTGACAGACCCCATGAAATCTCTCCATCTAAGAATGGTTTCTTTTTCATGTGGCAGACTGCAACACCTCCAGTGAACGGGCACAGAGCTCATCCCCAGGGAATGCTGCCCTGCACCCGTCAGTGCTCCAGCACAGAGAAAATTCTCTTTCTGGCCTCCTTACTCTGGAAATGACCCTGTCTGGAGGAGCTGCTTTCAGATGGTACCATGATGGTCCATGAACAGGACAGCACTGGCTACGCTTGCCTGGAAAATGAGTTTTTTTCTCAAAGATAGAACAAAGTTCCCCAAGAGGAGCTGCTTTCCAATGCAGATTCTGCAAGTTCTCTTTCATTTCAGTCTCTAAAAGGAATCTGAAAAAGATGTCTAAAAGACATCTGAAAATCTGATTATTTTCTGGGCTTTTCCTGGATTTAAAAACAAGACCAGAAACTCTTCTTATTTTTTAAATTTTCACTTTCAAGTGTCCTGGTTTCCAAATTTATTCTGCGCAGCTGCATTTCTTTCCTTCTCTAAGGAAGCCACACAGATAAACCCCTCAGCTTCACCTGCTTTTCTGCTGAGACCTAGAAAACCTCCTCAGCAAGAAAAACCACAGCCCCTTGTGCCCATCTACTGAGAGAGTGAAGGCACCAGGACTCCCTGCTCCCTGCCCTGATGAAGGTGAAGCACTGAGGGTGTCCTACAGCAGCTCCCAGCTCCCTCTCCCAGGTACCTGAGCACTACTCACAGCACTGCTCCTACCTGCAGCTCTTCCAAAGCCCTTTTGGGCACTAGGACCCCAGTGCACACAAGGATCCCAGCACTGTGAGCAGCCCAGCACTGCCCCTGCACCATGGAGTAAAGCACTTACAAACAGTTACGAAACAGCGGCTTCCGAGAGCTTCCCCGTCCAGCTTAGTTTGCATGAGTAACTTTCCACAATTAATACTGGTATTTCAATTAGCACTGAAACTCAGAGGAGTTGCAACATGCATGTGACACGTCACAGAGGATTACGGTATAAACATGACGCCCTTGGAGGCTGCAGAGGAGTGCCCACACACTGGAGTGGTTTGGCAGTTTATGGAGACCAGGACATTGCCCAACCATGTTCAGTAAAAGCCTAATTATAAGGTAAACAAAATACAACAAGGAAAATTCCTATAGCTTGCCTGTGCATACAAATTAATTTGGATTAAAGCAGAGTTTCGTTTATAAACAGCAGCAGCTATTTCCAAGCGATCTCAGCACTGAGCACCTTGTCCCCAAATGGTGGGGATGCTCTTCTGCAGTGAGCAGTGTGCTGTGTCTGAAGGAAATGCTGCCCGGGCAGCAGGAACCCACCCTGCACAGCAGAGATCACAGAGAGGGATGGGGAGGAATTAAGTCATCAGCAGCCTATACAGCACATTGATAGATGAGGAATTCCTACAGTCCTGTATTTTCCACTGCTCATGAAAGCTGACGGGTACACATAAAAAACCAGAAAAGGTTTAGGTTAAGGAACTGAGTGGTTAGTCAAGTTAGGTACATGTTTCAATTGATTTAGGATTATATTGAAGGATACATGGTGATACCCTGTGGCTCATTTTATCAAAAATACAGAGGAATTGGGATCCTATTTAACTGGAAATCCAGTATTTGCCATGACTGACGATGCATAAACTTGTTGCTCCAAACTTCCTGGAACAGAGCTATCCAGGGTCCTCCACTGGTAAGTGACCACAGGAGGCTGTAACCAGATGTACTGCTGGCTGCCATGGGGACAGCACTCACCTGGGTTTGCTCAGAGTGTGCACAATAGCATGAGAAGGACCAGGTTCCATCCTACCTCTTGTAAAAAAAGTACTTCAGTGGGAGCAGAACACACCAGCAGCCAGTGGTGAGGTAACTTCCTCAGCACGGAGCTGTCCCAAGACCAGCATACATCTCTCACAGAAGAAGTCCAAGCCTTTAGTCTGCTTACAAAATCTCACTTATCCAACTCCTTTTGTTTAAAGGACAGATTGCAAGAGGTGGAAAACTCTCCCCAGCTCATGGCGAGCCTGGACAAGCGGTGACAGGTCCCAGACAAGCATCCTCCTCGGGAAGCTCTTCCCAGGCAAAGATGAAGATGATGGTTGAAGATGATGGTGGTAATTAGGTGCAAGTATTGCCCAGTGACTTAAGTTCCTGTGCACTTACAGTACTGGCTAATGTCATCAAGTATTTCAATGACAGCAGGAAGAGGGGGGTTCTCACCAGGGCAGGACACCACAGCCTGTCACCAACCAGACAGGTGGCAGTGCCCCGGTGGGATGAGCTGTTACAGCCATCCCTGTGCAGCTGATGGCCCCCAGCACATCCAAAGGCACTGAGCCAGCACCAGCCTGGGATGTGAAGCCCAGCATCTTGCTTTGCTTTTGGTCTGCCAACTGCTTTCTGTGTGAGCTGCCAGTCCACAGCCCTGGCTGTTTCTGTGGCAGCAGGGACACCATGTCACAGCACTGCCCAGCTGCTCCCAAAGCCACTGCCAGCCATCCCCACAGGGCCAGAACCTGGAACAGAAGCACAGATACCAGCTCCCAAAACCCTGCCCCAATCCAAGTGCTCCCTCCTTGGGGCCAAAGACACAACAGGTCACCTCGAGGAGCAAGTGTTGGTGTCCCCAGCTATGTCAGTCTTCACACAGCTGTGATAAGGGGACAGGGAAGTGTAAATGGAGATCACAAAGGACCCTTGCAGTAAAATTGGGGAGCATCAGGGTGACTTTACTCAGCCAGGTGTGGCTACCTAGGTCAGAGTTAAATATAAGGTGAGTGCTCAGTGGTGCTCACTCTCGACAGCTTTTCAGCATCCTCATATAAATAAATGGCAAACTAAAGGTTGCATAGTGGTATTTAATAACCTCCTATGAGATTTTTCAGGCCCTTCCTGAGCTCATATAATCATTTAACCTCTGCAGTATCCTGTGGCAAGGAGTCCCACAGCTTAACTCCCTGTGAAAAGAGCCTCCACTCATTTTAGTGGACATTGAGGAGAGGCCCTTTTTACTGGGAAATTAAGAAAGGACAGTGAGACCAAAAGGCATTGGCAAATTAGAAAAGGAGAGGGCAGGGAAAAGGAATATGTAAAGAAACAAATGGGAAAAAGCATTACATCAGAGGAACACACAAGAAAGGGTATACAAACTGATTCAAAAATCAAACCTTAAATTTTCTAACAGAAGTGACATTGATGGGATAGAGCAAGAGGACTTACAAGCTGCTTCTGGTGTTCTTGCCCCCCTCTTTAAATTTCCAAGTACAAATGAAAAACCTTATGCCTTTTTAAAACAAAGCACTCCCTAATTTGTCACTTGAATGGCTGCCATTACTCTTTCTTAGACAATAAACCTTACCAGTATCAAATATTTCTAAAGATTTAGCTTTGTCAACAAGTTAGCTGGTTTGGGCCAGAAAGCAGATATTATCTATTCAATGCTTTATGGTCCCCAGCGCAGAAGCATTGTGCTGGTCACTCCCAGTTCCTGCTGCCTTCATCACTCCATTAGCCAGGGCTGGGAACTCTGTTCTGGGACAGCAGAGGCAACACTTCATATATCCCATCCTTGTTAACATGCTCAGTCACTTTGAGCTGATGTATTTCTCAAATGAAATAGAATATATGGCTGAAAAGGGAACTTTGTGTCCCTTCCAGTGCCTGCTCTGGAGCTTTGGAACCCAGCTCCTCCTTCAGTGCTTTTTCAAGTCCGAAGCTTTCCCTCTGCCATTGCTTCCATGCTGGAGCACCCCCTGTGAATTTATTTCAGGATTTATTTCATATTGGCAGAAAATGTTTATACCAAAATATGAGAAATCTCTCATGTGTCTTGTGTCTAAGCATCTTAAAGCTCATCTGCAAGGCAAATGGGCTTATACAGTGTCATACTATTATAAAGAAGTTATACATATGTAAATCCCTAAGCACTTTTGAAAAGTTCTCCCCTCTTCAGCTTCCTCTCACATCACAAAACTTTAGGCACAATTATGGTTAAGTTTGTTCTTGTGCAACTTTGAGCCTTTTAAGGCTACTGAAATCCCTTGAAATATTTATGTGGCTCAAGTGCTACTCAGAACAATTAGTTCACTGTGTTTCCTCCCTAATCAACATTTTCAATAGGGGAAAATAGTTCACATTACAGAGATCTATAACCATGGAAATTTATGAGCCATATGTGTATTGGCAAAGAAAAATATAAATCCTCTGAGGGTATTTCGTCTGCCAGCATTCCAACAAGATGCAGTTGGCAGGGTACAGAGTCAGAAACCACTCAAAAATAACTTGATCCTCACACCAGTTCCGTGAGGCACCCAGAGACCCCAGATGCCCTTTTTGACAGGCCAGGCTCCACTTGCTGGTTATCCCAAGGCACAGGCCACATCCCAGTCTCACTGCCTCACACTTCCTATGCATATTTTTAAGCATCTCAGGCTAGTAACTCGAGTCTATTCCAAATAGATAGCTTAGAAATCAATTAAACAAAAGTTTTGTGATTGAGACAGAATTATGAACCTACATTAACATCAATTAATGACCATAAAATATATAATTGACTGAAATAATTCAAGAAACAGAAAATGCTCTGAAATCTGATGCGATGATAGACCTAAATTCTAATTGAGAAAGCTAAATATAGATATATTTAAAGATCACTGACCTACTTAACAATTGCATTTTTGTTTTTTCTTCCCTCCACTACATCCCTCAACACAATTTCCAGTATATCTCACCATGCTGTACACAAGTTTGTGCTTGTGACCCCAAGACTCACTCACCATCCTCATGCTCCAGCAGAAGGCAAGTGCTCCATCAGCACTGTAAAACTAATGGTTACTTCTTAACTCTCAAGCTGAAATTGCCTTAATTTGTTTAACTGAAGTCTACGGGATAGGAACTACATGAATATACACATGCACAGATCTGGTTTTTCTTACAGAACCAAACTACTTGTGGAACAGAGAATATGTAAGCAAACATGCATAACCTACCTCCTTGGCCAAACAGAATATATTGCATTTTACCTTACAGACCCACTCAATCCTGGCAGCACAACCATCCCCGCTGCCAGCTGCTGCTTTAGAGCTCTGTGTGATCTGCTGCACTGACAGGCAGTCCCTACAAGTGCAATCAAACCTGTGATGTATGCAGAGCTCACCCCACAGCTCACAGCCTCCAGAGCTGCTCCAGGGACAGCAGCCACCCCGACAAACACCCCAAATCCTCTGGCAACTACACACTGTACAAACCATCCATCACATCCTCTCATATGGCAGCTTGGAAAACACCACCCATGATGCACTTTGGACTTGTAGGAAAAAAACTCTTTTTAGTCTCAAAAATGCTCACAGCACCCCTAGCCGAGCAAGCCTACTGCAGGCAACACATCGTTCACAGCCGACTAATGAGAAAATGGACCTGTGGGGACTGCGACTGCCCTCCCTGATTACCATGGGTGCACAAACCAGTCCTTCTTGCTCAGCACATCCACCCTGCGTTCGCAGCCTGTCAAACGGCAAAAGGACTCATATTGTGCTGTAGTGCCTGCAAAACCGCAGCGCCAGCACGGGCACGTGTGCGGGGCTACATTTCGTGCCTGCTTACACATCAACAAAACTATTGACTGCGCTGTGATTTCCAGAGCCCGGCCCCAGTGCTGTGCTGGGAGTGCGTGAACAGGACAGAGCTGTCCAGAACCACAGGCGCTGCTGCTGTTATTTACGGCTGCTGTGTTAGTGCTCAAAAGCCAGCACAGACCAGAGCAAGGGAACAGGCAACTCAAGCTTTTCAGGCAAGGTACAAAATCAAGTGTAATAGTTGAAAAAAGCAGGCAAATCTTGAGGCATGTATGTTCTTCAGGTATAAAACTACACCTCCATATAGAAGCACATGCTTAATAGAAAATTGTACTAAGTGTTGCGTTAGAGCAATCACTACCCCAAAAAGCTGCATCTACTTCAACTGCAATCACAGAGGGAATGGGACACACAAGCAGAGCAAACTCTGCACACAGGGACAACAGTGAATGCCTTTATGAAAGATTGTTTTGATTCAATTTACCTGTTTAGCCACATGCTTACAGTTACATGACCGTATGAACCTGGGCCAGACCCACTAACAAGAGAGATGTGAGATCAGTAAAAAACAGAGACAAGGATATGTTTAACAGTGCCTTTGTTACTTTTATCTAGGGCAATGTTTTGTGTGAAACCCGGTGTTAGACAGATAAGACTCCTCAGGGTCTGCCTGCATCAGGAACAAACCCCAAGTCCAGAACAAGTCATGTCATGGTACTGGTGCGTGCACATCTCGTGGGTTCACCCTGGCCCTGGTGGCCAGGAGATCCCAGACTGCACAGGTCCACACCATGGGGTACCAGAGAGTTCCTCCTCAGGATCTGTGTCAAGGAAGAGGCAATGCAGCCACACTAAAATGTTTAAGAACAAATTTGATTAGAACCCCAGACCCCAACTGTACCAGTCTAGTGAGTGTCCGTCAAAACCACCTTGTCCCCATGGAGTTGTGATAAATGCTGAGACAGTTCTACACTACCTTTGTTTCTTATTTTATTCCTCTGGGATGTTTTCGAGGTGAGGTTTGTCTACCTGAAAAGCCTGAGGGATGGGAGGGTGGGAAAGGTGAGCATGTGAAAAACTGACAGTGCAGACAGCAGCATGGTGACATCACGATACTGGGATGCTGCTGGCAGTGCCTGGGCAGGAGCTCTGCCAGACTCAGCCTGAACTGGGTTCCAGCAGGGAGTTTCTGTCCTGAAGTCCCTGCTACTGTGGGTCAAAGACACTGCAGTGTATCACACATCCCCAGGGACAGAGACCTTTTTTGTCTAAGCCTACAGGGAGAAAAGACAAAATCAATTTTAAAAAAATAATGTATCAGAAAACAGTGGAAGTACACAAATATTTAAGTATATTAAGATACTCTTTCTACTCTAGGACTGGTGTCCTAAACATCAGTGAGAATAATTTCTAGGACTGACACAGTTCCCAGGATAGGGCAAAACTCCCCTTCAGCACAGAAAAAAAAATAACATGTTCATTCAGAAACTGAGACCTGTGTAAAATTCAAACACTTTCTGTAACACCATATAGCAGAAAATCAATATTCACTCTATTTACTCTCTCCCCTACCAGTAAAATGAAAAACCCTCCACTTGAAATAGTTTGAAATAACTTTAAGGACTCCTCCTATCATTCTCCATCGCAAAGAGGCTCCATGAAAATGCTATCACCACATTTCATAATTCCCATTCCTAGATTTTCTCCAAATATTGGAGAAAACAAAGTCACAGTCTTCACAGCTGAGTAAATTTTGCCTTTCCTGGCTGTGGTCAGCAGAGCTCCTGTTCTGGACCTGCCACTGCACAGACAGGCACTGCCTTGATGAGCTGGGTGAGAAGATCCAAATCACTTATTTAATTATGTATTTACACTTCAGTAACAGGTATAAATTTTGTTAGCAGGAAATTCTTTGACATTGTTTTGTGGCAGTTTCATTTACCCTTTTAAGTAGTTGTCAAGAAGTTGCAATAATGACGATAACTTATTTTATCAAGTAACTGATGTAACTGAAAACAAGCAAATGCCTTTGACCAGCCTTCTGAAATCATTTCATGAAGGGAAAGCCAGCAGACAATAAGCACTGGGAAGGAGGAGCTCATAAAACAATATAGTCCATTTTGCCAGAGGGCCTCCATCAGCGTGACTGGCTGTGCAATGTAAACAAACCAAACATTAAACCAGGACTGACATAAAAAGAAAATTCCTCCCCCACTGGACAGGCAAGATTAAGTGTTAATTTCCTGGACACAGTCTACTCTTTGTCTGGGCATTCTCTTAAATAGCAAGTGGCAGAGAATTTGAAACCTTGGGAAAAGCAGTGCTCCTGGAAAACTTTTAAGATGCAGAGCTGTGCCTGAAGGAACTCAGTGGGACTCCCCATGGCAGAGAATTCACCACCCCTCCCACTCTGCCCAAAACCAGCACTGGGAAGACAAGGTGAACATCAGATGCTGAATGGGCTCCTTATCCCAACAGTCAGCTGGATAACCAGTCTTTTGGAAGCAGAAGTTCCCACTCCAACTCTCAGCAATTCTGTTTTGGTTTTGCTGTTAGTCACCACGATCTGCAGCTGCAGCAGGCAGCTGTGTCTCCACTGGCAGCCTGTCCTCCACCATGGGACGAGTACACCGTGGTTGATGTGACAAGTGGCTGAGCAGGACAGACACCCTTTGCTCGAGGCTCTGCCAGCAGTGTGGGAGCTCTCCCCACGCTGGCCACGCTCCACTGGGGCCTCACGGCTGCAGCACCATCAGTGCCCCATCCAGCCTGGCTCCCCACCCCAGCTCCCAGGCAGTCCTCCGGGCTTTGGCCCACAAGCTCCCACCTGGAGTAACACCAGCATCCTCTTTGCTTCCCTCCTCGGGATCAGCCTTAGCTCTTAATGCTCTGCTGCTTCCCCAGTCATGTGCTGCTCATGGGGCATGGCAAAGGACCAGCATGGTTTAATATTCAAGAGAAACTACCAGGTCAAGGTTCTCCGTTTTCCTTGGCGCCGCACAAAGCGCTCTGTGATCAGATCAGGCACGGAGCCATCGGGGTGAGGAGCGTGTGGCACGCACAGGCCGGCTCGCTTTTTCCAGAGAAAGGTAATAGAGCCCTCCCTTGCAGCTCAAACCCCCCGGGGATTTAACTGCAGGTTGGTTTGTTCTCTCTGTGCCTTCGCCCCTCCGCTATCTGATCACAGGGAGGCTGCAGCTCAAGCCCTGGTTTACCTTCCCAGATCCCACTGCTAGGCAGGAAGTGTGGTCACAGGCCATCGATTATTGCCCAAACAGCTGGGCAAGCACCCAAAGGCCAAATTCATAACTGCTGTCCTTGAAACACCCTAGTATTTAAACATCTGTTGAGACCTTGACCCTGTCACCAGCTCCTCCCTGCAGAAACACACTATTCAAGGCAAGCAGAGCCTAACGCTCACACCATGGGTCAAAAACTTAATGTTCATTTTCTTTAGACTACTATTCAGGTTCCAAATTGCATTAATAATGCAAGAACCTCAATGCGAGTGTCATTACGCCCAAGATAATCATTATTTTAAAGAGATGTCATAGATTACTTTGTTTTATATATATCTATCTATCTATATTTGAAATCGACCCAATGAAAAAAGCTGCTGTGCAAAGCAACAGCAAATAAGGAACCAGCAAAGCTCTGAAATCAATCATTAGGATTGTAGCACCGGAGGAATCACACGGATGAAGCTGATTTGAGTGAAGCAGGAGGGGTTTCCAGGCTGTTGAAGCCCTGTCCATTAGTGCCAGGTCAGGCTCCCGGGCAGCACCCACGCCCCATATCTACCTCGAAGCACTACAGCCAAGCCTGGGCAGATGCGATTTGACTCACATTGTATTTTACAGCTTCCCTCGGGGCGGGGGGTGGGGCAAACAACAGAAACACCACTTAAGTGTACTCCACATGCCCCAAAAATGACAGAAACGAAAGCTAAGTGAGTGTCTTCCTGCACAGTGCAGAGACAAAGAAAGCGTCAGTTCGCTTCCTCTCCCGGCTGCCACCAAGGCGGGGACGATGCTCCGAGGTGTCACCTCCTGTCACAAGGGGATTCCATCTCTGCATCTTCTCTACCTTAGTCTTCTTAGCAACTAGCTGAGGTGGGGGGGAAAGCCAAATCTCTGCAGAAAGTGATCTCGCTTTGACAAAACGCGAGAGGCACCTGTTTATTCTCAGGAAGGGGAGGCTGCAAGGAGCGAGGGTGAGCAGGGCGAGCTCCGGGGCTGGCTGCTCACCCCGCACTCGCTGCCGCCATCAGGCTCTCCTGCTAACGTGGGGCGCATCACGCCAGCCACAGCCACACACGTCATGAAAAGGAGAACGGGCACGAAGACAAATCCTGAAAGCGCTGCCTCGCCAGCTGAGGTTTGCTCAGAGGAGTACAATTGCAGCAGTGAGAGCAGGCAGCGGAGCGAGGCGAGGCTGCTGCAGCCGGGCTAAGTTACCCCGCAGCCCCCGGGAGCATCCGGAGCGGCAGCGGGGAGCGGAAACGAGCCGCAATCAGTGCGGGAGGGGGAGGAAATAAAGATTAGTGATCTGTCCAGGGAGTTGCCTCAAAAACGAGGAAAAGACACACTGAAAGAAGGAAGCAGAACAATTGCCTCTACCCTGCTCTGAGAGCAAAGGCAAAGCAGTTAGTCAGATGAACACTTTCTATTTTTGATTTTATCTGAACTGTGCTGGGGAGTGACACATCATGCAAACCCAAACCACCTCTCTGCACCTCTCCCTTCTTTACAGTGCTTCAGCTGGATTTTTTTTTTTTTAGTTTTCCAACATCAACCTGTTGCAAAAAGCAGGATTTGAGTTTCTAAAACTGTTGTGCAGAAAGAAAAACAAACATTTCATTCCTTTTTTTTTTTTTTTTTTTGCCTCTTCAAAGACTGCCACCCCTCTGCTGTTCCCAGCCCTCCGGCCCCCAGGAGATGGCAGGTCCCAGCCCCAGGGAAGGGATGTGATCCCCACTCATCGTTCCCCTTGATGGGGAGTTGATGAGATTTACACTTTTCAAACTCAATTCCTCTCCTTAGTGTCTGGCAGAAACCTTCCAGATGAGGGGCAGATTAACCAACAGCTCTCACCACCAACACCCAGAATAATTATCAACCTAGACTTGAATAGTTACAACATCAATAAATTTTGCTAATGATGATCACCATCAGTCTTTTCCCAAGTTTCAAGCAGTTACTATCAATCCCTGCCAAGTCTACTCCATGCTCAGGGATTCAAAAATGGTTCCTTATAGAAACTTGAGACAAGAATAGACAAAAAGGTGCAATAAGTAACAGCTTTCACCCTGAAGACACCCCAGCCACAAGAGTCCCCAACCCCATCTGCACCCCACAGCCCATTCCGAGTGAAATGGAAGCAGGCGAAGGATTTATTTACTTCTGTTACTGTCAGGCCTGACACCAAGAACAACGATAGCACAGCCTGCTGGTCCTATCACCTAGAAAGAGCCACACACGCCACATTTCCTCCCAGGAACCACATGTGGTGTGGTGCACGAACAGGGTCTGGCAGTTTGCTGTAAGGGAGCTCTACTGGCGGCAGGTACATTCATGTTCGTGGTGGGTTTCATTCTTTAACTGAACATAAAAGCTGGATTCACCCAGAGGACAGCACTACCCAGAAAGCAACAGTTGTAAGAGAAGACAGAAGGCAGCATTACCTGGCCTTAGCTGGCTAATTTCAAATTACTTGCAGATAAACACTTCTGTGTTTACATGCATGTAAGTAAAGGAGGAGATGGTGCTGGTCAAAGTATTTACAAGCACAGTGCCAGAAGCTCAGGGCAGTGCAGGGGGTAGCTGTAGCCAGAGGTGCCCTGAACACGGGGGGACAGAGCAGCAGCACAACCACGCACTCGGTTATGTCAAACGTGGGTGTCACAGCACACATGGGGCCGTGGGATGAGCTCCTGCCTCAGCTCTGCCCCTGCAAAGGGCCACTTGGAAGAAACGTGTTTTCTCTGCTTTACACCCCCACGTAGAATTTGAAAATAAACCCCATTGTCAGAGAACAGGCTCATCTTTCCTGCAGTTTCTTTGGCACACACAACTTTTTTCCTGTAAACACCCAAAGCCTTCGTATAAGTTGGGGCTTTTTTTAACGTTTTTGCTACATGTTAAGCCTCTTTAGATTTAGTGAGATACTAAGATGTATTTGTGAAAGCCCAAGCCCTCTGCAGCTACATTCACAGGCCTTGCTGTCTTCCATTATTAATAACCAACAGAAGGAAAGAAAATATGTTTGCCAAACATAAGATAATAGCCAGAAAGTAAAGGTTAACAGCAGTCAAAAAACCCCTTTCAATCTCACAAAAATTAATGACTAGCAGGGTCACATCAAAGCAGCCTAGAAGTTTACTGAGACTTTCTAAGAAATCAAATCTAGCACCACAAAAGGTTTTGCAAACATTTCTCAGAAGTAGCTCGACAGTTCCAGCAAAAACAGCATCAGAAAAGAGTTCCAAATCCCCTTCTTGAAAGCCAAATTCAGAGGCACAGATCCAAAAATCAGCGTCAGAGGCTCCTCTACAAGAGCAAGAAGTGACACGCACACACATCCAGCATGCCGAGGGAACACGAAATAAGGGTTGCTTCTCCTGTTTCTTTGCTTTCCCCGTTTTCCTGAACAGAAGTGCTGACTGTAGGAGCGGGCAGTTCACGCTACAGCAACAGAGTCTTTAGCAAGGCTCCGAGTTCTGCAGTGCCCCTCTGAGCAACCAGTGCTGTGAGTCCTTTATCTTCCTACTGGTTGAAAGCTCTTGTTTAGCACTCTTTGTCTCGCTCGTCATGTGTAAAACAAGCGATTCTCAGAGTAACAATGTCACATCCCCAGTTCCAAAGTGCAACAAAAAGGCAAAAGTTAAAACAAACAAGCATAGAAAGAAACAAAGAAACAAGCAAAACAAAACAAAAGAAACTCGCCCTAATCTCGGAAGCGAAAGAAATCCACCTCCCCGGAGGAGGCGAGCGCGGTCCCGGACACCTCTCGGGTGCTCTCCAAGCCCGCTCCCCCCGGGCCGGCCACCCGACCTCCCAAAGGATGTTCCGTCCTCGCCCCCCGGGAGAGACCCCGCTCACCTGGGCTGGGCAGGGCAGGGCTGGGCTGGCCAGGGCGGGCTGGCGGCCCGGCTCAGCTGGGCAGCAGGGGCAGGGCAGGACGGGCAGGGCAGGACGGGCTGGCGGCGGCCGCGCTGCCCGGGCTGGTGTCGGGCTGGCCCCGGCGCGCTGTGCCGAGGGAGGAGCGGGCTGGCCCCGCTCCGCTCCGCCCCGCCCCGCCCCGCCCCGCCCCGCTCCGCTCCGCCCCGCCCCGCTCCGCTCCGCCCCGCCCCGCTCCGCCCCGCCCCGCCCCGCCCCGCCCCGCCCCGCCCCGCCCCGCTCCGCTCCGCCCCGCTCCGCCCCGCTCCGCTCCGCCCCGCCCCGCCCCGCTCCGCCCCGCTCCGCTCCGCCCCGCTCCGCCCCGCCCCGCTCCGCCCCGCCCCGCCCCGCCCCGCCCCGCCCCGCCCCGCCCCGCTCCGCCCCGCCCCGCCCCGCCCCGCCCCGCCCCGCTCCGCCCCGCCCCGCCCCGCCCCGCCCCGCCCCGCTCCGCCCCGCCCCGCCCCGCCCCGCTCCGCCCCGCCCCGCTCCGCTCCGCCCCGCTCCGCTCCGCCCCGCCCCGCCCCGCCCCGCTCCGCCCCGCTCCGCCCCGCCCCGCTCCGCCCCGCCCCGCCCCGCTCCGCCCCGCCCCGCCCCGCCCCGCTCCGCCCCGCCCCGCCCCGCCCCGCCCCGCCCCGCCCCGCCCCGCCCCGCTCCGCCCCGCCCCGCTCCGCCCCGCTCCGCCCCGCTCCGCCCCGCTCCGCCCCGCCCCGCTCCGCCCCGCCCCGCCCCGCCCCGCCCCGCCCCGCCCCGCCCCGCCCCGCCCCGCCCCGCCCCGCTCCGCCCCGCCCCGCCCCGCCCCGCTCCGCTCCGCCCCGCCCCGCTCCGCCCCGCTCCGCCCCGCTCCGCCCCGCTCCGCCCCGCCCCGCCCCGCCCCGCCCCGCCCCGCCCCGCCCCGCTCCGCTCCGCCCCGCCCCGCCCCGCCCCGCCCCGCTCCGCTCCGCCCCGCCCCGCTCCGCTCCGCCCCGCCCCGCTCCGCTCCGCCCCGCTCCGCTCCGCCCCGCTCCGCCCCGCTCCGCCCCGCCCCGCCCCGCCCCGCCCCGCCCCGCTCCGCCCCGCCCCGCCCCGCCCCGCCCCGCCCCGCCCCGCTCCGCTCCGCTCCGCCCCGCCCCGCCCCGCTCCGCCCCGCTCCGCTCCGCCCCGCCCCGCCCCGCTCCGCCCCGCCCCGCCCCGCCCCGCCCCGCCCCGCCCCGCTCCGCCCCGCTCCGCTCCGCCCCGCTCCGCCCCGCCCCGCCCCGCCCCGCCCCGCCCCGCCCCGCCCCGCCCCGCTCCGCCCCGCCCCGCTCCGCTCCGCCCCGCCCCGCCCCGCCCCGCCCCGCCGGGGACATCTGGCTCGGCCAACAGCGCCTCAACTTGTCCGGGATGCTGCGGCCCCGAGAACGCCTGCCCGAAAATACAATTACAAGAGCCGAGTGGAAATGGTCTAAGGAAAGGACGGCACGGCCAGAGAGCTCAGTAAAACCAGGGGAAGTTACAGATGAATAGTTCTGGAAAAACTTCCCGAATGTTGCAATGAGGATGAGGAACGGGGCTGTGGTGTGCTCTGTACCGTCATCATTTGGATGTGTCTGGCGTCTCCTGCCTGAGCCAGAGCTGTCACACAGGGCCTGGGGTGGCAGCTGCAGCAGGACAAGTGATGGCACAGTCCAGGGCAGCAGTGACAACAGGCTCCCAGTTAACGGCCACAGACTTTACTGGGAAACATCACTGACAGGTCTTGGGGCAAAGTGCGCTGTCTTCATCCAGCATCCAGTTTTAGCAATGCTTTCGTTTGTGCATAATTTTCCTAGCTGATAATAACCCACCGTATTTTAAAGGTGGTTTTACAAAAAGAGATTAGAAACTGAATCCTTTCTAGCTCTTTTCCACCTGTAGATACCAGACAAAGCATGTCCTCATGTCATTACAAGGGTAAGACTCAGGAGACAGAGGTATACACTCTTTTAGCCAGCCATAATCACACAAGAAACAGCACTGAACGATTTGTGATAAAACTGCCACACACAGGTCTTAGCAGGGCATTTTATTTCTGTTCCTTGAGGAAAAGCAAACAGAATACCCATGACAGAGTGTGTGTGATCTGAGACAGGGCATCTAGAAAAGGTCTAACAATATGCACCAAGCAGTTTCCTATGTCAACCACATGGTTGTCTTGCAAAGTACTTTACCTCTCCATCCCATCCTGTTCCACACAAGATCTTACCTCTTTCTAAGATACAGTTACAGGACTGATGACTTCTTTTGCTTAAAATATTAATTAAAGCTACAATTAAATATTTATTCCTGGAAATCTTTTCTGCTTTGTTTTGTGCACCAAAACTGCTTGTTCCAAGGTGGAGGAGGATGAACACACTACATGAGCAAGCACTGTTCAGAGCAGTCCCTCCAGTCACACAGTCTGGGATTACAGCTGTGCTTTCCTCGAAGGTTCGGCACTCCTGAGTCATCCCTCTTCCTTCCCTCTCTGCTTCCCAAGCAGAAATGCACAGCCCTTGGGAGATCCATGGCAATGGATGCCCACAGCCTCAGGCTGGTTTTCAATGCCAGACGCGGGGTTTGAGGGACCCTCCCTGTGAGAGTGTGTGTTTGTGTGCGTGTGTGTGTGTGTACCCCCAGCTCCCACAGTTAGGAAATGGGATTTTGCCTGCCTCCTTTTTTCAACAACTGCCCGAGACAGGAGAGGTTCCAGCTTCCCCCAAACTCCAGCTTGTCTCTCTCTCTTCTCCTTTCTGTCAGTACAATTACTGACGATCAGTTAATCATTTCCAGCCCACGTGCCTACCTTGCTCCTTCTGTCCCTGGTGTGGGGTGGCCGGCAGCGGGGCAGCTCCTTCCCAGGATGCAGACAGGGCTGGGAATCTTCCCTACGGCCGATGCTTCTTGGGCTGGGCCAGCAAGGGACACCTCACAGCTCGGAGGAGGGCAGGAGGAGGTCCAGAGCTGCAGGACTCGTCTGCCTCTCTCCTTTCCTGCTGGATGATCCCCTGCTTACTCAGACACAGCTCTGGGCTGTTGCAGGGACTGAGCACTCTCCTCAGCAGTCCTGACAGGGAAAAAAAACTCAGAAGGATTTCTTGATAGCATAGCATCCTTATACCCCTTTTCATTCATTTAAAGTATCCAAAGTGCAATTACTTACACAATTTGAGTCAAGGAAATGAGTGTGTAGGGGGAAAATGTATCAGGTAATGTGATTCATTAGTAGTGGTGGGTGATACACGTCCCTGTGCAGCAGCAAGGATGAGATGGCTTGAACAGCTCTTAAATAATTAGATGGGTGCTTCTTGTCAACATAGGGCGAATAATGCCCAGCTCTATTAGAAAGGCATGAACTTACCTAAGATTGCTCCACACATTACAAAGGCAATCCTCATTTCCAGTTCCGGACTATTTTTCAGAACTATTTAATCTAAAAGATATTGTTGGCACAAGCACAGAGAGTGTAGGCTGGTCATGAATGGACTGTGCCTGGAAATTAGAAATAGGCTCTTAAAGATTAGAGCAATAAGATTGTAAGAGAGAATAATAGGAGGAAAATACCCTTAAGTCCTTGAATATGTGGCATATTAAGTATGCTTCAGTCCAGAGTGCTCTACTGCACTTCATGTTCTCATGTCCAGTCCCCATACTGGCTGGAAACCCACCAGTGTGCCAGCCACAAAGAGTGGGATCTGCCTTTCACTTAAGGCTGTTTACTATATAATGGGATACACTCATTCTATTTTACCAGATCAATTTTTTCCTACCAGGCATCTGACAAGCTATTGTGTGCTCTCAATATCTTAATCATCTGTAATTTTGAATCATGCTTCAGATGAGCTCTGTTCAGTTTGCAAAGCGTAGGAACTGAGGACGTCTTTGCTGTTCTCACAAAAATCATAGCAGCAAGACCCAGAGGAAAAAAAATGGTCATAAAGAAAAGAATCTCATGCTGTGGTTAGGGTTAAAATTCAATTCATGTTAGCTAAAGGTACAAATAACCTTGCAAATACTTTACAGAGATTTGAAATAATAAAAACAAAGCCCCAAATTGCCATTTAGTCATCAATAACACAGTGTACTAAAAGTAGCACTAACACAACCTTCTTAACAAGGATTTAACAAACATCTTTCCACCTTTCCCTCAGGGAAGGATCTAGCCCCCAAACTTAGTTATCGAATCCAGAGCACTCTTAATAGCAGGGTGAGAAATTAGTTCTGGAGCCCCACAGCCAAGCTTGGGACACTATGTCATGGACAAGAAGTAGGTCAGCTCCAGGTTGTAATCACCTCCCATTTTGTCATCCTGGAAGGTGTAGCAAAACCCTACCAAACAGGTATTGCTTAACTCCTAATCTGGCCAGCTGGCTATGTCATTTGGCTACTGAAACAGTGAGAGCTGGCATGAGCTTGCCTTGAGCAGGGGTATCTTCTTATGTTCCTTTTTTCTTTTCTTGCACTAAAACAGTTCCAGGTTCTTTATTAGGAAACAAGGGACTCCATACCAGTGCAGAAGTCATCAGGGAGCAGCTTGGCAGGAGGCACAATCCATCCAGTCGCTGCAGATTATTTTTTCTCTTTGCTAGGTTTTTTTCAGGTTCCACTCCTTCTAAAGAAAGATTATGTTTATCATGAGCAGAGGAATCTTTTGATGCATCAGTCAGAAGCTACACAGCTACCAAAGATTTTAAGGTCAGTCAGGCTGTCTCTCTCTTGGTCCTGATACAGTCACCTAATATTCAGCTCTCAAACCTGATTTTTCAGATCGTTTGTCTTCAAAGTCAAAAGGATAAGTTTTTTACTTCAGGAAAAATAACATCTATGGATTGTGCTGAAGTAGAAACACAGAAAAGCTGAGCTTTTCAGCAAGGTAAACTCCAGGAAAATTGGGGTGTTTTAAGACCATATGTCTTGTCTATTTGGTGTTTTTACTTCACATGCCATAGGCTTCCTTAAAATAACCCAAACCCATTCTATTAGAAAAACACCACCTTAAAGAAGAACAGTTTCTCTGTAATTTACTTTTGTTAATATTGACTGCCTGTCAGAAATAAAATACTGTTCCCTGCTCCCTGCTCTTCAGCTGCCGTCTTCTACCCCTTCCTTCTGTTGTTTGTGTTTACTCTAAGTCATTATCACCAGTTGCCTCATTGGCCACTCTGCTTGCTCTGTGGAGACTCACATCCTTCAGCCTCTGCCCTTCCTGAAAGCTTCACCTGCGCTTCCAGTCACCCCTGGCAAACTCAGCATTGCCTCCACCATCAGGCCTGTCTGCTATGAACTCTCCATGAGATGCCAAGCAGCTTCCTTTCCGTCCTGTTCTGAGATCCACGGGGTTTGCATTATGCATGCAGGAGGGTCAAGCCGGGAACTGATAGGCAAAGGGCATTAACATTTGAAGATAAGATGCAGCATCACAGCTGAAGTTTCCTTTCCAGGTACAAAGTGTTACCAAGGGGTTAATCTACATGTGCAGTGCAAGGCACAGAGCAACCATGAGCGCTGAGGAGTGGGGAACCTCCTGAGTATACACACTGTGCACAGCACTGAATCAGGCAGCTCTTTTTGGAATACAAAATATAGAAGCAGCTGCTCAACAAACTTATTGCTATGGCCTTCATACAAGTTTCCAACTTTGAACTGGAGCAAAGATCAAACTGACTCATATTTTACTAATTCTGACAGATCTCATGATCCAAAGATGGCAGCTAGTTAACCAGTCAGACTGCTGAGCCACTCTTTGACAAAAGTGCATATATATAATGTTGTGTTATCTGCAGCCATTTAAATACGTTTGTTTTACCACACACTGGATGATAATATTCAGAATTCACAATGATGAAGAATGATGATGCTAATGATCACATAATTTATAATGATGACATGCTGATAGCTAATTATAGGGAAAAAAAGAAGAAAATAAAATGGCAGCTTTGCTCTGTCCAAATGAACACACAGCAAAATCTTTATGGTGAAAAAGAGCCTAGAAAACAATCCTGTCCCACATGTGGCTTAGGTTGTTGTGACTTGCCTCGAGAGATGGCAACTGCCTGGAGAGAAACCACCAACACAGAGCACGTAACCAGCAGCATCCCTTGAACCTGTGGCAGCTGCAGCTGCTGGGAGCTCAATACAAAGGCTGGACATTTCCATGTTTCTTCTTCCCTCACTACCTGTCCATCTTCAGATTGTGTACTGTTGTCTTCTTCCCCCAGTCTGTCTGTTCTGTTTAGATCCCAAACTGCACAGAGAGGTCACGTCTGTGCTTAAACTGTACATGCTGCAAAGAGCTCTGTTCGTTATCAGTGGATACTCTGTCATAGCTGGGATTAAACTGATACAGATATTTTGGTAAAAGACTGGCTCTTATTAGCAATATGAATTGACTGGACAAATAGATTCTTCCAAAACACTTGTAAATGCAACATACCACACAGCAAGAAAAATTACCAGGTGGAGTTTTTTTCTTGAAAAAAGGATTAGATGGAACTCCCCATGGTGCTAGAACTATTAAGTGAATGAAAACAGAGATGGAAAATAATACCATGGAGAGAGATGAGTACAAGGCTCCAATGTCCCAGCATCCAGAAGATTCTGTGCACTCTCATTTCCAGAAGTTTGGAGCAGAAACCGCAGTCACAGTCCATGTAACAAGATGCTATTTCCTGTGTTAGTGATCATTGTGATACATGGGTTAGAAAATTTGTGTTTGTTTAATTTTAGGCAACAATCCCATCAGCATTTTCACTCCCACGCCAGGGAGGGAGAAATGCATTCTCTTGGCTACATTTCTTAATGTATGGTTACTTGTTTCAATCTACAAAACACAATTAAAGGCAGAATCTCTGTCCATTTTTTCTCTTAAAAAACACTGGCTATTAAATCTCATGCACACATTACTTCAAGTCTTCTGCAAATTGACAACAACAAGTTAGATCTGGCAAAACAAGGGTGTTTTCACAGGCTGGCAAGCCTGCCACTCTTGAAAGCCTACCAGGTTTAAATATTTAATGATCAGTCATGGCATTCATTGTCCTAATAAATTCTTTTTTTAGATACGAGTCTGAGGAGTCTCAGAAAGTGCAATCAGGCTGTGCTGGAGACCTGTAGAGGCTTCTCACACCAAACAGTCAGTAGCTACACTTGCTAGGAAAAGAGATGGGAAGGCAGAATTCTCTGCCCTGTTCCGTTAGATTGATGCCATAAAAAGGGCAGATTGCCTTGAGATAAATTGGCATCACAAAGCCTTTTCTTTATATCCTTCATGTTCGTGGCATTTTTTACTTAGAATTAAATGAAATGGAAACTTTTACAATGTTGAAATAAGGAAAATTCTTTCTTGGAAGGCAGTGGACAGATGTAAGCTCCTCCCATGCAGAAGAACTGTGCAGCGGGTGCATGTGAACACAGACATGGGTTGGGTTCAGCCAGGCAGTGGGGCACACCATTTGGTTTAGAACCCCATGGAGCACTTGTGGGGCTGAAGGAATATAAGAAATAAAACTGACAAATAGTCAGAAAAGAGTGTCTGAAGTCATCTTTTGGAAAGAATTGAGGTACTTTCAGCCAAATGCTCCTCCTTCTCTGATTGGGGTTTCTAACCCTCCCTCCCTTCAGGAGCTAAATATTTACCCCATTCCTTTCTGCAAAACCATAGCCAGAGGGGGATTGGTGCTTTTCCCCTTTTTTAGTAGCTGAAGGGTCAGGATGCTTAATGTCCTGAGCTATCCCAATGAGTGTGGGAACCTCCAGCAAAGGCAGTTCTTAGGGAAAACAAGACTTCTCCAGGGTCTCTCAACTGGTCTCTGTTCGGCACAAATGTACAAATCATCTGAGATGGGCCTTGAGTACTGGCCTCTCCTCATCCAGAAGATTCCTCTCATCAGTAGATGATCCTGTAACTCCTTCACAACTGGATTAATAAACTTTGGACTGTCCTTAGCAAAAAGAACTGCATTGACTGAGAGCTGAGACCACACAGATCCACAAGAGATACACATTCCAGATGTAGACTCAGACCAATTCAGATGGAAGAACAGACTAAACCCCACTCCCTCAATATCTTTGGTGAAGTGCTGAGTGTTATGACATCTTGCATTGCGGAGAATAGTTCTTGGGAAATTATTTTGCTCTAAGTGAAGCCAATAATAAAATGTCTGTTGTTTCCCAATGAGATCCAGGCAAGGCACACAGTGCATTCAGCTCCTAGAGAAAGAAATGTGTGAAGATGGACACATTACCAGATAATAGTGCTCCCTACCCTGGCATTTCTCTTACAGACCCATGGACAGAAGTTGAACTGTGAGAGTTCATTAGCACCCTTCCTTTGGGCCCAGGGTTTTATACCCTGCATTTGATGCTTAGATGATGATGCACCATGAATACTCATGTCTAAACAACAGAAATCAAAACTGGTTTGAAAGAGATGTCGTGAGAATTCTGGTTTGCAGGAAAAAGAGAATGGTGTCTACAAGGATAAAAATCTCTCCTTTCAGAGCAACAGGATTGATCTGGCTTGTTAAACCCACCCAATAAACAGTGGTGCTGTTGTTTTTTTAACTGCAGTTTGTCCTTATGAAAGAAGCTTGTTTATGCTTTCCACAACGTTCACAAGTTCCTTTTATGGCACTTCATATTTCTCTACTGCACAACTGAATAGAGATTAGGAAAAAATGTTGCTGTGCTCTATTTCAAAGGGCTGTACAATAATGACAACTGTACTGTCCTTTGCATTAAGTCCAGGACAGCCACAACTGATGGCATCTTGCAAAGAGATCAATAGGATGAGCTGGTAAAGGTGAACATGCTTAAATATGATTGCACAATTCCCAGAGAGTACTTTTACAGATCAGATCCCTGGCAAGAAAGTAGTCATTAGTGTATTGAGGTGAAAAATGCATGGGAATATTTTCACTCATTCTCTTGCAGAACTTCACACTTCTCCATTTAAACTGCTGCTGCATTCCACCTCGAAGGAAATCCCTCCAAACTTATAAAGGGGGTCCCAATACAACAAATTATTTAATCCTGTCAGTCGATATTTAGTTGAATGCACAGGAACTGCACTGAGTGGGTAGAGACGTGCTCACTCTGTATTTTATATTGACAGAAACATTCACGTAAGGTACAGGCAAACATAAACAATCCTTGACTCCAGGAATTCAATGTACTTTCTGCAACTCTGTGTGCAAGATAAGACCAAACACTGACAAAGAACTTGACAATTGAAAAACTGAATAAAAATTGTTCATCTAATTTTGAATCTTCATCAGGAGCTCAAATATCAGAAAAACTGCTCAAAAATGCGTGCGTGTGGAAGAGTCAAGGACAGGTCAAATCCTCTGTACAGATTTGAAGGAGTAAGGGAGTAAATGTATTAAGTCAACAAGTAAATGAGATTTAAAATCTTCAGGCAGTGCCATGTCCTTTGGATGGATGTGTATTGAGGCTCCCCGCAGTCATTCTGGGGGAAGGGTCTAGAACCAGGGTGAGGCTGCTGTGGCTCCTGCAGGAAACTGCTGAGTTCCTTGTGCTGGTGCCTGCAAAGGCACTCACTAAATTCCACCGTGTCACTGTGACCTTGTTTGTGCAGGAGCTGTGGCAGCAGCAATGAGCCTCCAGAACATTCTGCAGCAGAGAGGAGTTGCAGTTATCCTCAGCTCTGATTAGCCATGGCTGTGGAGATGTTACACGCATCACATTTCCCAGCAGTGACCCCGCTCCCGTCACCAAGAGGAAATGCTTCCCAGCCCTTTTGTTTCAAACAAAGCAAACAGGAAATACTCAGCTACCTTGCTCCCAGTCTTTCACCATCCATTTCACTGCTTCCTGCCTCTATCTATTTTGGGAGAGAAGTGTTTAAGAAAATTGCCTCTTCCACAGTTCAGGTTTCGCTTACAGAGGCAGACTGAGCCTTCAGTGTCTCACTGGGTGGGGACAGGGCAGGAGCAAAAGGAGGATGAAACCAGGACTGCTCACAACATCTGCTTCTTTTAGTTTTAGCCTTTTGTTCCTTTTAACTGAGGGCTGTTTCTCATAGCATGGAGAAATTATTCATGAATATTCTCTCTGTAGTGACAGTCTGGAATCCTTTGGCAGTGGGAACTGGCCATGCAGGAGCAGGCATCACGGTATATTTTTTTTTAACTCTTTAGACTGACAGTTCCAGGTGTTTGATTTCATTAGTTATTTGAGCAGAGTCTATGCTGGCTCTATATTTTTGGAAAAAAAAAAAAAAAGCAACCAAAGAATTTAATGCAGTCTAACAATTTCTTGTCATTTTCAGAAAATGTTGAGGCATTAATGCAATGCTAAAAAAATGCATTCCTCTTTGTATGGTAAATATATAAGTATAGAAAGATGATGTGTTTGTGTCATACTAGTGTATGACACTGGGGAAGATTGGAAACATAAGAGAGGTGTTTGCACAAAGATGGCAGCTTAAAGAGGCTGTCCTTTCTGCTTACAATGAGCTTCAGTGGTGCAGAAATATCACATCTTTGTTGGTTTTTTAGGGAATATTGAAAATTTTTTTATGCCAACACCACGGCAGCTGACAAGGAAAAGGCCAAAATAAGGGTGCTCTGATCAGGGAAATTTTTATACCTACTCTCCTTTCACCAGCCATATTTCCTCAAGATGAAACAAGTCATTGGAAAATATAAAAATTATATTTGTAAAAGGAAATTAATTGAACACTTCCTACTGGTTCATCAGGTCAGTTTGCACCTCATCCTCTCCAGATTTGCAGCTGCACAGCTGGGTGTGTGTGTTTAATCCCTTTCTGCTGATCTCTGTTTATCTTTTTACTCTGGTAAAGATTTCACAGGCAGTCTGTAGAAAGCTATTCCTGCACAATGATGTTCAAGAACAATAACCCCAATCCATGCTCAGTTGTGTATGTGTTAGTGACAGCTTTGAGATGTGTCTCACATCCTTAAGCCTGGGGAAAACAGAGAGAGCACACATGAGGCAGAAGCATTTGCCAGCTCTGATTTTTTCAGAATGACACCGAATTCAGTGCTTGGTTCAATTAATCATTAAGATGATCCCATGACTAATTCCAGTTTCTCTTGAAGTAAATAGGAGTAAATAGGAATAAATAGAAATCAACATCTCATATCATAAGCACCAAAGAAAGAAGAGGGCTCCTTTAGGGTTCTTTAGGGTTTCTCCAGGTATGAGCTGTATCCAGGTGACAACAGTAATGCAGCAATCTTTTTCGTTTCTTTTTTAAATTTTCTCCTGTTGCGTTGTGTTTTTCCATTTATCCTCCTCCTGCAGTCTCAAATTCCAGACTGATGGACTAGAACTTGCTGTATAAAGGATTATTTTATTAATCATATAAATTTTTGTACATGATTCAATACTCAACCTAGACACATAAGTGGACATGAGAGGAATAAAATCTCTGGGCTGACTCAGTAAGAAATGCTCACTGAATTCATTCTGTGAGCAATGAGGCGATTCCTCACTCTGATGTTAATTCTGCTGCAACTCCACCAATGCTATCACTCCACAGCCTCTGGCAATACCACCTCAGTAATAGGTTTGTAAGTTTTTACTGTTATTATTATTATTATTATTATTATTATTATTGTTATTAAAGTTTGTGAATGTCTTAAATGCTGCATTATGGCAGAGATGCTTTATGCTAAATGCAGTGTTCCATTTAGCGCAATCTCTATTTTCCAATTCAGTCCATGTTTTGTTTTGAGCTGATTCAGAGTGAAATTGCTTTCAATTTTTCACTTTGGCCAGGCAATTGGAGAGGCAGCCCTGCAGCCTCACCACTGTGCTGCCACCAGGTACTGAATTGTTCAGGGATGACTTGCAGAGTAGCTTTTCTTTGGAAGAAATTGGTCAGTCTCAGATCTCCCTTTTGTCTGAAGACATTCACAATCTATGCATGTGAAAAACACAACAAAAAAAAAACCCCAAACCAGATATTACTTATATTTTCAAGTTCCTAATGATGTACTCAGGTGCTTTCATGACAAAGGAAAATGTGCTGATGAAACAGACTTGAAAATAAAGAGGTTTAAACTTGTTGAAGCTCAAATATCCCAGCAACACCTGGTCTGGGAATCAGCAGACTGGGAATCAGCAGAAGCACTCCATGCTCATGGATTGCAGCATTGACTCTCCCAATTTTCCTTCATTTGGTAAAGGTAAGCAGTCTGCATCCCAGCTTTTCAGAGCATCATGAGGGAGAACTCAGAAGGAAGATCTGAGCTGAGCCTGCTGAACACAAAGACTCCCTCCCATCCCATCCCAGGCCATAGCCTGGTGTGGTTTTTCGTCTTCTCAAGCTACACACATTTCTCAGCTCTTTAAACACCGTGCTGTCTCTCAAGCATGAAATCTGGGGGCAGCCAGTTGTTTGGCACAGAGAGTAAAAGTGTCAGAGGAAAAAGCACAGAAACAATGGCCCTTTGACAAGGCAGCTTCACAGCTTTGATGTTTCCTCTCTCTCCTTTTCCCTAATTAACTCCACGGCTACTCTCTGCACAGAACTCGAAAAATGCTCTTGTACTGGAGCCATTTGGGGTTATTTTTTGCGCTTCTCATCTTGCCATGTGTGTCTAGTCTATAGCAGTTCTTCAGTCTGTTGTCTGCAGAGATACTTTGAACTATGTCTTAATTTGGCGTGTTGGAATACAGACTATTTGAGACATTATGGACTATTTCTTAAGGTAAAACAGCAAAGTAGAAAATTACAATATTGTCAGTTAGTCCAAATTCATTGTCCCAGGGCCAAAAACTCAGCTATTTCCCAGTCACAAGAGCCATGAAGCTGCCAGGCCAGGATGTCTCCATTTCTGCCAATGCTGACACAACTGTCAGGTCTTTTGTAGTCAGCATCACCCTAACAGGCAAATATTTACTCTTCAAATATTGCCCCACCTTCCAAAAGATGTAAAACTCACTAGCAGGCGGTGGATTTTATTTTAAACAATGTGCCTGTCTTGTGGCTCCATTCCTGACTGAGAAATTGCTTATATTGGTTTTCCCTCAAGGGCCTCACTTACAGTAAACAAAATTAGGGCTAAAGACATTATCTACCATTAGAAACTGCCTGTTGCTTTTAGCTTTGCTTTGGGTGTAGTCTGCTCTAGATGCCATCCCTCAGTGATTAGGGTGCTGCAGCTCCATCTCTTGGAACCCTTCTTAACTTTAAGGGGTGGACAGCATTAGGTGCTGCAGGCTCTAAATCACAGTATAATGACTTTACTTTAAAAATGCTGCAAAAGATTTTAAATCTGGTTCCAAATTTAAGCTGGAAAGGCTGTGCTGCTGCTGGCTGGCACACCAGGCTGGCTAAGAAGGCAGACAGGATGGTGGTACGTGCTTCCCAGGAATGGGGAAACCCATCTTTGCATTCTCCTTCTGCACCAGCTTTGGTTTTATGGTGAGTGACTGATGAGTGGCTTTGTCAGGAGCAAGTGTAAGAGGCTTAAATCAACATTTCCTGGCTTTGTCCTGAGACTGACTTTATTCCCAGAGGATGCCAGCTGGGCAGGGTACTGATAACCTGTCTATCCTGGGAAGGAAGGAATTTTTCACACTTCCTGTGTGTGTCAGTGCAAGCTGCTTTAGTTTCAGTAATTCCTGTGCAAAAAGCACATCTCAGACAGGCACAGGCCACGGACACACCTCCTGCCAGCAGATCGTGTTACAGTCCCTCCCCACGAGAGAGTGAGAACCCGAGCCTGAACTCCCCGACTCTGTGCTGCTCAGGGGTCTCATCCCTCAGGGAACTCACGGAACACCCAGAAGTGTTTCAGAGCAGAGCAGGAGGCTGACGGGCTAGGGCAGAATGTGACTGATCAGCCCCTACAAAAGCACTGATGAAGCAACTCTGGGTCTTTCTCTGCTGTCACTCATGTCATTTGGGTTTTGTCAACTCTGCTGATTAATGCTGTTACAACAACCCAGAGACAGGTTGCAAAGGCAGATGGGAAAGTGTCACAGCTGACAGACAAAAAAGGAAAAAAACAGTATTTCTGAGCTTCTTAATGCACTGGTCTGTCTGACTGCCCCAGGAAAAGCTGAGCCCTTTCACCATGAGCCACTGAGAGCAGCACTCAACCAACAGCACAGCAAGAGAAATACTTTCATTTGCTCTGCAGAAAAAACTCCATTTCACAGCAATGCCACTGCCACTGCATCTATTAATCACTGTTTATTTCTGAGAAATAAAATGAAATGGATGCCAGGAGCAAAGAGGTCAAGGAAAAAGACTAGGTTCAGCCATGAAAGGTTTTATCATCTTTTAATTTCTTGCATAATGTCATTGTTATGTTCCTAATTGATAGAGGCACCAAGACACAGATGAGTTATAGTATATTTCTCTGACCAGTAATTTTGCAAGAGTTAATGAGAGACAGAGCAGTGCAAAGCATATCCAGAGGTACATAATCTAACTTATTCTTGTTTAATTATTATTTTTTGAGAAGAAGCACTTCCCCTCCAAGCAGGGCTGCTCAAGAGAAGCAGGCTGTGTTCAAATTAATCTGCTCTGTGACCTGTCAGTTGCATGAGTTCCTTATGCTCTGAAAGTGAAATCATTTGGTTAGGAGCACCAGTGTGTCTCTTGATCTTTCAGTACGTAACCACTGGTCATCTTGCCTGTCAAAGTATCTGAGAAGCAAATAGAGCACCTCATGTACAGCACTGAAATCCTCCTAAAAAGTGTCCAGTAAAATGCAGCTGACTCATGTCAGAGTTTTGTGCTGAAGGAGTCCTCTGTATCTTCTTTTTCAGGCTAACATACTCAAAGCCACTTCAAAATTAAAAATGGCATTACAGAGCTTCAGACACTGCAAAACTAAGCTAAACTCAACTGAAACACTCGGCTTGTGCTGGCACATAGTCATCATGTTCTCTCCCACAGTGCCTCCTAACAACACTCACACAAACAAATCAGCTTTGGATGGGTTCTGCTGACGTTATCTTCTCTTCCCACGTCAACATTTTAACGACCTCCACAAAAACAACCCAAGGAGTTTAGAGCACAATAACTTCGGCATGTTCTATTGTCTTATCTTTTTCTTTCTGTACAGGCTCACACAGACAGCCAGGACAATTCCCACTTCCTGCACTTATTAGACTGCCCAGCCAGGTCAGTTTTTCGTTGTGTCTAATTTCTGGTCTTTGGGGGTGGTTTTCAATTATTTTACTATCACCAAATACAGGGATGTTTCATGGCTCGCTCAGCAAGCTGGCACAGTTGCCATCCAAGTGAAGGGCACAGCAGCCCAGCCAGCTGGTGCCCACAAGGGTACACTGTACAGGGGCAGAGAACTTCTCTCCTCATGCCAGAAAAAATAAAGCTGGATCAGTCTGGTTTTCACTTGACCATGGTATTCACAACTACCAACCTCCCCAGGGTACATGGTTGCTTTTTCACAGGGCCTGCAGAATAAGGGCAGCATTAAAAAGGGTGGAATTTCAGCAGTTATTTGGGACTGAAACCTGAAATAGCAGAAAATGGCTCTAAACTGAGCAAAAGCAATTTGTAAATTAGAAGGGACATACCCCAACATAAAGATGTGGTTTCACAGCCTGACAGGAGAGCATTAAGCAAGTTCTACAGTGCAGTAAGTACCTTAACAATCATCCTGCTTACATCTGATTTCAGGATAATTCCCTCCCTGATCTCCTGTACTACTTTTGTACACCTTTAACTCTCTACAAGTCTCTCTTGACATCGTTTCAGACACAGGCTGATAAACATTTGAACGTTGCTGGACAAGTTTCAGAGAATAGTTCCAGGCACAAGACTAACTTCTGTTGTGTTCCATCAAGAAGAGCACTGCATATAAAGTAGAAGGGATCATTTTAATGAGTAAGGGCTTGATACCTCAGCTGCTGCTCAAGGCTCAACAACAGGGTCATTCAGGTATGAGAGGACTCCAGGAGCAAGTCCAAAAATAACTTTAAAGGTACCTAAATTGTAAGGAACGGGATTACGGAGCACTGCAGGTTCTGGCCCCAACTTCAGCTGCAGAAGACAATCCCATTATTGTGTCCCCACACAGATCTTTGAATGGCCTACTTTGAACTCAGTGATGGAAAGGATTCATTGCTTTTAAGCTGTAATCTTCATGGAAGAGATGAGATACTGGATTACAGACCTTGTGAGTGACCAATAATAGGCAATACTCTTTCTTGTTTCATTTTTCATGGAATAGATGATAAAAAATGAAGTAGATGGCTCCGGGTTTTCCATTACTCGTTTGCTTTTGTAATTCCCTAATTTTTGTTAACTATTCTGTAAAATTACTTGGAACCAGATATTTTGGGATACCAAATATGAATACATTTTACCTTGAGGCTTCTAAAAGCAAGAAGCAGAGGGGACAGAAGTGTCTCGGACCTGTCAGTGCCAGAATCCCGGAGCTCTGGAGCTCTGCAGGCTGAAGAGGGCAGCAGCCTCTAACCCAACCCCAGCAGGGTGAGCTGCACCCAGAAGAAAGGCCATGTGTGTTTGTGGGGTTGGAATCCACTCCTACACACCGACTGCTGGGGTATCCGTACAATCCCAGCGAGAGTTTTCCATTTTAATACAGTACTGGTTCTATTTATTAATGTGACACCAATGTGCGTTTTTGATTTTATGACATTGCTTTCTACATGTCACAGTCACAATCTCAAAAACTGCAGGTGTATATGGTTAGTGCTTTGCAGATAACTTGTATAAATTATTCTTTGGCCAACACTGTCTTTATCAACACACCAGCGATGCAGAAAAGCTGCTTTGTCCTTTGTGCAAGTCAGAGTACAGGGAATGCTGCTCTTCCTCTTTTCTGGCAGATTTTTGTTAAGTGCTCTGGAAGTTCAGTCAAGGGAACGAGGTAAAAAAAGACATGATTATGGAGTATAAAAAAGGAATATATGTTGTCTTACAAAATGTCGCTCTCTACCTACCAGGCAGGTGAAGCAATCTTCCAAGAAAATCTCAGCATAGAAATACCAAGAACACGTTGCATTTCCAGGAATTTACTGATTGGGATTTGTATCTCTGATAATGTCAGTAATTCAGGCATTAACCTGCCATAACTAGCAGCAGCTGTGCTGAGCTCTTTCCATCCTTTCTCTTATAGAAACCATGCTCTAACCGGCTGCTTCTTTCAAGTGAGGAAATTGAAGGAAGGTCCAGGTGTTCAAGATTTAAATTTAATTCTCTCAGAAAGAAAAAGAAAAAAGAATAATTTTAGATTATTTTGTTTGCTTCTAGAAGCTGAAACAGAATATCTCAGGTTGGAAGGGACCTACAGGGAACATCAAATCCAACTCCCTGCTCTTCACAGGACTGACTACCTGAAATTAAACTTGGGAAACAGACCTGAAAACCAAACAAAAAAAAAAAATCCATCTAAACTCATAAGCTATGGGTGCCCAAAATTAACAAAAGGGTGCATTTGCCAGTGCAGGGCCCCACACTAGGACTGAGGTTAATTACTGGCCCAGTTAATTAGAGCACTCCAGAGCCTCTGGGAGCCTCCCCCAGGCTGAACCTGCAGCAGCTCCCTTACCTCAGGCTCCTCCTGGCTGCAGGAACTTGAAGCCCCTCTCATGAGAGGGATCAGGCACTAGGAGTCTGTGGTTTTGTGCCTTTTGCATCCTTCGACCTCGTGGTACCAGACAGGAGCGCACCCACCCCTCTGTGTGTAGCAGCATTCCCTGGGGGAAGCAACTCTTAAAACATTCTGATTGCACTTGCAACAAGTCTTTGCAAAGCCTGTGCAAAATCAGCACCATCTTTGCCCAGGAACAGATAGTCCTGGCCTATTTAAACTGTGTTCAATCTCCTTGTCCACTTTTATAATCAAAATAGAGTTCTAGGGACAACTGGAATCCTGAGATACTTATTCTTCTGACTGCACCAAGGTGTGCCATTAGGCAATAATTCAGGCATCTGACCACATGCTGTTTGTTACATCAGAAACATCCCAGACTTGCAAGCCAGTGCTACTGATCAGCTCTTTCCAGCATCTCAGTCCTCACCACTGAATTAATTACCTGGATCTGGGTAATGAACTTCCCAAGTGACCCTGAGGGTTAAGGGCTCACTCCTCTTCCTTCCCAGATCAGCATGATGATCTGTAAGGTGGTTTTGTCATGTGTATCATGTAGGTGGCAATCCTGTTGATTCCCCTTGTTGGGAAAATCAGAAAGCCCCTTAATTCAAGCAGAAAATGTTAAACCTCTTGGACATGCCAAGCACAGCCCAGCTGTATAATCACCACTGTCAGCGCCACAGTCACGTCAACAGAACAGGCTTTGTTCTCCTTGCATGAAATTTCACAATTCCCTATTTTTTTCCAGTCTGGGGGTCTAATCCTTCATGGTTCTGGCTGTTGCAGTCGTTAAGGTGTGATAATAACCAGCAGATGCCATTCCATTCCTGTAGCAGGGTGTCTCTGCCGTAGGCTTCACACTGTGCTCCATCCCTCCCAGGCATCAAGGGCTCAGCAGTGACCTCACAGCTCCCACTGATTCGCTGCAGCTCTGCCTGCCTTGTCCAAGCCAAACTGTGTGGTTCAGGCTGAAAGCACAAGAATTCCTCTTGGTAGCAGGGATGTATTTGCAGGAAAGCAGAAGTTGCTGTGAATGCAAGGACTTCTCACCTAACAGGACAGATTCTCCTCTTGAAAACCATTAACAGCCACGGTGGTCAAAACTAGCAAAAGCTTTAAAAAGTAAATTAATTTTGAGATGTTCTCACTGACTTTTCCCATGTATTGTTTCAAAAATTTTCAAATACCAAGTTAGGATTGTGGATTTTTTCCAACATCCAAAATAAAAAGAGGAAAACAATACTTTTCATAAAGGTATTCCTTGCAAACCAAGGGGGGAGGTCACTCATTTTCCTTTGATTCAGTGATTAATTTTAAATTAAACTGTTAAGTATTTTCTGCCTCACGTCATTGATGAGTAAGACTACATGGATGTTATAACCATCTTTCTGACACCAAGCTCAGAGCTTTTAGAACTATTATTTTAAAAGGGAAAAAAAAAAAAACCAACCAACAAACAAAAAGGAAAACCCATGACTTTTGTGCTAGTAACAAAATTAACTGATGGCTGGGGTCTCAGAGCAGATGAATTGCAGAGGGTACAGTGATTTTTCAGATTCCTGCATGATGTGCTGCTGGTTCTCTTTCTACATCTTATTTCAATAAGCAAATTACCAGAAAAAGCCAGTGTCCAATTTGTCCTATGAGAGATGATTTTTCACGTGGAAAGCATTGCGCAGAAGAGGTTTCTGCTTTGAGCTGTGTGCCACGTGTCACCAAATATTTATTTTGCACATTACAGCAACTCATCTCTGGATCTTATCTGAGAAGAATGGTGTTTCATATTTGAGTCACTCTTATCCTTCTTGTGTCATCAGTGTTCCAAGAAAATGCTGCATTCAGATACCAAACAGGGCAGGCAAGTTCCCAGCCAAGAGAAGGTTTGTTCAGCTATAGCAAACTGGCATTTTAATTGGGAAAGGAATTTTTCTACCTGCACTATATTTATGGCAGACAATAGCAGGGGTATTCACAGGCACTGATATTTTTTGAATTACAAAACGCTTCCAGCTCCAGGTGTCAGTGACTGCACACAAACACCCGCTGGTGTAAACAGGAGGAGAACTGTGTGCACAAGGTCTCTGCTTTCTATAACTGGAGAAAGGGTTCAGATTTTTCACCAAGCTTTATTAGCAAAGGACCTTTACTCATTGATAGAGAAGCTATATCAAAATATGAGTTATCTGTAATAAGGTCTCAATTCAACTTTATTTTTGTCGTGCTTTTACAGAGGTTGCAGTCAGCAGGGCTAGAACTGAACACAAAACAGCAAGGAAGAGACAGTCTCACTTCAAAGAAGATATGAACTATTTAAAAGGGAAGAAAGAGAGAATTAAATCTCAGTTTCACCCACCTACAAGTCAGGAGCACAGCATGAGCCATTTGTCTGAGGCCCCCCTAAGGTCAATGGAAAGACACAAAAACTCCTTCATGCCCCATTCCACCTGCACAGGTGGGTGAACAAGGCCTGGCCATGAGGAGACCTGTCCTCACTGCTCTGCTGGGTGCTCTGTCCTGTCCTGGGCCAGACTGCAAACCTCCTAGAGCTTCCCCAGGGGCAGCCTCTCCCACATGGTTCATGTAGGGCTTGATATCCAGCAGCGCTCTGGCTCTGCAGAAATCCCCGGGTGAGAATTTACAGTCTTTATCTCACACAAAGAACCTTCTGATCTTAACTCCACAGTTAAAACATCCACAGTCAGAAACAGGGCTAACAACTACATGCAAAAAAAACCATAAAAATATTGAATCCAATTTTCCCATCCCATGAGAAACTGTGAGCAAAAATAGGAAAGAAGCCACCAATAATTGTGAGCAGCTCCTACGTGCAGCAAGTGGCTATTTTGTATGACGATAGGAAAAGCACTCATCACTTGATGGACTAATTTATAATGATTATTGCAGCCTTGTTGGTCTCTGATAGCATACATGATATTCAGGGGGCTGATACAATCTCTCTCCTTACCAAGCATCACACTGTTTCTCCTAGAGCAAGCACTGTAATTAAGATTGGGAAACAAAGCCAGTGATACGCACGTAACCCAAAGTTTAAAACCACTCACTTCCCCCACGGGCTGGAGAATCAGAGAGAGGTTGGCAGGGGAGCACAGCAGGCACAAAAACACGTCTGGCAGGAGACAGGAGGGGCTTTGCACCCCCTCAGCTCACCTGCAACAAAGGCTGCAGGTGACAGAACACCTAGTGCCACTGGGAGCAGGGGGCAGAGCTGGCACTGCCCCCCGTGAGCCTGCAAAGAGCCCTCGGAGCTCCAGCCACGGCAGGGCCTTTCCCAAGTGCCAGCTTGGCAGCACCTTAAGTGAATTAAGGCTGTTGAAAATATTTAAAGCACTTGAGCCACCCTACATCACATCCTGAATGTGTTGTGCGTGAGTGCTTTTGGATGCACTCGTGGTTTCATCACTTCTTTTCCTCTGCTGTTCAAGGAAAAGAAAAGGCATCCATCCCCTAAGAAATGGGCCCTCTCTCCCACGCTGATTTCCTGATATATAAATATATAGAAGGACTATCCTTAAATCCATTTTTTTCTACAGATATTACCATTTTGACACTTCTCCTTTTTTTTTTCTTCAATAGAGTGTTTTCCCTAGACCTTAAAGCGCCTCTTCAAGGAATAGCACTTTGCAGTATGAACATGCAGTGACTTTCCTAAGAAAACATTGTCAAAATAAGGTCTCTTCACAGAGCATTTGAGTTTCAAAAAAGCATAATTTTACACATTTCTATTAAAATTGAGTTATTATGATCAGTCTGTTATTTTCATTTACATGAAGAGAACACAGAGGAGTGAATAACTTGCCCAATATCACATAAGAAACCTATGAAAGAGCAAAGGTTTGAAAGGCAGAAATGGGATCAGCCACAGTTACTGTCAGCCATCCTTCCATATTTCTAGTTTAGCCTGGAGATGTGACTCTTGTGAGGTGACTCTGCAGCTACTCTGGTGATGTGTGTGTAGTGCACAAAGTGCTGAGCCTCCACTTGGGCAGTGAGACAAATCTGAGTAAGTGCTCTGTACCTGGTCCTTTGAGTCTGGAGAGGGTGGTGATGTGCTGTCACCATTAACAGCATCCAAAACCACCAAAACATCCATTAACAACAACAAAAAACTTCTGTTTGCAGAGTTTCCAAGCTGTGGTGACAAAAGGGGCATGAAAACTTGGAGAGCAGAACAGTTCCCTCTCTTCCCATGGGCAGTTTCCCAGCTGTACTGGGAAAGAAGAACCACTGTTTTGCTAATTACTGTGCAATCCTGACTTTCCAAGTTCAGGGGCTTCCTGCACTGCTACAGCCCTTCCTTGAGTAAGATTTTTCCCAGAAGCCAAGCCAACAGCATGTTCTGTGTTGGTGATGAGAGTCTGCCAGACAAACCCAGGGCATCACGCTCTGTCCTTGTGGGGAGCACTGGGGATGGGCTCCTTCTGTGGAGGAAGGTCTTTGTACAAAACAGTTTTGCAGGAGGTTCAGACAAAGCAAAAATGATTCTTACTGAGAGGGTCACCATTAGACTTGGAGGTGCCAAATGTATGGCATCTGAGGGAGGCGGTTTTGTCTCTGTTTCTCACCTTTCAAATATATTTAAATTGGTAATAAATTCAGTCAGTTTTCCCCAAGTCAAGTCTGGTTTGCCTGGGATGGTAATCGGTGAGTGATCTCCCTGACTTCATCTCATCTGATGAACACTTGCATCTCATTTTCACTATTGAGGAGGAGAATAGGAGCATCTGGGTGGGCATCTGGCAACCCACCACAGAGAAAAAGCATCTATTTGACAAAAATCCAGTTCAGCCACAGACCTGGTTACCAAGAAGATCTCAGCTAAAATATCAGTGGTCACCAGCCTGAACAGAGATCTCTGCTGATCTAAGCACACTTAACTGGTCAGAAAGTTAAAGTGATCTCAATAATACAATATCAGAGGCCCAGATGTGCCTGTGCTTTCCATCACTCTTTTCTCCTAGAGAAGCACAGTGGGTGAGGATATACACTTTCCTCTCCATTGTCCTCAAGTTATTCCTTTGCTGCTTCTCATCGTCTCCATTAGCTTTCAGCTTAGCACAAAGGAAAAAATCTCTGGGATATTGGGAAAAATACAAACTGAAAAAAACAAACCAACAAAAACAAGCTCTGGTGCAAGCCTGTCACACAACATTCCTTTTGTGACAGAGCAGGTGTGAGCAGTGGGCTGGGACTGTGGCAAGCTGGGGTAATTATACGCTGTGCACAGCTGACTCGCACCTTCCACGGGATGTCACTGGGGCAGGACCGGGGCCATGTCACTGCTCAGCTGTGGGCTCCCTCCCCACACACAGCCAGAGCAAAGACATGGATGAAGTGACCACTTTTTGAAGCTTTCTTTCCTCCCTAGATTTGCCAGAGCTACATAAAGGTAAGAGCTTTCAAAATGCCTGGGGTCAACACTGTGTTTCCTCCTCAGGAGATAGAGAAAGGGAGGACACAAGGACTAAAGCAGACAGTGAGCTCAAGGAGTATGGCAGCTGTGGCTCTCTGCTGGGAATGTTAACTTTTCGTGATTAAATTGTCAAGCTCTGAAAACTTGCAAGCCTCTCCCATGTTCCTAAAATCTGGAGGCAAAGATTTTTCTCAGGATATTTTCTCTTTCTCCTAGAACAGATGAGAGATGGTAAAGAGGAAAAGGAGCTTTCTGAGAAGGTGGAAATGAGAGCAGTAATAAGGATGGAAATTCAAGCTAATGCACCATAGGAAAGGGCTTAGCTCACACATAAACACAGGGCACACACCTGCTTGCTTCAAGTGAATTTATTCATCATAACTTTGTAAGAGTTGCTAAACCAGCTCCAGATGCTGTAGGACACATTACTTGAGCTGCTCTATCAGTTTTCAATTGAAGAACAAGTTATGGACATTATTTTTAGAAGGGTATAAATGAAATGCTGGCAACCCATGATTCAATGCTGTTGGTGAGAGAATGTTCATCTATAAAGGAATTAAATTAAAAGTTGGCAAACATCAATTTTTAAAGTAATGATGAGGTGCTGGAAACAACTGTGTAAGGCTGCCCTCAATTTTGAAAGCTAAAAGGGAACGTGAAAGACAAAATTGTGTTCATAGAGGACAAAAGCTGAATCTAAACTCAGCATTTCCTATCTTCTGTGTGCTCGAGTTTTAAGGCCTAACCAAATGTGACCATGTCACAGCAGAACTGGTGCAGTGTCTCCTCAAAGCAGTATTTCTGTCCACAGCAGAGTTAAGGAAAACCAAGACTAATTAACTGCAGAACGTCACTGTGGCAGAACAGGAACTGAGCCCATTTTTTTTCCCCAGCGCAGGTTAAGGCACAAACCACTGGACAATACATCCTTTTAATGGTTCTTACTCTATTTTTGGAATGGCAATTAGGGAGGGACAAGTTCTAATGCAATCCCAGGGCTCAGCTGTACTCACCCTTCAGAGCAAGTGCCCTTTAAATACGAATAAAGTTGGTCATCTCAAGGGAACAAGGCATTATACATCAAACAGTAAATTAAGGAACAAGGTTTAATAGATAAACCTGGTGTGCATCAAAGGTTAGCACAAAAAGCAGGGATGGATCCAATTCAGTATTTTAATTAATAACCTTGGCAGAAATATAGGAGTGGCTAATAAAATGTATGACTTAAGAAACAAATTATGAAAGCAGAAATTCTATTACACAGAATAAGAAAAGTTAGGGACCTGCTGTGGCAGTATTTGTGTGCACTACAATGCTACAAAGCAGCGCACTTAGAAAACGACCAGAAATTTCAGCTGCAAGCTGGGAGT
The DNA here is from genome assembly GCF_009650955.1 of Corvus moneduloides. Taxonomy (NCBI): domain Eukaryota; kingdom Metazoa; phylum Chordata; class Aves; order Passeriformes; family Corvidae; genus Corvus; species Corvus moneduloides. The sequence goes on along the minus strand of NC_045491.1, from coordinate 12,513,145 downwards.
TCATTAGTACAGAATGACATTGGAGGAGAAAGACCTGCTGCTGGTTAATGACAACTTAAATACAAATCAAGAGCATGAGGTGGCTGTGGAAAAGGAAATAAGTGCTGCTGGATTATTCTGCAGACAGCTTTTCCATTAAATACAAGATGACATTCATACCATCCCATAGGCTGAGGACAGAGGTCACTGACCATTCAGGGACAAGAAGGATGAATTCACTGTGCAGAAATGAAAAGGGCTCAGAACCTTGCTTAGCCCTGTGAAGGAAAGGCTGCAAAGGGACAGGAATGTTCTCTGGGCTGGCTCAAGGGGAGAAGGTTTTCTGCAAAAGCATGATGCTGGCACAATAGCACACAGCAAGGAACTACCATTAATAATTCTAGACTAGGAGGTTTGTGAAAGTTTACAGTGTTTTGGATTGATTTAAGGTGAGAGCAACAGGAGCAGTGAAGGTACTGAATTATAGGCTGGGGCTCTCTTCATGAAGGATTAACTCAACATAAACATCCGATGTGGGACAGGACTGGAAAATCCAGGCAGTCCCTGCCTATCCAGCAGCCTTGTGAGTGCACATACTGGGGAGTGAGTCAAGGCAGACAATAGACAAGAAAACAGAACCAGGTGAAGAGTTTCCAACAAGAAATATGGTGCATATTCAGTCAATCCCCCGCAGCTACATCCTCTCCATTTGAAGAGGCTGGTAGCCGGATCCAGGCTTAAAAGCCAGAATAACTGTGATATTAAAAAATTAATTTCATGTGTAAAGAATGGGGAATTGGCAGAGCATTCTTCATCTCCTTGAAAAGGTTGTCTGCTACAGATATAATGAATACTTTTTTGAAGTCCAGCTTCTCATTTGCTGCCAGCTGTCCTCTCTTTTAGCTTCTGTTTAAGAATGAGAATAGGCAAATACCTGAATGCTGCTCGCCAATTATGTTTGTCTGTATTAGAGCTGGAACTATTCCTTCTTGAACATCTGGAAACCCTCAGCACATTGTGAATGTTACCTGAAATGACCAATGCAAGACTAAAGGCAAAAGATCTTTCCACTGAGGAATTCAGTGTTTAATTGCTAGCCAAAAACTGGAATTAACTGCTTCAATCAAGTGAAACGGGCTCTTGATATTGTTCAAGCCCCAGATGTAATTGCATGCCAGCAATGGCATTTTATGGCCAATCCTTAAAATATCAGAAATGTAAATTGTCTCATAAACACAGCTGGAAGGGCTAAATGCCCAGGAAAACGTTAAACTAGTGATGACAGGAGAACAAGAACACATTGCAGCAAACTGAAAGCCTTTGGGCCAGTACCCTACAAGCCAACAGGCCACTGGAGAAAACTGCTATACCTCCATATGTCTAGGGAGCGTGGAGATCCCTCACTATAATGTTTTAATGCTAATCTTCCAAAATACCAAACTTTTGAATGTAGTACCCTATATTCTTTAAACACCCGAATCTTAAAGTTTCCTCCAAAATACCATGTTCCCTTTTTTCTGTCCTGAACACACCCTCACTGAATGGCAAATCCCACAGTGACATCAGATGAAGCTGGAATGGACATTAAACACTTCTCATAAAGTCACTGCTTGCTGAGATGCCATCCTGGAGAGCCAGATATGAATGTGAAAGCAGAATTAGTACTGCAGTGAGCTTCGACTTTCAAATGAAACCCTTTTCCAAGCACAGATGACAGTGCCTGTGCCTCTGCAGCCACACTTGGAATTAATGGCACCTATGGGGTTATTCAGCCGACAGGGACAGTCGGGAGGGACGTGCAGAGGTGCCGGTGAGAGCTGGGCAGTGCGGCTGTGAGTGGAATTTCACACCTCATCAGCTTTGCTTGCCTGCATGAGGCTGCTCTTCACACCCAAACACAAACCCTGGAGCAGATCAGAGGAAGATGAAGGAAACTGCCTGCCCATTCTTCCCTGGAATCTGTCCTTCGTGGAACAGAAAGGCTTTGTCATTCGCACCTCACTTTCACTGAACGGGCTCTTTGTGCACATGCCTCAGGGTGTGATTTACTTATTTTTATTAAATACTGATTTCCACAGGACTTAAAATCAGCTTTATTTTCCAGTGCATGTCCATATGCAGAAGAGACTAAAACTTGGGAGAAGACAGGGAATTGTTTTGGTGCCCCTGGGATGATGCGGTTCTGCCTGCAAATCAGGCAGTTTGCAGTAGTTTGAGTCAATCTGCTTCAGATAAACCCAGGCTCACTCCAGAAGAGCTCCAGGGGCTGCTCTGCCCTTGCACAGAGCTCTGTTTGCTCAGGGTGACTGCAGAGAAGGAAACTCACATCACCTCCTAAGCTATTAATTGTGACCCTCCTGGGCATTACTGTAGGGAAGTTTATAGGGCATTTTCCTGCTCTTCAGGAACTGCTGCCTGATATTTCTCCTTATGACTTTTTCCTCCAGGGCTACCCACACTGTTCTCTCCCATATCTTCTCCTCCAAGAACTGAAAAAGAGGGAATTCTCTAGCTCTAATCTATGGCAACAACTCCTACAGGTTTGGGAGTCACAGCCCTAAAGGGCTCTCAGGCACCTTATACAGGGTTGGAACCAAGAACTGGGAGTAACATACTGGAGTATGTTATATTAAAGGGGCCACTGAGTTGCATAAACCACCCTAGAAAATGCCTTTCCTGGACCTCTGAACTTGCAGCATTCAGGCCCAGAGGGTATCCAAGCCCCTGGTGCTTTCTCCCACACAGGCTGAAGAGGCTGCAGAAGCTGAGCCCAGCTGCCCACCCAGCCCTGGAGCAGGTCCTCCCTCCCAGCACACAGAGAGCACACAGCAGCAGCACTGAAAATGAGCAAATTCAGGGCTTTATCAACAGCCTCAGCCCACAGCTTCTGTGCTTGGCAGCTCCAATAGATCAAACACAAACCTGGCATCCCACACTATTCCCTGCTCTGCTGCTGATTCACTTTTGCACCTCGTGTCCTACACATCTACCTGGTGATATTATCCTGATACCTCTCTGGGTGGAACCAGGATTAGTCAGTGTGTGCTTGCTCTCAGCAGTTAACTTGACAAGTTAACACCGTGCTAACCATGATTATTCCCTCCTACCCTGTGCCTCTTGCAAGCGCCTGCCTGGGCTTACAGGCACTGGATGGAATTCAAAAGCCCTTTCCTCTTTTTCCTGTTTCACAGCGAGATGAATTCTGCAGAAGTGTCGCCCAAAAGGACACCACCCAGTATTTAGTGTATGGTGTTTCACTACCAAGATAAGAATAAGACAAAAACTTGGAGACTCCCTGTAATTTTGCCCACTAATCCCTGTCCCAGGGGAGCAGCTCTTGGCCAACCCTGGCTAATGTAACATTATCTATCACCACACTCCTGAGCCCACGGTCACGGCTGACACACTCTCCTTCTCCCTTGGCTCTCACAGCTTCATCCTACCCAAATTCTCTCTACTCTCACCTTTTTTCCTTCTCAGTGGGATCCTCATAAAGCTTCAACAATGGCCTATTAATAGCTCTGACATTCTCAATCACCTGTTTTAGCTCCTTTATAACAATTATACCGAGATGCGCCTTTCTCCAGCCATTCTCTCTAATCCATGTGTTTTCAATTTCCTGCGGCATCTTTGGCCTTAACGTGGCCAGTGCTGGATTTCTGGTTTTTTCTCTACACCATCCTACCTATTCCCTTTATTATTCATTCTCCTACCATTTTCCATATCACCTGCTGTTCATCCAGATTTGTGAAAATTACAGCACTTCTTCCCCGATGATATTTTCAAATTCCTTCTTCTTTTCCTCCCTGAGGGACTGATGCTTTATCTCAGCACTACTGATCCCCCCTCTTTTGTCCTCCCCACCCATATTGCCCTCCAACACTCCTTGGGAACAGACCTGTTGAGACCATCCTGCCTTGCCCAGCAACTCCTCTGTTGCTTTTCTTTGACCTCACACACTCGGGCAGTTTGTGCATCTGTGCTCCTTTTCCCCCCAAAACTTCCCTTCCTCGCTGACCTGTGCAAAAACCCTGTGCCTTTCTTCTGCAAAGGACTCCTACAGTAAATGTTAGTAGGAAATCAACCAGTTAATACTGGTTCAAGGGGCAGCTAGGAATAATTAACGCCTTTCCACTGACAGAAACACAAACACATCCCCATCCGTGTCCTCTTCGTTCCACCCGCCGTTATTGTGAGGATCAGCTTCTGCTAACACCTGCAAAACACACATTTTGTGGCCTGATCTTGCTCAGAGCCTCAGGGAACGCAGTCATACATAATAAGGATGTTTCCCAACAAAAGCCTGTCACCTACCGATGAGACAATGGTTTCACAGGACAAAGCTGGTCGCGGTAACAATGGTGATAAGGTTGCACAATAACCCGAGGAAAGACAGATCCGAATTGCCACTGATTGCACTGACTTAATCACATGTGAAGGTTTTTTTCACAGGTGCTCCAAGTGTGCTCTTCCCTTCCTTGATTATTTTGACAATCCATGGGGAAAAAAAGGTTATCTTTTCTGCAGAGGTAACACTTTGAGTCACGGCTTTACACACTTTGAATAGTGTTTTCTGGGGGAACATTTTTCGCTTTCCAGCACAAAGAAACACCCCAAGATGGTATTTTCTACTCTCCACCTTCCTCATCGTGAAGCGCAGTGCGGCAGGAACCGACCGCGCTCCGGCCTACAAAGAGCCAGAATGTGAGAACTGCGATTTTCCCTCTGAGCATCACCCGAGTGTGAGAACCAGGAGCTCCAGAGGCACTGGCAAATGCAGGGCACGGAGCGGGGCGTGCAGCAGGGTTTATGATGCGCTCCCTTCGGCAGGTGAGCCGCGGAGATGCTCGGGGAGAAGGCGCGCGGGGAAGTGCCCATGGTGATGTACGAGCCGCACCGGCAGGAGCCCTCGGCCCCGCAGTTCTGCGGCCAGGACGGTAAGTGAGGGCTTGGAAACAGCAGCCACAGGGCTCCTTGGGCACACCGAGGGTTGGTTTCCTGCATGTCACCGAACACATTCGGGCCCGGCCTTTCCAGGACGTGATGGGGTTAGAAAGCGTCTGCGCCAGGATATAAAACCCAGGGCTGGGGTAGGATCTCCTAACAGAAACACCATTAAGCGGCAGTAAGTATTTTTGTTGGTTTAGTCAATTTTCGAACAACGCACACTTTTTTGCAGCAGTGTCGCTACAATAATTTCATATTCCTAACGTGCAAATGTGTTCAGCCAGCGAACTCTGTACGTGGATGGGTTATGTCCTGCTTTAATTGCCATCTACTTTTACAGAGGACTGGCCTTTTCCCTGACATCCCTGCTGGCCAGAGCTGCCCTGCCTAGGCGAGTTCTGCAGCCAGACTCCCACAGGGATGAACAACCCCTGCCCATGGGTGAAGCGCTGACAATTCAGCTCCAGGGCTGCGAGTGGGTGCCAAGAACTGCTGCTCCTGGGTTGGCTTTTCCTTCTGAAACCAGGCACTGCTCTCACACCTACACAAGTATCTCACAGCACTCCTTGTCTGCAGTGATTCCACCTTCCTTACCTTCCTGCTACTGAGGAAATTGCCATTTACGGGACAGGACTGAAGAAAAAATCCGAGTGGGAGATCAGGTGGTGACTAATGAGGCTCCATGTGTCAGTCGTGGGCCTCTAAACCTGACTCATTTTCAGAGTATTTCACTCTGATCAGCTCTCCCTGTAAATATTTTTGTCTTCAAAGATCTCCCTGGCCTCTTTCTAAGGTCAGCAGAGCTTGCAAGAGACTGGGGAGAAGGAGTCTCACTTGAGAGCTACTCAGCCAAGGGACAGGGGCTGCACACACCCAACACTGAGCTGCAGGGTCTCGTCCTTGTGCAGGAAGCAGATCCTTCCCAAAAACACATCGAGTGGTAACTGACTTGTACTAAGAACATTCCTTTTCTAGATCATAAGGAAATTATTTTGGTTTTAATTTTTTTACAATTTTTTTCCCTACAAATAACACCCCCTAAAAACAAACAAAAACATCAAACAGAAAACCACTCAAAGCCAAAAACTGAACACCACCCCATCACCACGAAACCCAAATGCCGTTGCAAATCTTTACTGCTTCTGGCAAGCCATTCAAGAAAATATTGCTAACGTTTTTTTCATCTTTATCACTGTATTTTGTCTCACTTTGGAAAATTCCAGTTTATATCCCTGTGGGCTCATTCCCTGGTTGCACTCACATCGTTTCTGAAAAGCTCGAGCACAGGCTGGACTCCCAGCTCAGGGCTGCTCTGCCTGGGGGTGAGGGTTTCTCCAATGCTGTCCAGGCTTGACCAACCACGATTTCTCATAGGGACTGTCCTCCTCTCCCAAACTCAGTCCTGTAGTTTGGTACCACGCTAGCTGGCTGTTAAGTTTTGTACATGGGTTTATTTTGAATGTATCCATGAATGTATTTTTTAATACAGTAATTTATTTCACTTCAGGTAGGCTGATTGCATTCTTAATTTGAAAGATCAGTAAGAGAACTGAAAATCCTTGAGGTGTCTTAGTCACCAGCTTCCCTTCTCCCAAAACAAAAGGAAAAAGATCTCTGAACTTTGTTTTCTAGAACAAAGAGTATGATGAAATAACTTGGTTGAAAGCTGAGGAAGTTCAAGCTAGTAAAAAGGCTCTAAATACTCAGAGTAAGGATAGTTATCACTGAAATTAGAGGTACTGTGGATCTGTTATCAGTGGAGTCCTTAAATTAAGATTGAGTACCATGCCAGTGTTATGCTGGAATGGACGAAGTTGCTGCCTTTCCTAAAAAATTATTTGGTTTCTCAGCTTTTGTTATACAGAAAGTGAGACCAGCCAGTCACTGCAGGCTTTAAAAACCCAGGAGTCAGTACAGTGGCTGTTTCTCCCTGTGCTGGATTTCACCCTCTCTGCGAGGCACCTCTTGTCTCACTCCACGCAGCTTTTGGGAGCCAGAAGCTGTTTGCACTTGTACAGTTTGCCCTGGTTTTCTTTGCACAGGGGGCTACGAGTTTCCTTCTCCCCCGCCTTACTCCTGCCGAGAAACCACCACCATCGAGGAGCCCGGTAAGTGCAGGGGTTGTGCTCCTGACAGCTCTCGTGCCACACGCCAACAAAAGCGAAATAGGTTTCATTTTAAAATCAACAGAGAGGGTGGGAGTTTTCTGACCCAATCTCAATCTCATAAACTGGAAAATTTGCACAGAGATGTCAGAAGATAAACTATGACAAGGGACTCAGGCTTGCTTCTCCAGCATTAGCCAATCTACACAAGTACCCCTTTAAAAAAAAAACAAACAAACCAAAAAAGCCCAGCCAGAAGCCAGGGCTTTCAGAATAAATCATTTTAAGGGCAGTCTTCCTGATCTAGTCACCTTTATGGAAGTGGAGAAGCTCAAAGGAGATGCTGAGGAAAGGCTTTGAAGAAGAGTCAATAACACCTCATACAGGAGGAAAGGAGACACATTTTTAAATATCCCTAAAACCAGCAGGCACTTGAACTCAGACATGCTCTATCCTATTTATGAAACAGATACCTTCCCACTCCTCAAGTTTTGCCTCAGGCTACAGTGTGAAGTTGTACCCTAAACTTGTTTTAGGATCCTTAAAATAGTATTTTTTTCCCAAAAACATTTCTGAAAAAATATCCTTCATGTACCCACAAGGGGCATCCCCCTCAGGGAGTATGACGGTCAAGTCTAGACTGCAAAAACATGAGCTGGAGTCTAACTGGGGACAGCACTAGCAGCTGTTTGATGGCATTTAGGTTTTAGAGTAACTGCATCGATGAATTTCTCATAACTACTGAAAAGTTGATTCAGAATGTTCCTCTGTATCCTTCAAACCTCTTCAGGGAGAACAAGCATTTTCATATGATTTTAAATATCAGAAGATAAATTCTCAGTGTCAGAGTACATCCACCAGAGGGTGGTGGGGACTGCCTGACTCCAGGGATTATCCCACAGACAACTCCCTGTGTATGTCCTTATCCGAGCAAAACTGGCTGGTTTTAGGTGCAATGTATTGGGGCACACAGAACAACCAGCACAGTGGTTCTAAGGAATATACCTGAAATCAACAATAACATGGGTGCCACCTTAAGAGCCCACATTCTCCCAGTTAAGGCTTTATAACTTGTAAAATATTTCCTGTGGTTCTAATTGGGCTGCTTCTCCTCTCCTCCTGAATTCAGTTTATTTGGTCTCCCAGCCTCCAATCATTGTGGCAGGGATCTTCTCCAGCAAACCAACATCCACAATCTGTCCCTCCTGCCGCCAGCACATCACCACCCAGGTCACCTACAGACTGGGCAAGCTGTCCTACCTCCTGTGCACAAGCCTGTGCATGGTTGGGTAAGTTTTCATGGGCACTTTAGAGATTCAGCATAGCAGAAGGTTAAAAATGAGTAATTAAAAAATCAAAGTTCTAGTTAGAGCTTATACAGACAGTTTGCCCTTTTCCACTTGATAAGAAGCCATCCTGTCCTTTCTAGATACAGTCATCATGCTACAGGGGATGCAAACTTGCTAAATTTAACCCAGGATGTTTCACTTTTCATAAGACAAGCAGAAATTAGTACAACGTTGTCTACTTCCCAACTGTCATTTAGAATCAGGCTCAGAAACCGACTCATGCATAAGATGTAAGAAGCGAAGATTAATTTTTTGGAAGATACTTCAAACATTAACAGACTTGGGAAAGAAGTGGATTCATACAGTGAAAAGGCAGACAGAACAAGGCAGGGAAAAATCACAGATGCAGCCAATAATCATTCTGTGCATGTCCATCTCCTCTTTGGCTGCAGGTGCTGCTTTGGATGCTGCTTCGTACCTCTCTTTGTGAGGGCCTTCAAGGATGCAGACCATTACTGCCCGTGCTGCCAGTTTCACATTTATAGATACAAAAGACTATAGAAACAAACTTTATGAAACCAGATGATGTAAAGCCTCAATTTCCTAATGGCATAAGATTCTGCACATAAAACTACTGCTAGGAAACTCACAGGAGTATGCTTAGGTTCTGCAGCTCCCTTACTGGTGAACCCACCTGTAAACTCCAATTTACCACCACATGGTTGGACTGGCTTTAAAACAAAAGCACTTAAAGACTAATTTGCAGTGTCACTTAATTCATGCTCTATTTGATTTGCTGCCCTGTGCTGTGAAGTTTCCAGCTGGTGAGTACTTCAGCTCCTCTCAAACCTCCCACCCAGCTGGGACACAGACTCCTCTGGACCTCTCAGCCCAACGCTAACCAAGGTTTGGACATGGATGTTTCAGAGAAGCTCCTACCTTCTCTGCACTGGAACTGACTGGTTGAGATTTCATTTTTCTCTGCTCTTCTTCCTATGGGACCTACCCCTGCAGGGCTGTGGGTGGTACAGTGTAGCTGATTATTTATTAACAAAACACTAATTTATGAGACTGTCTTTGCTCTGTTATGTATGAGGTAAGAAAATAAACCTGTAATTGTTCACAATACTGGCAAAACATCTGCTGTCTGCATTGCTTCCATGCCCCATTGCACCCAGAGCAGAGATGCAGGTCACTGGGACACCCCTTTACACTAACAAGCTACAATCCAAAAGGCAAACACACAAAGAAGAAATATCAGCAAACACAGCTTGAAAAAAGTCACCACATCACAAGGCCGTGATTTTACCTCTCGGCCTTCTCACTGCACTGTATCATCTCCCAAAGCAGGGACATACCTCTACACAGAACTTTACAGTCACTTATCTTGTGAAATCAAATATCTGCAATTGCAATGCCCAGGAGGTGCCAGAACCTTCTCAACACTGACAGCAGCAGCACCTGCTGCAGCTTATTGCTGGCTGGAAAAATAAACAGAGGAAGAGAAGAAACCCCTGTATATCTATGTTATAACATCATAAATGCTTTCACATTGAATCAGCACCCTGCTTGCTGAGGGCAGGTGGGACGAGAGGCAGCAGCACTGGGCTGCTCCCCTACCCAGCTCTGAGTACAGGGTCTGCACTACCGGGCACTTCAGGAACTCTAAAAGCTCCTTATCCAAACCCTGTCCCGGAGGTGTGACCAGTCCCCTGTCCCCGTGGTGTGTGACCAGTCCCCTGTCCCTGCTGTGTGTGACCAGTCCCCTGTCCCTGCTGTGTGTGACCAGCCCTCCTGTCCCTGCTGTGTGTGACCAGTCCCCTGTCCCTGCTGTGTGTGACCAGTCCCCTGTCCCTGCTGTGTGTGACCAGTGCCCTGTCCCTGCTGTGTGACCAGTCCCCTGTCCCCGCGGTGTGTGACCAGTCCCCTGTCCCTGCTGTGTGTGACCAGTCCCCTGTCCCCGCGGTGTGTGACCAGTCCTCCTGTCCCTGCTGTGTGTGACCAGTCCCCTGTCCCTGCTGTGTGTGACCAGTCCCCTGTCCCCGTGGTGTGTGACCAGCCCCCTGTCCCTGCTGTGTGTGACCAGTGCCCTGTCCCTGCTGTGTGTGACCAGCCCCCTGTCCCCGCGGTGTGTGACCAGTCCCCTGTCCCTGCTGCGTGTGACCAGCCCCCTGTCCCTGCGGTGTGTGACCAGCGCCCTGTCCCTGCTGTGTGTGACCAGCCCCCTGTCCCCGCGGTGTGTGACCAGCCCCCTGTCCCTGCGGTGTGTGACCAGTGCCCTGTCCCTGCTGTGTGACCAGTGCCCTGTCCCTGCTGTGTGTGACCAGTCCCCTGTCCCTGCTGTGTGACCAGTCCCCTGTCTCTGCGGTGTGTGACCAGTCCCCTGTCCCTACTGTGTGTGACCAGCCCCCTGTCCCTGCTGTGTGTGACCAGTCCCCTGTCCCTGCTGTGTGTGACCAGTCCCCTGTCCCTGCTGTGTGTGACCAGTCCCCTGTCCCTGCTGTGTGTGACCAGTGCCCTGTCCCCGCGGTGTGTGACCAGTCCCCTGTCCCCGCGGTGTGTGACCAGCCCCCTGTCCCTGCTGTGTGTGACCAGCCCCCTGTCCCTGCTGTGTGTGACCAGCCCTCCTGTCCCTGCGGTGTGTGACCAGTCCCCTGTCCCTGCTGTGTGACCAGTCCCCTGTCCCCGCGGTGTGTGACCAGCCCCCTGTCCCTGCTGTGTGTGACCAGCCCCCTGTCCCCGCGGTGTGTGACCAGCCCCCTGTCCCTGCTGTGTGTGACCAGTCCCCTGTCCCTGCGGTGTGTGACCAGCCCCCTGTCCCTGCTGTGTGTGACCAGTGCCCTGTCCCTGCTGTGTGTGACCAGCCCCCTGTCCCCGCGGTGTGTGACCAGTGCCCTGTCCCTGCGGTGTGTGACCAGCCCCCTGTCCCTGCTGTGTGTGACCAGTCCCCTGTCCCTGCGGTGTGTGACCAGCCCCCTGTCCCTGCTGTGTGTGACCAGCCCCCTGTCCCTGCTGTGTGTGACCAGTCCCCTGTCCCTGCGGTGTGTGACCAGCCCCCTGTCCCTGCTGTGTGTGACCAGCGCCCTGTCCCTGCTGTGTGTGACCAGCCCCCTGTCCCCGCGGTGTGTGACCAGTGCCCTGTCCCTGCTGTGTGTGACCAGCCCCCTGTCCCTGCGGTGTGTGACCAGTCCCCTGTCCCTGCGGTGTGTGACCAGCCCCCTGTCCCTGCGGTGTGTGACCAGTGCCCTGTCCCCGCGGTGTGTGACCAGCCCCCTGTCCCCGCGGTGTGTGACCAGCCCCCTGTCCCCGCGGTGTGTGACCAGCCCCCTGTCCCTGCTGTGTGTGACCAGCCCCCTGTCCCTGCTGTTCGATCACTCACTGACCGTGGCCGCAGCCGCCGTCCCGGCCATCGCCCGCCACCGCCCCCTGCCGGGCACGGGGCGCACTGCGCGCTCCGCCCGCGGGGGACCGGGACAGGGACAGCGGGAAGGGTCAGCGACAGCGGGAAGGGTCAGCGACAGCGGGCAGAGCCCAGGCCAGAGCCCCCAGCAGCTCCTCCGGCGGCTGGCACTGCGACACAGCGAGGGCAGGTCCTGGCTGTTGGACACTGTGGGGTTGAAGGCGGCCGTAGAAATCAGCTCCAGAAACGGCACTGCCCACCGACCCTGCCATCCTAAGCCAGCATCACAAACTGCCCCTACTGAGCTGATCCCATAGTTTAGTTAAGCTAGGCTGGCCATATGCACTGATTTTTGCTTCAACACGGAACTGCAGCCTTCAGACTATAGAAACTCCAGTCTTCAGACTGTGAAACGTGAAAAAACATAATCAATGTAAGTAAAAACTTAAACCACCATTTCCCTGGCCCTACAGGAAACTCAGAGCCAGCACTCCCCAGCCCCCTCAACACCCAGGCCACTCCCAGAGCAGCTGCCCCAGCTTTCACTCCTCCGTACCAAGGTCAGTGACTCGCCCTCCTCTGGTCACCCAACCCACGGTGACCTAATGGAACAGAAACGCACAAGGATCCAAGGCAGCCACACAGATGGCAGCACAACAGGCTTTACCAATTCACACATTGTTTTAGGATGCTAAGATTTTTCTCCATTTTAAAATCTGGCTGTGAAACCACAAGATTTGCTGTTAATTAGTGGTAAATAACGCACCAAGTCAGTGACATTCATCAGGAAAGGTGCAAAACCCAAATCCACATGAATATGCACACAGCAAAGGAATTACATAAATATATGACTTGAGATGTGCAGGAGGTATTTAACACAAGTCGTTAGGACATTTTTACACCACTATTTACAGGTACAATAGTTTACACAAGTGTTTAATAAAAAATAAAGGCTTCCAGCCATAGCAAATTTAATTCCCTGCTGTGCTTGGTATACAGCTAACTTCAACATCACCTGGGACAGAAACTAAGTTGAATACAGATTTGGAGCTGGATTAAGACATATCACATGTGAACACTGCCCCCTTTTTCTGACCTCAAAGACCACGCAGGTTTAACAGCCAACAATAAATGAACACTCACTGCTCTCACATCAAACAGCGACACTCTGCACCTCAATACCAAAATGTTACAGGAAAAACAAAGGCTCAAAATGTGGAAGCTGACATACAAGTCAGAATTTACCTTCTGGCCAGCACACCTTATATTATTAATGCCATTCCTGACACACAATTTGGCTGAATTTTGCAAACTTCATCTACCTGATCTAACCAAAATCTCCCTGAGTTCTGAGCGACCCACAGGCTGTAACTCCCAATCCTCTCCAAAATGAAGGGCCAAGACACCAATGCAGTGTTTACCCTAGGCTATTTTATTTACAATATGTACAGTTCCTACAGAAAATGATTTCTCACAGAGGATATCAAACAGCAACCCCCCAGCGTGGCTCCGATGTGGGCGCTGCCGCCCGCAGCCAGCGCAGCGCCCACGGCCGGGCGGGTCCGAGCTCCAGAGGCCGGGCGGGGACGCTGGCTCGGGAATGCTGGCTCGGGAATGCTGGCACGGAGCTCCGGAGGGCAGCAGCTGAGGTAGATCCGGGATGCGGGAGGCACTCGCTCTGCTCGTCCTGCGGGAAGGCCACGGCCGGGCCCTGGCGCGTCCTGCGGCAGCACTGCCTGGTCGGGGTCGCTATGCCAGCCTGGGCGGCTGAAGGGGGCTGGGGCTGGCTGTCACTCTCTAGGCAGCAACTATGTCACTGGTGTGATCTGCTCAGATTTCACAGAATGCTTTGGACTCCTTTAGGATAAAAGGCACTATATAAATCTACAGGAACAATGCTCGCTATTTTCGTAGGGAGAATTCGGATGGGCTGTTAACAACGTGTTGCTCTGATGCTGTGTACCATGAAATTACATCCTTATTGCTTAACACTTATATTACCATTACCTTAATTTAATGCATTCACTGTCTATTATCCAGATAACTCCAAAATCTGAATAAAGAAATGAAATTCATGGCAGTTTTGAAGACTGTATTCTTGTAAATTTTTTTAAATGAACTAAACAAACATACTGCACCTGAGAAACCCTCCTGTCCTCCTCTTCTCTTCATAGGTGTATTTCCATATTTGAACAACAAGTTACTTGTGCTCCAAAAAATTTTTTTTCAGAAAATCCTTCAGTCATTGAAAACTGCATATGGAATGCCCCAAAGTATGGACTTCACCAAACTAGTGTGGGAATAGCACAAATACTGAAGCACATAAAATCCAGTCATCTAAAAACCAAAAGGCACCCAAAATCTGTTAGCGGCTTTTTCTTCTGAAATAGGAAGGATTGTGTTTCTTAAGATAGTCCCTAAAAGCTGCCAACATTCCATAAATTAATGTGAAAACTTAGTGACATTCAGATACAAGCTCAATTTTATATCAGTCTAAACAACACTATATATAATTAGGGCTTACTACTGCTGACCAGAGCCTCTTATTTCACAGAACAGTTCGGAAACAAATCCTGGTATTTACTGAAAGCCTGTAGAGACAATCCAAGTACCAGTAAAAACACCACTGGGATGGTGCAATTCTCACCAGCTTGAGGGAAATTTGAAGCAAAGGAAAGCTTTCTCCACTTAGGGCGTGCCAGTTAAGCACTTCCCTCTATCGCTAACCTACACACTCAGACAACAAAAAAAAAAGTAAACTAGTCTGCCTTGACTGGAAATAAGAGACAGTTTAAAGCACTGCAAGATACAAACCAAAAAGAGAATCAAACATACCTAGAACTTGCACCTTCTGTTTTGGTTATGAATACAAGGAACACACTAGGGAGGGAATCTATTTACTCTATGAAGAGACCTTACCTTTAGAGACTCCAGATTTCACTTTACACCATTTATAGCAATAGACTTGAGAATCTGGACCACAAAATTTTGTACAGGCAGGAAGAGTCCAGTCTACCACAAAGACTCTACTACAAGCTTTACAAACAAACTAGTAAAATAATTTTTCCATTTGTCTTTTTTGTACATGGCTCCTTCCTGGAAAACCTTTTATTTGTTAAGTTCAAATGTTACTAGTTAGGACATAAAAAAACCAAAAACCCAAAAAAAACTCCAAACCCCAAAACTATTAAACAGAAAACCCCACAAAGTTTCCCCAAAACAACCAATGAGGATTATACAATTGTCAACACTTAAGGAAAAAAACCCACACCTTTAGCAAAATCTCATGAATGAAAATGTTTCTCAAAACTCTATTTCCAAGGAGAGGAGAAATCTTCTTCAATGTCCATGTCATCACTCATCGAAAAAAATTTTATAGAAAATTTTATTCAACATACAACATTTTCCAGCAAAAAAAGGCAATATACAGGAAGAGGAGTTGTACACTGCGGCTACAGAAACAAAATAAAATACTGGAAAAGAATGTAAAATTAAGTGTGAATTGCTGATTCTATCTTTACTGCACTCAAAACTAGACACGCGGCTGGCATTAGCTCCAAAGAAAAGGAAGCAGTCTGGGGACTGAAATAAAACTACACACAATGAATATCAACATCAGTGAAATTCACTTGCAGACTCACCCAATAAAATTAACCTCCAAGTGTTAAATTGTACATGTTCATTCATTAAATATACAATTTCTTTTTTCGTTTTTTTTCTTCTTTTTTCGTTTTTTTTTCCTCCTTTTTTATACAAAGTCAACAGCTTACTAAACACTAGTGAGCATGCCCTCTGTGCTAAAAGGCTAGTTCTTGTGTTTTCCCCATCTCTTCCCATGGTAACTAAATTAATGATATTTATAATCTTTTCACTTGCTTTTGCCAACTTTTGAGTGTCATTCTATTTGCCAGAAGATGGCATAATCAATCGCAATGGTATTTCTCAGTGGTTGGAAATTTAATAAAAAGACCCAAATATCTCATTTTAGGACTCGGGGCATCCACTTGGTAAAACGGGATGCAAAGTATTGACTAAATTAAATGAAAACTAGTTTATTAAAAAAGATTCTATGAAGCTGGAGGAGACAAAAATCCCGAATAAGTGCCAACAATGTACACAATGAAGTAGAGATTGCTATTTATTGATGATGTGAGTTTTTCTTTTGCATTTACAAATGCACAAAAATGTCATTTAAAGTATAACTGAAGGAAATAAATCTGATGTGAGTCTAAACATAAGATTTACTAGCTGCAGTGATGGTGAACACCACACAGGAAGGGCAGCCAGTCAGCTTATGCCATCTATAAACGTACTACAGACAAATAATTTTGCCAATGTCAACTGTTCTACTAAACTCTTCCCTCATTATGCTGACAATTGCCTTGCATTACGTTTACCATAAAATAACTCTCATTGGCATCCAAGCTTTTATAAAAACACCTTCATTTTGCTCAAAAAGGGCAGTCAATAGATACAGAGAAGCCAAACTGAACAGCCTCAACAAAATAAAATTAACATCAGCAGCAAATCCTCTTGCTGAAGACTTCAGATATAGTGCACGTGTACCAAAGTTCTACAGTTGTTAAAAAGGTGCACACACACACTTATTTTTGTCCCTTGCCTTGACAATCTGGTTAAGTAAGTCAGTTATGGATTTTAATAGCTTTTTCAAGGTAAGTGTAGCGACTTCTCTTTGGGGCTTTATTGAAATGGTCAAGCCCTAGCCATGGCCTTGGATGAGACATGTTGCCTAGAAAAGAAAAGAGAAAAAAAAATAATGAAGTTTTAAGACTAAACTGGAAAAATGTTTCCATTACACAACCTACTCCTGTGTGCCCTGTCCACAGCTTGCTGAGAATCACAGGGGAAGGCAGAGGAGTGCAGAGCAGCCCCACAGCCAGCAGGGCAGGGCTTTCCTTCCAACAGCACATTCCGCAGCTCTTTCTGCATCAGGTACCTGGTTTTTCTCTTCTTCAGTTTCCTACAGGAGTTTACAGCAGTGAAGGGTGTGCTAAAGCAGGAAAACTGCTGTTTTATGGCCAGAGGCACATCAGAGTACCAGCTTTCACCAGAGTGCTGAGCTGGTTTCAAACAGGGGGGAATCTGCCATCGAAACATGACAACCTACAGTACCTGCCATAATCTCTGCTATTCCTATCATCTGGTTTAACTGGGAATATCTGTTAAATTAATGTAAAATGCAAATAATGCTAATTAAGAAATCATGAAACTGACTCTCCTCTTTATTTTCCAAGAAAAAAAAAAAAACCCTAGTCATTCAGATTGCAAAGAAAACATGCAGATTTTTTCACTTGTTCAACCCAATATTATTTATTTTACTGCTAGTTTTCATGATAAACCACAGTCCACATACTTCTTGCAAAAGGGAGAAATTCTCTTTTAAGACGTCCTCAATGCAGTGCATCAAATGTTCTTTGAAGTGCAATGATAAAGGCAGAAACTAAAGAGGCCCCCAGCAAGGAAAGCACATTCTACATTCAAAGCCATCAGCTGCAACCACTAAAGCATAAAACACGTGACCTTGTTGGTTGCCTGCATCTGCATTTTGTGATATATTTTCTTGAATTTTTTTTTTGTTTGTTTGACATAATGGTCAATGTCGAATTAAAAGAGAACTGCCAATCTTAGTGGGAGAATGTGAATGTTTTTGAAGGAAGAAATTAGGTCCTACATGGTTAGTGCCAGCACAGTCATGGCTATAGTTAGTGTACCTTAGCAAAAGCAAAGGGACACTGTTGACATCAGCTATGCCAATCAAACTGGGGAATGCCACAGCTTTGTTTCCATCACTCCAGTGTGTGTTAAAATTTGGTATTTGTAGAAATTAATTATATCAAAGCACATTCTATCAAAGGGGTGAATTCTATGAACTCTCAAATTAGAACATTTTGCTCTCACATTCCCTACAGTTCCTACAAACAGTTCAAGTTCTCCCTTTTCCACATTCTGACATGCTCTGTGCTTTTGACCTGGTTACCTGGTTAGTTTTTCAAGCTGTTTTGGCACCACTGGCTCTGCCTTGCTCACCAAGTCCAACAGTTCATTCCAGACTATTGCCTTTCCCTCCCTGACCCAAGAAGGATTACTCTCAGAATAAAATCAGGACTCTGCTCTGACCACAAAAGAGAGAGTTTATCTGCCTGTGGAGAAATGTCCACCTCCAAGCTGACCATCTGGAGACCCTTCCCAAGTAGTGCATGAAGAGGTCCTGCAGTGACACACTCCTGGGCTCTCAGGTGACTTGTGCAGCTGCAGGCACTCACAGCTCTGGCAAGCCACGAGCCATGGACCTGCCTGTGCTACATACACAAAAGCTCTGTTTGCTAGGCTCCTGCAAGGTACCCAGCAAGAGCACAGGTCTAACTGTTCTCTGCAGGTTTTGAAATAAATGGACAGCTACAGGATTTCTTTACAACTGTTACATAAATCCAGAGCACAGCTGGGAAAAATTGGAGAAAACTCGACCCTAGCAGAACCTACCAATAAAAACCAGAATTCCTAATTGTCAGAAAAACAGAACTGCAGAGAGCCAGTGCCACTCACAGAGAGAACAATCAGCTAAGCTGGAAGAAGAAACCCCAATGAATTCAAGGGTTTCAATGGATCCCTGACTGCAGATCCAAAGGTGCCATTCCCAAACAGAACTCCCAGAAAAGAAGAGAATTGGATTTAGAAGCACTGGTGCAGGTTGCCCAGAGAAGCTGTGGCTGCCTCATGCCTGGAAGTGTCCAAGGCCAGGTTTGATGGGGCCCTGAGCAATGGGTCTAGTGTGTGGCATGTCCCTGCCCATGGCAGGAGGGTGGAATGGGATGGTCTTTAAGGCCTAAACCATTCTATGACTATGAAAACACTCCAGTGGTGGAACTCCTGAAGGACTAACCTGGTTTCTCCCATGTGTAAATGTCTAAGAAAATAGAGGTTTAAATATCAGTCAAGTTAACAAGCTGGCAGCCTATCCAAATTTAGAACGGAGCCACATTTGTACCTTGGTGAATCATCTCTTGTGAAAAAAAAAAAATCTAACAGCATCTTATTGAGATATTTAATGTTCTTGCTAGAATCTTCAGATTCATCGAGGAGATCGAGAATGAACAAGAATTGTATTTCCATGAGAACCAAACATGCAAGGGAGTAGATGGACAATAAAGGTAAGGTGAAACTGATGCTGCAAAGTGTGTTATACTGATACTGGACCCATTTGGTCATTCAAATGCAATCTTTTAACTCAAAAGGAAACAGATTATTTATCTATATGCCTATAAAATACATACTCTGGAACTAACACATACATGTAACACTGCTCAGTGTGCTCAGTCACTACATCTAACGTATGTCATGTAAAAAGAACAAACTTCCTGCATCCTGAGTTAAGGATAAACAAGTAACAACTGGCAGAGCAACTTCAGCAGGCCAAAAGAATAGTGAGGTTGTCTAACAACTTACCAGGTTGGGACTCAAAATCTTTCAAGTTCACTTCATACTCATCTTCGTTGAGATACTGGTGTCGGCCCATCATTACAATGGCAAATTTAAACTATGAAAAGAAAAAAAAAAAAACACAAAAACCAAGTGGTAGGATACAACACTAAAAAAATTTAAAAAAAAGTCCTCAAGCCTAAGTTCCCAGTCTAACTTGCAGCTGGTTATAAATAGTACTCTTCAGGGGCTGAAAAAGGCCAAACCTGTTTAAAACCCTCACCAACAACCTGGATAATGGGACAAAATAAATGCTTGGGAAATCATGGACCCACATCCTGGAATACTGCGTCCAGGTTCAGGCTCTCCAGGGAAAAAAGACCGGGCAACAAACTGCAGCAAGTGCAGCAACAGTCCAGTGAGACCGTGAGAGGACTGGGGGGGAAGCTGGTGTACAGGAACCTCTGGGAAATGGGTTCTGGTTAGCCCAGAGAACAAAAGGCTGACAGGGCATCTACAGCTTTCCACCACCTGAAGGATGGTGCACAGGAGCAGACTCTTCTCAAAAAACTGCACAGAGGTGACCTCCACAAGTTGCAAAATGAAACATTCTGATTACATGCAAGAAAAGAAAAGCCTTCACAATCATAGTGGAAATACTCTAAAACACAGTGTCCAGAACAGGGCAGAATTCTCACCCGTGGGAGTTTAAAAATTGCAACTAAAAAACCCGGTACAGCCTGAGTCACGTTCTGCTCTGAGCAGGAATGTGAAGGGGGGATGGCTCCTAAAGGTCCCACACCAGCTACATTTTTCTGGGTTACTTTAATGTTTCACCAAGTATCTCTCTTGGTGCAATACAGAAATAGTGATCCTACTCATCCTACCTAATTAGTCCTAGAAAAAGCATTATTTCAGTCAGGAAGCTGCTCTATCACACAAAATCTACACTTATCCCAAGTCTGTGCTATTCCAACTTATTAAAATAAACTCATTTAGGGTTTACAGTCAGCAATAAAAACTCTCCCAAATTGAAATTACCTTTTCAAATTCTTTTTCTTGTATGTCCAGCATTGTCTGAATCCGCTTCATAACCTCTCTGAAGTGTTCACCCTAGTAATTACAACAAGATTTTTAATGTCAAAAAAATATAGGAAAAAAAAGGGAAGCTGTTAGTATTTCCTGCTTTAAGCTTCATTGAAAAACACTGCCTCAATCTCTCAAAAATTACACAAGTGTCAACATCATTCTCTACAATATGGAGTAACAGCAGGCAACTTGCTCTAAATTCAGGAACTTTAGAAGTCTTATTGATTCACCATTATGCAAACTGCCCCATAAATTGGCCAGGCACTGCCACTGATATGTGCAAGTCAGGTTAAAGTTAAGCAGCAAAGTTAGAAAATTAGCAGCAAAATAGAAATTTGGAAAAAAAAAACCATATTCTGCTCCCTGTCTATGTAAACTGCCCAAAAAAGTGACAAATACTATCAACTTAAAGATGAATAATATACATTAACTGTCACAACAAGGAAATGCAGAACAAATATTTTCCACCAAAAATCACAGGCTTTACTCTTTGATCGAAAGTATGAAAATTAGTAAAATTCTAATTTTAGAGCTTTAGAAGCAGAGAGAGATGGGCATATTTCTCATTCCCATATTTTTAAAAGTAGCTAATTTTCACACAAGGTAACATACATCAACCAGAAAAAGTTTAGAAGCAAATGGCTAGCTGCTCCCAGAAATACACTTTGACATTAAGAAAATCAGGTTGACATTCAGCTGGAGCAGCACCACAGAAAAACTTGAGAATTTAAATTAAGCTTTCAAAATTAGCTTTTGTTCTTGTACTAACTTTCAGCCCTAGAAGATAAAGCACATCAAATTACAGAAGGGATGAAATGCAAAGTCATCTCAGAAAGTGCTGGAGAAAGCAAACCCATTTTCCATAATCACGTCTCAGTGAGAGCAACCATGGCTGGGCCACTTTTGCCAACAACTCTGCACTGCAGTTACTCAAGCACTATTAGAAATGGGGTTCTGGGTTTGTTGGGGGATTCTGCAGGGTCAGGGGAAGGGGGTAGTACTGATTTGACAGCTGATGCCAAATGCCTGCTTTCTAGGTATTGCACAGGCTCACTGAAACACTGAACAACGCAGATATGCAAAAGGAACTGAGCTGGGAAGTGATTTAACCATAAAAAGGCACAGATGGGGCACAACCTTTGATACAAGAGCTGTATTTTCCTACACACTTCTTACACTAATGCATTTCTTTGACAGTACTAAAGAAAACATCATCAGTATAATCCCACAGAGAGAAAAAGGGAGGCATACTGCACCTGGTGTATCCTCAGCAAGAATGGAATTCCAAATGTCCCGAAAACCTCTTTGTGGAAATGTGCCACTG
This sequence comes from Corvus moneduloides, assembly GCF_009650955.1. NCBI lineage: Eukaryota > Metazoa > Chordata > Aves > Passeriformes > Corvidae > Corvus > Corvus moneduloides. The sequence goes on along the minus strand of NC_045491.1, from coordinate 12,491,575 downwards.
TGATTAGCATCTCATTTTCTTTATCTATATCTACCTGGTCCAGAGGAATTTCCTAGATCCAGACAGAGAATTGTGACTCCAATCAGCTAAACTTCCACAAAAAGAAACTAAAGCTTTTAAGTTATTTTTCCAGTTATTAAGAAACTGAAAGCATTATTGATGTACTGTTACTGATCTAAAACAATTCCATTCAAAAACATTTAGAAGAGCCATGTCTGACAGAGTCTTTTACCAGAGTCCCTCATCCCTGGCATGACAGCACTTCAGTTTTCCCTACTCAGGAAACACTCTCCTGGCTTCCCTGAATGGCTTTTTTGACAAGAAATCTTCTATCAGTGCAGAACTAGCTGACTGTAACACAGCCCTCTCGTCAGCTCCTCATTACAGTTTACACTGGAAACTTTTTTTTGGATTTCTGATCTTTGAGGCAAGTTAGCAGATCTGAACAAGATATTTAGGGAAAAAAAAATCACATAGTAAGTATCAAATTTGCCTTAAGAACCTCAAATGTAACAGAAAAGGAAACAAAGCCTTCTAGAATATAAAGGGCACAAAAGGGGGTTCTAAGGATAAACATTTCTACCATGAACTCTCAAACAAACCTTCGAATTATTGCTAAGACATTAAATGTCCTATGGACAGGCACTTGCAAAGTCTTCATGTATTGTTATAAAAAACATACATAAAAATGAAAGAATGAAACCATTATAGGGAAGCAGATGGAACAAGTGACGATTTTCCTAAAAGCATTATCTTTAAAAATACATGTAATATTATCATGCAATCTTAGTACAAACATCACAGTACTTGAAAATCAACATCCAGAAAATTACCACTTGAGAGGGTTTCTTCTCTCAAAGTTAAGTTTTAAAGCTGTTTAAAGACAAGCACAATTTACCTCTATTCGAAACGTTCGACTTGTTGCAGGTGACAAACACTCTAACAGCTCATCCTCCTGATGGACACCGATTATTTTGTAACTTACAATTTCTAGCAGCCTTAAAGATAAGCAGGAAAAGCATTTTAAAGAAGTGAACTAAAAAAAAAAAATAATCGATGCAACATGTCTTTCTCAAACCTTGAGACAGATTAGTGTGGAATGTAAACTGATGCTGCTATTGTATTTGTAAAATTTTAAATTCAATCTTTAGTAAAAATTAAGCAGTAAAGCCACAAGAGGTTACACTATTTCTGGCTCATGACAAAAAGCCAGGATGTGCCATTACAAAATAGAGGTTTCTAGTGGAGATTATTTTATATATCCTCTTTAAATGACCTCACTTTTAACTCCTGTAACTCCTGAGAAGTGAATAGCATGAAATTCTTTGATTTTAAACAATTATTAAGTTGTGACTAACAAATGCAATTGATGAAACTCAAGGATGTAACTTTATTAAATACAAAATAAATAACGGTGTAAAAACCTATATTTATAGTTAAGAACTCTTAACAGTGGGAATCTAGAAGCTTTTAACACAATATTACATTTAATCTGTTAATAATGGTTTTTACAGTATTTTAAATTCTACAGATACTTTGCAGCATAAAATTTACATGATCACATAGAAGACATCATAGTCATGCAGCTTTACCTTAATTTCCCTGAACCTTTTTCAGAGAGTTCTACAACTTTTTTACATTCTTCTAACAGGTCCCGCACACACCCATGCTTATCTGGATATACTGTTATTTCCTGTGGGATTTGAAACACAAAAATCATTAGAGAATCTGAAAATGTAAACAACTACGTGACAGCACAGAACACATCAGATTGTTGTCCTTAAACACTCATCTTGAAAAGATAACTAAAGTCAACACCTACGTTATCTTCAAAACTTTTGTTAACAGATCTAATTTTCTCTTACATTTTTTCTCTTACATGGTCTTTAGGTGTTTTTTGCTGTTGTTAGATTTTTTTTTTTTTTTTTTTTACATTATGCATAACCTTGTTCTAATTTTGTGTTACTCAGGGGTAGAGTGTGTGACCCATAACCACAGTCATACCAGCTCTGACACAGGAATGACAGCAAGTGTGTAATGGCTTCACTCACCTCTTCCCTAAACTGGCTATTTAGCCATATGCATTTAAAACTTCTTCTGTTTTCAAAATCAGTTATCTTCATTTTGAGCTTAAGAAAGAAAAGAAAACCTCTTTAGGCATACTTTGAATAGGGCAGAATTATTTTTTACAGCTCATCCCAATAAAAGGAACAGACTCTTACCTGTTGATAGTAGAGTTTTTTTGGTTGCCTAGGCTTGAAGAACTGCAGAAGATCTCTTAAAGTACCTTCATAATTGTGTCTAAGAGGATTACCAGGACCATCTCTATAACTACAGGAGGAAAGAGAACATGTTTTTGAAATCCATCTCTTCAAACTCATCACTGCTCAGTAAATTGAAGCACCAAGTACATTTTTATTACTGTCTTTCAGTTTCACGTAATTGCTAACACAGCCGAAGCAGCACAACACACAGAACTTTAGTGATTTTTAAACACAGCTGGGCTGTGGGAACAGAAAACTATTCAGGGTGTATGTTAACTCTCCTTTACAAGCTCACTGTCAGTGCTGCAGGCTGGCAGACCTACATTCCTCTGAAATTACTGGCATAGCAGCACATGCTTTAGATTGTGAAAGGTTAATTTGTGGAGCCATATGACACAACAAATTCCACAGTGGCCACAGCACTGGAAACTACAAATTGCTACTCAAATTCTCACTGATGATGAAGGGCAATAGCCTTAGGTAACTAAAGAGCATCTACATTTCCATGTATACAGAAAGATGTAAGTTTGGTGTGTGCATTATTCCTGCAGCACATACACAGAGCTGTAATACACTACTTTCTGCTATAGTTTTATGTAGATTCAAATCTAGTTTTACACAAACATGCATAAAACCACCACTTGAACCAGAAATATCCCTTTGAGCACCTGTGAACTTGTTAGATTGTCATCATCTTCATAAAACTTCATTTGCAAACTTTGAGGGAGGAGGGGGAAATTCAGTGAAGTAACTCCTGAATTTAAATTTGTAAAATCAGCAAAAATCAGCTTTTATGTGCGCTTGTTTTTGCTCTCCTCCATTCTAGAAATCTGCATTCACTGAAACAGCACTTGCATTAGCTTAGCAATTTATCCCACAGCATCAGGCTTTGACGTAATTAATGATTTTTAAAATGACATTTACTAGAACTCTTCTAAAACATGCAATTCTTTGAGGCTCTAGAGACAGTCATTGCAATACTTCAACTGTCAAAGCAACCTGCTGTGTTTGCCAGAAAGGTAACATCTTACTGGTAGAGAATTAGTTAACAACCTGGCAAAGGCTTATTTTTGAGGAACAGCTTAGACACAGAATACTAAGGAATTCATCTTACCCTTGGGACTTGAAAAACTGTAATAACATTGGATCCGTGTTAAGTCTCTGAGCGACTGTCTTTGCAACCTGAAAATAAATTTTTGGTAAGTTCTGAATTGTTTCACACAGTTATGACATTGCTCTACAATCATACAGTCATTCATTCCATGACAAGAACATTATGCTACTGAAAGTCTGAGAGAACCCACTATGCCTACCTCCCAAAGGCTAAATAAACTAGTATTGTTAGCTTCTGAACAGTTGACACAGAGTAAGATATACTAAGAAAAGAAAATGAGGAAATTGTTTTATTACAGTAAGTTACTGTTGCCAAAAGGCTACTAAATCCACAACAATAGCTCCATTCTTCTTTTGCTTGTTTTTGTTGTTTAGTTGCTTTTTGCTGTTTTTTGGGTTTTTTTAAATCATAGTATTAGGGAAATAAGTAAGACTTACTCTTTGAAGATTCCCCCTCCTTTAATCCCCTCCAAGCAAGTTAGCTTGCTGAGTAATAACACCACATTATTCCAATGAGTACATTTCCCATCACTACCTCACAAAGGCAGGGGCATTCTGGTTTTGCCTGACCGAGAAACCTCAACCTATACAGACCTTACACCTCAAGTGAAAAGAAAGTAGGAGAGAGCAACTAGCCTAAAAACAGATGATGAGAACAGGACAGCAAAACTCATCCCTGACTTTCCCTGTGTATGCAGGTGCTCAAAGTTTCTGCCTTTGGGGACAGAAAATAAAACTGTCTGGTTTTAAGCAGGTTTTTTTTTTTTTTTTTGACATTGACAAAAGCAACTGCAGGAGAACTGCAGGCAGTCAAATCTACTCAAGCTCTTAATGGATCAGACCAACTTTATTTCAATTTTTTTCTTATGTTTCCATGTCCAGTTTTCCTCATCTGAACACCCCAACCCATCTATTATCAACACAACAGGTTTGATCTGTTAGTCACTGAGCACTAAACTGCACCGTGTGAAGAAAGCAATACAGCTTGGTCTACAAAATAAATATTGTTGTTGATATTACAAGCACAGAACAGGTATCACTAGAATCCACAGGTATTTTCCTTTTAACGGCCAAATAAGTTGAGCAAGTTTTACATGTCACTTTGAAAGCAAAAGCGTAATTTCATGAGAATATAATTTCCCTGACAGAGCAGAATGGCCTACCAAGAAAGAATTTATTATCAAATAAGTCATTATTAATAAAACTGGGGGGTTTATAGTATTTTCTTCTCACAAGCCTTAGTGGCTTCCTTCAATTTTTCATTAACTCCGTGGAAAAAATGTACATGGACAGTTTTAGAATTTTTAGAAAAGTATGTATAATGCATTTGTGAACTACTGCAAGTTACTTTCAGAACAAGGAAACAAAAGAGAAATAGGACACATGCCTGAAAGTAATTCATCCTATTGGATAAAGTAACAACAAAGCCTGGGTCATTGGGGATGGTTTTATCACAGAAAATGACATCCACACGGTGATAGAGGTCCCGGAAGTATTCCTTAGCTGTTGGGAGCTCGCTGTTATCATTTTCTGGGTCATCCCTACAAGAGCAAACAAATGATGATACCATTACACATCACACTGTTACACACACAGGCAGTTTGGGCTTTTAAAAACACATTCTACAGTAAGTCAGCGACAGTGGAGAGATAGAGATGAAGTTTAGAAACCTTTTGCAAGAGCCACCACGGATACACAGTAGGACTGATGCAGTCAGCAGTGACCCCAGAGCCCGGCGTGTCTGTGCGGTCAGGGCCCGGTGCCCTCGCCTGCTGCGCTGCTCACTCAGCAGCCTGGCCCTACTCTTGATTCCTGTGGGTTCACAGCACCATCACAGCAGGCACCATCCCTCCCTCCCACCCTGGCACATCCCTGTGTGTCTGTACTGATGCTGCACAGCTTTCCATGAACCCCTGTATCAATTGCTTTGCACAGAGGCCGGATGGACAACATTCCTTGGCACAGAGAGGCAGAACAGTGGGCACAGGGGCTGGTTTGGGTCACTCCTGACTGGTACCCCAACTTCTCTGCAGAGAAATAGCACCAGGGTACAAGCTGTGCACTTACCCAGGAGTCAGCAGCCAGCCAAGGGTGCATAACACCAACTGGGTCAACTGGGAATGCGAGTTCCAAGGCATGACATGAGAAATACATTCATCTCACATAATCTGGGGTAAGAGTGCTGAAGATAGACTAGCTGGCTTCCACCCACTGTCAGCCCATGGAGAGAAACAGAGCAACACAGTTGGGTGTGACCATCAGGAGTGAGAGCATAGAAATGCTGATTTATAGCCCCGCCAAGCTTATGAAAGATCCCTTTATTGGATACAAGATGCAGGAGTTCCCCTTTTGCCTTGGAGAAATCTCCAGCTGAAGCACCAGCACATCTACGAGCTGCACGTGCTCAGGCAAACTGGGAGCATCTCATCACCACAGAGCAGTAAGGAACTGACTGTGAACATAAGGGAGAGGCAAAAAGGGAAAGCAATTTAGCGTAGTTCTGGGCTGAAAGGAGCTCCAAGAGCCTTGTCCAGTGGCCATGGTACTGAGCCCAGGATCTGAAATGCTGGAAGGCTCCTCAGTGTCTGTGTTACAGTGGCTCCAGTATAAAGCTGCACAAATCAGATGCACTGCTGAACACACTCTGGGAATATTACGACCTATTTTAGGTTATTGGTTTTCTAAACCAGGAGGACACCTTTTCCTTAAGTAATGTGGCACATGATAACTCAAATACCACTGATATTTGCTCATTTCCCCTTTGAATAAACAAATGAGAACTGCTGAGAACACATCTACTGCTGGAATGTAATACTTTGCTCTTGACAAAAAAGCTTAAAGGAAGTTAAGCTTTCAAAGTGAACCAGGTGATTTAATTGCAATAAGCTGCCACCTTAAAATACATACTTCTGAAACACTATGATGTCACCATCCATGAGTTCATCAAGAGCTTTATCAAGAGATACATCATAGTCTTGAATCCTTTCTGTTAAATTGGGTTTAACTTCCTGTAATAAAGAACAAAAATTATTGATCACAGAATAAACAAGAGACAAAAATAAAGGTCACAAATAAAGGTCACGATAGTGAAGAAATCATCAGATAAGGTAACCTGTATGTTCTTCCAACTGAAACAAATGGATAGATATCTATCCATACAAATCAAATGCATGTATTATAAAATATCTATACACATATTACATATTTATACTTGCAGGCTGACTTCTTGGGATAGAAGCACCTGTGTAAACAAACTAGAATGACACTGTAACCCTGACCTGCCCAGAGCAAGGAGTACAGCTTTGCTTTTTAGGATGGCAGTGTGTGTGCTGCCCTGGAACCACAGAGAGAGCAGCAGGACTGCTACCAGAAATTGCAACAAAAACCCAATTCCTTGTTCTTCCTGTAGCAAGGACTTTGCCTTGGCAAGATCTGCATCTTCAGCACTCAATAAATGTAGCAGTTATGAAGATTTATTGCTTCTGTATTTGGGCAGAAACAGCACAGCAGACTAAGGATTTTGTTTGCTGACTTCTTAAGGAAGGAAGGAGAAGATGCAACATTTTCTCAGCTCCACTGTCTAAGGTGGGCACTGAAAACATGATGGCCAATAATGTCAGCAGCATTAGCTCCTCTAACACAGCAACACAGGTTTAGCACAACAAAGCTGCTCATATAGAACTTCATGGAGATTTTTTTTTGTTTTTGAAGCCTTACACTTCTATCTTATCTGCTTAATATAAAATCTCTTTTGAAGTTAACTCTCTGCTGCTACTCTGTTGCAGCACGGTAGACTTGGAAGTTGCAGATTACAGTGCTGATGATTTATAAATTACCATTGTTATAAGCAACTTTTTTAAATTAATAAGTCTTTTTTCTTTCTTTACAGCATGCAAAAGACAAAAAAGTTACAAAAAGTTTATCAATCCAAACCTCATAGAGGATAAGGTTAGTTTCTTGTGGAAATCCTGCTCTCTCACACATAACTGGAAGCAAGTCACCTGTTGGGGGAAAAAAAAGGAATGTGAAATATGTTGCACGAATTGCTAGTGAGACCAATCACAAAAAGGAGAGAATCCCTTTTTTTACCCTGGGCAGATGGTTCTACAATGTCTAAGCCCTCCAGGTTAAAGTTTCCCTTATTGACATTCAACCAGAGACACATTTATGGTTTCTTTCCACTTAATCTGAACAACAAAAATACATGCAAGGTCATTGAAAATCCAAGAGATGAAGTAACACTGCTCCTTCCCCATAGAAAAGGTTTAGTGTCTTTAAAAAAAAATTCATGACAGCTAAAATTAAAAATGAGACATTCAAAATGACAAACTAAAATATTTTTAGTCAGTGGGTATTTGCTGAATTCCTTAAATGGACCCCTATGAAAACCAAGGCTCACACACAATTCAGGCTGAGCAGCTGCTCAGGCTGCCATAGTGAAAGGTTGTAGAAGAGTTATTTGAAAATCTATTGCAAAAGTATATTCCAAAAGTATCAGAACAGATAGAGGTAAGTATGAAATCCCAAAGCTTTACAACAGGTCCAAAACAGCTCTTTGTGGGCAGTAACACCTGGTGGGTACAGCAGCAATGAACTGACCACCAGCGGGGCTCTGAGGCTCAGACCTGCAGAAAATATCACTGACACAATGTGGGGACAAAACTACTCAGGTGCTGGGTGAAATAAGAATTTGCTTCTATGGTGTACCTTTGGTTTCAGTGATGGAATTATTATTAAAGTATGTGCAATCTACTTCCATTAAAAACTTCAGTGATAGCACTGAAATTTAAATTCAGAACTCACGTATTTTACAGGATATAGGGGTGTAGATATGTCCACAATAATTCAAACTCCGAGTCTTCGGATCATACATCTTCAAAAACAACATTACATCATCTACAAATTAAAAAACAAGATTTAATTTTAAGTAAGGCTTGGGGAGGGGGAAGGAGATCACCTAGATATTTTTATTTACACAGTAACAAATACATGTCTTTGATTTATTAATTCGGTGCTCTTAAAATATAGAGAGAAATTTATTCAGTGAGTCTAAAACATGCAAAACATGTCTTCCACTTCAAGAGAAATGAAGGAAAAACTGCATGAGAAAAATTAATTTCAGCACTGTAGTCGTTTGATGGATACATCAACCACATTATTGAAAAAAGGAGTGCACTGTGTTTTTGGAGATATACCCAAAATGGAAGTGTTTTGTATTTCAGAAATGTTTAGACCATATGCTTACGATCTTTATCAAACTTGGGCAATGTTGCTCCAGTAGCAGCCATCTCTGGATCTACTGTTTCCAAAAATATTGTCCATGGATTCTCATTGTCACTGAGCTCAATCATCTATGTAAAAGGATGTGAGAGAAGAAAAAAAAGTCTCTGAAGAACATAATACAAACCTGGTATCTGCATTTTAATCAGATACAAGAACTTTATGACATTCTACAAGTGGGAGAGGTTTTTTTCTAAGTTGTGTTAGAGGAGGTTTATGAAGTTTATTAAGACACACAAATATAGGTATAAAACTACCAAAAACTTTGATGAAGCACTAACAGTAGGTTTTACTTAAAATGAACCCACTTCTTTATCATTTAAAAGTTGACCTACAGCTACCTTTACAGTGGCAAGGACATTACTTTGTTTTAGAATAAAAAGACACTGAAATCAATCTCTGTCCTCAGTGGTATTTACACACATTTTACACTTCAAGCAAGAGAATTTATTAAATCCAGCGGGTTTGCCCCTTTTGGCAAAGGGACATTTCTGTTTTAATCTAACATAAAAAAAATCACGATCACACCTTTTATCCACAGAAGAAAAATCATGCACCAACCACACTCCTCTGCTTCCTATCCAAATTAATCCACTAAACCTCAAGTCTTCCCAAGTATCAAGCTTCACCAGATACAGTGAAATTAATTTCAAATTAAAAGCCTGAAAAATCTTACGTCTCAAAGTTAGATATTCTTAAAGAGAACTAAAAATCATGGGATATGTACAGAAGTAGTATCATCTCTCAGTGACTACTTACCGTTTTATTGCCATCTGCTTCATTATCTAACATTGCAGGTCTTTTTGTTCCATTACTTCTTGCTTGCATTGGCCATAATCTGATTTGATCCTGGGGAAATCCCTAAAATAAATAAAAATTGTGACAGGAAACGAAATCAAAACAAGGGAAAAATAGGCTAAGATGCTTTTACTAAACTCAAACAGATCTTCTGTGTTAAAAGGTCTAAATTATGATTGCTGTCAGTATGTGGAGAACATAAGGGCTATGAAACAACCATAATGTAACAAAATACATATGTGCTGGTATTCAGCTACAGAAAACTCACCATTGTTTGAGAGAGGTTTTGAACAAATTCTGTAAGTGTGGAGTTTTTTAATACTTTGAAAACGGTGTATTTCACTTTTTCTTCATCATACATATCATTGCCTTGGTGACCACAGAACTGATCCTCTGCCACTATCTGAAAAATGACATTTAAAGGTTACTATTCAGATTAGCCCAGCTGCACCACATAATACCTTCTCAGGATGCTTTACTGTGCAGCCTCACTGGCCCTCTGGCACAGTGCTAACACTATTCATGTTCTCAGGGAGTAAATTTGCAAGAATACAGATTACAATGAAATTAAAAAATTGTGATTGATAATCTCATCAGTGCAAGTAATTAAAATACATTAATTCTTACAAATCCCAAGCAATTAAAAACCAGTCGTGCTTAGATCCCAAGTCTTGGAATGTGCTCTAACAATCTTGACACGTGGAGAAAATAAAAAGGCTACATAATTCTGTGCCTGGTGTAATGCAAGGAGGCCACCTAAGCCTTCCCCTGCATTTCCCACAGCTCCCCATCACTCTTTGTTAACAGAAGCACAAACTGTGCAATGCTGCCAGTGTCCCACTGCAAACTGCTCAGTGCAAATGCAGTGCAGAACAAGCTGAACTTGACCAGTATCTCTGCTTATCAACACCAGAAAGAACAGGCAAGGAAACATGGAGGCCCATGGAAAATGGGTTCTATTTTCCTGTACCAGATGGGTTCTGGAAAGAGCCATAAACAGGGTTCCTTAAGGCAATTCATAACAATCTAGTCCATCTGGCTTTTCCAAAAAGATAATTGCAAATATAAGCACTCTCTCCTTCTGCTTCTACTTGATGAGCTCAGTTTGGCAGTAGTCCAGACCTGCAGCCTATGGCTAGATACATTCTAATTTTAGAAAATAATTCCTGAAGGAGATAGAAGTGCAGTGGCAGGGCAGCCATTTGAAATAACCTGGTCCTTTTCCCTTTCACCTGAACTTACTATTTTCACTCACAAGCACAATAAAAATTCTAAAGAAAACAGAAATGTTTATAACATACAGTACTGTGTGTTTTGTTATGATTCATTGCATATGTAAATATACTTAAAAGCACTAAAATCATTACTTCTCTTCAAACACTACTTCGGAACAAAAACTTAAAAAAAAAAAAAAAAAAGGAAAGAAAAATCAAGGTTTGCCTCCAGGGTGGCTCAATATTCTAAATTTTCATGGTAAAGTAGTTGTAACTTAATCTGGTTCAAAAGCTGACCTGCACTTGCATATAGAGGTGAGCTTCCTGCCTCTCCTTCCTCTTCTGAGCTTCTATCCTTTTCTCTTCTTGTAGCCTTTCTACAAGTTGTTGAGGAATATCATGGTCGGTGACAGGCTGCAAAACTTCACCTACAGAACAGATTTTATGATGTCATTTCAAGATTTACATCAAACAGGTTCTTTTTCATAGACACTTGACTTACTTCTGATTTGAAGTCAAAACCAGCTTTCTTTATCTTTTGCTTAAAAACATGGTTTGGTATCATCATGCTTTGGCAACATTGAAGCACTTTCTACAACAAGCCAAAATGCACTACCTCCACGAAATATGTATCATAGACTTTTGAATGAAATATTCAGTTCAGAATTAAAAAATATTTACCACCACTCCATTTTTTTAGCATATATATGTATCTACATGTTTACAATCAATATGATTCAATTCCATTACTGAAGTCAGTTCACTAAGTTTTCCATTCTATAAACCAACCAAGGCTGAAGCACTTTGTAGGTGCCTTACTGAGCTAAAAGATGACACAGAGCAAGCAGCACATGCTTTCCAAAAGTGAGAGAACGGCCGGTTGATCCCATGGGATCTCTCCGTTCTGACTGTAAATAACGCAGTCCTGTTGTATAGGAAGACTGCCAACAACTCAAGAGGTAAAAAAACCCTGACTCCCTGCCTGGAAGTCCCCCTGGAGCACAGAGAGGACACGTACTGAGCTTGGACTCCCTGATGTACACCAGCATGTAGGCATTGGTGCAGTGTCGCACGGACAAGTCATCGTCGTGCCCCCCGTAGTTGTGCTCGATCGCCTCCTCCTTCGTGCATCTCGACACAACATCATCATCGAATTTACACCACTAGGGAGAAAGTTTTATAGAAAGATGATTTTACATGTAAAAACATATTCCTGGATGATAAATTAATCCTATTTCTGGCATGTCTTTCAACTCTTTGAAGTAACTAAAATTACTCTTCAAGCGGCATGACTTTCAAAAGGAAATCTAGTTCAGTATAATTTGTGCTACCTGCTACTTGTGCTCAGCATAAGGAAGTCCATAAATACCAAACCTTTACTGAACATTTTATAGTGAGTACCAAAAGCACAATAATTATTCCAGGAAGCTTTTCTTAAGACTGTTATTCAAATAGCTAGTTATTTCTGCAGGAAACAGAAAATTGACCTTTTCTGTTGTAAAATGAAATAAAAAGCAGTGATGCACAAGTCATCTAGTAATTATTTGTACATTTAGAGCAATATACATCAAATTTTAAATTAAAACAATATGGCCAATTAAGAATAAATTAAAATAGCAACAAATTCCCAGTAAAATCTGACTTTTACTGTGAACAGTCAGGTACACACAAAACCAGTGAACTCAAGGGAAGAGGTACCTGACCTATAAGTGTCCAATCCAATCAAGTCACCTGAACCCGGGACAGTGGGACATATACAAACATGCTGAACTTCTGAGTCACAGAAACATTGGAAATGCTTGTATTTCCTTCAGCAAAGTCAGCCTCAAAAAAATGCTGGATAAAATTTGATCGAAGTAGAACTTCAACACATACACACACAAGTGAAAGAATTTCCTCAGTTAAAAAGTCTTTTGCTAAGAGTCAAGTGTGTCTGCAGACTTTTCTTTTAGGGGACAAAACTTCTAAAGACTTGTCCATTATGAAAACTGCATATATGCATCTACAACACACAAATACTTTTAGGTGCTTTTCAATACTCACTTTGCCATCGCCCTTTGGATTTAAGTAAACAACGTAATGTCCACCATGGTTATCTCCACTGTGTACTAGAACTGCATGGAGAATGTAATTTGCAGGATCTTTAGGATCTGTTTTTTGCAAAAATTCATCTAGTGGCAACTGTTCAGGAAATTCAAACCTAGTTTTGAAAAGAATGAAGACAATTGTATTTGTACTTAAGATAGACATACTTTATTATGCACGTATTATTATGGAACATTATGTGTACTCCTAAAGCAAAGTATAAAAATTGAACATGTTACTGTTACAATGCCATTTCTATCCAAGACATACTGCATACAGTGGCAGAATTTATACTATTTAAATATGGAGTAAAAATAAACTTTTTAAGCAGCTCAGGAAAGTATACCCTCAGTAACAAGGGCAAGAGCACTTGAATGAATTAGGGCTGGTTTGGATTCACTGTGTCAAGGCAAAAGCTTTACAATCTGTTGTTTTCTAGCAGACAAATGCAGCTTTTCTTGCACAGGTACCACTGGACTGGAACATTACTCTGAAATGTCTCACCTTGGTGAGAATGAGATAATTGCAACACACATTCAGCTTACAACCAACCACGTATCTCCTCGAGAAATTATCAGCCTCTACTTACAGTGAGTGGGCAAATGGCTCTCCCTCCATCCATGGAAACAGATGGAGGGCAAGCAGGTAAATCCTTATTCATCCTGCTTACTCTGGTGGCAGCCTAGCCACAAACTACCCAAAGAATGCTACACAAGCCATTAAAAGATGCAGTCACCTGTTCACAATCAAAACAGTCACTATAAATTACCAAGCACTCAATTTGTCATTCTGAACCTCAACATTCAACCAGTACACCTTTAGGGAACCTCCCCTGTGTGTGACTGCACACATCTGCCTCTCAAGAGTTTACTCAAAAACAGGATCTTAGGAAGCTATTTTTTGGTAAAATACATTCACAGGTCTAAATTCTGTTAAAAAAACCCCAACCCACACACTAAACCAACCAACCCACTTACCTATCATTTATCTTGATGTTTTGGTCAGTCTGAGGATCATACATAAACCTCATGAGCTGTAGGTGTAATACTGGTGGCAATGTTAGGAACTTCACACCTTTCTCTGCCTCCTAGACATTTTAAAGGAAATAGAGGGTTGAAATTTCAGGATTTTTAGCAACTCAAAATAGTTGTTTGCCACAGATACTCTTCATATGGACTTTTATAGACTTGATGACACAATGTGCACCAGAATGGTTCAAAACTTGGGTGCAAGTTAAGTATCCTAATGCTGCACCAATCTCCCATGAGCTACTCCAGTAACACAAGAACTCAGTTAAATTAAATTTAGGCCATTCATACAAGCATATTTGGACACCTCCCTGCATTAAGAGCAAGTTACCTGCATAAATAAAATCGAGAGAATATGGAGGCAAAAACTCATTTTTGATCTATTAAGAATTTCATGTTCATTGCATCCTGCCAACAAGTATTTGGCTACTGTGCTGCACCTTCCTAAGAACAGCTAAAGAATATATAGAACATTACTGACAAAACCTGGCTGTGGTGGCCAGTGAACCTACATTACAAGGGACAGAGAGTTCTCAGTAAGACCAGTCCCGAGTACCACAGGAACCACTTTAGGTTTGGGTGACCAGAAAGGCTTCTCTCAGGATGCTTGTTCAGTTATGTTAATCTATAACATAATAATCTAATATAATTTTATATAATCTATAATCCAATTTGGATTCCCCGGTTGGCTGTTAGCCTCTACCTCTCGTCACTCCCCCGGAGATCCCCATTGGTCCCGTTCCCTAGTCCCGCCTTTTCCCCGCCCCCAGATAAAACCCCGGTTCGCCTTTGTTCTCTCGTCTTTGCCCCTGAATCTTCGGCAGTGTAGAAGCTATAAATGCTCCTGCTGGAACTCATGCAAAGGCCCTTCCCATCTCTTTGTAACCGACTTTACACTGAAGCAGGCCATGCATTTGTGTGTGCGTGCCTGCATGTGACCCCACAGAGCTGGACAGAGACAGCAACACCTGGCATGTCAAAGCTGCAGAAATAAGCTTTAGTAAAACATTATTTATAAAGGACTTCAGCTTACTCCAGTGGGTGCAGCAAAGTGCAGCTGAAGAGCTCAGAAACACGTGCACACACATAAATGTTTAATTTTCATGGGTTCATTTGGTGTTCTTGCTGAGGATACAAACATGAGCTCTCCAAAGTTACTTTTAGAGCTATGCTGCTTTTTCACTTGACACATGGAAGAACAGACTACTCATAGAGGAAGAACTTCTCAGTCTTGAGACTGGTAGAAAAGTGAACCATTCTAGAAACTGGAAGACTTGGACCTATAAAACTCACTACTAATTAAATTGCTATAGAATCAGAGCTCCATTTTAAGAAAACTAACAGCAAATAAGAGGAGCTACATAAAATGCTTGTCTAAGAAGAAGCATCACCAAAATCAGTTGATAAAATCTAGAATGGGTTTTGCAACACAGCTGTGTTATCAAGGATAAAGAAATAAGATTTAAAACCAGGTAAAAAAAAAAACAATACCTGCAAGCCATGTTCTCCTGCATCATACTTGTTATCACCATCCAACTGCTCCACTGCAACGTAGTCAATGAAGGACTCAAAAACTAAATGAAAAAGAATGGGGAATTGTACAGAAGGAGGAAAAAAAGTAAGTTTCCTCTAGCCTGCAATGTATTAATCAAATGACATATTAGGACATGGCAGTTTGTGTTTGAATATTTCTGTCCTTACTTTAAGTAAAGTTTTACATTACTTAAGAATGTCAAGAAATGCACCATACTGCAGGAGCACATCTAAGAATATCGGTAGATTTTAAAATCACAGTTACAGCTCTCTGCCACAACTCCTCACTTTGCAACTGTTAGGCATCAAGCCAGATGCCTCTGTTTGCTGGACTCTTACACATCCTTTTCCATGCCTTGTACACCAAGGGCTCAGTAACGAGATGGTAAGGGACCACTGTTATGCTGTTCTGAGTAGTTCAATCTTTTTTCTTGCTTATTACTGTGGTCAGGTCTAAATAAGACTCTATTTTGTCTGAGTTCATCTTTATATATAAATTATAATTACTGTGACAACACCACTGTGATCACCATGGCACAGTTCTCTGACACCAGAAAATTTCTAAAGTTCTTCAAGTTTTATGAAAAGATACCAGTAAGAGAATTAGGGAGGAAAGAGCAGGGAAAAGAAATGGAATAAGGGAAAAAAAAAGAAATGTAATGCAGGCAAAAACATTCTCTGCATTGAAAATGTTTTCAATGAGGTGTCCTAAAGCAGGTATTTCCAATCACTGTGCACCAACAAACCCATTTGAAATCAGCAGGCACTAAAGTTGTGCAACATGTTGTAGTACTGGATTGGTGCATATCACAATGTGTCACTTACTATTTTTCTTTCCCTTTATACTTAGCTGGATGTCATAATAATCTTCTATTCGTTCAGATCGATAGTCTACGTGCTTGCATTGGATATAAGACTGGAAACAAAAACGAAACAACAGGGAAGTTCAATTTTATACAAGTAGCAAGAGTTAATTTAAATTATTTTTGAGAAAGGTATTAAATACATACCACCATCTTCCCTCTGAACAATTTAGGGATTGTGCCTTCTACACACGTGCCTTTCATTTTATTTTCCACATTATCAAGCAGCTGAAAGAAAAATCAGTTTTTACACAAGACAAACTTGCAGTTTTTAAATTTATTCATCACACACACATGATTACTTGACTGATTAGATACTAAGTCTCTTGGATAAAAACGAAATATTAGTCTATTTGTACTGGCATCTCCTTTCTAGTCCTTTAAGTCCTCCTCCTCCCCCTAAACTGAGGGCTACTCCATTCCTTTGAGTCTGGAAAACCCCACAGATGTAACAATGCATTTCATCTTCAAAACTGCATTTCTCTCCACAGCTATAAAAGTACCACTAGCACATGCTCCAGCTACTTTCAAGCTTCCCTACTGTTTACAAATTCCTCACCCACAAAAGGCCACAAGCAATTCATTCTTAAAGAGGAACCAAGGCAAAAACTCTGTCTTTGAGACCTAATTTAAATTATTCAGGGCCACTATTACTCTGATTGTTCCTAACTATATCATACATATATACACACAATTTCAAGAGACAAATACATACATCACAGATCAGCAAGAAATAATATAAACATACCACTCGACATAATTCCTGGACATCATGTTGCATGAAGCTGTCTAAAGTTTCCCACCTTTGTAAGGCAAATAAATAAAAAATTACTAATTATGAAAAAAACACCTCAAAAGACATTTTTCTGATTTCTTTGCAGATCAAGAATGTAAAACACAGCAAGATGTAAACACTGAGATTTAGGACTGGCTGCTGCACAGGTTCTTTAGTTGTGTAGGAAGAAGGGGCAGTGAACTCGTGAGACATTTTGGCAGCCGTTCTGTGGCCACCCTCCTTCTCCTGTGTGGGACTGGGGACAGGGACTGGGAATGCACCCAGAGCCAGCTGAGGAGGCCACAGCCAGGCTGCTGCTCTTCCAGTCTACAACCCAGTCTCAGTTCATGCCAAAAAGCTCTTAAGAGAAGACTTGAGAGCAATTCAATGCCATCAGTTTCCACAGCAGGTTTCCAGCTGCCTCTCTTCTGAGGGCACTTCAGGTGCAGTCAAGTATCATTTAGGGATTATTTCAGCACAGGAAAGGAAGCAAATGGATTTATAGGAAAGACTGGCTCCTTTGTGCTCATCTAAACAGTTAATCCTGGGCATGCAGTAACTCCAAGGAGGCATTCAGCTTTCTGAACTGTCCATGTGCAAACACACTGTGTGAAAGCAGGGGTAAGGGCAGCAGGCTCTAAATGCCTTCTAGCCAGCATGCCACACAGCAGCAAGGGTGTTCAGCACTTCTGCCTTCAATAAAACAAGAGTAACATGCTTCTAGCTCCAGCATTAAATACTCCTGTGAGAACTGTAACTTCAACTCAAGAAAACTTTTAAGTTCTAAGTCTCTGACAATTTTTTTAGCAGCAGTCACCACTCCCAACTGTAGAAAATAAACTCTGTTGACTGTAGGCTCCAGCTTCAGTGGGATGTTCCACCCTGGCCCTGGAACCAGCACCAGGGTGACCAGGAGCAGTGCTGACTTTATCCTCCCTCACACTCTCTTCTCAGTGACTCACCCCCACTGTCACACGGCAGCAAATTAATCTCCAAAGTGTGCCAACAACTGTGCGGGGTCCACACTTAAACAAGCTGAATCAAGTGACTTGTCAGATAATTAAGAATAGAAAATAATGCCCTGAACTCTCTAGGCTTTACACACTAGTCAGCTCATAGGACAAACCAAAGAAAAAGGTCACACACTAAAATTAGGATAAAGAAGGGCCCCTTCAGACATGGCATCATTTTCTACTTAAAGAGGTCAAACTTAGAAATTCACAACACTCAGTAAAAAGTACTACCCTAACCAGCATCTATCTAGGTAGGGCCCACAAGGCCAAAAACCCCTCTCTGATTCAATGATGAGGGAAGGGGAAAACCTAAATCTTCAAACACATTCTAAAACTCCTTCCCAAGAACAAAAGCAGGCATGAACACATTTTTAAAGCCCTGCTGGTTTGGACATACATTTAAGCATCTGCAACACCCTTGGGAAAGGTCTCTTCATGCTACTGAATATGACACAGTTGGGATCTTAAGTGAAGATGAAATTTTACTCTATCACCAAGTCCTTCCAATGTAACGGGACAGCAGGAGCACTGATAAACTAAATATACAGTGTGGTAGTAGGAAGAGGGTATGGTCAGATAAACAGACAACACTGAGGCTACTGATTTCCCTTTAAGATTCCCCAAAGGGGGAAAAGTCAAGGTTGCAAAGACACAAGGTTACAAAGAGTGTTTCTAGGACAGAGCACCACTACAGGCTGTAGCAGCAGACGCAGGATGAACACGGAGGACAGCTGTGTGGAAAAGATGATACAAACTCCCTAATGTGTTTTGAACTAAAACAGTGCTTGTCAATATTACTACAAGACTAACCTACAGTGAGACAAAGTAATACAAAATCCAGTATTTTAGAACAGATTTTAATAAAATCCTACTCCACACTTACAGCACATGCAAAGAGAAGACCTGTAAAGGTTATGCTAATGTTAGTTTTTCTGTCCTAACTTGTGTCTTTGATATGTTGTAAGAAAATGTTACAGCAGCCAACAATGTACAACATGGACATGCAAATTACTGCTATTGCACTAAATCTAAAACAGATTCCATTTTAAAAAGATATTACCAATGCATGAACTGCAATGTTTCAACAACTGTTTTGTTCTGAATTTTACTTAAGTCAAATTCATCACACAATGTTCAAGTAACAGATAAATTATAACCCTGCTATTAACAGCTCTGTTTCTGTACCATTCCCCTTCCCAAAAAAAATCTGACTTTTGGATCAGCTGTCCTTAGTACTGGCTACAAATAAAAACCTACCCAAGTCAACTACAGAAAGTTAACAATAATAACAATTAACATGTTATATTAACACTTCTCTGCACCTCTCTAAAAATAACCTTATTAAAATAGAACATTTTTAAAGAAAAGCTTTATGAAGCCTGCAAAAGCCCAATAAATAGTGCAAGTTTCTGAAACTTACCCAAATGATTTTGTTAACTTTTTAGTTCCAACTGGTTTGTCACTATGTTGCAGCTCATAAAACACTCTTTGCAACGCTAAAGGAACACTTTTGGATGAATCATCTCCTTCTGTGGGCATCATGTACACAGCCTGAAAAAGCATTTAGTTCAATTAGTATCGGAAAAGTTTATTGCTCATCCTATTTAATGCATTCTTTCCTCTTCAGTGACTTCCTTCATAGAACTCAATTTAATCAACACTTCAAAAAAGTCTGAAAAAAAATCTTGTACTGTAGTGTAAAAATGTTAATTGTCTGGAACAACTCTTCTTAGAGCACAGTGGTTAGAAAGATGTGAACAACAGATTCCATTCATGGTTATTTTATCTAAATAGTTCCCTTATTCCAGCCTAGAACCGTAAATGCACTAAAGCATTTAACACCTTCAAATAACTCTCATGCCTGGTATGTCTGTGCAATCATCACAGTAGGACCAGATATACCAGTCAATACTACAGACTTTTGAAAATAACTGGTATCGTGAAAAAGCAACCACATGAAACCATAAAGGGCAACAAGTGAACAAAAACAGAAATGGCCCACATGGAGAAAGATGTCAGAGGAAGCTCTGAGAGCTCCCGATACATTCATTCCTACTTAACGTCATCACTGTCCAGCAAATAAACAGCTTAACAATTCAATTCACTGATTATACTGATCTGTGAAGGACTGAGAACAGAGAAATTACACAAATAGACCAAACAGGGATTAAGAGTTCAATAGTCATTGAAATGAGATTTACTTTTTAAGAAGTGTACATCAATACATCTAGGGACAAGGAAGAGCAAACAAAAGGTATTTACAGGGAGATGTTCATTTAAGAAGCATAAATAATAAAAAGAAACAGACAACCCTGTAAGGAGATTAGGCAACAAACAAAACTAAAAAGGACCCCAATATTAAGTAGCATATGAGAAAATAACCTGTTAAAAACAGAAAAATTGCCACCTGAATTTTTTTCCTGTGAAACAACAGGGAACGATCCATTTCTGTGAGTGAAGTGCTGAACTGGACTTCAGTGACTCTCCCTCAGTTTGTGCATTAGCCTGAATTCCAGAGGTGTGCAGCACATCTAACTTACCCTGGACTTCAGTTCCCTAAATATAGAGCAAGGGTAGCACTTCCAGCAGGCAGCTGGGAATTGCTGGGCAAACACAGTCACTGCTACAGGACAGCTCAGAGTGATGGGAATCAGATGGGACAAGCACTAGATGAAGACAATGCTAATAGAAAAAGAACACAAGGTTGTGGCAAAAAAGAAAAGAAAAACAGCAAAAGAAGTTCCTAAAAAGTTGACAGGCCCGTTTTCTATTCCAATTCTGAGGATCCACTACATTTTCCAAAAGTACAGCAACAGAAATACTTCAAAGAATAAAGAAACTGTCATCAGAGTATCTACAGCAGTAAGATGAAATAAGAGAAATAATTTCATAAAGAAAGCAAATTCCTGATATTCTGACAAAAAAAAAATGGTTAATTAAGCAACTGTAAAGTAATATGATAATTCATGTGACTGTATCTTTAAAATTTTTAATTTAATTTTCAGAAGTTACCAGTTAATAGAGATGACCTAAAACAGAATCATGAACACCAGTAACTTCCAATTTTTATTTCTACTCAGTTGCAAGCTACACTGTTAGTAGTACTTACACATACAGAAAGGAAACATTAATAAAAATTACCTGAAATTTATCATCAACTATATTCTGAAGGACAGTCAACAGAAGTCTTTGTTAGAGTAATTTTAAGAACAATAGCCCAACCTCACCCTAATGGCAACAATAAAAAAAGTCTTTTGCTCTACTTTGGGATTTGCTTAAACTGCTTTTATAAATTTTATAAATTGAAGAAAACAGCATCTTCAATTTTATCACTGGCAACAGGTTTTAACTGTTGAAACTCAATAACCCTTCAACTTTTTTAATGTGTTAAGCACTGCTTCAAGAGTTTATGGTGATGCAGTCTGGAAGAGAACTCTGTAGGTTCTGATCTCTGTTCCTGCCCATACAGGTGCCAAGTTCAGAGTGGGGTCCAGGTGCTCAGGATCAGATCCAGTTAAATTCTGAGCATCTCCAGGAATGGAGATCCCACCACCTCTCCATACATCCTAATGTAAAGCTGGACCCTGATTATGGAAATTTCCATCCTAAGATCAGAACATTCAGCTTCAAAGCAATTCAAGTAAGCTAATGAAGTAAATAATTTCCAATTGCTTTATGTTTATCATCCAAATGCAGAATCCCAGTTAACCAGATCAATCTGAGCAAACTCCAATTCAAATTTCACTAGCTAGGCTTATACCTCTGATTTCACAAGCAAAAATTATTTCTTGCTTTAAAATATGAACATCAAAACAAGTCGCCATGCTGAAGAGTCAACTTTAAACCTCTTCCTGTACCTGGTTTATGAACCTTTTTAAGAGTGGGTGTCACCGGCTAAAGGTAGAAAGAGAAACAGTTCAACAATCAAGTCTCAAATCTTCTGAATCTCTATCACCAGCCCCTATTAACTTCTTTGAATATCTTATAAATTCTTTTTTTAAAAAAAATATATATCGACACTTGCTATGTTTAAACAAATAGAAACAGGGTGTGAAAATCAAGTAATGAAAAAATGCAAATATAGTCACTGCTGATACATTCAAAAAATAAATACTAAAATGCTAAACTTACAGCAGGCTAAAAATCAACATAGTGATTGACTCTTCCATCAAAAATGCATAAACTGGAACTCAGAATACCTTGACAATTAAACAAAATTAAATCCTTTGCCTTTAGTTCCTTTTTTTTTTTTTCATGTTTTTCTCATATACCATCTGGACAATTAATTCCCTTCCTGTATCTCTCAAGTAATATTCAAATAATAATTTACAATTTACTTATAAGCACTACACTCCAGCTGTCATTGAATAAAAACACCAGTTTTATTTCTCTGGAAGTTCTACATGTGTTATGACAAAGCAGACATTTAACACAGCCTTTCTTGGCTCTTCATTCTGTTTGTGTATATAGGTAATATTGGAGCTCATTTATCTAAGTTTTTCTCCACACTACCTCTTTTTAAGTATTTTCCTCTTCAAACCTTTATTTTTATGCCTTACCCTCCCAAATTCTGAAAGCCTGACCTCAAGATAAAGGAGTGAGGCATTCTGATCCACTTAAAAAAGCAAGGTCTCTTAATTTAACACCTGAGAAATTCCCTCAGGAAATGAATACAAAAGAGGGATAAGGACATGTATAGGCATACTGACAGATATGAGAAAAATTTTAGATATTTCTATAATAAAAGAATGGTACAGGTAACTTTGAACACATTGCTTAAAGCCAGGAATTACTTGAAGAAGGGAAGAAAATACTGTGCATGAAATTCCAAGGTTAGGTAAAATATATTGCATAACCTTAGGAGAGCCAGGAAGAAATGGACCAGTACTTAGTATTTTAATGTAGTTCTATCACCATTCTACAATGTTCTCATGAGTTGTAGGGACTTTTTCAAGGGAACCAGCAAAAAGTTCCCAAATGGACTGAATGCAGCCACAAGCACGGACAAGCTGGAGGCACTAAAGACAGTTCTGGGACAACTCAGGTAACAGACCCCAGGATCAAACCTGGATCCCTCTGGAAGTCACCACTGCCTCTTGCCTACATGGACTGCAGTTAAGCAGAGATTATCAGTCACAAACAACAAATAACAATATGTTCTAATGTGAAAGTTCCTTTCTTTATACCCTACCACTAAAGCCACCTTGTTGCTTAAAGGGGAGGTCTCGTTTCAAACCCCCAAGAACCTCCTATCTGCTATCTGGAAGCAGAGCAGAGAAGAAAGGACCTCTCCATCAATCCTCACCCACGCTTCCCCAGGGCCTGACTTTCCATAGGTACGTGCCTGCCTTTGCTATTGTTCATTGCTTCCCCAGCTCTGCTCCTGACAGCAGCTTCTCTGGGAACAAAGCTCTAAGTAACAGCAAGAGAAATCATTATTTCTTCCAAGGAAGGAGGATTCACAGAAATTATGGAAACAGTGAGAAGCAAACCAAGGATACTGCACATTTCATTTTACTTTGGTTTAAGAGGAACGAGTTTGGTCAAAGTGAAAACAAAAATGTAAATAATACTTTTTCCAGACAAGGCAATTCCTGATTCTTCCTGATCTGTACCAATGCCAAGTGAGTGCTAAAGCTGTCTAAAACTGCCACTGTCATCTGTTCTGTTTGGAGGGGCTCTGAAAGCCTAAGAAATGAGCAAGGAATTGGGTATACCAGCTGAGTCCAGGAACACTTCCATAAAGGAAGCTGCAGCTACCAACTTTAGTAAATTAAGTTTCCTCATATGGTCACTAGCCAGATATTAAGAGACTCTGAAAGCTGCTATTTATTTTGGGGCTGCGGAAGAAGTGCAGGGGAATGCCTTGTAAGATTAGTTCAGCTGAAACCAATCTGTATTACAAAAAGAATTTCTTCTTCACTACCTCATGGTACATACTGATTTAGTGACTACAAGACAATCTTGAGCAAGCTACTCAATTGCATTAGATGGAGCTATTACAAAAACACTTTTTTCTCTCAAGCAAAGTGAAGTTGTCCAAAAAAGTAAAATGCACAAACATTGAGTGCTGAGCAGAAAGAACAGACTTTATAATGAGTGATAAACTGAATGAGTAAATTATACCTCCTGCAAAAAAGAAACAAAACAGGTGCATCATGTAAAACAAGACAAGTGTTTATCTCTTGTCCATGGCATTGGTAAGATCTCACTTACATTCTACTGGAGTTTGAAGTGCTATTTTTTTTGCAGCACTTCAGAGTAAACAGCACATTGCACATTGCAAAGACAGAAAACAAATGCCAACTGGGACACTTACAGGCCACAGGGATATAAATAATAACATGGTGGGAAAATAAAGGCAGTGGAAAGCAGGTACATTGGAAAGGGAAAAGAAAGCTTAACTGAACAGCAACAACTAGTCTACACAAGAGAAAGCCCAAGTTAGAACAGTTCATTTTCACCAAGAGACAGAGAGTAAGTGCAGAAATGCACACAAGGATGAATTAGGATCAATAGGACACTCCAATACACTGAATAGTTCCAAGTTATTTTTTTCTCCCAGTACATCCCCTCTTCCAGATCACCACCTCCAATATCAAGTCATCACTTCTGTTTTTAATCCCAGTGAGGGCACTGCACTGTTTTAAAATTATACATTATCTAGTTATTTTATTCTGGCTTTGGATGAGACATTTATTAAAAGGTATTCAAAGAAGTTCTTTCCAGCAAAGAAATAACATCTACAGTAAACAAAAAATATTACTAAAGTAAATATAAAATTCAGTGTTTAAACTACTGAAAATACAATGCTTTCCATCACTATAAGGATGGCAATCATAATAACAAAAAATTCTGCTGCATAACATGAATTTCAAGATGGAGCAAATGTGTATTTTTGTGCATTGTTTATGGGCTGAGAAGCCATAATTCCCTATTTTAACTATTTCAAAAAAGGGAAATTACTTCCATCTTTTATCTGCAAGATTAAACTCCTTCTCCTGCCCCCAGCAATTCCTAGCAATATTAGCACATAATACAGTCAAAGAAACACCCCCTAAGCTCAGGTCTTCTGCAGGTGCTCTGCCTGCTTCCACAAAAGACAAAAGCTTGTGTTCCACACACTACAAAAGGGAGCTTCCTGTACTCTGCCTGCAGTACGGCATGCATGACCATGTAAGTCACAACTCCTCTGAAAGGATAAAGGAGGCAAAAGGATCACACAACTCTGTTTTGAAGCATTTATAAATGCTAAGTAGAACAGCCAATGTTACAATCTCATGTTCTTTCATGTATTACTTACCTTTCGTAGCTGATTTGTGAAAAATAAAGTCTGTAACAAGCTGTTCATGTAACAAGTTGCTCCCTGGTTCTTTAAGCCAACATATCCTGTGTGCTTCTTTGAATCCCACCTGGAAAATAGTTTGTGGTTGAAACCAAGAGAGTTCTGTATTGCTAATAATAAAGAGTATTTGTTCTAAGGTACTGCTGCTGGTAGATACCAGCTACTCTTCATTGCTACTGAAGGTTCAAATAAACTACACTTCATTACTGCCTGCCAGTAACAACAGTCTTTGCAATGAAATGCTTAGTGATTTTATTACTTTTTAAAGAAATATGTTCTATATGGCAGAAAAATTATGTCCTATGAGAGAGTTGTGGAACTCAGAGCTGTACTTTTAAGGGGCAAGTCTGCAACTCTGTACAGCCCCGTTGTTTACAAGTGCCATGAAGGGGAACAACTGAGATGAAGCAGTTTTACAACAACTGCAAACCAAGGCAAGTTAGACAGCAGAGCCACCTGGCTGCACCTGAAACCCCATCAGCTCCCACACCACAAATGCTTGGGCCAGAACTGCAGAGGTGTTGAATCACAAACCAACTCACACAGAAGCTGAGTTTCCACAACATTTTGCTGACTCGTGCAAACAGAAATTTAAGCTATAAAAAATCTCTATGCGACTATGAAAATATTGCCATGTGAGAATTCATCAATTAGTAGTGACAAAGTGAGAATGTCTGATGGGAGCTACAAATGGCAATAATACAAAATACTTGAATCATCTCAAGCAACATAAAAATGCTAGAATTAAGAATTTTGAATATTGATTTGTTTTTAATCAAAAATACTTACGCTACTCCGTGTGGAGCATCTGCTTGAACATAGACTTCAAAAGTAACTTTGTCCTCTTCTATAAAGCCTTTTTCAGGATCAGTAACTTCCTGTAAAACAGGAGTGACACAGGAACATGAGAAGTGGAACACGCATCGAAGCATTCAGTTAGACATCGCTTTCTAATTTCCAAGCCTGAGCTATCAGTAATAATAAACTGAAGAACACCAAAGCAGCTGTTTGTCAGCTTGCTACATTTAAATTCTTTTTCAGTGTCTCAATGCAGGAAACTTGTTGTTGCCTTTTAAGATTTTGCAGTAGTTTTTCAGTTTTCAATGATATAAGTTGGTAATAAGAGTTGGTAATCAAATGTTCTAGTTCTTCTAGACCATATTCCAAAATCTTTGCAAATGCTTAAAAAACTGTCACAATTCAAGAGAAACCTCAGTAATATTATTAGGGCATTAAATATTTGTACACATACACAAAGAACATATGGAAATGCAAGCAAATGTATGTTGCTCCAGAATGTCATTGACTTTCACAAAGTGAAAACAAAACACAAGCACTCAGATAGACAGAAAATAATAATGAAGGAATATTTAAATTACAACATAAGTAAAAGCACTCTATAAAAATCAAATTAATACAGTAAGAAATTGAAAAGAAATCTACAGCAATGATAGAAAAAAGTAACAGCTTGGGGAAAAAACCCCCTTGCTATCAGCATCTCAGTATACAAGAGTACAAGCACAAAACTGCTCCTATCTAACATAAACTAATACATGTCCAATTACTCACACTCCAGGCCATGAAGTTAGAAAAGCCCCAGTCATTCTCCTTATGAAAGAACAAGTGACTAATACGACGACTGAATGATTTTTCATCATCCTTGTAGTTTATTATCTTGAGAACTGCTTGTGCATGACAGGACCATGACCTATAAATACAGAAGAAACACTTGAAACTCTTTCAAAATCAAGCTTTTTATAGTTGTTACATAATTTTTTTTGTTAGGGATTTTTGGCACATTACTTTCACACACCGGCTTTTTTTTTTCTTTTTAGATGTTAATTGTTATTGAGGGCATGAACCTCTGGGGCTTTCTGAAGCCACGTTATGAACCAGGAATGGAGATTTTCTTATGGCAACAGTGTTGACAAGAAAGTGTGTCAGTGACTTGCAGGTTGGTTTAAGAAACTGACGGCTCTCCCACATGAGTTAGTTCTGATCAACCTCACTGCACATGGACAGGCCAACTCCAAGTACCCTTGGTGTCTACAGAGTGGGAGGTCTCAGCCTTTGGTAAGGAAAGGAGGAGGAGCTTCTACCCATTTTCCCAGAAAGTAAACTCCCCAACACTAATTGTCTCAGCAGCACTTCTTCATGACCACTGGTGTTCCAAACCACCCTACTCGTGCAAGGCAATCAGTCTGGATACCAGCTCAGACAAAGTCCTGTCACTGTCTCATGCAGTGACACTGATGCTTGCTCAGCTGCACCAGCTGCACCTTGGTTGGTACTTCTGAAGATCACGTTGTTCTTTTTCTGTAAATACTAGGATGTGAATCATGTCCTGTGACTTTGTTAATATACTTAAAACTTTTTCTTTACATTCTGCCCTGAGCACTCACCTCTAAATCATAAAAACAATGAAGAAATGCAACTTATTATTCAGAGTAAACAAGCTTTGTGAGATTCAGTGTCAGAATGGGAGTTACCCTATTGGAAAGGACACCTGAGAGGTCTGCACTCTTCCTAGATAAGCTACAGGAATGGCCCAGAAATTTGTAGTTATTTTTTAAATTTTTTCTATTATTTACAAAAGCAGTCAAAGGTAGCCAATGTTGATTTGCATGCAGGACTCCAAGAACACACATGTGTTCAGATCTTGCTGGATGAGTGATGAACTCCACTTAAAGAGAGGACTCATGCCCTGTTCTGCCTGCACTGGTAGCAGTTACCTGTTCACACGCTTCACAGGGCAGCATTTATAGCTTGGCATGGTTAGAGAAGCTCCACTTTCATTTGAAATAAACCCAGAACTTTTTCCATGCCAAGAAAACTGTCAGTCAAGGACTTCTCCTTCAGCAAGCATATATCTAAATTCTACCAAAAATTTCTAGTTACACAAGCTGATTTTAGCTCATCCTAAAGAGGGGATTATTCTTATACTTTGAGATTTAGAAAGGTGGGGGATAAAGGGGACTCAAGCACTTGCAAGAATTCTCTCCTCTTGCAGAAAGCAAGGCGAAGTATTTTTTGTAGATGTTTGTATTTCTTGCAATAGATTAACCAGTATCAAGCGAGGACTTGTACAATAATTAAAAGGGTCTTACGTGGAATCAGATTCAGCATTGCACTGAAGGAAGAATCCTACGCTTTTTTGGTGTGGTCTGTCCGGGTAGAGGCGCGGCATAACCATGATCTTCCATGGCAAATTCCGCACGAAGCAGGGAGGGCTGAGGACTGACTCACTCAACCTGTTGAAGCGTTCGACTGTGAACTGAAATGTTGCTTCTGATCGCCAACTTGTATCTGTAATACACACACACAATTGTTTGAAACACCTTTGAAACATCTTCACTCCAAGATGGCCAACATCATCTAACATGAGCATGTTTCATGTGGTGGGATATTGGAAGGAACAAGAACATCCCCATCCCAGTGAACTACTTAATTACTGACATTCCAATTTTTTAATTTTGAAAAACACTGCAACTCCATTCGGGCAAACAGGGCACTGCAAGACGTGTCCCTTTTGTACACAATTTCCTTAAATGCTTCTTTAGCAGTAGGATTTGTTACCACTCCAGTTTCTTCTAAAGCAGCAGATGCAGCAAGACAGAGACATCAAATGCTTTACAACTAAATCACAGCCCACTCTAACTCTTCTTGTTGTGTAGCATCTCTACAGCCCAGTTTAAGTCAGTTCCCTGCATGAACCCATATGCACAAAGGAATTTGACAATCTGTTCAAATGCCCTGTTGATATCATGTCACCATTTAGTTGGTTTTGGCTTGCAACAGTGTATTTTAGAACAGATGAACGCCACAGGTTGGTCATTGGATTTTTGTAAAATCTTATCAGTTTGCCGAAAATTAGCTCAAGAATGGGGTCCTGTATTCTTTGTGGTATGCAAAGACTTCAGAGATTTTTAGTGGTCTAGCACGTAATTAAACGAGACTATTTTTTTTTAAAGAGCTTATTTTGACACACACGATTAAAGTAATTTTGCCTTCTTCCCACATACCCAATTCTTCACCTACCACAATCTGCTCTGCTTCTGTAGTACACAGCTATAACAGGGTGCTGGAGACTGCGACAGTTTCAGCAAGGCGCAAGACCAGGCTCTCTCTATTGTGACACGCCTCATATTGCACTTAGGGAGAAAAAGCCTGAAACTTATCCCAACAACTCTACAGGCCAGGGATGCACAAGATACTCCCCTCCTTTTCCATGGTTCCAGTCTGACATTCATGTAACACTGAATGCTGCTAGGCTGTAAGGAGATTGGACAGGCACGCAGGGCGGCACGCAGCACCCATGGTCACCCTGCTGTTCTCACTGCACCTATGGGGGATGCACAACTGAAGGTGTGTGACACATGCAGTGACACCTGAAATCAAAGAGCACTGAGGGACAACACCACCAAGCCAGAAATCGGATTGTGAAATTGTGACAAGGAGCACAGCACAATAAAAGTGTTCTTTCCGTACACGGACAGCAGTCGTTTACTCAGCTTGGCACAGCACCAGAGACAGCGCTGAATCATTTTTTCAAAACACAGGTGAGTCCTGATTGCTACCTTACTTAAAAAATGAAACACTGTTGATTACAACAATGTAACAGTGTAAAGATTATACACTTCATACTGAAAATTACCAAGTTTTATCCACAACTGCCAGGGAGCTATGACAGATTTCATTCTTCTCCCTTGTGAAGCAGTTTTCAAGCAGTTTCCTACTCCTGAACTGCAACACAGAGGATTTTTTTGTGTATGGCCCGGCAGCCCTAAGCAGTCCAATTGTCTCTTGAAGGTACTACAGCCCAAACCAGCTTCCTGTCCCCTCTACTAGTGCAAAGACCTTCGTGTTGCCCTGTGCTGTCAGCTTCCTCAGTAACTTAGGAGTTCAAAGGATTACTCTCTCTTTTTTCCCTACCTGCAAGTGCAGCTAAATAGCGGTCTGTCACCTACTTAAAAACTGCTCTCTTCCCAGTTTCACTACTCACTGCCTGTTGATAGAGTGAAGAGCTGATCTTCTACACCCAAGAAGCTGGCAGGCTGCAGACAGAGGAGCTCTAACTTGATTTGCAGCCAGGATAAAACAAATCTGTAACATACTTAAAAATTTAAAATCAGTCTTGCATCACGTGTATCTCAAACCAACTTGAGGCCACCTCCCTACTCACAATCATGATCAGTGCTTCTGGGCTCAGTCTGAGCTTCCAAAAAACGAGCCAAGTTTGCTTTCTGCCTCCTTTGATGCAGCTTTCAGAGCACTTCAGCACAAGGATGCAGCAGTGCTGCTACAGTGTCAGCTAAAAAACGCAGCCCACGCTGCATCTGCAGAGGCTTCAGAGAAAGTTTGCCTGTATTTCTTGATTTCTTTTCAGGAAAGCCTGTGCATGAGAGCTCACCAGGGAATGGGAACTCTTCCTTGTAAAATATTTGAGCAATCACTAGTAACTGCTCCATAAAAATGCAGCCTCGTAACACAGGTCAAGCCCAAAATAGAAGCTTCTTTAAAAATAAAAACCTTCCTTTCTTTCCAGTAAGCCCATTTCTCTCTTCGCAAGTGTAATGATTTAAAAGAGGAATTTTACTAGAAAAAGAAGTTTACATAGCAAATGTGACAATTATTTTGAGTATGTCAATAAATAAAGCCTTTTTTTGCCATCATGAACGTGTCCTCCAGATTCCAGTTACAGACTGCAGCTGGCAGGAGGATAATTTAGCAGTGACTGGCAAGTGAGACTTTTACGAATCCCTGAACTACAAACTGAACACAAGTTAGAAAGGACTGATCCCACTGACAATACTTGGAGAAGTTACATGCAATGGACTGTCTTTGCTATGTGGAAAAGATTTTTCATTGATGTGATGAATGTTATATTCAGCATCTTCATGGAACAAAGATCCTTCAAACCACAGATCCAAATACTGAATATGATCCATTTTAAGACTGAAACACATATTTAAATGTTTATACTTCTGGGAAAAGCAGATTTCTTTATCCTCTTAGTAAATGATGCTACCTTTAAAGTGCACTGGGGTTATTAAAATATTCTGAACCTGAATTATTAATGGAGAAACTGGCTGAATATTCTATGAATATTTTAATAATGATCCAAATACAGCATGCAATACCAGCATACGGCTAAGACTGATGCTTCTGAAAGCCTTCTTGCCTCTGCAATTCTTCACAGAAATGAGACTTCAGGAGGTAATGGCAAAGCTGTGAGTTTATGTTTAGCTAGGGACCTTCTGTTTGAACTTTAACTTCTAAGAGAATTTATTCTATGTGTTGCTTTGAATACTGATGTACTTGCAAACAAAATTTGATCAGAGCCTTGTTTTTATTATTTTTTACTTTATTTGCAGAAGCTGCTATTCCAGCTTTTAAAGTCTGGTTCATTTAAGTCATTCTCCATACAAAGCACAGCACAGTCCTTCAGCTGGTCCTTTTTAATTGCTAAGACTTCATACAGAGCAACAACAGGTACTGGTCACAGCGCTTGAGAGAACACAGCCGTATCTGAAAGTCCTGCTGGTGGTCCACTGCTGCTCCCATTCCCTGTGCCTCACAATGCCTGCAGCCTGTTGCCTAGCAAAGGGGATGAGAGCCACACTTTTTTTTCCCCCAATCTTATCAGTCATTTCTTTATGTGCTAAGCTAGAAGAACAAAATCACCTCAAAAGTTACTTGAGCTCAGAAAATCACCAGAAAGCTGATTTCTATGATCCAGCTGGAAGCATCAACCTTTCACCTTACTGTTTACCTCTCTCACAGGAACCATTAAACTCATTAATTTTGCTGAAGAGGTACCTAAATTCTCCTCATGCATTCAGTATCAGCTCAGATTGATGACCCTTGCTATGAGTAACAGCAAAGAAAAACTGCATGTTTATCAGAGAAGCCAGTATCTCCCATTTTTCCCTGTCTTTGGAATCTCTGAGCTGTCCATTACCCATGCACATCATGCTGCAAACCAGGTTAGCAAGAGCACAAATAGCAAGAGAGCAATTGCACTGATGTGTAAATAATGCAACAGCAAGCAACTAATCGGATTTACAAGACTTGGAAAAGAGGCATCATCCACTTATGTGATGCAAGTCTTCAGGAATGTTTCTGCAACTCTAACATTTTGCAATAACAGTGTTTTCTATCTGTGTCAATGCACAGCTGTAGCAGCACTGAGATGTAGCCAGACACTCCTTTATTCAAATATGATAATGAGGAACTATTAAGAGTATTGCTTAATAATCACACTTGAACCCTGAAGGATGTCCCACTGCAGAGAGGGCCAAAGCTCCTGGCCATGCTAGAAGGCCACAAAGGCAGGAAAATGCTTTCACAAGCCTTCTGTCAAATGCGTTCAGATACTTCTCTCTAGTGCAACACCTTCATACCCAGTTCTGAGAGGAGACAAACAGCTGGAAATTGACACAAACAGGTTCACAGTAGTTTTTTGGTTAAAGGGTCAATGTTATTCTAAATGAAGAGGTGAATATCTGATTATTTGCCAGCCCTGATATAGCCTGGCTTTCGTCAGCTAATTTGTACAAGTCTATACAGACCAACTAGTGGACAAATTTTTTTGCTAATTGACCAATGTGTTATGTACTGGTTATATCAACAGCAAACACCATGAGGCTTTCTACCTATAAACATCACCACTAACAACAGAACTTGAACAGAGCTGCTCTTGCCAGTTGGTGGCAACCTATGGGATCTTCTCTTGCCACCCTCTAAATACCATGGCCTGACAGACATTTAACATCTTCTGTAACAACTTTTGATAAGAACAGAATTCCCTGTTTCAGGCACAACTATTTACTCTGAGCAATAAATCAAAACCCTCTGAATGAGATTAGGTAATCACACAAAATTCATAGGCTAAGGAGACTTCATTTTCATTTCATTGTGAGACTCTGGTCATCGAAACCTTTATCTTTGCCAATAATACAGAAGTGATTCAACCATGAGATGCTTTTGTTCTGAATTTAAACTCTATTCTCTTCATGGAACATTACTATTTGCTATCAGTATTCTATGTTCCTTGAATGCATGAAAGTAAGCACTGTTTTCACCTTTAACCTCAAACTCTAATTTTTCTGAAAAAAATCACTCAACATTTTTGCATAACTCTAACTAAATGTTTAAGCCTAGTCCTGAATGTACTCTCACAAGACAGCATGGAATATGGAACAAATCCCACTCATATGATATCTCCCTTCGCTCAACTCAATTTTATTTCATTCTTGAAAATGAGCAGTCCCTACCCATATCCTCTCGTAAGAAAAGAAACATCATTGCACATTTTCCTCACTAAACATAACAGATTTAAATGAATTAGAGACTTGTTACGTTTCTTTAAATACACCCGGAGTTGTAACTATCTGATCTTCTGTAACAGAAAAACTGTACAACCTTATTTTCATTTAATGGACCAAGAAAAAGACTTCAAAAACACATGTCCCCTTTTATTAACAGGACATTAATATATAATTTTTCCTTTGCTTTTGCAAGTAAAATTGGGCATCAGAACTGAGGGCAAAAGATGTTCATCAACAGAATAGTTACCACTGACTTACCACACAAAGACAAAACCAGAGCACAGCTGCCACCTGACAAGAGAGCAGGACAGATAAGGATTCTAAACACCCTGAAGGAATTGCGTAACTGATAAAATTACTATTCAGCAAAGCCCAGCTGCAGCACCTTTAAAGGGCTGCATCACAAAACATAACAATGGACAGTAGCACTTTCAGCAGTTTAAACAAGTACCTAGAAAGAGTACAAGAAAAAAATCCCAAACCTTCAGTAGTCTAATCCTATTGTACAGCTACGTCAAAAGGATGCCTACACAGAAAACCTGCAGCCATAACTACAAAGGGATTCATTTTTTAATGAGCTGCAGATCACAGGACACAGGTAAGATGGACCACTTTCTCCTCAAAATCATAAAACCAAAGAAGCCAAAAAAACCAGGATTTTATCAAATATTTACTTACCATCTTCCATGTCTTCCTCAGTGTTGTTATGTCCGTCAGCCATCGCTACATTCCCATTAATGACAGGATTTTGAGTAATTCTTGGAGGATCATCTGTATCTCCAGCTAAGACAACAAAAAGTACGTAAAAATTAATAATCAGAAATTAACTTTTTTGTCTCAGGTAATGCTTATGAGACACACAAATGGTGCACACTTGCACAGAACAGTATTTAATTAAATTATTTCCCCACAATTGTACTGGTATTTGTCTAATGAAAATTCTTCATATAGGTGAACATTTATAGACGAAATAAAAAGTCCACATTAATGTGGAGTACAGATACAAAGAACACAAATTGACTTTTAAGTTTCCAAATGGCCTTAAAATCAGCATCTCATAATCAAATCTCATTAAATAAAAACCTTTTCTTGCATTCTGCATTTTTACACAGATTCAAGTTTCTAGTAGCAGACTTGCTAAACAAGTAAGTTACTCTAAGACTTCTTCGGTGTTACTGGTTTTTTTAAAAAAACCCTGAACCTCTAATCTAATGTAATGGTAAGATTTAAATCTTACTTAGGGAAAATTGGAAAGGAAATCCTTTAGGATCAAGGAACATTTTAGATACAATATTTTCCAGTTTCTAGCCATCACTGCCATTAAGTTTTGCTACAGTGACCATTACACATGTAAATGCCACTACACCAAGAGATATGAGACAACTCAATGAACTGAAACCCCGCTATTTCTCAAATGCGTTGCTTTGATTGAGCAAGCACCTTCCTGATTCCTCCAACAACCGAACAACACCTCATTCCATTGCTTCCACACCAAAAGCCAGTGGATAGTTTCAGCACGATTATACAAAGTGGATATATTCTTGGATAAACCAAACTGAGTTTTATAATCAAACTGTAAAACCTATAAGCCCTTGCAACCATCTCAAGGACAAGCACTACTTAAAAGACACTAATTTAAAAGCAAGGTTTCTCTTTGCTATACAAGTCGTGCTATTAACTTACATATTCTACTATGCCCCAAAAGTCCCAAGGTCACTGATTTGTGTAACCACGAATAGTCTTATACCCAAAAGCTACACACAAGTTATTGCCTGGGGATGCAGGTAACCTCCGCACAGGAGGGAAACCATTCCCAAGGGACACAGCGCGATGCCAGCTCCAACACAGCAGCCTGGCCGTGCCCTCAGCCGTCAGCACCCTGGACAGAGCCGCCCTCGCCACGGGCCTTGCCGAGCTCCTACCCGGCTCCGTGCTCCCCACGGGCACGCAGGGATGCCCACGGACCGGGGTGCCCACGGACCGGGGTGCCCACGGACCGGGGTGCCCGGCTGTTTGCAAGAACTGCCAACTACCCTGGACATTTGCCTTCTACCAGATTGCAGATGAATCTCTCCTGGGCAAAAGGGACAAACACAAGCGACAACGGGAATCGCTGTGTGATTATCTCCCAAGTCTTTCAAAAGCCAGGGAGGAGCTCGCACAAAGGTAGGATAAGCCACGGGGGAAGTGCAGTAGGATCAGTCAGCAAGTGCTTCAGAGTTCTCCCTCTCCTCAGAGCACAAAATGCTTTTGCAGCCTCATTCCAATTCACAGCACACAGGAAGACACTTTCACACCCGGCACTCCTATTCTGATTGTTTACTCTCCCAGTAAATCCGCACAAGTAGTAACCTCTGCCCTCAGCACGACAGAAACAGCTCCGGTTAAGGACTTACTTCTGGATTAGAGCCATGCTAGATCACGAACTTAATGCTCACACACGGCTTTTGGAAGCTTATTAGGGTGCAGCAGATCTCACTGAGGTACCAGTGAAAGGGCTGTTGTGAAACATACAGTGTGCAGCACCCACGACAACACGTGCACTTTTCTAAACTCCCAGTTTTAGAACAAAAGCAAAATCAAGTATGACTTGAAGTTTTGACTTTGTAAGAAAAAGGGTTGCAGAAGATTAGCCCGGGTGTGGTAGAGCCTCAGGGGCCCCCTCAGCAGCAATCGGCACTGGCAATGCTGCATTGGAACAGCAAGTTAAAGTAAAGATTTACTACAACAAAATTATGGAGGGACAGGTTTGAACTCCTGCAACTCAAGAGCAGGAAAAATGATAAATATCAAGAGTGAGAAGGAAAGATCTCCATTTCTACATCCTGCCTTCCGCCCCCCCCCCGCTTTTTTAACAGCACGGGCTGGTCTAAACAGAAAGCTGTCCTCTGGGTCACTGCTATCTAGAAGCATACACCATGTTCTCAAAATGCAACAATTGTTTACACTGAATTAACACTAGTTTTTTTTTCAATTAGTATTCTTCCTAAAGTTATCATCAGTGCAACTTAATATCTGGAAACAACCTGAAGCAAACACCTGAGGAATAGTTCAATGTTTCATTAAAAGCACATACAATGTTTTCTTTCAACAGGGAATTTAAATGTTGACACTGTGTTTCATGGGGAAAGAACGCTCCTTAACTAAGAAAATAAAGAGCTTCTAAGAGATACTGCTCTACCTCCTTTGAAAGTATGAGTTAGAGAGCATAGCAATAGCAATCAACTTAAACAGAGACAGCTTCTGAGAGATACTGTTTAGTGATA
This sequence comes from Corvus moneduloides, assembly GCF_009650955.1. NCBI lineage: Eukaryota > Metazoa > Chordata > Aves > Passeriformes > Corvidae > Corvus > Corvus moneduloides. The sequence goes on along the minus strand of NC_045491.1, from coordinate 12,454,668 downwards.
AGACAAATGAACCATGATGAATGCCCTTGCTTCTTCTTCTGACATATATGGACAAAAAGTTTGTGATACAGCTTTCAGATATGGAAACCAGATAACACTAGTCAATGTTTTTGGCTTCTGTGAACAAAGGAAGCTTTTTAACTGCTAATAAAATTCAACTAATCCTTTAAACAAACAAAACACAATCCTTCTTCAACAGATATACTAGCAAGCAGTATGACAAAATACATTTTCTACAAGAGCACTGAAAACCAGTAATTTGTGTTTTCCTCTCTTGTCCTTAAGAGCTCATAGGAAAGAATTGTAAAATCATACCAATATTTAATTAAGAAGTATGTTTTCCTTTGCCTCAAGCAGAGGCAATGCCAAAGACTTAGTCAAATTACACATTACAGGATTAAGAAAGAGGAAAAAATACCTGTCCACACTGGCCAGGAAAACCTTCCTACCACACATACTACTTAATACACTGCTGTCTTTAATGCAGCTTAAACCACAGTGTGTCAACATCACGCCAGTCATGTCATCTGTCCTTTCCTAGATCAGAATGCCCAGTTTTAATCATATCCCTGGAATAAATTTGAGATGCAGTCTATGAATCAACTGAAAGTTAACATAAACCACATCAATTAAGGACCTTATGCATAGGAAAGCAACCTTATGAATAGGAAATGTTTTTAACTCTTTAAATACATTACTGAAAAATATTAAATAAATACAGCCTTCAATAGCAAAACTGAAGACATTGTAAGACTGTTTTGTAAGCATTTGCTTTCCACCTCCCCAAAATGCAACACATAAACCTTTGTAGATATTCTTTTGTTACAAAAAGGAATGCAAGGCAACATAAAAAAATAGTGATGACAATTTCTTCTGAAACATTTAACATCACATACCATTTTCTCTCTGCCCATAGCACTGTGTTACAAATGAAAAATACATCTTGAAGAGTTTAAAGGGGGTCTCTGAGTTTGGAGGTTAAGACAACTTCCAAGAAGACACATTTCAGATGTTAGTTTGTGCAAAAAAAGAGCTTTCACTTAGTTACTGAAAGGTCGTGAATGCTGAAATAAGTCTGAGATATGTGACTGGAACAAAACTGAAGCGTGACACCACAGCTTGGGAAGCTGGTAAGAAGTGTCAGTCAACCTTACATAGACAAATTACTGGATTATATATAAATGACTCTGCAGGTGCACACTTCTTATCACTCATTAACTAAGTCTGTTACTGAAGTGTTGAGATGAAAGCCTGAAAGCAGAATGGTTGTGGCAATTGCTGCAGGGGAAAGCGAGGGAGAGAAGGAAAAAAACCCAACCAAATTCTCTGAAACTATAAACTTGCCATGCAATGACAGACCCTACAGAAAGTATATATATTAAAAAAATCTGCTTGTTATGGACTATGAGCTCAACATTATCATATTCAAATACTCACACCATTAAGCAATCAGAATTAAAACAGCATCAGTGCTTTAAAAAAAAAAACAACCCTGTATTCAAAAAAAGCTGTTCAGATGGATTCCGCCTGTTTAATAATATGAACTCAAGTGTCACTGAAAGATACACTGCTCTGTTCTACTGTTCACAACAATTCAAATCCACAAGGAAGGAATCTCAGTTTGCCATATTTTTTTCCTACCGATGAGAAAGCGGAAAAGATTTTGTCAAGTTCATATGGCCTCTGGCATAACTTAAATCCTGTTCTAAGACAGGAGCACTGCAGAGTGCTCCGTCCCTGAGCTGCAGGACATTGCTCAGCATAAACACGTGTTTGCAGTAACATGTGGCCAAAAGCTACAGAATGACTCCACAATCACAGCAATTCCACTACAACAGAAACTGCCTCTATTTTAAAAGCTATGACAGCGAGCTGTAACTTTACTAGCTGGCTTTCAGTCATGACTCACATCACAGCAATAGTCGAAGTCTGAAAGATTATTTATAATGTTTGTCATTAGCTTTTGGAGCTGGCAGCCACTGAGGAGACACTGAAGCAGTCTCCGCAGCAGGTTATGAAACATTTGTTTCCTCTTGAGGTTAAGGAGACCACAGCGGAGGAGTAATAGTGATACTAAAAACTTGGTTACAGTTATCACACACATCCGTCTCACACTGGAAATCACTCGGGACTGAGGGCTTTTAGTTCCTGCAGACAGTTTGCACAGCCCTCCATGCAGCAGTGCCACAGCAATCCCAAAATGAGCAGGGAATTGCACCAAGGGCAGCATTAGCAGCCTCAACAGGGTCAGTCATTCACAGCAGCTTTAAGAATACCATGAACTTTCATATCCGGAGTTTGGCTTTTAGTGGAGGAACGCAGAAAACAACATGACTTTCTCCTCTTCTGCTCGACTAAATGGACATTCCAGAATCAAAGCCTTCATGAAAGTTTTTAAGGAGCATTTTTCTTTTTAAATACAAATACAACACTATATACAGATATGATTGGGGGGGGTGAATTCCAGTGGATGAATGAGCCTGCAGTAAACACTAAGAAAAGGACTTACTGAGTAAAAATATAAGGTGGCAGGAGATAAGAATAAAGTCAGAGAATGCAAATGAGCAAAGCCCATGCTGTAGCAGTCAACCTACATCAGCATCAAGGATATCCACTGCATGCTCAATACACAGTCGAGGTCTAGCTTTGCACCTCAGCGTCAGGACTCAAAGCTGTCACACCCCCCAGGGCAGCCCAGCAGAGCCACGGTCCTCTGCACTCACTACAGAACATCTCTTCAATTGTGGAACAAACCAGAATCTCTTCAAAAGCTTTTAAATTTTTTTTTTTTTAATGCATCAGTATTTTAAATAAATCAACATCTAGAAGTTTACTTCAGTGCACCATTTAGAATACCAGCCTGACATGGATAATAGCACACAAGTAAAAAAAATAAAGAAATCACCACTGCTAGAAATCATAATGAATAAACATTCTGTGATTTTGAGTGTTATAATAAATATCACCTCTTTAACCACCAAAGTGACCCTTGCTATTGTAGCTATTGGGCAGCATATCAAAACACATAATTGAGAAATTCCTAAAGCAAGCAGGAAATGTCATGCTTTCTGAAGCAGTTACCGAACTGTGGTGCAAAGAGGACACTAAAGGACTCAAACAGAAAGCATGAATATTACTTATTGAAAGCAAACAAGAAAGTTAGAAAAATGTGAAGGAGATGATGAACAAATACCTGCCTTGAGCTGGAAGAAACAATGCCAAGAGGTTACTTCACAACTCTGTAGCAAAGACTGCCCAGACCATGCCTGTAAGGGCTGCAGGCACTCCAGTGGAGCTGGTTTTTATGTGGCTGTTAACAGCTCACAAGAAAACTTGTGGGCTCCAGCAGCTTGCTTCTCCAGAAGTCTGGAAACCAGCTCTCTGAAAGCCAGATGAACAGGCAATACTCCCAAGAGGCAGGGTTTAAAAAGAATAACCAAAAACCAACCAACCAACCAAACACCAAGACCAAAAAAAAAACAAAACCAACCACGCACACCAAAATTAGCCAAACAAGCTCCCAACTCCATGACCTGAATGGAATTCATTTACAGTAGTCAATCTTTGAACTACTAGAAGTGTTCAGTCAAAAATTTCCCCTCACTTGCCTTGGAAGAACTCAGCTTTTCCAAAGTAAGAGAAACTATTTGGCCTCTAATCCCTACCTGCAGTTAGAATACAAACACCACTTATTGCACAAAGGGACTCAAGAGAAAAGGAATTAAATGAAAAGCATTCTACACAGCTTCATTTTTCCAAGACAGTCCTAGGTTGCTATAATGAAAAATCTAAAGAGGAATCAAGCAATTTCTGTACTGTGGCTGCCTTTCAAAAGGCATCCAAAAATAAAGCAATTCACCTAAAACATTTCAAAGGTATGAAACAGTAACAGAGACTGAGATTAATTTTGGCCAGTAGAATGGGAGGAGGGGAAAGGGAAGTACATAAAGGCCCATGATCCTATGGATCAAGATGTAGGTATCTGCTGTCACAGATGTTTCCATGATTTGTAAATATTATGTCATTTCTCTTAGCAGTTAAAAGTTAATTCTCCCATTAGCAAAATTTGCAATCTTTTGCTGTGGTTTCATTTATTCTTTTTCTTTCTTTATGGTTCATTACTTGATCCAGTGCCAAAAGGTATCTAGAAATGTATGTACCTTAACAAGAAAGTTATGAAGGACAATGACTAAGTCTTAAGGGGAAAAAGCTTCTAGAGAAGTTATCAGAAGGCAAGAGCCAAGCTTACAGACTAAGGGAGAAAGGTATTAGGGGCATAGGAAGCGAGCAGACTTCCAGCTAGGGAAACAAGATCTTCAGTGCTTTCAAAATATGCCTTAGTCCATTTAGAAAGAAAGAAGAAAAGACATTTATTTACTAAAGAGCAAGTAGCCAACGTTAAATCTTAAAAAAAAAAACAAAACAAAACCCAAACCAGTATTATATGGAAGTCTCTAGCTCTCAAACTGTCACCTGAAACAAGTAATTATTGCATTATTGACTGGGAATTGCAAATCTCCCACAGAAGGAGATGATGTTACACAAGACAGCAAATGAAGAACTGGGATGGAACAACTTCCTGGAAGCAGACTCATCTCTGCCATGCCTCCACAATATGTAGCAATGACTAGACAGACAGTAACAACACTGCAGCCACCACTTATTACACTGATCAACCATTATATTCCTGCTGCCTCGCATTCCCATCACTGGGTCTGCCCAGCCAGAGAGGACATTTTGACAAAGCACAGGATGGCCAGACTGGTTTCTAACTGTGCCAATGTAACTAATGAATGGGAACAAAACTGTATTAATAGATTACATGATTATTCTATTCTTAGATAAAACAAAGCAATTACACTCTAAGAAGCCCCTGAACACTGAACAACACACATGAACAATACCAGTCTGTAAGGTAAACAGTATCAGAAGCTTCATCCCACTGATACAGTTATCTTCATGCAAAAATGAATGGGAGGTACAATGTAACTTTGGGGATAGAAAAATAGATGAGAACAAATAGCCTATGCAGAACCTGCTCTATAACTAAGCAGCTTGCTGCAGCAACTCACTTATCTGCTGATCTTCAAAGACAGGAGCAGGCTGATGGCACTTTACAAAACAAAACTCTTAAAATGTTTTAAAAATGTGATTAACTTCCTACTGACACATAAAAAGCATTTAGGGTATTATCAATACAACTACTCAGTGAACTTTAGGCTGCCATTGAAGAAGTCACCCCAATATTTGCTAAAACCAACAGTGACTAAATTACCTGCTTTCAGCAGTTTAACCCTTTGCTTTATGAATAATTCAATGTCAGATGAAAGACTGTGCGAACCAGAGTGCCGTTTGGACACTAAAAACACACCTGTAATTATCCAACAAATTTACAACTTATGCTCTTGGTAAAGGAGTGTGTATAGGCAGCCTTCACATTTCAAGGGATCTTTCAAACGCTTTTTAAGCCACAGGTGTTTAATAACTGGGGTAGACAGCAGCACTGGCATGAGATTTTCTTCAGTAGAGTGAAATTATTTATCAGAAGACACCAACCTGCCTGTCTCATTATTCCGGCTTTATGCATTATACAGTGTCACAACCTCTTGGCACTCACCAGGATAAGAGAAGGTGTGCTGAAAAATCACAGTTCCTTTTCTTAGTCTGAAGAAATTTTTTAGCTTAGGTTATGCTTCTAGAAAACTATCAGATCAGGAAGAAACGCAGGAAGACTGCTTCTGGCTACCCTGTAATACTCAAAAAACAGTAACTAGAACAGTTGACAGGATAAATTATTTTCTTCCATGATCAGAAAAGGCTGAAACATCACAAGTGTCATGACCTATTATGGCAGCAGCTCCTGGACTTGCACTACCTTCTCCTTGCTGTATCTAGAGCAGCAAGGCTACAGAAGCAACTACCCCAACTCGTCACGTCTTGTCTCTGCACATTCCAGAGATGGCAGTGTGATTACATCTCTGCTGGGATCGGGCACTCGGTCCCAACCTACCGAACACACCCTAAACAATGTGTTTTTCCAGTATCACACCCCTCTTTATGTTTTACTGCTCTACTGAGTAATGGCCTTCTCTATTGCAACAACAAAGTCTACCATCCATGGCATCACTAGAGAGGTGGCAAAACTACTCACAGAAAAAAGGAAGTTCTGACAGAGGGAAGAAAAGGATGCACCCTCAGCTGGAGCCAGGGCAGTCCAGGCATTTATGTTTGTGTGACACTTTACCCAGCATGCTACAGTGTTGTGGACATGATTGTGGTGTGTTTAAGACAGACAATTAAAAAGCAATTAAAATGAGTATATTTGGATAATAATATGAGAACATCATGGAATTAGTGATTCTGCTCCCATTAGCACTTCTCTCTTTCCTTGTGGAAGTCTAGAAAAGCACACACCTCCACCACCAGAACCAGCACGATTTTTATTACGTGGATACATACATTTCACAGAACTCACTTCTGTATCATTTTGGATGAGTACAATCCAGAGTCTCAGAAAGTCTTGGGGTACATCTATTTAATTAACTACAATAACTGAACACTCACAATATGCTTAAGCAGCAAAAAGGTTTTGCACATTTACCAGTAGCATAAAACATTGCCTTACATGGGTATGATCACACATACCACTTGCCCAAACTAGCTCTGAAGGTACAGTGCTTCTGCGCAGTTACTTTGCTACAGAGTCAAAATATTATTCATCACTATTTCAGATTCTGCAATTCTGTTTTGAGACCAGAATCATCCTTACAGCAAATGCTAATTGCACTGCTCACTCCTGAACTCAGCCTTGAAGCATGCTGAGTTTTGATCACACTAGCGGTAGCACAGAAAGATAGCCTGAATGTATTTTCCTAATAGTGATGTGATTTTTAAACTGTTGAAACACTGTTGATCTGTCCATGTTGGAGTTTAAAAGCAAAAATAATTTCCTAGGAGAGAAAACACCAGATAATAATATGGATTTGCACTGGAATTAATTTTATAGGCACTAGAAGGAAAAAACACAAACCACCTACTTCAGCCCCATCCTTTAATTTACCTTTAAACAGAAAAGATCACTCCAAACCACAGAAATTGTGCAATGTGCCCAGAAACCTCACATTTAGGGATCTAACACCTCCAGCATTTGTTCCTGTTATTTTCAGTAATGCTTTTAAAGGTCTATCCTTTATTACTGGAGATTTGCTAACACTGATCTTGTTTTCCCTCTTCCTCTTATGCTCCCTCCTATGCAGAAAAATGGATAGATACGTAAAGCAGGTTCACAGGAGTCACAGATAGATACTAATTCTGAGACTAGGCTTTGGTGAGAAGAGGGAAAGGCAAATAAATCAGATTCATGATAACAACATTAAATACTACATACAACTGTGAAAAAGCAGGCAAGCACAGTTAATTGTGTTTCCTTCTCACCTGACAACACAAACAAGCTTAAATGCAGGCTCCTTTGCTGCATAGTAAAAGAGTCAAAATCAAATATTCTCACAAGAAAGTACTCCTTTGAGGAGGACTATGGAACATGTTTCAAAGGTGGCTGTTGTAGCAAAGCAGCCTGAAATCACAGGCCAAAGCATCTCCAAACTTGATCTGGTAATCCTATGGCAAACCTAGGAAAGAGCAAAAACTGTGTCCCTGAGGACACAAAGAGTGGTGATTTCTGCCATGCCACTGGATGCATACACTGCCCAGTGGGGATGCACAACTGGAAGATTTCAGAGGCACAGTATCTGACTACGTTTTTCTTGAGGTGGTGGCTTCGGTGACCAAGAACCACTACAGACTCTAATTAGCACAGTGCACTGAGTACTAGAGCAATCTGAAATGTGGAAGCAGAAAGATATTGCTTATACAGAAGAACCGTAAATCAAGCCTGTTGTGTGTGCTGGTTTGGCTTCTCCATGACTAGAGAGGGATATAGGATTTTCTACTACTTACAATACACAAGGGACTTTATATTAAATTACCAGAATGCAAGTTTAAAGAAACAAAATCTGCTCTCCAGACTTTTAGCACATATTTCCTCAGTTATCCAGGACCCTTCCTAGTCTACTCAGTCAATACCACTAAACAGCCATTTGATACCTCGTACCATCTTTATTTTCCTTGCTGTAACTTCTTTACTTCTCCTACACCTTTTCAAGATGGAGGAGGAAAGCAAGGCTGTTAACCAGGCTGCACTCAGTGTTCAAAATGCAGCAGCACAGTGAACTTACACAAAGCATTTATTATTCCCAGTTCACTTCCAAAGGCGATGCAGTGAATGGAAGAAGATTCTATGAGGAGTGGTGAAAAGGTACAGAGGCAGCATGGCCAGGCTCAGACACCCTCGGGGTGTGCACAGCAGGGAAGGGAACTCGCCATCCCTCCCCTGCACTCACGTTTAACATCAGCATCTGCCACTGACAGACCTCAATGCACCAGGTTAAACAATTTTGCTCAACCCAGGGTGGCTAATCTTATGCAAATATTCAAGGTTTCCATAAGGAGCTTTTGAACATTCATACCGGGAAACCTGTTACCAGCCTAAAGTTTAAAAAAAAGCCCCAAAACCAAAGTTCCTGACTGAGAACGGAGTTTTGCAGAATCTATAAAACTTTACTGTAGAAAAAAAAAAAAAAAAAAGCCTATTGCCACAGTGTTTGGCACTTTTAATTCAAACTAAGAGCAGGCCGAAGTCATGCTTCTCTTCCACTCCAGGACAAACATTCCCAGTCATGGAGAAGCATCCAGGCGGCGTGCGGCTGGGAGCAGGATCAGCCCTACAGCCCCAGGTGGGTTTCCTCCTGGTTTGAGCAGCCAACTGCTCTGAGCAGCCTCTGCTCCGAGGAAGCACCGCGGCAGTGAAGTGCAGAGCTGAACCAATTAGCGTGGGGTGCCCGGTGCTGATAAATCCTAACCTCATGTCAGGGTCGCTTTTACAAGTGTAGATTAACCGTGGGGAAAACGACAACAACAATTAAACCATTCAAGGCCTGAGGTTTGGGGTTGTTTTGTTAAGTCCTTTATGTGAACTGATCCACATGCACACGTGCACGGCCTGGTAACACAGGAACATTTACTGCTTCCTGCCAGCCATACAGAGAGCACTGCTGACAAAATCATTATTTTCTACTGAAATTCAGTTTTCACTGTATTTAGTAACAGATACATTTCAAGCATAAAAGTAAGCTATGATTTTAAGAGATTCCTACTACAAAAAAAAAAAACAATCTACACTTTGGGTTAATTTTTACATTTGTTTTCGATGTAATTAACTAGAAGTAATTATGCTCTCATCTAAAATTAACAACTGCAAAATGAGCAAAACAAAAAGCGTTCCTTTTTTCAAATGAGATGATATGGAAAAGAAGCTGCTTTCTTGTTCTCTAAGACCCAGATTTCAGAGTTCTATCCTCCACTAGTTTCCCAAATTCCTGAAAGACATGGTTCCCGGGAGCTTTTGAGGTTGTTCCTTAATAAGCTCAATTTTCCAGCCCTGTCTGTTAGCACTGTGCCATGTTCTACAAAAGCTTCACTGACCAAAGAGGACAAGCAGGGAATGACTGCATGGAAGGGGTGCCCAGCTGGGACGTGATGCCCCTGCCTTGAACAGGCAAAAGGCTCAGGACTGGTGCCCCAGGGAGCAGAGGCTCTAGGGCGCTTTAACCCATCCTGCTCCCATTTGGAAAACCCCTTCCCTGCATCAGTGTCCCCATTTTGGCTGGAGTCTCCGTGAAGATTTTGGGGTCTAGACACTCCCAAGAAAACCCAGCCATTAAATTTCTGGCCAGCCTTAATCTATGGAATCATCTGCCAGGTGGCTGCTTTCCCCTACTTTGTAGCATAAACACTAGCAATCATTAAAATAGTTTTAAAAGCCTTAACAGAGCACTGAACCAAGAGTTTTCCTCAGTCTCTACAACAGAACCATTAAATCCCAAAGCAGTTTATGCTTTCTTCAGTATTCATTTTAACTAAGGTTTTACCTTTATTTTCCCTTTCCATTCTGACAGCAACCTTCCTACCCCCAAGTGTTAATGCAAGAAAATAATTATTTAGGCTCTATGAAAGAGTTGACTATTGTTGTAAAATATTCTGAAGATCAGCTTCACTTTACTGCTTTGAAGATGAAAGTTACTGTACCAAAAACATCCAAATGTTAGCAGACACCAAAATTAGCACTAAATAGTGTTAATTATTTAATACTGTCTACACGGAGAACAACTTTCTTCAAACAAATAACACAGCTGAAAAACTGTTTTGTATGGAATCTCCAGTGTCAGTCTCCACTATTTACCACTGAATTCTTAAAAGAATGCAGAATGGGAACTTTATAATCCTCAGCTAAGCACTCCACTGACAATTTTATCACTTTTCTTTGTCAGCAATTTTAAGTCACATTCTTTTCTTACTGAAAACAAAAGAAAACTTTTAAGTGACTAAAAAAGCTCTTCCTGTTTAACTATTCAGTGTTAAATAGCCAAGCAGCTGTTCTGGTGCCAAACAGGCTGCCATGGGACCATGGAACCAAGTCCCTGCTTCCCCAGGCCTATTAGTTAAGCAATCACTATCAGAAACGAAGTTATACTTTGTATTCTAGAGAAAACAGTATACAGACCCAGCCACATACAGATTTTGAGGCTAACTTGCTTTTCCAAATCCTAACACAAACACACTGAAATCTATGAGGCAAAGAAACTGCTGCATACTCCTCTACAGGCACATTAGCTGTGAAAAGCCAAATTCAGACCTCCAAACCCGAGAAACTTGTAATGCAAACAAGAGTAAAAAAGAACCTACTGATAAAACACTGAAACACCTCTAAACAAGCAATCTTTTAGAACTATTCTTTATCACAGACAGAGCTTGAACCCTGTGCCTCATACAGTAACATCTGCAGCTGCAAACTTCAAAACTACATGGTTTATGCAAACAACTATTTCAGAAACAGAAATACGAAGGATGCATTTAAGAAAGACGACCTCACACCTCTGTAATTAAATTTTCATTTCATTTTACAGAGCAACCAAATGTCAGGGGTGGAGGGATAATGATGCTTCTGATGGAGTTCATTGTATATGGTGCGGCTCTTGGATATTTCAGTGCTCTTGGTAATGTCCTGTTGTGTTACCATCCCAAAAAATCACCCAAATTAGTTTTCCCCTGTAAAGGGAGACAAAACAAGTTGGTCAAATTTCTTCTCTTTCTTTGGAAAACCAAGTTAGTTCACATGTGGCAGCAGTTATAATTAGCACATTTTTCATCAAACATACATTCTGAAGAGGAAATTGTACTTCACTGCTCACATGTTTGTTGCATATTTACTTTCTTAGTACATATTACATTTATTTTTTTTTTCATGGCCCAAATCCTCAGACAGTATTTCAATAGCTTTCTGGTCAACTATTCTTAGAACATAAAGGCAACAAAACAGACTTGAAAATGCATTTTAGGACAGCTGACTACTGTGTGTCACTCAGTGAATTACATCTTTCCTATGCTTTGCAGAACACCCTAATTCCAGAAATACACTCCCAATCTCAATACTCTATTCTTTCTGGCAAATCTTTCCAACTACTTCTATTTTCGCTCCACTGCTAGTACCACTCATCTGAAGCAAATTTTGAGGACTTCCAAAATTAATTACTGCCTTCCTGCTTTGCCTCTGGCTAGAAGCTGGTATAAACACCACCACCAAACTAAGCTGTATCTCAGATTCCTTATCCTATTGATGATGAATGATTCTTCCTTTGTCTTAGGAAAACCCAAAGTCCCTTAAGTTACTCCACACCCTGTATTTTTCTCTCTAAAATGCAGCATTTGTGGTCTGTGTCATCATCAGCCACTACAACCTCACACACAGCTGGGACGGAAACCCTCACTACTCGCGCTTCTTTTGCTCCAGTTAGCCCATTTACATTTCCTGCTACAACTTTTACCCCACAAATGCTCTCGCTATTTGGAGTATACCCCTGGAGCATACAAGAGCAGATTTTCTGTCACTACTGGATCCTCATCTCATTTCCTCTCTTTTTCCTGGACTACTTTTCCATGACTTTAAAACTGCTAACAGTTTTCCTTGAAGGGGTGTGAGCATGGGATAGTGCATAGCAGTGGATCACAGGGGAGAAGAGAAAAATAAATCCATAGAGGTACACCACAAACTGTCTAATATATAATTCCTGGCACTTCCTCAGCTCCAGACCCTTTTCACCAAAAAAATTCAATTAAGAAGCCATAAAGATGTTTCTTCTTTCAGAAGCAGAAAGGACATGATTTAAGAGATCTTACTGAAGAAATAGAAGCACATACAAAAAAAAAGTATCTGCAATTAATGTGTATTATTTACAGGTTTTTCATTCAAAAGTCACTAATTTTTTAATGCATTAAACTAACCAAACTCAAGCAGAGAGTTCCAGTTTAAATACCATTACAGACAGGTCAGACCCAAACCTGAAACAAGCTCCAGATGTTACTGGTCAAAGTCAGAATTAGACCAGGATTTAAGAATTACTAGAGACAGTAATAATTTAACTGCAACTGTTATCCCTTCAGGAAGGGGAAACTTTTTTTCTGAAAGAAAGGAAGAGACACACTGTGCCCTTGCAGTAAAGAAGAGACATAAAAGACAATTTTAAAAAAGGAGAAGATAAAATAGACAGGGACTGAAAAGAGAATGGTTACTTTAGTGGTTACTTTGCTGGAGGATATCAGGGAGGAGAAGCTGCTCTCTTGGACACAGTACTCAGACCAGCAAAAGAACCAAACTGACCCTTTGAACGAATATTCAATTATTTTACCTACAGAAACCAGGTGGCTGCAAGCGGTGGTGCTGTGCTTATCCGGGCAGTAACACTACACTGGCATACTTCGAGCAGCCAAGCTACACAACAGGAAATTTATCTGTGCACATGTAACAGGAGAGTCTTTACCTGTTTAAGCTTGTTCACAAACCCCATCAGACACAACAGATTATCTAGATTTTTACCTAGCAGATGTACTTTTTTCCCCCATTACATCCTTTGACCATAAAAATGTTAAAATAAACATATGCGGTTTGATTTGCTCTAATTCATATGGACAAACTCAGGTATTTTACCGTCCCTGTGGATGTTTTATTATTGATGCATTTTCAGCACACTTTAAGATCAAAGAAACCCCACAAGACCAGAAAGAGAGAAACACAGACAAGGGGGACAGGGCGAATACATCTCTGTCTCACTTTGACTTGGACAATCAGGGTAAACAAGATATTTCACTAAACACCCAGATGATAATCTGTGGGATGCTAGAGATGTCTGGGATTTTATCAGAAAACTTCTATCAAGCTGCAGGATCTCCCCATCCTGCCCTTCTCAAGGCAAGGCCCTGGGATTTAAGCCACCTGTAGCTGTATGGCAGGAGAGAGGCAACGCACCCCAAGGACCAGGCTGCACATACAGGAAAAATGCCACATCCACTGCTGCTGGGTTACACAATGCAAGATAAAAAGGTGCTCCTTCAGTGTACAAAACACTGCAAACGCCACCCTCTCTTCTTTGAAAATTAAAATACTGACTTCAAAGTGCTGACACAAAATAAATGACCCCAGAACAAAGAGAAACACCTTTCAATTAACTTCCAGGCACCTGGTTTTAGCTTTTGCTATTGCTTGTGCCATCTTACCTGCCTAACACATGCAGTGTTCACAGCCAAATTTGGCCAATGTGGCTGGGGAAGAAGGGTATTTTCATTATTTTCTGCAAATCCTATTAGCAACCAACTCCAGGAATTTCTCAACCAAGCAGAAACGCTACAAATGTAAGGATTTCAACACCAATAGTGCTTATTCCCTGCCCGAATATAATCCAGCACCCTTGAAGTCTGAGCATACTCCAAATCCCTGCAAGCTTCCTTCTCAGGCACAATTCTGAACTCACCCTGGTGAGCTGTACAGGGAACATCCACCTGACCTGAATGCTGACCTCCAGTTACTGCGGAAAAAGGAAGACTATTCCACATCTACCAATAAATGCACTCCTCGTGCATTTGCACACATGCACACAAACTCAAGACACCAGTCCCAAGCAGGCCAGCAGAATCCTGGCATCCCTCTGCAGCTGAGGTTAAGAACCAGCATGGAGTGACAAACTCCTGCTACACAACAGCACTGCCTGCACTGCATTAATTGTGTATTACAACTACTGCTCTAGGGACAAATATGATATTTTTGTAGATAAAAAAGTCTGCTGGACATGCAGAGTTTCCATGTGATTTTTGTTATCAGTTTTAAAAAGTATGCAATCAGATTGGATCAACAAAGGTACAGCTCTCACACTTTCTGTTCTGTGAGGACTAAATCAGAAACAGTCGTATTGGTATTATTTATAGAATTCAGTATTACTTTAGTATTACTGACACTATTATTGTAATACTCAATTTATATAAATACTTTATCTGAGATGAAAGCGATGTTTTATTTGTTATACTTGGTCTGGCCAGATCTTGAACAGGATCAGCAATCCAAGTACCAGCAATACAGTTTCTCAAGGTCCAACAATCAGAATCTATGCTTATGCAGGCCCATAACCATCATGATGCTTTATCTTCAGGGAGAAACAGAAAGAAAACCAGACAAAAAGCAGGAGTTCTAGGGCTTTAAGGGTTTTCAGTTTTTGAGTTTTGTCAGAAATACAGAGAGGATGAGTGAAAAGCTCGGCAGGTACATGATGTACACAGATGGCAGGTACAGGATGTTCACACAAGAACTGTTCCTGCCACTGCTGGGTCCTGCTACCTCACTGGCGCTCTATAAACTTCTTAAATGGTAACATGCACTTCATTATAGCTCGAACAACTTAACACCAATCCTTGTATTTGGTTATCATTGCTTGAAAAAACACATCTCAAAGAGCTGGGAGAGCTCTGTGGAAAGCAGCAGGTATTTCTCATTACTACATGCGGCATATCTACAGTAATTTATATTTTCTCCCAAATCTTACAATACACAAAGTGATTAAACAATCTGGATAGACCATAAATCAAATTATTCAGGTATATTCAGGTGCTGAGCTACCATTAAAATAGCATCTTAAAATAGCTTTTGCTGCTGCTGAAGATCACAGAGCAGTCCAAATTTCTCTGCAGATCAAGGAGGCAGCTGCATACATTCAACCACTACAGGACTTACAGATCTTAGTGAGTAAATTAACATGTAAAGGAAAAACAGTAGGGTGAGGAAAGCATTCCAGCTCCCAGAAAATTCAAGCCCACTCAACACAGCCAAGTATACAGCTATCTTGTGAATATAAGCTGAACTTCTGAAATGAACATATACCACTAAAAATTCCATGTTATCCAAGTGCTGGCACCACTCCCTGCCTAGCAGGCAGTTAACACACCATCTTCTTTCTCTGCGGCAGCAGGAAAAGGGAGCAGGTACCCCTCCAGCCTCTGCTCAGGTCCAAGGACCACCTAGACAAGGCTGCAACCAAGAACAAGGCATCTTCCCAGCTGCCCACTTCTCCAGGTGCCCTTCTGAACTGGACCAGTAGGTAGGGCACAATTTTTCTTTTGGAAGCAGTTACATATTTTCAAAGCTTCTCCTCCCAGGGCACCTCTTCCTCTACCTTTGGCGCACCCTCCTCTGGGAAAGGGGCATAGAGCAGGGTCCTGCCATCCCAACAGGTCACCCAGCTGGGAGATGGCTCCCATGGAAGGAGTGCTGTCAGGAACAGGACAGGGGCCACATTAACTGGCTACAGGGTGCAGCACATCCCCACTGGAGAAGCAAGTTACCAAATGAATAACCCCTCCCCAAATTTCTGAGCACGATGTAGAAATCAAAATTGCACACTACCAGCAGCGGGTTTACAATACCGAGAGTTTAACCAGCTTCTCACAGAAGGCAATAGTCCATATTTAGGGTAGAAATTAACCATAATTGCTCAACAACTCCATTTACTTTAAAAAATTTCTTACTCCAGAAAACCCAAATATCTATTTACAAAGCTGTATGCTACCAAAATTTTAAATACTTCTATTGTACACTCATCCTTTGATTTAATAAAGCATGCATCTGAGGTGGTTAATGTGCATTTCAAGGTATATTAAAAGTGAGAGATCAAAAATTAGCACTAGCCCAGTTAATCTCTGCCAATATTTTGCTCCAGCTACACTAACCAGACCCTGTCTAGCATTAAGTTCATCAGTACTAAGCCAGTTTTACCTTCGTAGGTCTAACCAGTGAATGTGATGCTAATTGCAATAGGCATACTTTAAGCTGAATTCAAAATGACAGAAATTTCATGCATCATCTTCTGCAAACTTTCCAGATCAGGAAGCAGGTTAACTCTGAAACTCTCTGCTTTTAACATACCTGCTAAAAACCTGTATGATCCAACCATATTCCAGAAATCAGTGTCTCCTGTTTAAGTGAGTACCATTACCCTGGTCAGAAACCTTGGCTAATCAAACAGCTGCAGTAAACACCAACTCCCGGTCTAAATGCAACCTGGAAACTTTTATCCCACAGGAAAAGACAATTTGGACAGGAGACTAAACCCCCCCCGAATACATTTAGATCATAATTTAAATTATTATTTAGATTTATAATTTCTATTATTATTTAAATTTGTAATTTAAATTAGGTAACTGTTTGACTTTTTAATATGTACTTAAATCAGAAAATAGTAACCCACTTTGTAAAGGCAAAAAAACCAAAGGCCCTTCAGATGTATATCCAAGTTGGAAAATGCAAGAAACTATATAAAGCTACAAGGAATACCCTTGTGGGAAGGGGAAAAAAAAAAAAAGAAGTAACAGAAGTGAAGACATTCAGAAGCAGACCTGTAATGGGAACAATTTCATCCTCAGAAGTGGTTTGCATCTGAACGACATTCCATTTTTATAATGGTAAAACCATGTGGCTGCACTAAGAGCCCTGTAAACTCAGATCTTATACCTTTGGAACTTTGCTATGGCCCTGCAATGCATTTCTTGGGGGAGACAGGCCCAGGTGTCCAATAAAGGGTCTCGGGTATGTTTTAAAAACAAGTTATAGAAGCTATTAGTGGCTTAAGAATTTTCTCTTCCTCCTGCCTCCCCAGTCAAATTGACCCACTTGTCTGTGGGGCCAAACAATAGAGCAGACCAGTGAACGGAGCTAGGTTAAAAATAAACACAAAATAAGGAAGTTATTTTAAATTCAGATCTCTTCATTCATCTCCTCATGAGCAAGGAGGCAAAAGGGAAGCACAGAGGTCAAAAAACCCTGCTCTAGAAGACAACCTCTTCTCTGTAGCAATGTTGAAGTGAACTAGACACAACTCTTCCCCCAGCTCTCAGCAGCATGTAAAAGTCATCTGATATAATGAAGTCTGGTGCCCAGACCAAAATCAAGGACCTTCCCTGCAGCTTGTGCTCAATTTTGGGTTAAGCTCCTCTTTCTTGCAGGCACTATTCTCAGCTGGACTGCTGCACAGCCACCTGACACTGTACCAGTCAAGAGACTCCTTGGAGGTGGGAGACTTTTGATGCCTCTGGCTCCAGAGAGGTCAAACACACACACCTGCTAAGTGGGCTTCTGATGGACTAATTTAAGCAAAAGCCAGGTAACAACAATAGCAATCTTGAACAAAATGGGCCTTCAAGATGCACTCTGTGTTGAATTCAGTGCTACTGGTACAACTTCACTAGCAAAAGCAAGCGTTTACACATTTGGATAAGTAAGGCATTGAGAAGGCTCCCATGGTTCATATTCAGACCTTGATTAAGCTCTACTTCAAGCAATCACACACTATTCTTGGATTTGACCTCAGTTCTGTTCTTTAAAGGTGGCATAAAATACCTAAATTTTTATTCATCTTAATTAGTTGTTGCAATACAGATTTACACAAACACTTCTGGGGCATGTATGATCTGAAAGACAATAAACAGATATAAACATACTGAGGAGAACCACTTGAGGCATGGGCTCTCACTGCACTCAGTTCATTGTAACTGCAGGACGCTGAAAGGTCTTACAGAATTAATTGGAATATTTTCTTAATCCAGCAAGAGAGATCACTGACCAATAAAGCTGAAGTGTTTTTATCCCAGGTTTAAAAGTCTGAAGACAGATGCTGAGGTTCCACACACCCTTCTTCAGTGGCAATGCCAACAGGCTCAGTCCCACCTCTCTCTACACCTCAACCTGCCCCACAGCCAGCTCAGCTCCTGCTCAGCTACAGGGACTGAAGAGCCCCTGGGTCTGACTCCTGATCTCCAGCCAAGCACAGGGAAACAACAGTCATGGCTTATCAACAGGCAACTGACACAGGCACAACGAGATCCATTGTTGTGCAACTTTCTAATTATTTTCCCATTAATCTGTGCTATTATCAAAATCAAGAGGGTTTCCCCAGCCGAGCTCTGCTGATAAGCAAAGGAGCTGCACTGCTTTCCCTCCTTCAGAAGGAAACCACAAGAATCCTTTCCAGTAAGGACCATATCCCTTCCCACACCAGCCCTCTGTCCTGCTTCGGGTGATACACTCCAGGGCACAGGTGTTAGGTCAAAGCATGAGCCTGATGAACAAAAGTTGAAAACACAAGACAAATCTGCTGAGGACCAGAAAATATTTTAAAATCATTATGGAACTGAAGCAGTACATTTGAAGGAAAAACCCAATTATTAAATCCCATGGTTAAACTTTCAGAATTAACTACTTTTAAAGAAATTATTAGTAAATTTTTAGTTCTGGCAGATTTGGGATTGATTTTACTGTTGCTTATTTTTAATTCCTCGACCATAAGGACACTTTTAGAAAGAAGGAAAAAAAAGGAAAAAACCCAACACTTAAGCTTATGCTTGCCTTCGTGGCATGACAGAAATATTGCAAAGTGTTATAGTTTTTAAGGGGACTGTTTTTTTGATGCAGAATGCAAGCGCAAAAAGTATCTGAAACAGACTGAAATAGAGGAGGTGAAAACCACACAGGAAGAATGAGAAGAGGGAGAGGAAAGCAGATGAAAAATTGTGAACCACCACTACGCTAATTGCTACTAGCAGGGAAGGTTTTGCATGTGGCTTGTGACCCACTGTTTAATTCATGTAATACACAGACACACCTGAGTTATCTCTGTGTTCAAACTGCTAATAGTCTCTCCTGTTCTCCAGAATTAGGTTCACCCCTTGATATTACTAAGCAACTAACAGTTAACCAGGTGAAAAATTCTTTAGAAGAGGTCAGTTCCTTGCTATTCCCAAGGAAGAAAGAAATCTAACTATCCTTAGCTTGATTTAATGAACAATAAAAGGTTCACACAACCTCTGCTTAAGCAAATTTCTTCTTACAACAAGTACACCTCACATTGTCTTAGGACCTGAAGCCTGTATACCCACACAGCAGCATGCAAGTGTCCAGTCAGCTCCAATTTCTGTAACAGAAGCAAATTAACCATTTATCTAAATGGAAGAATTCAGATACGCTCTGAAGGACAACTCGTGTCTAAAAATTGTTACCTGACCTCGGTTACCAGAAATACCTGGTGGTAAATAACTGCGACCCATTTCACAACTACTGAGCAGCAAAGAGGCAGATGCATCAAGAGAACTGTCTACACTTGTGAGCAGGAAGGGAGAATGCAAGTTTTGCCCTACCTCCAAATAAAGTGATCTCAGTTCTTGACAAAAACCAAAGATGATACAGAAACCACCATGCCCCTGTACTAGGATTCAGAACTCCACCTTGATTGCCTAAGACAATATGCATTTTTAGATGGGGGGCGGGGGGAGGAGGCAAAAAAAAAGAAAACATTCACTCCTGAAACATTTCTTAATCTCTTCATTATTTTCCAGCAGAGATTATCAAGACAAAAAAATGCAACAGGTTATTGTCCAAAAACTGCAGAGTGCTAAATAGCACAGTCATACAGGGGCTGAGCAGCCTGAAAGGACCAGATCCTTAATGGTCCCTATCACAGCTGATGCATGGAAACACAGATCCCAGGGTGACCACCATTTAGATCCTAATACCTGCACACTGGAATGTTGGTATACAAGCCCCTACCATTGCCACAACCATGTCCAGCACAGCAGGAGAACTGCAGAATATGGCCAAGTTCCAAACACCTACCCGAAAGTCCTCGTCCTCTGCTGAGGGATATGGGCTCAGCTGCAGAGGGCAGCAACAAGAGCAGGTGGGCACAGCTGCCCCAGTGCCAGGGCAGGGTGGCTTCCTCCCACAATGTGTTGGTCTTACGTTGAGAAGTCTGTTTCTTTTCTTAAAAATGTAATTTCTCTCTTCTTAAATGTCATATATTAAAATAAATAACGTAATTTATTTCCTTATCTACTAAAGACAGATGTAACATCTGTAAATTTTTAATTCACCAATTAGGCATTTTATGAAATAAATTTACACCACTAATGCCTGATCTATTTATCAGAAAGAATATTAACCTCCTAAGTTGTATTTGGAACTTAAAACCATCACCAAGTTTTAATAGGTACTCTCACCCTTTTATCAAAATCTCCAACAAAGTTCTGCTGAACAGTATCAGGAATATTAGAAAACTCACTGAATCACATGGGGAGGAAAATATCTGTTGTGGGACCACACAACCATTCCTTTTTTCAAACATGGCAGAAAGTCATCCAACTGTTGTATAACACCATATTTAGAATCCTACACCAAAGCTGTCCCTAGACCTTTACAAAAACACACATGCACAGCTGGAGATGCCATATTTTTAAAGAATATCCATACACTGAACCTTGTGAAATCATCAGATGATCAAGATTAGAGCTCAGTGAACACCAATGATACTCCTACACATCCTTTGCTATTTACACTAGGAAAAGGGAAATTATGAAAAATTACCTCAATAATTTTCACAGATTTCTGCATTTAAATCAATTCATCATTTAAATCTACTGGAGTGCATTAAGCCCCTTAACAAACAACATATAAAGCTCCAAGTTCTGCTTCCCAGCAATTTTATTTTTCATATCAAACAGATGTGACTATATTAAAAAAACTCATCACCTCTCCTAGGCTGAAAAACACTGCAGTACTGCTAAAAAAAAATATCTATTTTGAACTTTCTCCTCATATGACACTCCAGCTCACTATCCACATCGTCTTCCTCTGGCTTGCAATATGCTTTGGAGTGCAAGCTGAGGTCTTGGTTATGATGCAGCAAAGCTGACAGTGTTCAGGACACCTGGAAGACTGTCTAGATCCACACACCAGCACATACGCAAAAATAGGCTGAGGGAACAGTGTTTTTTCTTTCCCAATTTAAACAGGATGCTCCTGGCACACCTTCTCTGAGTGGCATCACTCTGGAGCTCTCTTTACAGCTGCAGTCAGGAAGAACTCAGGTTTGCAGACAGTGAACATCCTGCTCTCCTAAGACATTTGATGCTACAGAGCATGATGGTTTTGTTTAAATCTTCACTATAATTTGGGTCAGAAATGACTTATTTTGGTAATGTTTAAAACAGCTGCCAAGCAGCAATTAAAAACACTAACTGAGCTATGCTGTATTGATTATAGCATGGAATTTGAGTTTTCTGAAAATTTATCACTTAATCTCCACATTTTTGATTTTGCCTAACAAATATGTCCATGCTGTTATGCTGGACAATCAAACTGTGATATTCTAGATCTTATCAAGTCCAATATAAAACAGTTTTCAAATGTATTTTTAAATTCTGAAGAGAATCCCCAAGATTCTTAGGCACTACAGTAAGACTAACACTGTCTTCCCCAAACTGGAAATAGTCAGCACAGTATTTTCAAAATCCATTTACTAATGTCCAGAAGCCTAATTATTTCTAGTTGACAAAATCTCAGCCTTCTAGGGAATCTAAGCAAATTAAAGTCAGAGTAAGACACTATTTCCAAGTTGACCATTCTTCATTTTGCTGGCAAGTCATTCAAACCCTACTCAAAGTTTCTAAACTTACAGAAATAGTTTTAATACAACCAACAAGGCAAGATGAAAAAAATATGGATTAGCAGAAATGTTAAAATGTTGCAGTCTAAGCCTGCAACAATATTAAGCCTGCACAGATTATGCTACAGCCACTGCCACTGATTAGGTGCACTTTCACTATTTTTTCTAATATATGAAATTAAAATGCTATAATCACTGCAGCAAAACACATTACGTGACCAATGGAAATGTTTCAGAAAACAACACTATATATTTAATAACTTGACAAATAAGATAGCCAGTCTCCAGCCTCCCTTCTACTTGTCAGAACATTTTTAATAACTGTTACCCTTGTTGGTGGCAATGTCAAATCAGCACGTAGCAGATTTTGAATATATTACTATACATATGTATTTGCAGGGAAAAAGCACACTTGCTATGGATTACTAGTAACTTGTATTGCGAGCCACACAATACTTTACTCCCTTGCAATCAACAGCCCTAAGCCCTACAGCCCCAAGATACAAAGTCAAACTGAAGTGACTGATCTGAGACACCTCAAAGCACAAACTAAAGCAAACAATGCCATATTTTAAATTCATTATCATTCAAGAAAAATTAGATGCTTCACAAGCTTTAAACCAGTTCATTTTCACCCTTACCCCAAATATCGAATGATGTCATGCAGATGTACTGGCTAAACTGGTTTAACTGCTACAGGCTGGATGCACTGTTTAGATTTTCTTGTGATAAATTACTTTGCAGCAATGAAATGGATTCTGTTAGTTTTAAACAACTATCTTCACCTGCTTTTTTAAAGTAGTTTGGGCTTCTACTACTTTTCCTCACACAGCTTGACAGCTTTCTGCTTTGCTTTGTGTAACTCCCTAGGAACAACAGGGAGCAGTTTTTACCACTTCCGAATTCAGTCAACAACATGGAACAACTGGAGTGCAGTAAGGAAGCCTGAGATACAGAGCTCATCCTGAGGAGTGTGCAATCTGCACTTCCCTCTGAAGCTTGCACACATTTTCCACTACTCCACTATTTCCACTTCTTCACAGAGAGTTTACTAAATCTGACAACTTACTGAGCACCCAGTTTATGGAGAATGCACAGAAGGAACTCCAGACATAGGCTGTACTCTTCAGAAGCCACCAAGGCCGTTTTCCTGGCTGGCATGAAGTGGCTACTTGAGAATGATCCAATGCACATCTTCTCCCAAGGCCAAGCAAGCTGTTTCCAGAGCTACTACATATGATCATTACTGGGAGTAAGAGGCCAGGCCTGGTTCTTTGCCCTAGGTATAACCTCAGAATTAACCTAATTTTGCTTGTTGTCCACTGCATCAGCATTTTTATATTCCTTCGCTCGACCATCATCTATTTCATGGAAAACACTGGAGAGGGGAAGGGGCAGGAAGAACATATAAACAAGCAGATACCCACAGCTATATAATGAAATTAGTCTGCATATTCTCCTCTCAAACACACAGCCCCATTTTTATCACCACCTGGCTAGAAGCAACATAGAAGACAGCAAAGGAGCGCAGGGAAAAAGAGGGATACAGGCATTCAGGAGGAAGGCATAGCAGCAAGCAGAAAAAGAAATGAACACTGGGTTATGTATGCAAATGATATTAAATTGCCAGGAATTGAGAATATTAATGAGGACAAAATATGAGAGGGAAGCAAGCATTCAGAAGACAGGCAAAAATAAGTTAAGTATTTGAGACCAGTATTCCACAGAGGGTCTGATATCTAGCAAATTCTGTCAGTAATGTGCAAGGAGCACAAACTTTCAGCTGCATGGAAACTGCAAAATAGTGTGATTTTAAACTTTTCACATATGCACATTTTAAACTTTTCACATACGCACAGACACGTCAGGTTTTTTACTGGGTTTTTTTGTATATATCTTGCATCATTTCCACCTGAAATTCAAGTCTCAATTTTAAATTGCCCAAACTAAGGAAAAACTTAGAAGATGGCATTACCTGAGAGGCTGCAGAGCTGACACAGTGACAGAACGCAAGTGTGCAACCTGAACTACCAGTCACTGCATGTTCCCTGCCTGTGACACTCTTGCTAAGCCTGTGCTGGCTACTTCAGGAAAGAAACTTCCCTAATGAGAAACACACGTACCTATGGAACTATGGGCAGAGGCCAAACCTACAAAAAACCAGTTTCAAATTATAAACAAGGGAAACTTATAGTTATTAAACTGTAAATGAGTCTTTCCATGAAAGAACTCTATGCAATATGTAACTGTAGATTTGTATTAACCCGTGTTCTTTGAAGCTCATGCATTTGTGAAAAGATGTTACAGAGGAAGCATATATAAAGTATCAGACTTTGATTCAATTACACTTTAAGAGCAACTCACTAGCAATGTGAGAGCCCTAATTCTTTGCGTGATAAAGCAAACTACACACACTACTTACAGTACAGAAAAAGTTATTACTTATTTCTTCCACTAAATTTATTTAGCACACAAATAAACTCTTCAGAATTTCCACAGGATAATTTACTAATCACCACCCCAAACTGTTAATTTATCTAACACCCAGGCACCAACGGCTCATCTGCACACTCCCACTCTGTTTCGGCCCAAAGGCAGCCAAGGCACCCAGAATCACATGCTTTTATGCAGCAAGAATAAATGAGGGGTGCACACAAAATCCATGACTAGTGACAGAATTTGGCCAGGTAACTGTCAGCACCTGTGCTACCTCAAGCTGCCCTTCCTCTTCCTTTCCGCCCCAATGCCAAACCCTCACCGCATTCACACAACACTAAATGGGGTTGCAGGATGAACTCAATTAACAACCTGAACTGCATTTTAACCCTCCACTTTCTGTTTGTAATAGTCACAGGGAGGTGCAGTAGCCCAGCCGCTGGTGTGGCACATGAGGGGACCACCACCAGCAGCAAACACTGTGTTGTCGAAGTGTCCCCTCAGCCTGGGAAGTAGCTGCCCTCAGCTACAGGGACACAACCCCTACGGTACTCTGAAATTTAAAGTTTCTCTGTCTACACATCACTGCTGCCAAGCCTCAGTAAGGCTAAAGCTCATTACTAACAACACCCACAGGTAACAGGACTAAATACACAAAGGGGTGACTGGTAACACCACAGCATTCTAGCGAGTACTGCAAGAAGGTGAGGCTGCATCACCCTGGTCCTGCTGAGCATGTACCTGGCCTTCACCACGGCTGTCACTGCTTCATTCCTTCGAGATGCAGAGATTCATTTTTCTTTTTAAAGGGAATGTCTTCGTCCCTCGTGAAGTCCAAAAGCCCTGTCCAGCAGTACTTTCATTTACACAGAGTGTCCATAAGCTCATCAAGAGTAAATTAGTCATAAGGTAAAGGGGAGGGGGAAAACAGGGACATGAGAGCGAACACTCAAAATACCATATCTGATTCAACCCTGAAGAGTTTAATCCCACACTTCAATTACTACATCTGAAATTGTTATTTCGCTCTTTAAAAATTGTTCATCTGGTGTAGCTGTACACAGACTAAGCAAACTTTCAAGTAATTTAAAATCAAGATGTGCAATTTTCCACTGTGCATTCTTCACATGCCTCCTAAATCTAACGTGATCACTCGCTGAAGAATGGCATCCAATACTGCTCTGTGCATGTTAAAATTAAGCTAACTACATGTTATTAAGTCTTTTCCTCACTGCTTGAAAACATCTCTAAAGAAAGCACAAACACCCATATATTAAGATGATGAACACTGTTTTTACACATTAAATTAATATATACCCATGATGTCAACTTTTAATAAAAGTTTGCAATAATGCGATTTCTGCAGTCCTGTAAAATTAACATGTTTCTCTAAGAAAAATCAAGTATGGGAATAAACCTCCAAAGGCCAGACTTTCCTGGTTTTGTTTTCACATAAATGGGCAGTTCTGTAAAGTCTCAACAATTAGCAGGTTTGTCATATCAGGTGGAATCAGCTGTGTGTAGTCTAAAAGATTTCAAATAGATTTCTGAGACAATGATGTATTCTCAGTGTCACTATGTTGATATGTGCAGAGACTCTTCCCTCACCCCTCCAATGAAGGTGATCACCAGCGTGATTTTCACAACCACCACAGTGATTTCTGAATGTATTTTGGTCTCCTGTATTCCCACTGGCAAAGGGGCTGCAATCCAGAGAAGTTCAGGACACCTTTAAACTGCATAAAAATGTCCAGCATGTCACAGTGAGCCTAGCACGCTGGAGCATCCAGCCCACAAAATTCAAAATAAAAACAGTAAATACAGTCAATATTCTAAAGGACTTGAAAAGGACACTGAGAAAATGCAGATTACTAATGGCTATCAAACAATCTGCTGGAAACTACAACCCACAAGATGTTAATATTTGTATGTAAACAAATGGGAGGTATATTTTAAATCACCTCCTTTTACATATTTGTAAATTTGGAGATTTTACTAAAACAGAACTGAAGAGTAATTCAGATAGTAAATAAGTTTTAGCCATTATTGTATGAAATGGACACTAACGTTTAAGAAAACTGGGCTTTATGTAATGACCTTCTAATCTTGAAATGTAATCTCACAGTCACTGTGACAAACTTCCACTGAAACACCTTAGCTCCTCCCAATTTCAATGGCTATTATTTAGCAGAAAGGCACATTTGCTAAGTCGATTGTCCCGTTTTCAAGCAAAATATCTTGTGCTGGCGAGTATTTATGTCACTCTTCACTAAAACGAGTGAATGAGAATTGTCATCTTCAGAGCCAGGCGTTCTAAACGATATTTAGGTAGTTGATGATTTTGACCTCCAAGTCAACTGGTACGAGTAGCTTACTGTGGCCGTCCTTCCTTCAGGAATGAAACCCCGCCATACATTTGCCCAAAAAAATTTTACAGCGTTGAATTCAGATGGGAGGTGTTGTTCAGAGCAAGGGAGGGCGTGTAAAAACAACACAATGCAAAAAAAAAAAAAAAAAAAGAAAAAAAAAAAAGAAAAGAAAAAAAAGGCCCCGCTAAAGGCACCACTGGAGACTACACCGGACGGGGGTAGGGTACATGCAAACGTAGTACCTCCTTTATGGAGCC
Organism: Corvus moneduloides; assembly: GCF_009650955.1. Classification (NCBI taxonomy): domain Eukaryota; kingdom Metazoa; phylum Chordata; class Aves; order Passeriformes; family Corvidae; genus Corvus; species Corvus moneduloides. The sequence goes on along the minus strand of NC_045491.1, from coordinate 12,427,683 downwards.
AGCGCAACTGCATGACGGTGCAGGATGCGGGCCGCGGGCTGTGCAGGCGCTACACATGGCCAGCGCTGCCCGCCGACCCGCGCAGGCCCGGCCGGCAGCGGGTTCTGTAAATAACCCTCGGAGGAGGGTTAATTAAAAATGGCGAGCAGCGTAGCTGCCTGCATACAATGAGCGGCCAGGCAGGGCAGGGCTGCAGCCCCCCGCCCGCCCCGCCGGGCAGCCCCGCGACAGCCGCGTCCCCTCCGCCCGCCCCAGGCAAAACCCTGCCCCAGAATCACCGCAACTACTTTGACCGGACCCCGTCCCCCCACCGCGACTCGCCCCCAAGCCCGGCGGGAGGCTCCGAGGGTCTGGGGGCGCGGGGCTCCTTTTGTAGCGGCGCTTCCCCCGCGCCCTCCCCCTCCCGCGGTGCAAATTCCTGCGGAGCCCCCCCGGCCGCCTCCCCCGGCCCCGCACCGCAACTTTCCCCGGCGTCCCCCCGCAGCCCCGCCGGGCAGCGCTCCCCTCGCCCCGGAGGTGCCGGGGCCGGCAGGAGCGGCCCGGGCAGAGCGTGTTTACCGCGGAGGGCGGCCCGGGATCCCCGAAGGGACGCGGCGGTAGGGGAGCCCCGGGAGCGGGGCAGAGGGGCGAGGGGGAAACTCTCCGCGGAGTTGAGGGCGCGGGCCCTGCCCGGCTTTACCTTCCATCTCCATGTCCTCTGGCTCGCTCAGCTGCTGCTCCCCGGGCTTCTGGTGCTGCTGCTGCTGCTGCTGATGGTGGTTCATGTCGGGCTGGGGCTGGGGCTCGGCGGCGGCGGGCTGGGCCTTTCCCGCGGGGGGCTGCGGGCCTGTGTCGAGAGGGGAAGGGGCGGAGGAGCGGCGGGGCCTCGGCAGCGGCCGGGACTGGGCGCCCGGTTCGGGGGGCTGCGGCGGGGCTCCGGCGAGTAGGGAGCGGGGCGCCGGCGGAGGCAGCGAGACGCGCACGTATTTGCTCGCTATTCGCCCAATCTCGGCGGCGGCACCCGGTCGGGGGAAAGGGGCTGGGAGGAGGGACCGGCCGGGGGCGGCGGCTTCCCCGGGGGCCGGAGGGGAGGGGACCGGGAGGGGGGGACGGGAGACCCGGAGTCAGGGCCCGGCGGCGCCCGGCGCTTCCCCTTCCCCCGGCGAGGTGTCCACGGCGCTGCGAAGTCGGGGAGGCGCCGCAGGGCCCCTGCCGTGCCCTCCCGCCCCCCCCGGCGCCCCGGCACCGCCGCTGGCCGACGCCCGGCTCGCCGCTCCCGGCCCGCGGGCCGCCCCCGTCGCCCGAGCCCCGGCGCGCTGCTGCCGCTCCGCCGCCGCCAGCGCTCTGTACCTCAAAATGGCGGCTGCGGTAACGCCGTGAAATGTCACATCCGCATGAGGGGGAACAGCCCCGCAGCCGGGGAGGGAGGGAGCGAGTGAGAGAGGGAGGGGAACAGCGCCGCGGCCGCCGCCGTCGCCACAGGAGGGCCGGAGGGGCGGGGACAGGGGCCGGGCCGGCGCTGCCGCCGCGGCCTCCCCGCAGGGCTGCCGCCACCTGCGCGGGGAGCGCTGGGGCCGCGGGTCTGCACTGTCCGCTGGGCCCTTCGCGGCCGCTGCGGCGGAGACCCCGCTGCTCGCCCCGGCTCTGGCTGGCGGGGGCCGCGCCCTGTGCTCGCCGTGCGGGCCCGGGGCGGGGAGCGGAGGGAGCCCCGCGCGGCCGCGCACCGACACCGGCCGCCGCACGCGGGACCCGCGGGGCTCCGGCCCGGCTCCGGCGCGGCCCCGTGGGCTCGGTTGCCTCTTGCGCCCTGGCCCGCGGGTGTGTGGCTGTGCGGGGGCTCATGGCGAACCCTCCCCGTCACGGGGCTGCAGCCGGAGCCGGGGCACGGCCGGGCCGGGGGCTCTGGCGGGGCCGTGCCCGAGGTGGGCCCTGCGCAGAGCTCGGCCCGTCCCCGGCAGGGCACTCGCTGCCACATTTCCCACTTGTGCGGCGTGGACGGGCGGATAAAGGACATATTTGTGAGACGTGTGGAAAGGGAAAAATCTGCTGTAAACAAGACTGTTCTTCGCCTGCATGCCACTATTTTTTAATGAGCCTTGCCTGAAGGATGTAGTCGCTCCCAGGGAAGAGACCTGTTTTCAGAGGAGGGATGGAGGAGGCAGGGGTGCATATGAATAAATAATACCAGGCTGCGGTTAGAGCAGTGAAGGAAGCAACTTCATCTAAGGATGAAAGTGTAGTTGGAAGGCTGTGGAGAGTTCCATTAAACAGTCCAGTGTTTGCTTCAGAATCCTGGGAAACAGGCAGCAGGACAGTCTCCAAAGGGAAGGACTCAGAACGTGCAAAACTGGGCCTCCTGAAGGGACTGAAAATGTACCTAAGCAGACAGTGCTGATCTGCCTGCAAGAGGATAAATTAGTTTTAAAAATTATTTGTTTTTCTAGTTTATAAAATGAGCAAATCAAAACCAATCTGAGGGGAAAATTCAACCTGTCTGGCTTCCAGTTTCTCAGCAGCACAGGAGTATACAGGGGCAGGAGAGGAAAATAATTTCCAAGTGTAGAGTGTGAAACCCTGCCTTAAGAAGTAAATTCCGGGTCTAGAAATTGGAAAAATAAGGGAAGATGAGGATAGTAGTGGGAAGCTCAGGTTTTAAAAACACTTACTTTGATAGTTTGCCTCTCAAAAAGTATATTCCTACTTTCCTTATTGTTCCTCTGAATTTTCAAAAGCTTTTTAAAGAAAAATGAATTACAAATCTGGAAATTTTTTGTTGCTATTGACCCAGGCAAAAACATGACAAATCTGGGGTTACAGTGTCTCAGCAAAAGAGGAAGATTAGGACAGAGGTTCAGAGAGAGATTGATGCACGTATCTTTAGTCTCCTAACATCCTAAACTTTGAGTTCCCCACTGTCAGTATTTCCCTATAATTACCTCCCAGAAAAATTGCTCTTTCCTAACAACTTCCATTCCAAGCTCCTAAATCATACACAGGTTTAAACTCATCCTTCCATCCTCCCTTCCAAGTGATCCCCAATACAGGATGAACCAGTATGTCACAACAAGAAGGTGGCTACGGGTTATTACCTGATTCTTCAGCCACAGACACAGGCATGGAACAACTGAGGAAAACAATTTCACTACTGCAAAGAGCGAGTCCCTAAAACTAACTGTAGGCTGATATTACCATAAGCCTTAAAAACATTCTTTTGTATGCAAAAACTCCTCTGAGCTTCAGTTCATTTTAAGGTAGATAATTTTCCAAAATTGTCAAAATAACGTTCCAAAATTCCTACTGTTTTAGGGGAGTAAAAATTGTACAAAATTCATCTGTACAAATACTTTGCTGTGGAAGAGGTAGTATTGAAGAGAGCGGAAGGAATCTTCCTGTCATTAGCTGCATGTGGGAACAATGTATCATCAGTTTGTGAAGGCAACATATCAAAATCCAGCACTTGATTGTATATTCCTAATTTAAGTTAACCAAGTCCAGTTACAATAAGGTCTAAAGTATCCTAAAATGTTTTGAAAAGACGTATGAAAATGTGCCATTTGTATTGTGCAAAGCCAGCAAGAATCTATTGAGAATTGATTCAAGTATTTCTATTTAAGAGGGAATAAATTTTTAGTATGGGTGTATAGTAATGTCAAATGCATTTATAAAATAATTAAATAGCAGGCATTTTATACCATCAGCCAGTAATTGTAGCAGTGTGATTTGATTGTTTCTAAGCAGGAAATAGAAATCTTATTAACTGTTGAGCCTAAGGTGAAGTCCAGATCTCAACATATGCTAACACTTTATCCTAACTACACAAATAATACTTCTGCTGAATATTCCTGACCTTTTGCCACTCCCTCCTGAAACTTTCTGCTCTCCAGTACAAGACACAAAGGCTCTGCCCTTTGAAGGAAAGGACGGTCACCTTTGTATAACCACTCGGCTGTGTCACTGCCGCCAGCATTTCACACTGCCTCCATTCCAGCACTGATTCCAAATCGCTTATTTATCCAGCTGATCCATAAATGCCTCCTATTTTCTTGCAAACCTGTTTCTGCACTGCACACCGCATCTTCCTGTGACTTCTGTGCACTGTAGTTCTGATGGCAAATTCCTTGTGCAGGAAAGTTGGGCAAATCTCTGGCATGGGTTACTGATATTTACAAAAAACTAAAGTAAATATCATTAGCAGGAACATAATGAATAGAGTCTAGGTATCCATTCCTTTCATTCTTGTCCTTCCTTTTTCACTCCTTCCTTTCGTTTCTTACACCCACTAACAGAATCTTCTCCAAAGTTAGGCCTCTGTCCTGTCTTCCAACCCAGTCCCTCTTGGCCCTTGTGCCCCCACAAAGCACTGGGCAATCTGGTGAAGCTGCACCTAGCACAGGATTTCATCTCCCAGGTCCAGGCCATGGATCAGCAGGCAAAGGCGATCCCCCCGTGTGTGTGCTGGGGTCAATAGGGTTGTGACTGGCTGCAGCCTTGCCACATTCCCTCCACATTAGTCATCCTAATGAGATGAAGTTAAAGAGGTGCTATCATCTTTAAAATGCCATTGAAGAAATGGGCTTTGTTTTGCAAGGCTGACCTGCTCCCCAGCCTCCCTGAAACGTAAAAATAAATCCAAGTCAGGCTGTTTATTTTTAAAACACTCACAAGCCCGTGTTTGTGCACCAGGCTGAGCCTTCAGGAACCAGAGAGAGCCCCGTGTCTCCCTGTGCCTCTGCCCTCCAGGAGAGAGATCCTGACCGTGGCAGAGCCAGGGAGGTTCTTCCCATCCTGCTCCAGGCTACCCCCCATCTTCAGCCGGGCCTGATGCCCACTGCTTGGAAAAATTTGGGAGGGAACTGCAGAAAACTGAAGGAAAGGAGGAGGGTGCTCAACCCATCCTGTGCCCCGTGGCAGAATCAGCCAGACCAGGCATGTTTCTGCCAGCCCGCTCGTTTCCTCCCTGCTGCAGGAAATCTTGCTTCCCACTTGGCTCCATTTGCCGCCCTGGCTTCAGCCTAGAGATGGCCTCCCCTGGCCAGTGCAGAACTCATTTCCAGCACCACGTATGGTGCTCCATAATGTGTGCAGGTGGCCGTGTCTATAATTAAGAAGATGTATAGCCATTTAATGAGAGGAGGGAAATTACACCAGCACACACCCTTAATACAGATGCACTAAACCAGCAGAACTGGGGTTCCTGCTTGTGCAGCTTATTCTGCTGTGTCTGTGGATGAATATACATTAATGCAGACGTGCCTCTGTGCCAGCAGGCACTGACACACTCAAGACACTGAGTGTGCCCCACTCAGGCAGCCTCTTCTGGTCTCTCATAGTTTTTCTCCTTCATCTCACGTATGCACAGACACTTGCTGCTACAGTGATAGAAGTAGTTGATGGCCAGAAGCCCCCTATTCCATTGTTCATGATCCTTCTGATGCTTTGCCCCATTGCCTGTGCTGCCTGGCTTGGTTTGTACCTGGAAAGAGTGAAAGGGAGATCTCAAGAACCTTTATTTAGGGACCCAAAGAATCATATCCATTGTGCCAGGTACTCTAGATCAACATAATTGCAAACCAGAGACCTTACAGCTTCAGCAGGTGGTCAGCGGCTCTTGCGAACACCTTCAAGCTGAGTGTGGAGAAAGAAACAATCATAAGCTTCCTGCAGCACGTGAGATAGGAAGCCAACAGGCAAAAGCCATAAAATGCTGTTAAAGGTTCAAAATTAGCTGGAAAAACTAGGTGATTTGTTTGACTGCAATGTATGTATTTAGCTATAGCAACTTGTTCCACAGGTAGTGGGATGGGTGAAGTCTCATGCCCTGTAAATGTATTCTCTATGTTTTGTAACACTCAATATCCTGCAATAACCCCAGACTTTCATGGCTTTTCTTTCCAGTGGCAAATGGCTTCAAATAACCCCAGTCTTTCTCTGAGCAAGGGCTGGACTCAATGACCTCTGAAAGTCCCTTCCAGCTGCAATAATTCCATGGTTCTTTAATATGCCAGCAATTTCCACAAAGTATGCAGGTATTTCCCAGTTCAGTTTTTTCCCCTTTACTGCCTGGGAGTTTTTTTGAGACTGATGGACAGGCAGACAGTGCAATAACCTAAGCTTTGTTTCCTCAGGAAGCTAGGGAAAAAAATATAATTGCATTTTCAGGGATCTTCTCAATACAGAGACCTTTGGTTTGATGATTCTCTTTAATCTCACAAACATTATATTTTAAGGAGAGATATAAATCCTTATGCCTAAGTAATAAAAGGTGGTAAATTCATTACAACTGAATACGTGCGATAATTCAAAGATTTACATGATTTAAAGTATATTTTGTAGCGGTTTCTCAAAGCCACAATTTTCATATGACTTTCACAGGCAGTCAAGATGTCTAATGTCATAACTATTAAAAAAAAAGAACTGATGAACTTTAATTTTCACAGTAAAACCGGGACTGTTTTGCTGAAAACTTGAATATTTACACCTAAGTTGGTAGGTGGTGATTCAGTCACTGTTTAACATCTTTGAAAAGTCCAATGATTCCTTTTTCTCATCTTCTTTTATTGGACACTGTAAAGTATAAAGTCAAGTATTACAGCAATAGACATCCAAAGTAAAAAGGGAATGGAAGGTGCTTTACCAGTCCATCTTTTTCTGTGCAAAGTAATTAAGTAAGGGTAGCAGTACAAGTGGTGTCTCACTCTGAGGAGGCAGAAGGTAAAGCTGAAAAGTGCAGTGAGGGAAATTTGCGGTGAGGTAAACCAGTCCTTTTAAAATGACTGTGGTGCTAGCAGGAGATTGGGGTTGCCAGCAGGAACACTGATCCTTCACATGCCATTCTGGGGAGGTCCTCACCATGCTGGGAACATGGTGTTGGAATAAGCTGTGCATCTCCTGGTCTGCGAGGGAGATGAGGAGTGTGAGATCCCTGTATTTACAAACAGGCAGCAAGAGCTGATGTGCTTTGTGGCACAGCACAGGTCACACAGCAGCTCTCTCACTGTCAGTGCCAGAATGTGAGCTCTGTGTGTATTAAAGTGAGTTAGATGTCCTTTTGAGAAAAAATAATGGTTTGTGTGTTCTCTCCATCCCTGTATCACACACCCCAACAGAGGTGGCATAGAGCAGTGGGATGAAAATGAGATTAATTCCTCATTTGGCATAGCAATTGATCATTGCAAATTTTTTAATCTTCCTGATTTTTGACATCAAAACCAAGGATCACCTGTGATGGCAGTTGGCCACTTTTCTATCCAGCTGTGGATACCAAAGAATTTCTGTGCATTTTGCCCAGAGAGTTCTTGAACACAACGAGAATAGAAACTTTCCAGTTAAGGTACCAGGCTGAGACTTAGGAGATGTAGTTCAGTTCTTGTCTTCGTCACATCTGTGTCACAGCTGTGACACCTGCTCTGCAGAGCACCAAATGGCTGACCCAGAAGACCACAGCACACATTTAAGTTGGCCTTGCTAACTAGAGGCATTAGTTGTGTGTCCACAAATGTATTTCTCTGCTTTGTCTGATGGCAGGAAAGGGACACAGAGACAGGCAGGTACTGTCTCTGCTAAACAAAAAGCATTTTTTTCTGCCACTTGTTAGTGCTGCTAGGCAAACAAACTGTTAAGGAAACTACTATGTTAAAATGAAAATGAATATAAAATAAACCATGAAAAATCTGAGTTTTTAAAATTTGAGCCATTTCTCCTCCCTGAAATTACCTCCCTTTGCCTGCCTGGACATCACGTTCCCACCTGGATGCAGAGTTTAGCTTTGGTGTCCTATGAAGCTTATGGCAGCCCAGACATCAGCCTGAGACCCATCCTGCCATCTAACTCCAGCAATTTCCATATCTCCTGCCTATGCCTTCTTCCTCAAAAGAAAAACCTGCCTCCACAAATCCTTTCCTCCTTTCAAGACTCCACATTAGTGATGACCTCCTCTCTGACACTGGTTCTTCTTCATCCTGGTCTTCACGTCATCCCAACAGTTTAACAAACTGCAAAAGCAGGGCAGGGGCAGCATAACCAAGTGATGCCATGGCTACATCCAATCTGTATCTGTCATATTAGAATAATCTGTTGTATACCAAGGGGTAGATTTGATTTCCTTTCCAATGTGTTATTTACAATCTGGCAGAGTTCAGGAGAAATGTAGGAACTGATCCTGCAATTTGATCAGCCCCAGCAGACCCAATGAAGTCAGTGGAGTCTGCACGGATGGATCGGATTCCAGTATTGAAGATTATTCTTGTAAACTGTTTCTCATGCAAACCTCACAAAATCTGTAGTCACGGAATAATTAATAAACAGGGCAATTGACATCTGTAGTTGGCATTTTTACTTCCTAAGAATGTCACAGCATTGGCTGAATTAATCCATTTTTGTTAAGTGGCAGAGAAAAGATCCTAGAGAGAGAAAAAAATAGAAGAAGTGAAACTAGTAACAGAGAGAAATTTTTAAAAGATAAGCTTGGGAAGACACACCTTTTTCTTTGAAGGGAATAAAACTAGGTCCTAGAAGACAGAACTCTCTTGATACCACTTTCAAATGAGAGCCCTGATCCCGACAGGGAGCTCTGGGCAGGCAGATGTATGTAAGAATCAATGTAGTGTCCTTCAGCGTCTCAAGTTTTTATTTCAGGTCAGAAATTCCCAGTAAAATGAACAAAAGTATTTTCCCCCTTTTTTTTAAAAATCAGAATTATGAATCTTCATAATTCCTATAAGAAATTCGTGAAGTAAAAGCCTTTTGGCTTTTGATAAAGATGTGACTGCTGAATTTAGCTGGGAGAAAGCTCTCTCCTAGCTATTATTAGGAATTAGAGTTCAGTAGGAGGAAGAAGTAGTTTAATTAGAACCCCCTGCCCTCTGATTGCTCAGATATCACTTTTTGCCACTGTCATCCTCCTGTTTTTCCTATGCTATCTGCCAGCCAGCAAAGCTGGAGAAGTCAAAGTGCAAGCCAGCCAAAAACCCAGGACAGAATAAAAAAGGTATATTTAGTCTTTTGTCATAAAGGCCTTGAGAAACAAATCAGATCTTTTTGTCTCCTCGTTAAGGTAATTTTCAGATGTATATGCTACAGACATTTGAGCAGAAACTGAGTATTAATTGCTATAAAACTGCTCCTGATGTGTTTTTTGAGGAGGAGGAGTTTCTCACCAAAGCAATGCCTGGATTTTGCAGCATGTTGCAGAGAGAAGGAAGATACCAATTAGAGTAATAGAGAGAGCAAGGCTTGGAACACATAGATAAACATCTGGAAGGCTCCTTGGGGCAATTGCATTTGAAGACTTAAAAATAGGAAGGATTAATTTAACTGAGATTCTGAACTGGAACTGAAACTGGAGTTGTTTGCCGGTGGAATCACATAATTGCACTTCTTCCTATTATCAGTGGCAGTTTACATTCAGAGGAGTTTGGGAAGTCTGACTTTTAAGAACAAAGAAGGAGAACTGACAATAGTGTGGGAATTGAGATGAGAGCATGAATTAACATTTCCCCAGTGCTGAAGTCAATGTCGAGTGTGGCATCTGACTACCTTTATTTAGGTAGGCCTTTATCCTCAATATTTAGCAATGAATATTAATTGTATTTATTGCAAGCTGGTTTGTTATCTGAATAGGAGACATTCAGCTGGTGCTGACAGCACAGCTTAGAGCAGGCTACAGTGTTTCAGCACACCCTGCTTTTCTGGCCATTGTAACGGGAGTGCACTTTCACTCAGGCTACATTTTCGTTGAGCTTGGGTTTTAACAACAAAAAACCATTTGATTCTATTGAGAAAACTCTGGAATTGAAAATTTTTTGGTATAAGTCACTTCTGGGATCTTTAGGATGATACTTTTCAATAACTTTTGGGCTTGATCCTGCAGTTGCTGCATTCAACAAAATGCAGTATTCCTATGATTCCTATACTCTTTCCAGCAAGCATATGTATATGGATATATGTGTGTATATGTATATTTCATGTCCCTCATAATTTCTTCCTGACTGTGCGTGGCAAAGGAAGTCCCCACCGAATCACTGCTGCTTTGCCAATGGTGAAGGCTGTTGCCTGGAGAGTTATGATGCATGTAGGAACCTGCTTGGACACTTGATTTCCCTGGCTGCTCTGGAGGTACTCCAGTGTTTTGGCAGACTGGTAGTGCTCATTATACTTCTTGCCTCAATGCTCAGGGTGCATTGATACTTCAAAATGCTTTTCATTAATAGCTTAACAATCAGAATCTTCTACAGAAGCCTTAATTCAGTGCTTCTACAGGCTCAATGGCACAGCTTTTTCATGTTTTTGTCCATAGGCCCAATAAACTCTCACCATCAAACTGGATGTTTCTGCCAAGGGTTAACTCACAGAGTCATCTGAATGCTCTGGTCACAGCAAGGAACAAGGATTCTTATAAATGGGATTTTATGCTCCTGTGTAGCTTCAAGGAAATTGGTCTCAGGGGTCTTCCACAGCAGCAGCTGAAGGAGCAAAAGCCATCTTTCAGCACAGCCCAAGCCCCAGAAGGCTGGAATATTTAAAGTTCTTGTCAGGAGCTTTCTATCAAAGGCAAATCTTTTGCCTCTGCCCTTCGAGCAGAAGGAGGAGAAGATTTTTCAGTGAAGATCAGCTGGGTTTCAAACTTGGGAAGACCTACAGCTGCAAGTGAAGAAGAACTGGTGCTTTCATTTGATGATTCCTGGGTGATTTAGCCCATCACAGCACAAAGTTAAGCCACTGACCTTCCCCAATACGTGTGGGAAGCAGTACATCCAAGTAGTCTGGCTCCTTGATGTAAAAATGCCAACAACTTTTACCTGAACTGAATTACTCCAAGGTAGACTCTTAAGACTTTGTTATGGGTTCATATGGCAGTGGGTATTTTTGAAACCACCTACAAAAAGCTCTTTTCTAGGGTCTTTATGAGGGTTGGATATTACTGACTTCCTTCAATCCAATCATTGTCTGGTTTCTTAAAGACTTTTTTGCTGACCTCAAGTGAGTTTCATGCATCAGTCACTTCTTTATCATCTTTTAGATTTTAAATGGTAGAGTGCTGCAGAGAGTCCCTGCAAAGAGGAGACTTGAGATACTTTGCCATTTTTACCCTGAATCTTATCATGAAGCCCTGTTATAAATTTTTGTTAGCAACCAGATGTAAAGTTGTAAAGGCCACTGCAGGTGAGCTGTGTGGACTTTCCCTATGCCTCTACAAAACCATTATGCTTTAGATTTGGTCTACAGCAAGAAATCCTATTTTAGTCATCCTGTGCTGTGGAAATTGTTTCTGATATTATAGAAATCAAGCTGTTCAAGCTAGAAACTTCATCTGTTTCAGGATAACATTCCTTAACTCTGAGTTGCTTTTGCTGTAACCTTGCGTACATCTTTCAGAGAATGCAATGCCACAATGGAAATTCTCTGAGTTACCCCACCCTTTGTTTCAAATATGACTTGGCTTCTGTATCCATCCCTTTCTCCCAATAATTCCATCCTGACATGGTTTTTCTCATAGTTGTAGCTTCTTTTTTGTCACCTCCTGGTACTGTAGGGGTAAGAGTCCAGATAGCCCTCTGGAGAGGGCAGCCACTCACTCGAGCTGATTTCCCTGAAGAGACTCTTCACCCCTGTCATTTAACAATGGCAGAGTCTGACAAGATATTGATTTTGTAGCTTCTGTGTTGTTCTGTCAGACTTCCTTCCCACTCTCATCCTCTTTTATTTTTTGCCTTCTGATTTATTTCTCTGGTAAAACATTGACTCCTGCTCAAACTGGGAGCTGCATGGAGCAGCTGATCCAGCCATGGAAACCACCAGTTTGTGCTCGGCACTTGTACTCAGCCATCACAGTATGGACCCAAACCTCTGTGGGTTATAAAGGCTTGTGTTTATCTCATTCTGAGAAGTCAAGATACAGAACTGAGAATCTTCACTGAAATGAGGATCTGAGTGTTCTCCTCCAACAGTAACCTTTTTTTTAAGGAGTTGATATTCCACAGTCAATACTGTTCGGGTGTTGCTAGTATAGTATAAGATCTCACGATGCATTCACAGCACTAACGCTTAACCAGAGCTAGAGAACAAACCAACAACAAGGAAAAAGCATGCATACATTAATGCAGAAATGGGTTATTCTATGAAATATTTCAGATTTGCAAAGGTACAAAATTAAAAAGAGCTATTATTTGCTCTGGGAATTTGAGTAAAGGTAAGAGAGGAGAAAGAATATTTTCAAAACCTTTAGACTGAGTATATGAAAAATGCCTTATTAGTGCTAGGTGCTAAATCATGGACATACCTTTCCATGTGCCTTAAGGGGTTTAAATAGTAGGAAGCAATCCTGCACTAGCAGATAGGATGGACAGAAGAACAGGTTACACAGACACTCAGGACCTGAGGAAGGCAGAAAGTGCCTCAGCCAGCACAGGTACAGCTGGAAGAGGATGAACCATGATGCCCTCAGGCTCACAAGGCTTTCCAAAGGGGATATTCCTGTGCATAACTTCACACATGGCTATTTGCAGACCTGTAAATCTAGTGCAATTGATGTCTTCCTCTCTATATCCTATAATTTGAGAGCTGAAAATTACTTATAGTAGAGGGAGTGCTCTCTAAACGTGAGAGTAACTTGATGCTTAAATATGTTGTTTTTTAAAGATTCTTCCAACTTGCTACTGATCATCTCTTGGTCCAACAGCTCGGCACTGGTTTCAAGGGAGTAGGATACTTTCTCCAGTCCAATGTCCTCATTTCTGTGTGTCTGAACAACAATTTATAGCAGTGTCACACAGTCCCAGAAAAATTATGTTGTCAAGGTCAGTATGTTTAAAGATGTCACCACTGTTGTTCACCTTTCCCGTCCTCTTGCCAGGTGTCACTGTCCTCGAAACAAGGACAACTTTTTGTGAATCAGCACTGGGGCTGCTGCAATTCTGTATTAAGGCCAATGCAGGCTGGAGTTATTTCCCTTCAGTATGTTGGGCTGACAGTGGCAATCTAGGACCTGATTCCCCAGAGGATCAGATGTCTCTGCCTTGGAGAGGAGCAAGGCTGAAGGTGGTGTAACCTCAGACTATTGATTTAATCTGCTGGCCCAAGCATGCTGGAGCCTGGCTCAGCATCAGATAGTGGCAGCCATGGAGAGGTTCTGGGCAACGTGACAGGGACTAGAGGCCAGGTAGATTGTTGGTCTGATTTTGCTGCTTGTGAAGAGCTTGTACATAGTGATAAGCCATTTTTGAATCCTGCCAGGCAAAAGCTTAAGGACTGGCTATCTGGAAATCCATGGGACATCCTCAATCTTCTGCTCCAATGGAGGAGAGAGAAGAGTGAAGTAGATACACACAGTAGCAGGACAGCAGGGAAACATGGAGGAGTCACAGGTGGAAGGACTCTAGGTGACTCTTGAGGACTTGCAGGAACAGCATGATTTTGGGAATTGGTGGCTGAGCAGGGGGAGCTACATCTTAGTGTGGAGGTGGGAGGAGGCAGGAGGCCTGAAGGCAAGGGAGTTTCCAAGGGTAGGCTGAAGTCCTGGTGTGGATGGGTTCCTGAGAGCAGGGGAGCCCAGGCAGGTGCCCAGTGGCTGTGCCAGGGTGCAGGTCCAGGAGGGCTCTGTCCGTTTGTGGTGACCCCCTCCGGCCATTGGGCAGCGTGCGCCTGCCCTTGGCTCTCTGGCTCCGGTGGGTCTGGGCACTGCCAGGGAGCTGCAGTTCCACAGGGAGACCTGCACAAACACATGTGCTCTGTGCAATGTCTATACTCTCTTCTTTCTCTGTTACACAAAATTCAGGCTCGTTACTTTTCCTTCCCTGTTATTTTAGTTACAAATCACTTTTTTGGTTAAACCAAAAAGGGTTTTTTTTTAAAAAAAAACAAACAAAACCCCAACATTTTATAACTGTCAGGGAAGCCAAAACTTTTGAAAACTTAATTCTTCAGAGCACTTTGGAAATTCCCACCAGAAAACATCATATAAAGCAACTGGAGGGAACCAAGGCTGGTTTGGGAGTCGTTTCTTGGAGTATCAGACTTCAAGGAAAACAAATTAGCAATAACCTGTGAGAAGGACAAAGGCCTATTGTTCTTCCTGTTCTTCTGGCTCCATCAGCTCTCTGACTGTTCCTGCCCAGAGGAGCTTCCTCGTTCTTTCCCGGTTATTTTTCAATCCATTTCTTTCCATTGCCAAAAGACAGAATGTGAAGCAGATCAATGAACAAAATAACAAATCTCAGGTTTCCTAACACCAAGCAAATACTGCCAGAGCCCATTTGACAATGCCCAGGATGGAGGATCCCTTTGGGAACACCAGCTGGCACCAGAGAGGAGCAGGAGATGGCCAGACCCTGCAGCAGCAGCAAAGCTGACAGGCTCTCTCTCCTTTTGAGACTGAGAGAATTAAGTCTTTTTACAAAACTTATTTTGTAGAAAATTTTGTAGAAAACCTTATTTTTCATTTGTTTTCCTAGATTGGTGGGGTGTGATTCTTCTTCTTCTGCTTTATTTATGGAGAGATGATTTAGCCACATGATTAACTAACAGAACAACCAGTTACACACATTGTAGTAATTGTGAGTTTGCATACAGAAAACTTGCCATGGAAATTACATGAAACAGGCTCATGTCAGTGAAAAGAAGGAACACTGGCTGTTAGAGCAGGAAGAGTGTAGACCATGTCTTCCCATACAGACCTGTCACCTTGCTTTGCTTTAGCACTCATGGGGATTCTTTTTCAAGAAGCACTTTTGGTGACATTTTAAAAGCCCTGCAATTTACTAGATGCTCACATTTGGCATTTATTGTGTTGGACAGTGACTCAGATAAAATCCTTGTGGCCTGTGTTTGTTGCTAAATGTTTTTACTGTGCAAAAGACACTTGAATGGGGATGTTACAAATGGGAGGTGTTTGTGTGGTGGCTTGCAGCCAGCAGACAGTGTGGCCTCTGCTGCTCAGGACACTTCCTTAACCCTTAGACTGGAAGAAAATAAATACATATAGGTATTGCAGAGGCCCTGTAGAATGGCTGCTCCCAAGAAATACAAGTCTTCAAATATCTCTGACTTCCTTGTTAGGAAGTTGGAATCATTCCTTGAAGGACAAGATAGCTCAATGGTTGAATCCAGGAAGCAGAAAAATAGGTTAAGTAAGTGACAGAAGCACAAAATGATAGCAGTAACTGGTAGGCAATCTCAGTTTGTCCCAAAGGAATATTATCACAGAAAGGCAAAATGGTTCTGAGATATATGTGGAATTAAAAATTCACAAATTCAGACTACCTACTCCCACTCCCAAAACAATTTGGTGTAAGGTTTATCATCATCTCAGCACACTGATGGTGAACTAGGAGAAGTGCCAGCTAATTCATGAACAGAGGGGACTGGGCAGCAGTGTAAGGAAAATTAAGAATTCTGTGCTTCTCACTCTAATAAAAAAGGCCAACACCAAAATAGCAGTTATAAGTCTAATTTTTCTTTATGGATTTAAACTCATTGTTGTACACCAAGGAGGCAAATACATCTGTGTATCTACACTATTACTGTCAGTGATACTGAGAGAAGGAAAGGCAGTTGTTGCAGTCATCAGAAATATAAATATATAATCAGGGTTAAAGATGGATGCTGAAAACTGATAAAGGGAACCAAAAAAATTACTAGAGCATGTCCTGTGAGTATCCTGGTCTTTCACAGGGAGCACACCTGGAGCAGCAGAGCAGAGGATCACACAGCAGCTCATCCTCCAGCAGCAGCTCATCGGGAAGAGTGCAGGACAGCCATGGGTGGGCACGGTCCCCCTCCCAGGCGCTACAGGAGCATCTGATAACAAAATAAATGCAAAGCTAACATAGCTAACATGCTATGGGCTTTGCAGGAGACATCCTCAAGAGCTGTAACATGAGCAGTTCAGCACAGTCAATCCACAAATTCAGTGCACCGAGGCATTGGGGCTGTTACACACCCCGTGGTGCATCTTGCAAATCTCAGGTGACACCACATTCCTGGAGAAGCACGGTAAAGGGGGAAACAGTGTGCCATAAACCATGGTCATGTTCAGGCACCAGCCTCAGGTGGCTTTTCACGTGGCCTTTACAACAGCCATAAACCAGGTCTGTGTCAGCCACCCTGCTGTGCTCATGGGGGACAGACACCTTCCCCACAGAGCCAGTCCTGCCCATCAGGTGTTCATTTATATACTCAGGAGTGATCTGCTCACTCAGAGCTTTAGAAGGGTAAGTGCCAGCTGCTGGGGTACTCATTTGGTGACCTGAGGTCTGGGGCTCCCCGTGTGGGATGAACGAGGAGTGCTGGGAAGTGCTCTCTGCTTTCCTGGCCAGCCACGTGTGCTCTGCATGGCTGGAGAAGGGCCAGGGGAAACCTGCTAGGAAAAAGTTCCTGTTTGGCTTATAAAAGCAAAGGTGAGCCCCAAGTTAGGCACATGGTGTTACTTGTTATTGCCTGGGACCAAGGTCAGGTGTGCCACC
The DNA here is from genome assembly GCF_009650955.1 of Corvus moneduloides. NCBI lineage: Eukaryota > Metazoa > Chordata > Aves > Passeriformes > Corvidae > Corvus > Corvus moneduloides. Next base: position 12,411,247 of record NC_045491.1, on the reverse strand, counting down.
CTCCTTCCAGCAGTGAGGAAGTGCCCTCTGTGCTGCTCCTCAGTGTGTCTGTGACAGGTCAGGCTGTGCCCTACACATTTGTCATTTTTCCCAAAAGCAGCAAGATTAGCTCCCAAATGAATACATCCAGAGTGCTCCAAGAGTGTGCTATGCAGGGAAGAAACCCACCATGCCTCCCCAGTTATAATAGCCACAAGAAGAGCACAATTGTGCTATCAGACATCAGAGAATCTGATCTGCTCGGGACAATGTGCAGAAACCAAGTCTCATCATTTCTGTTGTTCCTAGAGCATTGTTTATAAGCAACATTTCTCCCTTTTGTAGGGTCCTTAGACATAACTGACTGTATTTTAGCAAGATTCTTGTCTGTCTTCCCTTGTTTCTCAATGGGTTGCCATGCTGAGAGCATAGGAAGCAGCCTCCTCTATTCCTTTCCCTCCTGCTCCCCTGGGGATCTCTCCCTCCCCAAATTGCAAGCAGATTGAGACGTCTGGCATCCAGAGAAGTGGGAAAACAAACGACTCTCTCACCCCTTGCCTGCCCTGTGAGCCCAGCTGGGCTGTGTGTGCTGGCTGTGCACAGTCCATGAGCTGCTGCACCCAGCTAGCAGTGCAGGGCCATGGGGAGCTTTGTGCCAGTGCTCCTGTGAGAGACACGTGCTTTAACACTCCTTCTGGCCCCTGTGAGAGAGGTTAGACTCCTGAAAAACTGCCTATCTTAACTTTACCACTTCTGTTTTTTCCCTGTTCTACAGGCTGCAGCATAGTGGATTAAACGTCTAGAAAAAAGTGCTGTTGGAATTTTTTGCAGCTTTCAGTGGTTCAGATGAGGCGAGCAATCAAAGGGCAAGGCAGAGGCATGGCTTTTCATTGCTGCTATAAACAATCAGACTGAGACTTTGCACCATGTAGAAGGCTGTGTTATAAACAAGCACGGCTGCTATCATATTACCATCCCCAGGCTGATTTATATAAACTGCCTTCTGAGCTCTGATTAGCTTCAAACACATGAGCTGTATAGGCAGAGCAGATTGCTGGAATAAAATTTTCAATAAGACTTCTAATTATTCAGGTGCCTACTAGTGAGAAATTTCTGTTTTGGGGAAGTTGCATGCAGTTTCTGAAGTGTTTGAGGAGGAAGGTAGTTAAGCAAATGAAGATGGACTGGAATTTCTCTCTGAGGAGGCTGTGTCTCTGCACTGTGCAGGCTGTACATGAGTCAGGAGCAGTACTTGTTCAGCAGATCACTGGAGGGAAAAATAAATGCATTGTAAAGTTAAGGTAGAGTGCAAACATCTGCATCAGGGCCTTTTAATTTATTCTGTGAAAGGAATATTTACAGCTAGTGAAATCCAAGAGTTTTCAGGCATATATTCAGAGGTCATGATCAGGGCTGCTGCATGTGAATTTGCACAGCTCATACTTGACTACAAAAAGACTTTCTGTCAAGGCATATACAGAAAGAACAGTATTCCTTCCACTCAGTAACTCAGAAATCACAAAAGCGCTTGATTATAGACTAGTGTTCTGCTCCCGTAATATAAACCCCTCTTCCCCCAAAAGATTTCTGAGGCAAAGACCCCCTCTGTATTTATGTGCAGTGCCAGACCTACCTATGGCCGAGAATATATCCAGTCCTGCCTGTTCAAATGGCAGTGAAGTGAGGCTGGGGACGCAAAAATTAAACATTATGGTGGAGGCTTAGCTGCTTAGAAAAGTGCTGCAAATGACTAGGAAGCAGCTGCCCCAAAATAAACTCGGGAAGGTGCAGTATAGTGCTGCAGCTGAGCCCTGCATTAGGAGAGCAGTGGCACAAATGTGCGAAATGGGCGAGTCTTTATCAGGCAGAAGTCCCCGCTGGCCTGGATTCCCGTGCAATTGAAAGCAGAGTCATCTGCAACAATGGGAGCTTTATTTATCCTGAGCAATTGCTGCCAAAGCAGTCCTGGGACGTCCATGAGACTGCTATGAATATGTTTGGAGCGGGATGAATCTGGCAGCGCGCTGCAAAACTGCTGCATCACCAGTCTCAGGTCTGCCGGCTGGATGCACTGACTGGCAGTTTTTGTGCAGGGTTGCTAAGGAAAATATAAAGCTTTTAGGAGCCTGAAATGGCACTGTTCAGCCTGCCTGCCCCTGTGGAGACTCATGATTGCTCTACCCTCTAGAGGCAGTGGCCAGGATGTAATCGCTGCTGTTCTGGGAGCTGACGGAGACTGGCAGTCAGGGCTGTGGGCTGTGCCCAGCCCCGCATCCCCCACACGCTCACAGCTCCCACTCTGCTGGTGGGTGTTTCAAGGAGTAATGCATAAAGAGATACGTCAGGGGTAAAACGGGAGTCGTTTTACATCCTCTGAGGGCTCCCAGGACCCCATCAGGAGATTGCCCGGTTTTTTTCCTTATTCAAGGTAGAAGTAGGTGTACCAAAGGAATGAGAATTTTAAGTTTTTCCCTTGTCAGGGACATTTGGCACTTTCTGATGTGCTGCACCGTGCTTGTCAGCAGGGCAGAAATCCGTGGCCATCTGAGTGTCCTACTGAACTGTGCTTAATCCTGTTAGCCTCACTAATACGACCTACTTCTTCCCAGGACTGAGAGTCATCCGGCTTTCACGGGAAACAATCATGAAACCAAATCTGCTTCCAGCATGTAGAACTCCTGAAAGAAGAGTCACTTACTGACAAGCCTGGACTCGATACCAGAGAGGCAGCAGGACTGACAAGTTTGCACCAGAGAGCACCTCGGCAGGTTGGAAGACTTTTCACTGGACATTATTACCAAGCTTGCAGGGCCTAGGGAGCAGTGAGAATTTGGGAGCACCAAACTGATAACTTATCTGGAAAGGTCACTGGTTGCATCAGGGAAGATGGAGCCCTTACAGCAGAAGGATTCGATGCTCTACAAGAGCTTGGGAAGAGATGTGGGAAAATACTTTACTGCCTTGTAGCCAGGGTCTTTCTGTAGGAGAATGTTCAAATCTTCACTGAAAATAAAATAACAGGAAGAATTTCAAGGGGAATATCCTTTCCTGTTTTGTGAATGTGCCTTTTCTTTATGTAGTCTTCCTGGCTCCTCACTACATGAACCCTCCAGATGTGAGGGCTGAGGCAAAACTCAGACAAGATCAGGATTGCTTATGGTGAACAAAAAGAAGTAGGGGACAGAAAAACAGCATAACAGGTACTCTGTGAGGTGATGCTGACCTTATTTCCTAATGGGCTGAAAAGAGAGAGGCAATAAGCAAATATAAAAGGATAAAAGGAAATTTTATATTAACTGTCTACTTGATCTCTTCCCAGGGTGAAGGTGAGAACCTTCTTGACAGCTTCCAGGTACCCAGGGTTCTGCTCCTGGGTAAATGTAAATTATGCTTTGTGGAAAAGCCACTCAATTCTACAGTTTGAATTTGGCTGATTAGAGGAGGCCTATTTCTTAACATATGACCCTTCCCATGAGAGGGACACGCTCAGAAACTGGTACACCAGGGCAAATGTAGATGCCAGGTACACCCTGAACCTGAGAACCAGAGTCTCCAATGCGTGGTTATTTTGTTCCTTAAGAGAAAGGCTTCTATTCTGCACTGCAGTCCAAGTCATGAGCCAGGTGGGGATAGAAAGGCAAACTTTGAGTTGTGCTGCCCAGGCACAAGGAACTTGTCATGGATCCAGAATTAAAGCCCGGCGAAAAGCCCAGAGTATCGCAGTGGCAAGCCCCTAACATGCCAAATGTCACAAACTTCTCAGCAATGCACAGAGATGTCAACAAAGTTTCTGTGCAACATTCTGTTGTCATTTCTCCTTGGAGGTATGCAGGAGGACACTGTCACAGCCTGCAGGGCCACCGACGTGAGCCATGCCGTGCGTGTGAGACCGCGGGAGAGTCTCCCTCCTTATCAGATGCCTGAGAAAATCCTTGTCATCCTGATACTGAAAGCAATAAGGTGATAAATCAAAGGAAATGAAAGCTTGTAGGTTGACAGTGGCTCAAAAAATACCTGGCAGCCCCCAAGGTGTTCATCTCCCCCTCCCATCATCACCTCCAATTTGCTAAGTGCTGTTTGCTTTTCATTTTGGTTTAACCTTCCATTAGCTCTGGCATAGTGGCAAGCTGTGAGACCATTCAAAACCAACCTGCTTACCTCTTGCCTCAGCTCCTAAATCCCAAACTGTGAGACATCTCGCAGGGGGAAGAACAAAATGTGCTGTCCTGCTTTATTAAGAGACTCTAGGGATCTACAGTGCTCCAGGGAAAGAGAGGCAAAGCTCAGCAGTGCAGGAAGGTGGAAGGGCTGGCAGGAGATTGTGGGAAGGCACAGAGACCAGATCCCATCTCTTCTCCCTTGTTTTAGTCAAATCACTCTCTAAATGTGTATTGCAGGGCTGTCCCGAGCAGCTCAGTTTGTGTTACAGGCAGCTGTGATACAACACTCAAATATCGAGGTGGTTGCTTGGCAGTGGTAACACAGCTCAGTGGTGGAAGCCTCTCAGTGGGGAAATGGATCTGTGGAGTGCAGTGGTAGGGGAGATACAAGGTCGAGAATGTTAAACTAGAAATGCTGCTATTGGCATGCAAAAGAATATAAACCAATCTCTTAGTATGAAAACATGATAAAATAATGTAATTTTCATTGAGAAAGTAACACAGGGACCTATTTGGAACCTCTCTTCAGCCCTCCCAGATTCAGAAGTATTAGACATGTAATTTTATTTCCCTGTCACAGCTCATTATGAAAGGACATGGCATGTTCTGCACCCTCTCTGGTTCTAAGATTGGTCTTTATCTCATAATGTTCTGTATGTGAAAGTGTCCTGATCTTTGATCAGCATTAGACCTACACAAACAAAGTTAGAGCAATTTCACTGGACGTTATCTCCAGAGAAGGCAGGATTAGGAACAAAAGATCAATGTAAGGTGCATTGACAGAGCTGGATGCTGAGCTGTGTCTGTTTCTCTGAACAAGAGCAATGCTTGGCTTCTGTGCTGTTTTCCAGCTGGTTCTGTTCTGCGTGGTGACTAATGTTACACTGATCTGGTGGAATAACGTCAAGGATCGTATGAAAATAGTCCTTCGAGTACAGTTTGCTACCAATCAAGTTGCTAATGGGGTGAAAAGCTTGAAAGAAACATTGACTCATCAAGCTGAAGCGGTTTGGGCTTTGCCCAAAACTTCCTTTAAAAACAAAAACTGCTTGAAGAGTCCTCAAATCTTTAATAGGATGCCCCAAATTAAGAAAGGGTACAGAGAGATACAGGCTCTCAGGATTTCTGGTGTGTGTACCATTGCTGCCCAGCAGCCAGATGTGGGTCTGCTCCTTCAGAGGCTGCCCTTGTGCTGCCTGTCCCACCCTGCTCTGGATCAGTGATGCTGCCCAGTGCCTCAGATACTGCTGTCAGGGACTGTGGTGAGATGAGTGTGGTGACTCACTCCTCTGCTCTGCTCAAGAAGGGTGTAAATGTTGTACAGCTTCTCTTGATTCTAAAAGAAAAAATAAAAGAGAGTTTTTAGAGTTTCTGAGCACAGTGCACGGCAGAGCCACAGGCAGACTGTATTACATTCCTGTGAACTCGCAGATTCTCTTCTTTTTATGGGAGATATTTTTCATTTTTTTCACCGAGTCAGGGGAGAATCATCTTCCTGTCCACCACCCATCCAGTCCTCCACAAAAATGTTTCACTAGAACTTTTCTGATGGTGCTAAAACCTGACAAATGGCACATAAAATACAGCACTATCAAAATATGATCAGTCATAAAGCACCTCACTCTTGGTGAGGCGACACAGATTAAAAAACAGGCTGGGGATTCCTGATGGATTTTCTGGAGCCTCATCTTCCCAACTTCTTTTACTGTTATGCATAAAACAAAGAACATTTTTTTTGTGGAACATATCAACTTGCTTAAAACAATACAAGCAAAGGAAAACACAGCCCTGCCTCCCTTTTTTAGTAAGTTTGCAAACCAGTATGGTCTAGCCATTTATCCAAGAAAATTCAGAGGAATTTGAAACCCGTTCCCTTGGCAGCAGGACAGAGGACTGCATCAAATGGGAAAGCCTGCTCTTGACAGCAGAGAAGTTCCCTTCTGGTATGAGACATAGAAGTTCACATCCTCAGCTGTTAAAACAGAGATTTATACTACATCAGGAACTGTCTCTTTCTTTCTCAGGTTGACTCCAAAAGTGAAGATGAAACAAAATAGGAACCAAGATACAAATGTAGTTATTTAAGCACTGACCTATGATCGATTCGGACAAATGAACTCCTGTCACCAAATGTCCTGGTTGTTTGAAGGTGCCATGTGCCAGGGAAAGGCCGCTGGCTTTGGACTGGAGCTTTTTGTAACCAGAGGCACAAGAAGCAACCCAAGAGACCCTGGGCACTCATAAACCAGGGCCCTTGGCCCCCTCCTGCAGGTGCCAGCAGGGCACGTCTGTTCTCACTGACAGGGAATAACACTGGCTGTGTGCAGTCTGGCAGCACAGGCTGACAGAGGCAGTCACTGTGCAGTGAAGTTTCTGCAGGAGCCCGGGGGCAGTAAGGTCAGCCAGCGACTGGGGCCATCCCCACCACCCACACCTCACTGGGGGAAACGGGGCTGGAGTGTCTGAACAGCTTCAAGAGTGGGAGGTTCCACCTCAGCCCCACTTGCAGCCCCCCGTCCTCTCAGATATGTCACTCATGGATGACCCAGCGGATGGCAGTCACCAGGCCAGGGATCCTTATTCACTCTTATGCAGTTAAAATCTGATTGATTTCCATCTGGTGACTTCAGAAGTGGTTGCCATACCCAGATTGCCTCAGGTCATATATTTTGTCTATTTATATCCTTGCAAAGGAGAAATAAATACAGGTAGATGACATGGGAAAGTCCCCTGAACCAAGCAGAAAGCTTTAGTGATAGCAGTTTTATCATTTGTAATGATAAACTTAATATTGCAGAAAATGCTAAAAGCGAGAAGAAATGAGAAAAATTTGTATCTCTGTGGCTGAATTGTAAACTGTGACACCAGGGCAGTTCTATCCAGAGAAAGAAAACCCACCCCCCTCACTGGTTTCTATTACATTCAACAGTTAAAAAATGATGCTGGTGGGTAAATCTTGCTCTAGACAGAATAAAGCATGGCCCAGCTGCAGTGCAGAGCTTGTTTCCCTGTCTGTGTGTGCACAGCGTGCACTCTCTGTAATGAAGGATAATTGTGTCAGTACATAATTAGAGATAAAAAAGCGGGCGGGTGAGATGCCAGTGATGAGATCAGCATGGCAATCCTCCTAAAGAGATAGATATCTACTTGCCACGTGGTCTGGGGCCAGGTCTGGCACTAGGGTCAAGGAACTACATCTCTATCTAGGCTGTTGCACGACCCTGAGGAGAACGTTTAACTTTTCCTTGTCCCATTTCCCATGTGGTGCAAATGAAAGCTGATTGTTCAGATGAATGTCACCTCTGTGCAGAGGACCCATGAAAAATTCAGGCAGTATTTGAATCATTTAAAGGTTCTTTCCAAGATGCACTGGAGCAAAGTATACAGAGCAGTTCAAAGGCTGGAAGACTTGCAAAAAGATTTGAAGGGGATTATTTGTGACTTAGCTAAGCACTGATTAGTGGACAGTGTGTGTGGAGGCAGCCAGGATCCATGGAAGGAGGGAATGGGCAGTAGTGAAAGCATCAGTTGTACTCTCATAGGTCCAGCTGTTGACACAATGACTGGGAGAAGTCTAAGATGTTCTGTAAGTTGTGGTACTGAACATGACACCTTATTCTAGAGACACAGGGGGAGAAGGGATTAAGGTAGGGAGAGAGATTTGGGAAAAAAAGGGTTTGCAGAAGAGGATAAGGTGGGAGAAAGGAGGATTGCAAAAGGGGAAAGGAGCCAGTAAGAGTAAGACAGCAGGGTCAGAGTTGGTAGAGGCTCTCCCTGGGCATCAAGGACAGCAGAAATCTCTTCAGCCATGCCTAGGAGGTGGTGGGGCCTCAGAAGTGAGACCCCTGCATAGCTGGGATGCTCCCTCCTCCGTGACTGAAATGAGTGTTAAACCCTTGTTCTGGGCACACCTGGATCTAAACTCTGATATCCTGTTGGAAAAGTGCCAGGTAAGGGCCATTAGTGTTAGAGCCCCAGATAAAGGGCTGTTTTTACAGTGCGGGTGGTCTCATGGTCAGTGCCATCAAGAGGAGGGGCCCGAGGAAGCCCTGATGAGCAGCCTTACTCTGACTCTGAGGAGCACACCGGGCTGCGCAGCCGAGCGCAGAGAGAGCAGGGACATTGTTAAAACCACTCCTTTGTGGGACATTCCTTTTTTTAAAGGCCATTCATATAATTCTGGAACAAGAATGGGAAATGCCTTGTCTCGGGCTTCCTGTTGTCAAAGCGAAAAACGATCCCATATCCTCCCGCACGGGCGCTGGCCTGGGCCCAGGACGCTCTGATCACGAGCGGGGCTGCGGGGCTGGCGCGGCACGGCGGGGCTGGGGCTGCTCCTCCTGCCCGTGGGCACTGTGCCTCCTCCTCCAGCTCATATTTTATTTTTAATTCAGCTACTCAGAGGGATGGAGAGAGGAAGAGGCGGGTGCTGCTGCCCTGGGTTGAAGTCCAAAGAGCATTGTTTTCTCATTATGAGCATTGTGTTGCCATCATGGATAATTATAATCTTACATCCCATTTCATTTTTTTTGAAAACCACACAAAAGCACTGAAGCCAGAAACTTCTTGGTGACAACCCAGGAGATGTCTGTTGTTCTTCCTGACTGTATTTTATCTTATGGGGATTTGAGGGTATTGCTGTGGAAATGCCAGATATTAAAACCTCATTATACTTCTGTTTGCAAAACAGATCTTAATCGCTCGCCATCCTAAACAATTACCCTGGCAGGCAAATTCTGGAAAAATTAACAGCCAAAAAGGATGAAAAATCTTTTCTTTTTTCTTTGTTGAAACAGCAAAATCTGCATGCAAATTCACTTAATCAGCCAAAACGCCCTGCTAACGCAGCCCTATTCCCAAGGAGGCACTTTTCCAATTTTCTAAAGTGGAGCTACTTGTGTTTCCTAAACCTTATTCCAACTATAGCTATAATATAAAGTTCAATGTTTTTCTGCAACCTGTCCCAGCATATGGAGCTCTGCTATGAAGCAGAGGGACGTACTCCATCCTTGCCCTCATTGCCTTTCCCGTGTAGCTCACACCAGAAGTGGGAAGTGCAGAGCCCCACTGGTCCCAGGGTGGTCAGCACTGCAGATCAGCACAACCCATCTTGGCACTAAAAGTTAGCAAGGCAGCACTGGTGATTTCTGCTATCTCCTTGTCCAACAGAAAAAAAATCTCATGCACTTTTGCTGAGGCTCCTGAGTGATTTCCACATCCAAAAATGATGAGTTAGGACTGCCATGGAAATAAGTAGTGATGTCTGATAGAATTGTCTTGGTTCCATGGGGATTCCAGTCCTGGAATTCCTGTCCTTGTGTTTGACTGAGTTCCCTGTGGTCTCTGTTACCCCTTGGGGTCTCAGTTACATCAGCCACAGGTCTCCTAATTGTCAGTTCAGGCTGTACTTAAAGCAAAACCACTCTCAAGAGGTTCAGGGGGCATTGCTTTTATGACAGCCATTTCACTAAGTGATGACTATGACTTGAATGCTTACTTGCCTTGGAGAAGATTAATCTCTTTTGCTGTTTTCCCCCCTGTAGAGAGCAGTCATTCCTCGACTCTGGAGATCTGACTTCTGAAAAGCTTGAAGTGATTGGTCTGTGTGCTGCTGCTCCAAGCCAGTGCTCGGGCATCAGACAATTCCTGAGATTACAACAGAGTTCCCTCCGGGTCGCTTCCTCCAGCGTCTCTGAAAGGGCCGTGAGTCAGCTGATGCACAGGCTGCTGCTGAAGGATGCTCCCAGCGAGCCCCTGAGTGCAGGGCAGCTCGGTCCCTACATCTGTCTGCTCACAGCCCTCCCTGAGGGCTCAGGTAGAGCCTGCTGGCCCCCCAGCAGCACCCCTTTTCCGAGTGGCTCCCTGGGGAGCCAGGGGTGCCCTGCACCACCCAAGGGGAGGGCACACTGCCCTCATCGCCCCCGAGCCCATCCTGGCACCAGAATCCTGTAATAAATTACAAACACCTGATAGAGCTTCTGGAACACCTGAAAACCACGAGTACAGGACCCCGTGTAGGTCCGTGAGGCAGAGCAGAGGCGAGTACATTGCTTGGGTTGGCTTTGGTTTAGCCGCATTTTAAGAGTGCTGACGAGGTGACAGAGGGGCGGTGGTGTAACTCTCCTCTCTAAGACTCTTCTCGCCTTGCCCAGCCAGCAGTTCAGCACGGCACTGGCCCCAGTGAAATTTCTGAGATCACTGCTCTCCCTTAGGGGCTGTAACTATTTAAAAACGCCAAAAGATAAATGGACGTTATGAATTGCGTAACTTCATGTTTCATGTCTCAGCTCCCGGTGGCCAACAGATGTTTATTTACTTATTTCGTGGAAGTTCAGTACCTGGATGGGAAGCTGAAGCCAGGTGTGAGAGTTCCAAGCGCAGAGCCAGCACCTCTGCGGCTGCTGAATGCTCCAGGAGGAGCCCGGCACAGGGAGCTGGATGCTGGGCTCTGGGAGCAGGGAGCTGGGCGCAGGCACCTCCCCGCCCCGCTCTGAGCCCCGGGCGCTGCTCAGGGTAGCGATTTAATGCTAATTTGAGTTGATGGCCGTGATTTCCAAAGCACTCAGCGTTATTGTGCACACCTTTTCAATATTCTCCCTTGGTTCAATACACAAGCTGAGGTTTCCACTGGCTCCCAGCTAATCCCGCCGTCCCTGGAGGGGCAGGCTGGGCTCCGGAGGCTGGACAAGGACCAGGAGCCAGAGCCGGGCCGGGACAGCTCATCCATCCCCTCCCTCTACTCTCCCCTGCACCCTGACCTCCTCCCTGCCTCAGCTGAGAGTCTGTTCCCTTTAACAGGTGTTAGACAAAGGTTTTATGTGAAAGATCAGCATGAAGGTCCCTGAAAATTGTTTCTTTTCAGGAAGCAAAGCATCCACTGGTTATCCCAGGAATGTGTGCTGTAGAAGTGTTTACAGCGACATTAGTCATTCAGGATCGGCTTCGGTTTCTCATTTCATTAGAAAGACATAGTTGTAAAGGTGCACAATGAAAAAAAACCAAACCAAACCCCATTAGGACCATAAGGTGCTCCATTTGAATTTGGAATATTGCTTTAGATACACAGCGCAGGGACAGAGGCACCAAAGATACAGAGATTATGCAGCACCTAAAGGCAAACACACTGGAGAGTGTTTCTGGTGAGAAAGTGCCTGTTGAGGCCTTTCACACTTCTCTAAAGGCAAAGGGACCTCGTCCGAGGTACCCGAATCGCCCTGCGCTCCGTCTCTCCCGGCGCCGCCGGCTCGGGAGCCCAGCAGCCCCTGCCGCAGCATTCCCAGGACAGAGCCAGCTCCCCCCCGGCTGCCACGGCCTGCCCGGCACGGACCTCACTGACGTGATCTGAAGGGATTTTCTGGGCTGCTGTGTCCATGAGGAATCGGCTTTCATCAAAACATCACGATAACCGTGTTACCTTAAACCTGCTCCCAACGAATGTGGGTTACAGCCGCCCTGACACAGCGAGCTGCTCCCCGCTGCCAGTGCTCCTCTCTTCCCCTTCATCTGGGGCAGGAGCAGCTCCCTCCTTCCCCCAGAGCTGTGCCAGTGCTGAGCTGCCAAACCCCAGGCAGAGCCTATCCCTGGCCCCGTGGCTGCCACGGCTGCCCTCCCCAGACCCCCACCCGAAAAACTTTAATTCTGCACAGATTTTTCCAAGGTGGGACAGTGATGCAGACGGGGGGATCCCCTCAGGCCTGCTGGATGCAACTTAAATCTGCGAATCCCGCTTTGTTGTTAGACAGAGACGAGCTCACAGAGAGGCCACCTCTGTTTCCACTTCTGGAGAAAAGGTAGTTCCGTTGTTTTGCCCTCAGGCGATGGCACTGACACAAACATTTAGTGTGCACAATGACAAATACTCTGTATCTGAGCACATTCATACTTCAAGAGTCATCAAGAGGGATTTCAGCTCATCCGAGTGCTTCAGCAGGAGTGGGAAGGACAGAAGATTGTGCTTAAAACTTCGCAGCCTTGCCTTAGCAAGAATTTCTGACAATCAGAGTCAGGCCGCAAGGAGCTCCTGCCAGGTATTGTATGCGAGTCCCCTTTGCTGCAGGAGGATTTTAGCAAAAAAGAGTCCCTTTATGTCAAGTGAGTGGATGCCATCAGTCCGAGCAGAAGGATGTGACACAACACAGGCACAGGGGCGCCAACCTCAGGAGCGAGTAAACCATGGTCCGCCTTGGGGGAAGCTAAGCACAAGGCAGAGCTAAAGCTGTAAGTAAAGGCTGCAAGTCCGAGGGGAGCTCTGGGGCTGAAAGTGTGACTTTCGTGCGGGAAGGGCGCCGGGGGGAGGGCAGCTGCTGGCGCAAACCCCCGAGCCAGGATGGATGGGAGATGTCTGCTTAACAGCCCACATTCCTGGGCTCTGCCAGCTCCCCCTAATCTCCCGATCTTAACAACAACCAGCTATTTGTCCCTAAAGTGGGCTGGCGGGAGACAGAAAAAGCCTTTCAGGTACACAGGTTCCTGCGGCGCTGCCAATTCTCAATTATTATATGAGGCATTTCGCAATATTTTGTGTAATTGACTGCTTTTTTTTTTTTTTAAGCTTCACGCACTGGAATTATGTCAACATGTGAGAATTTCAGCCCGGATTTTAGATAATTTCTTTTCGTAACCTGCAGCTTGCTCTTTCAGAGGAGGGGAAGGTGACTTGGGAAGCTTTGTGCTTTTAGAGGCAGTGCCCGTAAGAAGTGCTGCTCATCACAGCCTGAACTCGGGATCAGCCCTATCAACCCGAAGAGCAACTTCCCTAAAATCTGGGAACCTGAGGGGTGAGGTGGGCAGACACAGCACAGTGTCTGACAGCGAGAAGAGGGACAAAGACCTGTTGCTTCCCTTGCAGGAGGAGTGGGATGGAGGATGGAGAGGCCGAGCCGGGGAAGGATGGGGAGCCAGCCCGGGCTGTGCAGGCGGCCCAGGGGCTCCTGAGCAAAACGTGTCGCTCCCGAAAGGGCAGCAGCCCGGTTATTTTGTCATGTCCAGAGTGAGTGTGGCGGTAGGAATGTAATGTTCCTTACAGCGGCACCGCAACACCCAGAGAAAGGTATTTGGAAAAACGTTTTTGGCACCATCCCATCGAAACGGCGCTGCCAGCGCATCTTTCAGCGTGAGGAGCCGAAGGTGTCACACCGCCGATTGGAACGAGAGAAGCGGACGCAGCAGTTTGAGATAAGATGCAAAATAAGTGTGGGCCAGAACTTGTGCTAAAGATCTGCTCACAACAGCAAATCCCAGGTAACAAGGGACTGCTGCTGGTGCCCGCGGGACCATGAGGGACCTGGCTTTCTGCCTCACAGGCACTAACGATGCCAATCAAGGGCTAACGCGCAGCCCATCCGTTCTGTGCCCCACACAAAAGCCGCTGACCTTCCCTCGTTAACAGCTCAGTAAGAGGGGTTGGATGGCCCTACAAGTAACCTGGAGCAGTGATTGATACTCCAGGATTTCTCTCTCTAGTATTTGTCTAAGTCACTCCTTACACAATTCGTTATTTTCACTCCAAAAGGCTTTTCTTCCCTAGAAAAAAAACCCACTCTTAAACAGATTCCCGAAGTTAGAGCTGAGTTAGTGTTTAATAATCTTTGAGAGTAAACTGAATTCCCCCTCTTAAAGCAGCTGGGAGAATTTAAACGGATGGTTTCTATTAAAGGAAAACGTTCCCTGTGAAATTTTGCCGATGCGTTCAGCGGAGTGCGCGAGTCACATTTATGGTGAGCTATTCATGTTTTCACTTTGAAGTGTAGGGTGATGGTATGGTAAAACCCGCAGCGCTGGGAAGCGTTTATTTTGGAGGAAAAGTTATTTGTTGGAATTTCTAAATGTATTTTGGGTCGATCTTAAAATAATTAACCCGCCCTGGAAGGTCAGTAAGGGGAAGCCTGCGGGGAAGCGCGGCCCCCTTCTCCTGCCCTGGAGGTGGGCGTTAAGCGAAAGAAAGGAGGAATGTTGCTTAGCCCGAAGTTACAAGAAATCATTTAAAAATCACCAAACTCTTTTCACAGGCAGCGTTCGGCTTCAGGGACACGCGCTGCCTGCAAATATTCCTTGGGACCGGGGGAAGCGCTGGGAAGCGGCTGTGAGCCGGGCTGGGACACGGGGTGGCCGCGGGCAGCGGTGGGCAGCGGACAGCAGGGGAAAATAGCGACCGACAAAGGACAGCAGCGATGGACGGGGACAACAGCGAGGGACAGGAGCGACGGGCAGGGGACAGCAGGGGACAGCAGAGACAGACAGGAACTGGCAGCGGCGGGCAGGGGACAACAGGGACAGTAGGGGACAGCAGGGATGGGCAGGGGACAGCAGGGGACAGCAGCGGGCTGCAGGGGACAGCAGGGACAGTAGGGGACAGCAGGGATGGGCAGGGGACAGCAGGGGACAGCAGGGACAGTAGGGGACAGCAGGGATGGGCAGGGGACAGCAGGGGACAGCAGGGACAGTAGGGGACAGCAGGGATGGGCAGGGGACAGCAGGGGACAGCAGCGGGCTGCAGGGGACAGCAGGGACAGTAGGGGACAGCAGGGATGGGCAGGGGACAGCAGGGGACAGCAGGGACAGTAGGGGACAGCAGGGATGGGCAGGGGACAGCAGGGGACAGCAGGGACAGTAGGGGACAGTAGGGGACAGCAGGGATGGGCAGGGGACAGCAGGGGACAGCAGCGGGCTGCAGGGGACAACAGGGACAGTAGGGGACAGCAGGGATGGGCAGGGGACAGCAGGGACAGTAGGGGACAGTAGGGGACAGCAGGGATGGGCAGGGGACAGCAGGGGACAGCAGCGGGCTGCAGGGGACAGCAGGGACAGTAGGGGACAGCAGGGATGGGCAGGGGACAGCAGGGACAGCAGGGACAGTAGGGGACAGCAGGGATGGGCAGGGGACAGCAGGGACAGCAGGGGACAGCAGCGGGCTGCAGGGGACAGCAGGGATGGGCAGGGGACAGCAGGGGACAGCAGGGACAGTAGGGGACAGCAGGGATGGGCAGGGGACAGCAGGGACAGCAGGGACAGTAGGGGACAGCAGGGATGGGCAGGGGACAGCAGGGGACAGCAGCGGCGGGCAGGAGACAGCAGAGGGCAGCCAGTCCCCTGTCATTCACCTTCCCAGATTTCTTCCCGTGGGTTGCGTGTGCAACAGTTGGCATTCCCAGCCTTTCCTTCCCTCTGTTCCCGCTGAGTGCTCCGGGCCGCGGGGAGAGCTCATCTCGCGCGTGGTGTGACCCATCCAGAGATCCGCCTCTGAGCACTGAAAAACAACTGGCAATTTCCAAAGTGGCGGAATAATAATAATAATAATAATAATAATAATTCATTGCCGGTTCCCCGGAGCGCTGCGGGGCCCGGTGGGAGCCAGCAGCATCGCGGCTGCCCGGCCGCCCGGCGACAGGCGGGCCCTGGGTGCCACACTCGCCGCGGTCACGGCAGGGTCCTGGGGAACACCAAGAAGGGGCGATTTATCGATTCACACCGGCCCGTGTCTGCTTTGGCTTAACCTCCCTTGGAGCGGAAAGTGTCTCCGCATCCAGATTGTTAATCCAGGCCAGCGGCATCGGGCGGGCTACAAGACACGCGGTCAGGAAGCCCGGTGCGCCAAGCCCCAGGTGTGCCAGGTGGGCACACAGAGCAGGTGTCCGGGCTGGCAGCAGCGTCGTGCCCATGGCTGGGCTGCAGGGACACAGCCCAGGGAGCCTCCTCTGCCACCCAGCCCGGGCTGGCACCGGAGCACTCCCTGGTTGTTATATAGGTTAAGCAATCTTTGAGTGTCGTGTCTCACATCAGACCTTGCCGTGCAGGAGACTCTATTTATAGCTATAGACAGGGATACAGAGATAGAGACTGCGCTTCCACAGGGAGTGGTTGTTCCTCATCAGACCCTTGGACCTAATTTCCTTTGGGATGTGTCATCTTAAAGCGTTGCCAGAGACTGATGGATTGTATCCAGATAGAAGGTGACAGGCACTATACAACCAAATTATAAAATGAATGAAGTCAGTTGTTATTTGAAAGAAAAAATGCATCTCCCAGAGCTCATAATTTATTAAAATCTGAAATCAAGAGCTGAATATTTATAGTTTACTTTTGTTCCTCTTTCTGGAGCTCTCTAGACAGACATTTTGTTCAGTTGGCCTAAAAAATTAGATCTGCATTCAGAATGAAGAAATCTGAAGTGCTCTCACAGCTTTCTTTCCTTCTGGAAGACAGTAAGAGTTTGGCCCATGATTTTTCCAGTCAACGAGCCTCCTGGCCTTTAGTGACTTTGGACATGGTTTTTGACAACATTGTCCAAAGCACAGCTCACAATGTGATGCCATGGCTGTTTTAAATTGCAGTGGTAGAAAGAATAATTATTTCTAGATTATCACCTAAATTGGTATCTGCCTAAGAAATGGGTTTATTTGTTTAAAAATCTCTTTCAGGAGTTTTTTTCCCAAATGACAAAGAGTAATTCAACACCCACTATATAGAAACAAATCACCCACAATCAAAAGCACATCTGGGCTTATTATTAAAGGCTGCTTATTCAAATTATGCTGACTAGTAGTTCCTTAAGGAAATGGACTGAAATTAAATCCAGGTAAGATAGCTATAGCAATCCCAACTTCTTGTCTTTGTGCTACCTTAAAGCTGAAACACTAGCAAATCCCCTCCAAAGTCAGCTTCTGTCCAGGGGTGGGCAGCAGCTTTATTCCTTCCATCCCAGTGAAATCCCTACTGAGGAATGAAGCAATTACATTGAATCCATGGACTTTATACTCACATTCAAAATGAACGGGCATATGCCTCTACATGGAACAAAATGAACCACAGGCTAATTTTTAAGAAGTGTTTTTAAATCCTGAGTTGAGGGGTTCTCCTGTGCATACATAGGGTGAGACAGACACACAGAGCCCTGGCTCTGCAAAGGAAGAGCATGATTCAAAAAGTGAGGAGGAAGTTTTAATTAAACTGGTACGGTATGGCGCAAAAGGCCAAATCAGTAGGAATTCATCTCCTCAGCATAGGCTGGTGCTCAGAGCAGGTCCTACAGATGTTCTTTAACAGTAAATATTTTGTGCCTTTAGGTGCATGTCAAAACCTCCTGACACAGTTGGGAAGTTTAAACCAGAATTCTCTATAAAGGCACCTGCTCAGGAGAAAAAGAGGCAGCAAAAGTGAGAGCTGAACCAGTCCCTCTCTGCACTGCTGCAGTTCGGGAATTCTAGTGCAAACATCGGAAAAAAGCTGTTCTATTTACACAGACAGAAGGTCAAAGCCCTGGCTGGAGCTCTGTCTGGTGTCCTCAGGGGCAGGACATCAGGGTGGACATCAGTCCTGAAGGCAGAGGTGGCAGAGGGAGAGGCAAGCGCAGCAGGATTCTGGCTCTGGAGCGAGATCCAGTGCCCAGTTTCCTCACTGCTGGACATATTTGTTTGGCAGGGTTTAGTGTTATGTGACAGCTCAGAGTCATCCACGGGCTGACCTTCCAGCTGGACATGTGAGGAGTACAGGGGTATAGAGAGAGGCCTGACAAAATACATGCAAGGACTGCACTCCTTCTCTGGGACAAAGATACCTCCAGTGGCAAGCTCTTCATCCTGGTGGAGACACACTTGAAGTATGGTATTTTCTCCCTTCTGTTAAGAATGTTGCTGACTTTGACAGATTTTTCTCTGCTTAAATAATATTTTCAAGTCTGAAGACAGCACTAGGAAAATCTGCTTAGCACTCAGCAGCAAACTTCTACCCCCGAGTTTTACACAAGGAAGCATGAACTGCCCAGAAATGCGGAGGATCCACACTTATGCTTCAGGGTAACTGGATTTTCCTCCCAGCACTAAAATGCTCATTTGTCCGTGGGTTATTCAGCAGGGAGGCAGCCAGCAGCTCGCCATAGGCTCCCTGCAGCCTCTGCAATTATACACCAGAGCAGGGCTGTGCAATTACACAGCCTCTGCCATTCAAATGCCGCAAATCATTTTGCAAGCACTCATTAAACTTGCACAACAACCTTGCTGATAAAGTACACATGCTAATCATGTCTGAGCATCACAGGCTGAGGCACAGAAGATTCAAGGACTTGCTCAGGGTCACACTTTGAGGATCAATAGGAGTCACTGGTGGCTTCCCTCTCATTACCCAATGCCAGTTCTTATATGCAATGTCCTCCATTTGGATTTTAAATACAGATGACTGATGCCATCTTCCTATTCCTGTTGGAAGGAATCCACGTGTCAAATCTGAGTGTAAAAATACCATATTTTGATACAAACATATGCCATAAAAGGAGATCATGTTAGTAGAGCTTGCAAATTCATAGCTCTTTGAGTCCTGAAGCATCTCAAAGAGCTCTTCCTGAGTATTTATGTGATTTTCACTTTACCACCTCTCAAGTGGAACATAACATTCCCTTAATAGCACACAGCAATACCCAGCATAGAAAGTGAAGAACCACATCCAAGGATAGGTCTGAAAATGAGGAGGGATTTAAACCCAGAAATAAGGTAGTGCTTCAACAAAAAGCTTGATCTAGAATTCCAATTTATTTTCCCTGCTTAGCTGAAACGCTATTATGAAAATCTGCCTGATTTTCTGCGTATGACAGAGCAGAGGATTTCAGCCACAATGTTTTACACCAGGGGAGTGTCAAGTGTGCTGAAGGGCAGGGTCCCCACACTCACCCTGGTACCACAGCATCCTTCTGCATCATCAAGTTGCACTCACTCCTGGGTCAAACAGAAGGAAAAAAGCTACTTACAGTCTGGTTTGCTGAAAATGATCCCATAATATATAACTTCCCAACAGCTCTGGTTTTTTATAAAGGGGCAGATCAGCATTGTTATTATTGGACATGGATGGAGCCTTGGACTCAGGAAGTCAATAAACCACTGCTGTGAGAGTGTGCACCAGGGAAGAGCTGCTCTGTATTGCCTCACTGCTGAAGACAGTTGCCAGCCTCCTTGGCCCTATTCCTGCAGGCTTTATAGTGGGAACTTGGGGAATTCCTAAGTCAGAAGCATCCAGATCACTTGTGATGCTGGTGATGAATCTATTAATTTCTTCAATACCTTTATTTTGTTTCTCTGGCATTCCTGATGAGATCTCTGGCTGTTTCCATGTCCCTTGAATGCTCAGGTGCAGGCTTTCCCAGGTGCAGCATTCCTGTCTGAAGGGCTGCAGTGGCTCCACAGTGGCTGACAGCCCCAAGGACTGGGGTATCTGGGAGCAGGTGCTCCTGATCTGCTTGTGCCAGCTTCACTGTCCCACTTCTGTCCCCTGTGGATGCCATGGAATTCCAACACTGCCTTTGTATGGGGTGTAGGGGTGAAGGATGTGGGCACTGAGGTAATGGGGGGATCAGGTAAGGTGAGCGAGAACATCTGGAGGGAACACCTGGAGATCCAACTGCTCTGCAGCCGCCAGCCTTGCACTGAGCTCATATCAGTGTTTCCAAATCTTTGTGAGAAAGAGAATATGAGTTCTGGGCTGGTTCAAAAGCAGTGCAGAGACAACTCCTGCTGTCAGCGACAGTAAGGAGCCATTTACAGTAACCTACCCCTTAAAGCAAGGACACAGCCCTGCACAGAGCAGAGGTGAGGAGTGGCCCCATCACAGCCAGAGCTGAGCCTTCTGTCCGTGCCCGAGGCTGCAGGGAACACTCACAGCCTCTCTGCCATCTATTCCCTTCTCCCTCTCTGCTGTCCTTTCCCAGCGTTTTTGGTACCCTGTCTTCCGGGCCTTTCTGATGAGCAACACCTTCCACGGACAGGCTCTCGGGGCGGAGAGCAGCTGCCTACGGACAGAGATCTTCCCCCTCCTGCCATGGCTTCTCCTGCCATGGCTGTTCCTGCTATGCAAGGGCTTGGTGTGTTCCCTGCTCCAGGAGTGCAGCACAGGAGGAGGAGGCACCACTGCTCCCTTCTCCCTCCCACATAGCCTTTGTGTAAATGGGGAGTTTCTGTTCCATTTTTTAATCTGGTGTCCTCCTGTGAATGCCACTGGGAGCAGAAATTCAGGAAACCAAGTTTTAAATGTTTGGATGTTCAGATCCTGTTAATCAAGGCTGGAGTTTCTTAATGAAGAAAAAAGAGCAGCACTTTCATTTCGTTTTCATTTCTGTGCAGAGAAGAGGGCTCCAGAAATTAAGTGATAATTTCATTAAATTATTATCCATTGAAATACACCCAGATTAGTGTGATAACTCAGCTAATGGCATCTGTAATTATTTGATTACACATGCTGAACTATGGATCTATGAATATTAAATATATTAGACACTAATATAAAGCCAAGGGAAAATCTAACTGTCATGAATTCAGATAAAACAGTTGTAAAAAATACAGTATTAAGCCCCCCAAATGAAAATCAGCAGTACATCCCTTCCCAAATCTAACTCATTTTGGTGCTTCTAGGATATTTAGAGAAACATATTGCTTTTTAGAACAGAATAATTATCTTTTTCCCTCCAAATATTTGAATATCTGTGCACTGACACACACCTTCTCTATCCTCATCCCCAGCGTCCCTTGAACTTCCAGGTGTGGCACAACATGGGCCAAGACACTGAGCCTGCTCCAGACAAGAAAATTAAGACATTTCTTATCCCATACGTATTTTTACAATCTGTTTCCACTGATTCAGAGGGAAGGACCTGGCACAGTGATCTTTAGATGACAGAAAGAAATACCATTGCAGCTTTTGAAAGGGATATATGATGATATATGATGATCACTCTCCCCAAAATGGAGCAAACCTTATGTGGAAAACATGATGTCCCATGTGGACTAGAACAATTCAGTTTTGAAAAACACTAACAAAACAACAAAAGAGGTGGCAGCAGGAAAGCATGACTTCAGAGGAAGAATAGTGAGAACTCCTGGGAAGAAGGGAAATGTCTCAAGTAGCTGATCTCATTGGTGTGCTCTGTGACAACTGTTGGGTTTTGGGTACAGGAAAACCGCAGACCTAAAAACAGTTCATAAAATATCCAGCAAGACCCAACTGCTGCCCCTGAAAACACATCACAGGTACCTGGCAGCCAGGTAGAACTCACTGTACTCACTGTAAACACAAAGGTACCAAAACTGCTCTGCTCCGGGTGGGCACGTTCAGTGTCTTCAAACCTCTGGCAGCACTGAGGCAGCAAAGGAAACCAACCCAAATGATGATACAGCCCAGGAATTCCCAGCCTGAGCAGATCCCACAGGCTTTGGTACACCTGGCATCCAGCACCCACCTGCAGACAGGACTTTCTGGTTGCCAGGAGGGCACTTTATTCCAGATAAACCACCTGGATGGATCACCCCGGGCTGGCAGAGCTCCATCTGACACAGCCTGCCAAAGCCCGTGCGTGCCAATGGGGGCATAGGGAATTTAAAACAAATTTCAGCTGAGTTTTAGAATGCCTTATTTGTTCTACAGGTTGTACTGGGGTTATTTGTGATTTTTCCTCACCATTTCAGCAGACATTTTTACCTCAGGGAAGGCCAATGTTTAAAAACTCTCATTCCCTTTCTTATTCCTTCTTCTTTCCTCCCAAAAGATAACCTAAAGGTGAAGGAGCTTGGCAGCTAATATTTCACCTGCAGAAGAGAAGAATGACTTAGAACACAGGATTTAGCTGCTGTTGCTTGACGACTTTATATTGATTTATGTCTGCTCTGTCACCATAATGTGTCTCAGCACCTCCATGTTGCATGAGGCCAATGACCAGCTTGGGAAACCAATTTGACTGAAAACCAGTACTTTTACAAACACAGTAAGATGAAAAAAATGCCTTCAATCTGATCTGTTTTGGCATGTGATGGACAGTTGGGAATGCTGACATAAAAGAAATGGAGGGAAAATTCTGGCTGAGGACTTTTTGGTGAGTGCCTGTACTTTGTCCCCCTTTGGCTGACACTGCCCACAATGAAATGGGGTGAGCTGGAGCAAAAGTAGGCAGAGACAACCCAAAATGCTTTGATCTGCAAGGCCAGAACCAGAACTTCAGATCTGGAGTAAAAGGCAAAGAAAAAAGTTTTTAAAGAAAGTATATCCCATTTCCATATTTATTGGATTGTAGGGTTTGTTTCTGTCTGTTCCCAGGAGAAAAATACAGCAAGAGTTACAGAACATTTGTTGACAACAACTGACTATAAAAATGGGGGGAGAAAAATATGCTTTGGAGTAAGTGCTTCAGCATCCTCATAAATCTGCACTGGAATAGACTCTGGCCATTGTATTTCTGAGGCTGCTACAACAGAGCACAGCATGGTGGTTGCTCTCACCATGGCAACCCAGAAACTGCCCCATCACAGAAGGCTTGCACTCTGCAACACCCATCTCTCCCTGTCCTTGCTTCTCAAAGGAGACTGATACATTCAGGACTTGAAGTAGCACTCGAAGCTAGAGCCCCAGCTCCAGTGCCACTTAAAGTCTCCTGCACTCCATCCAACAGCAGCGACTGGGAACATTAGCAGCAGCTCTCTTATGCTGCAGAGAGCTATTGAAAAATGGGGTCAAACCTGGGATAGAGTATCTTCAATTTCTTCAATACACAGCAACCTTTTGGGGCCCAGCACTTGCTCTTTATGGAGAGTACTGGAGAGGTTTAATGACCTGAGCTGAAGTTTTGGTTGTGCTCTTCACAACATTGCCCTCTACCACTGTACTACTACCCCACCTTGAAGAAGGGGGCTCAGATCATGGCCTGAGCCCTGGGGTAAATGATTTTAGGCCAAGTCACTGGGCTGCACTGGGGGAGATGGTGCTGGGGCTCACACAGCCCTGCCACCCTCGCTGTCCCAGCTGAGGCTTCTGGCAAACACCAGCCAGGCAGCCAGAGGTGACAATGTCACATTACATCTACAAACCAGAAGCTGTCTGTTAAACCTTGTGTTCTCTAGTATTTTCATCCTGTTTCATTTGAAACACTTTATTAACACTTCATGGCAAGAATTTGCTTTTATGCAGTCTGCCTGGTGAGACAAGGTATTTCATGAAGTACTTCTGGAGTCAGTAGAACATCACTCTTATTTTCCTTGAGCTAGAAAACCAGTCATTGAAGAAGAGGAACCACATGAATTATCCACTGAGACTGAATGACTCCACTACCATCACCAGCTCACGTTCTGTTTGCTGAGGACAAATTGTTAAGATTTTAAAGAACTGACACTATGGGGATCCCTGAAGTGCAGGTATTATTCCATACTTTTGATGGAATAGAAGTGTATTATCTCCTTTAAATAGGTGGAGAACTGAGCAGAGAAGCTAGAGGATGCATTTTGGGAAGTGTTGTGCATCCTACTCCCACACAAACTAAGTGAAGTCTTCCCTGGCCAGGGTCCTAAGAGACTACTGGTATTCCAACTGCTCTTGAATCCTCCAATCCCTGAGCTGCCGGACTGCAAATATTATATTTAGCACTTGAAATTCTTTAAACTTGAGCAGTCAGCCATTACATACATTATAACATGGGAGTGGTGGTTTGTTTTTTTCCTACTCAACTGATAAGAAGAGTGTGGGGAGAAATGCACTTTTTGAAATAAATAATTTGGTGGAGAACTGAGAGGACATTGAAGTTGGTATCCAAGATCCGATGTCTACCCTCTGCTCATACTACTGCCCCCACCTATGCACAATACATCCACTTGCTCTTTTAAAGAAAAAGTTCAAATTCATTTGTCCTTGAGCAAGCAAAATGTTCAGTAGTTTCAGTGGGGGTTTTGCTGAGCCTCAAAGGCTGGATCAGGGAGCTGGCTGTCATGGCTTACTCAGCCATCTAATCCTGCTAAAATCATTCCCTGCAGAGCTCTGGGGGCACAAGCAAATCAGAGCCTCCAGCACTCCTGTTGGTGTGTGTCCAGGCCAGTTAGTGGGGCTGAGGCAGGCTCAGCTCTAGCACTGATGTGGGTATCAGATAAAGGGAGGGCATTTGTTCTCATTGGGAACAATATCAGGTATGAAAAGATGCTGCTCTCCAAAGCCAACTCCAGCAGTACAAAACGAGTGTTTGCATGACTGCACCCACCACAGCAAGTAATAAACTCGTGCTCTGCCTATGACCCCATTTCTGGGTTTCAGAACTGGTGGGCTATGTGACATTACTGGCTGTGTGGAGGTTTGCTGACAGCTCAGAGAGAAAGCCATTGGACTGAGACTTCCTGCCTAAAAACAAACAAACAAACAAACAAACAAACCAACCCACCTCAGCACAGGGTTATCTTAAGAAACACCCTTGCAATCTGCAATTCCAAAACACTCTGCAAAGACTGATGCAGCAAACTACGTTTTCTTTCATAGTCTCTGATGCTCTCTAAAAAGAGAGCAACTAAGTGTTGCAGTGACTCAGAACTGCCTTTGGGAGCACACAGACAACCTACTGGAGGCCTTTGACATCTTGCTCCTCCTTCAACTAACACATGACAGTAAGTGGTGAAGCACCTGCCAGCTGCAGTAATTTGCATAGTGCCAAATATCCCAGCATCTCACCACAAGTTCACATGGAAAAATTCTACTTTCATTAAAGTTTTTTAAAACCCCTTGGTCACCTGTCTCACGAAGGTACTGGAGCAAATAATCTACTCTGCTAGCAAAGGAAACACCACTTAGATGACCCCCACATTGTTTTTTTTCCCAACACTTTCTTTATTTTTAGTACAGTCATGTATTGGCAGTAAGCAATTAAGATGGTTTTACAGTTAGAATGGGACCTGTAGCAGCTGGAGATTATGGGATATTGTTTCTCCTGCAGCATTGGACATGGCTTTGGGTTTCAATTTTGGGTAAAAATTTCCATATTTAGGCCAGCAATTCTACTAACCATAAGCAGAGCACAAGCTCCCAAACTGAATTCAGCTTGGAGACCTGTCTTAGTGCTGACAACATTAAGGACTACCAGCTTGTGCACAGACTAATGGGGTGGTGTTATTAGAAGTCATCTGCTCATTCATTGTATAGCATGAAAATGTGTTTAAATTGCTGGTCTTTCACAGCAAAGACCATCTCTTTCATTTGTATGCAGCCCTCAGCAATAGGCCCTTGTTGGCAAATCTCAATCAGTGTGCTATGTAGAAACTGTTTTTATTTTTGATGACACACTAGAGAATTGAATTTCAAGAAAAAACAAACTGTTTAGAAAAGTTTTATAGACAAGTAAAGTTCTCCTTTCAGAGCAGTTCTTAAGGCATGAAGAAAGATTAGGCTGCTCTGAAGTACCGAGCAGGAGGACAACTGCACATTCACCACGTGTTTTATCCTGTTATGCAAGAAATACCATTAATTTCAGTGGAACCATGTATGTAGTGAGGTACTACCCAGCAAAACTGAAAACTGTGTCTCCTACTCTTTTTGGTAGAGTTTGAACTCACAAATTATCTGTATCCCATAGGAGTCGTGTGGTCTTTCCTGCAAAAGGAGAATCTTTCTCCTTGTCTGGATTGTTTAATGATTTTGGTATCAGAGCCCTGACATGAGGTTTGGAGACTCTTGTTCTCACAGAGTCAAACTGCTTTCCTTCTCAAACTGAGCATGGCTTTTGGGACAAAGTCTCTGGATCACTATTTTAGGCAAACCCAAATTGACCAAGCTTTAATCACATAGTTTCAAGTTGGTTTTATGTGACAGAATTTTGATCATGGTCTTAGAAGTGCTGTTACTAAAATGCTCCCAGGAAATTACAGGAAGGATACAGGTGCTGTTGCAATACACATCTTTTATTTAAGGCTATCAACATTTTAAAATTCAAACCAGCATTTAACTAACTGTTTTGCAGTGCTTACCTAGTTTTGGTTTTTCAGAGCAAACCATTACCTAGGAGCACATACTGGAAAAGAAATCCTTTAATCCTATTCTATTACTTTTCTACTTCTCATGACTCAAAACCAGGAGAATATGAGAGTCTTGCAACCATAAGGACCATCATACTTTGGTGGTCTCAACCTTTGTCACTCGGTTTCTGTTTCAGACTGATCAAGTGTTTGCACTAAGGGTGCTCTATTGTCACATTTTTCAGTGGGGAACAGCAGTAAAAGCCAGCAGACATAAAAACTCAATCTGAGCATATTAGGAGCAGGTTAAACTGTCCTGATAATGTGATCTACAACAGTCAGTGCACGGCTGCTCTCTGAGAGCCAGACTTCTCATAAATACCTGCTGCTTGCTTGCTCAGCCACACTATGTCAGACTTACTCGGGATGAAAAATTTTGTCTGAGAAACATTACAATTTGCAGCTGAGTAATTGCCTTCCCTGCTGACCTGCTTTTTTTGGAGGACAGCATACTGAGCCTCTGATCCCAAAGGACAAAATGGTGAAGAGAAATGAAAATATAGTCACTCAGACCTGTTTTTTTCCCTTTGGTGAAATGAATACCTGCTCCCTTCAGTTCCTCCTCTTAAAATATCGTGAAAGTTCTCTTATACAAGTATCCAAGTTTGGCTGCAGCACTGTGAAAACATTCCCATGTCTGTATTGAGCCATCTACACATTCAGATAATTTAAAATGTCAGTGTTCACTTTGAATAGATTGTATTATCAATAAACCTTTCTATTCCCCATTCCATATTTTCATATTAAAAAAAAATGTTTTCCCTTATTTATCATTAAATTTAACTCCCAGTAAGAGTTTGCATAAGGGAATAAAACAAGTCTTCAGAGCCTTCTACAATTAGCATATTCTCATCATGCTCCAGTAATTATCTCCCTTGATAATTCAGTTGGGATGCCACACTGCTCTCATCACTACAGCATTCCCATGGGGGAAATTAAGAGGCAAAACACCAAGATTACTCAGATTCCACATTCACCATGCGCACACCAGTGTCCTCCCAGTCTTTGTGCATTTGTCTCTGGCCAACAAATCCCTTACCAGCAACCAAAACCAGCACACTCATGTTTGTGCCAGGCCACCGGCAGTGGGTCAGAAGCACTGAAGTTGTTCTTTATTTCTAGGGAGGAAAGATTCTTTAGTGAATCAGCGTTGCTCAGAGCTGCTTAGGAGGCGTTGGGGAGAAGAGTGTTTGGGTGTGTTAAGGGGTTTTGTGCACAGCGCTTTTGTTCGTTTTCCTTCTCTCCTTTGCTGCCTCCTCCACAATTTACCTCAAAAAGTCAATCAATATTGTCTTCATTCTCCATTTAATTCTCCTTCTCTACCTGCAGGACTCATTTGGTACATTATTCTTCCAGTCCCAGAAAGTGCTTGGCTCCTTTCCCGAGGCCCTAACACCCTTTTTATCTTCAGGTGGCATAAAGAAGTCTGTAGACCAAGTTAGAGTTCTTTATTCTACCAAAAAATGACACTTTTCTAATTTCAAAATTCAGTATCCCTATGTTCTCAGCTAAGCCCCTCTCCATTATTATCCCAGAAATTCCCAATGGCCACTTTACAAAACTATACAAACAATTCATACAATAACTCCAACATTACCCACCCCACCTGGTGTAAAGTGTGCAGAAAGGAAAACAACTCTCAGAATCCCAGCGGTTTCTATCAGCCATAGCTACTCCAGAGAACAGTGGGTAGCCAGATTTGCCTAAATTAAACCAGGAAATTCGGCTGCTAAGCTTGTGCCCAGGATTTCCCAGAGATGCATTACAGCTCTCTGTCTGATTTGCACTGAATGGGCATCAGCCATAGCCAAATTTCGGGACAGTCTGCCTTATAAATCATGACTGACACTACATTGTATTGCAGGAATGAACTGTTTATTTCACAGTTGCCAACATTATTCAACTCTTTAGAAATAGTCAGAAAAACAGATGTGTGGCATACAAAGTCCAGGATAGCCATGTCTCCTCCTCCATCAAGCTCCCTGCACTAACTTCTGATCTGAGAGAGCATTTGCAAAGTCCATGAAAGCTGACAGGAATTTCAGCTGTTTCTGATGAGGGAGATGAATTTAAATACTTGATTCATTGGAAAATACTAGAACACAATCCCATCATGCATTCCCATGTGATACTTTACAATATTTAAGCAATTTAAGAGTATAAGGAATGAATATTTTCAAGTTGTAGGTACTTTATAAGAAATCCTATTCAATAGAGAAGATTTCCTCTTCTGTTCTTTACTTTTCTTTAAACAGTTGCACAGGAGAAAAATCCATGTTGCACCAAATAGGTACTTACTGGCCATGTGATCAATGGATGATTTACAAAACCAATTCGGCTGAAGTTCATAATCCTAAACAAGAATTGGACAGAGCCTTGCCTAGAGAGGAAGGGAATATCCATGCCTCCGTGTTTGTGCATTAGTGCTATATATATGAGATACTTATATTAAAAGCCAATGCCACAATTTCAGTTTAAGGAGACATGCACAAAGTTATGGGTGCTCTTATCCCTTCTACTCACATGGAGTACCAAGGCATAACCCACAACCACGAGGTCCTTAGTAATTAGTCTCAGTGGTTTAGGAAGTACGGTAGTGGCAGCTTTAGTTTTCAGTTGTTCTCAGAGACCCCAACTCGACAGTCCTAATTATACCTTCATGCCACCTCTTTCCCCAGTATATATGATTTAGGCTTGAATTTCTGAATGTTTTAAGAAGTTGTATGAAGATCCAAGTTCAAAAAGGGAACAAGTATGGACTGGATAAGGAAGCCTGTCAGAGGAGGAAACAGTCCATAAAGCCTGTGAGTGTTTCTGCCACGGGATGGGATGGGATGGGCACACCAGGCTGCCAGAGTGTGTCTATAATCAGTTCAATGATGTGGCAGCCGATCTGGACCCGGCTGACCGCGGACAGCGGTGGCATCGCAGCCTGGGGACAGCGGATGCAAACCCGGGTGTGGGTGCAGGTGTGCCCGGCCGTCGCTACACAGCAGCTTGGGGGACGTTTGCCTTGACTGGAACTGTGGCTGGAGCAGCTGGGAAGTGCCTTTTCACAGCAGCATAGCGACGAGATCGCGAGGTAAACGAGTGTTTTTAAACGTGCGCAAAGCAGCTGTGACTTCCGTCTGTTTGTTGGGACTGTGCCCGGTACAGCGCAGAATCAAGAAATGGTAAATAATGTGTAGAACAGAGAGAAAAGTGATGCCGTGGGTCTGAACTCTCGGTGCAAGCCCCTCAGCCATCTCTGCTGTGCGCTGGACCCGGGCCCGGCCGTGTCACAGGGCTCGGCCCTCGGGCCCTGCGCGGCCGCCATCTTCCCCCGGGGCCGGGAAAGGAACCACCTCCCGGGCGGACTCTGCCCCTCAGCGGAGCCGCGGCGGCCGCTGCCACCACCCGGTACCGCCGCGGGCAGCGGCTGCCGCGGCCGCCCGAGGCTGGGAGCGCCTCGCCCGCTCGGGGCGGCCCCGGGGCCGCTGCCGGGGGGGCGCGGGCGGGGCCGCCTCACGCCAGGGGCGGGGCCGGGGCCGGGGCCGCGCGAGGCAGCGCACTGCGCACGCGCACCAGGCCGACGCCCCCGGCACGGGGCTGTGACGGTGTAACCAAACCCGCGTTAGCCCCGCCCCCGGGGTGCCCCGCTTGACGGACACGAGAACAAACCAATGAGCGCTGGGAATTCCGCACGGACCGGCTGCGCCGGGGCGGTGACGGCCAATCGGACGCTGCGGGCGGGGCGGGCCGGCTGCGCGTTCCCAGGCGCCTCGGCCGGGCTCTCAGTGCGGTCGGGGCGGTGCCGGCGGTCGGAGTGTTTGGGGCCGGCAGAGCGACGGGCGGGCCCGGCATGGGGGTGAGGTAGGGCCGGCCCGGCGCACGGAACGAGCGCGGCCGGCTGTCGGGACCGGGTGTACGCGGCGGTGGGACGCGGAGCCGGGCGGAGGATGGAGGACAAGAAGGAGGAGGGCGAGGCGGAGATCCAGGAGCACGGGCCCGAGCACTGGTTCAGCAAGTGGGAGCGGCAGTGCCTGGCCGAGGCCGAGCAGGAGGAGGCGCTGGCGCCGGAGCTGCAGGACGAGGCGGCGGCGCAGCCTGAGCACAAGCAGCAGAAGCTCTGGCATCTCTTCCAGAATTCGGCCACCGCCGTGGCGCAGCTCTACAAGGGTGAGCACGGCCAGGGGCCTGGGGAGGGCACAGCTGGGGCGGCTACGGCCGAGAGGCTGGTAGAGCCTGAGCGCGGTGGACTCGGGGCCCGGGCAGTGGGGGGTGGGGGCGCCGAGCAGCCGCGGAGCCGCCGGGGTGGGGACGTGCCCGCAGCGGTACAAAGGGGCCGAGGCGGCGGGAGGAGCAGCTGCCGGGCCGCGGCCGCCCTGAGAGACGGACGGGAAAACAAAATGGCGAGAGGGAGGGGGAGCCGCGGTCGCGGTCCGGACAGCGCCCGGGGCGGCTCCTGCGCCGGCCCGGCCCGGCCCGGCCGCACCCCCTCCTCCGGCCGCCGGAGCTCTCGGGCCGTAGTGCGGCCGCAGGGTGTCGGGGCGCTCCGCCGGGGCCGCGCCGGGAGGGTCCGGGCGGCGGGGGCGAGCCCCGAGTGCCGGGGAGGAGTGGGGGGAAGGGGGGGGGGATCCGGGAAGCCCGGCCCTGCCGGCGGCTACTGACGCCCAGCCCCGGGAAGAGACTCCGACAAAATGGCGAAGAGCGGGGCCGGGCTCATTGTGCGCCGGGGCGGGGGCGGCCGGGCGCTCCCCGCCGCGCTGGGGGCACCGCGCCCGCTGCCCCGGGCGGGCCGCTGCCCGCTCGGCCCCGATCCGGAGCTGCCTCCGGAAGGTGGAACAAAATGGCGAAACCTAACATGGCCGTTCGGAGCGGGTGACTCCAAAATAAACAGCGTGTGTCCTTCCCTCCCTGCAGACCGGGTGTGCCAGCAGCCGGGGCTCTCCCTCTGGGTCCCCTTCCAGAACGCCGCCACTGCGGTCACCAACCTCTACAAAGGTAAGGGGCTGCCCCCCCGCTGCCCCGGCAGCCCTCCCCGCCGAGCTGGGCCCTGCTCTGCCTCCTGCCCCGGCTTACTCATAAGTAGGGCCTGTTAATGTCTCTTATTCACCCTGATAAAATCTTAACCCGAGACTGGTTCCTGAATCTTGCAGGTTTTCCCTGGGCCGCTTTAGCTGACGGTAGCTGAATCTTTTCTGTTGCCTCATGTCAGTGACTCATAAACTTAAAAGCTATTTTACTTTGAGCCCCTTGAAAAAGGGTGTCTTTAATATGTGTCTGTTTCTTGTGCATTCAGGGAAGCTTCCAATGGTTTATTAAACAGTACTGAAATTCTCTGCATTGTCTATATTTCATGGTGCATTAGATGTTGGAGTGTCAGTATATTGCCTTCGCTTTTGTGGTGGAGCACAGTTGGGTTTAGTGTTCATAAAATTCTGCACAGATGTTATGTGACAGAAAGTTTTATCTTCTTGTGGCAGTGAGGCTTCTTAAGCAAGCTTCCCAGTTTATTTTAAGCACTAGAATGTCATTCTGGCTGTGTCCAGTGTGGCTGTAAGAAGGCACTGTTAGCCAGAACTTTGATAGGAGTGTACTCTGCATGTGGCTGTGCTTTAGTGCTGGTTTAATGGGTGTTTCTGAACTCTGCAGTTCTTTGGGTTGTCATAGGAATTCTTGTCTGCAGAAGGATCATTCAGTGGTTTTTGGTTTGTTTAAAAGGTTGTGCTAAAATGAGACATATCAGGAAAGGCTGAAATTGGCACATTGTGATTCCTATTGTTACTGCCTTCCATTCCAAGGGAGGGAAGCGTTTTAAAGTTCCAGACGTTTGTTTTTCTGGCTTGTAGTTTGATTTTTTTTTTCTTGAGGTTTTTTTTTTAATTGGTCTGTACAACATTATATGTAGTTCTATCTGTATGTTCCTTCATATACCGTCAGTTTTGTCATTTTGGATTTGCCTTAAGCAGTTGAACTTGATGTGTTTGTGATGGGTGATCAGATTTCTGACAGATGCGGACTGAGCAGGGAGGAAATGTTGGTGCACAACCCTTGCTGCCAGAGACTTGCCTCCTGCAGAAAGTGCATTTGAGTGCTTTGTACGTGTGTCAGGTCATGTAAAGGGGCAGCACCTCAGAGCAGGAAGGTGCTGGCCTGAGGGAGTGGGTCACTAGAACGTGGCTGGGGATGCCAGTCATTTGAGAATGGTGGTAGTGTTAATAAATAGTCTGGAATAATTACAGTCTGTCTTTAAAAATGGCATGGCTCTCCCTTACAGCATCTTTAGTATGAAGATTTAGGCTGTTTATTTCTGTTTGATTACTTGTGCTCTAGGCAAAATGAGCCCTCATTTTTGTTGGCAATGATGTGATTAACTGAAGAGTAGGTGGTCAGGGAAACTAGAATTTAAGTTGGAAGCTGACTTTAGGCAGGTGTAATGTAATGCTTCAAAAACCAGCACCTGAAGCAAATGTTTTATTCAAACAGATCTTAAAGTGCTAGAGTACCTGAGTTACTCAGGAATGCTATTTTTCAATTTTCAGTTAACTTGCGAGTCAGTAGAAATTTGGTGAGAATGTGGTAGAACCAGCTAAACGCTGTCATATCTGACAATTTGGAGTCTCTTACTGTGAACTTGCTTTCCCTAGTGATGAACATGGCTCTTAAAAACTCCTATTTTTCACATTCTCAGTACTGTTTGTTTTGGAGGACTCTGTCAAAACACTGGAGGAAGACTTGGTGTGGTGAAGGGAACATCACAAACTGCTTCCTGCCTTGTCAGCTGGTTTCTGATCTGATAAATACTTGGGTTTTTGAGGCATCGTCTTTTTAACAAGAGCAACCTGAGGAATGGTGCATAATGAGAATGCCATGATGTCTTGAATGTCAGCATTTCTTCTGAATATAGATTAGAAGTTTAATATCAAACCACACTGATGGTCTTATGTCCTGAATTTCTGGTGCTGGTGATAGAGACTGCATTCAAGGCACTTGATTATCTTCCGGATTGCACTAAAAAAGTGAAGGCATGACTTGTAATGGAGGATTTAGAACTTGAGGCTACTGTGGGAAGTTTTAGGTACATGTTAGAATAAGACTTCTGAGCTTATAGTTTACCTTTTTATTAAAAAAAACCTGAATATTTTCTAATGTTAATTTTGACTTGGTAATTTCAGAATGTATGCAGTTTTACTGCTTAGGTTTTGCCAGCTTAACTTTGTAAACAAAGTAGTTGTGGCTTTTACCATAAAAATCTAATCTTCCCAGGGTAATGATGCTTGAAACTTCTCTGGGCTGCATAAGCAGTCCGTGTTTGACCTCATACCTAATTCACAGTTAGCACTTTGTAAAGCATTCTGATACACAAAGAAAGCAGGGTATTGATGTAAAGTCAGCCTCCAAGCCTCAGAAGGACACTCCTGGTATTTCAGGAAGTGATTAAAGGAATATTTTCACTTCCAAGTTGGCTCCAGAGTGTTTGGGCAGCTTTTACTGCCAATGCATTGGTGTCTGGGCTGCTGTGGAGTATAAAATGGCAGAAGGAATAACCTGTCATGTTGCCATTGCTTTCAGAGGAGTTAGCATTTGTAAATGTAGCCTTTAGATTACAAAGTAGTACAGGCAAAATACTCTTAGAGCGGGTAAAAGTAACAGGCTAAGTGTACTTTGTGTACCTGTTTAGTTTGTATTCCAAAAGCACCAAGATTTAACTCAGCTCGGTTTGAGGTGGTTTTGGTCTGTTGTGTTAGGTTTGAAGTGCTGCTCTTCGGCAGTGTAGATTTCAGTGCTATCTTTTATGGACTGTGCCGTGGTGCCTTAGAATATAAGTCCAAAAATAGCATTTTGTAGTGGTTCTTTTTGAGTTCTGGAGTGTGAGAAAGCTACATTAGATGTGTATGTCACTGTTTGTAAACCAATATCTTGGGGTAGCTGTTCTTAAAGAAATAGCTTCATGTTCTGGGCAAATGGCTTTTGCCTTGGACTTCATTAATAAAACAAGAATATAAAATGCTGTTTAAATCAGCTTTGCCACATTGAAAAAAATCCATGGAATTCAAGTGAACAAAATTGGAGTGCATATGTTGATGTCTTTTAAGGAGCAAGAGCAACATAATATTTTACATTAAACTGAAATAGCTGTTGTCAAAGCTCTGATAGCAAACATATGACAAACAAGATGAGCATAATTATGTAGTGAACTGGATTTGTCCCACCTGTTACTGTGGTTTGAAAGTTACTCAAACTGGTAGCCAGAAATACACTTCCCGAAGTTTGAAAGCAACTTAATACATGGCATTTAAGTCTTTTGGAGGCACAGTTGTAACTGATGTGCACAGGTGACTAGTTACATCAACAGAGTGAAATTGCATTTTGTAGTAGGATTTATTGCAAACAGTGTGTTTAAAGCTTTTGTATATCAAAAATTGCAGTCGGATCCTAAACGGGGAAGGATACTTTCTTAGCCTCCCTTTGTAAATGGTATGTTGCCTAATTGAGAGGCATTTAGGACACTCGTGTTCTAACTAGTTTCAAAACTATGGTCTATGAATTGTCTCTGCAATTGAAATTCAGCTGAAAATAGAAGAACTTGAAAGAAATCTGAATTTTCAGGCAATTCCTTACCTGTCAGAATGAAGAGAAGCAGTTACTCCTTTCTTATTTTGGGGCTTCCTGGCTCTATTGATGCACTTTGTGTGTCTGTTGTCCATTGATTTAAGTATCTTCCTCAGACTGACAAGCTCTAAGTGTGTTTTAATGTAAATAAACAGTGCTGTGGTGTCGACCTGAAGTACAGTAAATGCTGTTTAAGTGGTGCTGGAGTTGCTGTTGACTATCTGGCTTGTAAAGAGGATGGAACATTTTGACTAATACTCTCTTTAGGTTTAGTGGAGCTCATCTTTGCTGCTGCAGCCACCTTGGTGCTGCCTTGTGGTGTGACCTGTAGAAGATGTAGATACTTCTTCTTTCCCGTGGTTGACAGGAAGCCACATCAGTGCTGTGCCATGCTACACATTGCTGTGTAACACTAAAAGAACTTTTTTCTGTCTTCTTGCAGAAAGTGTGGATGCCCACCAGCGAAGCTTTGATTTAGGAATTCAGATTGGCT
Source organism: Corvus moneduloides (assembly GCF_009650955.1). NCBI lineage: Eukaryota > Metazoa > Chordata > Aves > Passeriformes > Corvidae > Corvus > Corvus moneduloides. The sequence goes on along the minus strand of NC_045491.1, from coordinate 12,376,235 downwards.
ATCAGCGTCGGAATAAGGATGTGTTAGCCTGGGTTAAAAAACGCAGAAGAACTATTCGAAGAGAAGACTTGATCAGCTTCCTTTGTGGAAAAGTCCCTCCTCCAAGAAATTCTAGAGCTCCCCCAAGACTGACTGTAGTATCCCCTAACCGAGCTACTTCAACAGAAACTAGCTCATCTGTAGAGACTGATTTGCAACCCTTCCGTGAAGCCATAGCTCTGCATGGTAACAGTCACTTTTTCAATACTACTTGGTTAAAATTGGGTGGGGGTTCTTAAAGCATGTTTGGCATATGTAATGTACCTGGTGTTCCAGCTGAAGGTATTCCCCTCATTCTTTAAGGGAGCTTTTGCATGTATAAGGCTTGTGTTGGCTGCTAAAAATTTGTATAGCTGAGTATTTTGAATGAAGAAAAGGTATTGAATAAAAATGAAATTTGGGTCTGTAATACTCCACAGCTGTGAACTCAACAGTTAAGTATCAAGTCTTGGTAGTGTTTTTGAAGCATGAAGAGGCTTGGCATTCATACCAATGCTAAAGCAAGCAGAATTCTTGGAAAATGGTAATGCTATGCTGGCAACTAGTTAAATATTAAGATTTGACTACTAGCAAGTTTTTGGGGGCTTAGGGAGGCAATTTGATGTCTGAGGCTTCTGTCTCTAGCTCTCTAATACCTTTGTTAGGCACTGGATAATGCAGTTTGGCATTCTGCTTAATATACCCTGGAAAGGGTGTTTCATGTGCACATTTTTGTAATAGAGTCCTGTTCAGAACTTTGTTCTAGTTCACTTTCAGATTTACATATCTTCCAGTGTCATACTGAATTGCCTTCCTTGCCATCACCAGCAGTGTTGGTGGTGTATGTAATTTCAGATCTGAATATTCAGTAGCTTATTCTGTATTGGATTATGATTTAGCAAGTGAGAGACAAATGTGCTTTAAATTGCTCTTGAGGTGAGATGAGGCAGTTCACCTCTGGCTGTCATGCCTTCTAGAATTCAAAAGGGTAGCAGATACCTTGAGGTACAAACCGTAGACCATTCTAAAAGTAAAAGTTAAGCTATCTAGAAGTGCAACCTAAATGAAAATTTTACTGTCTGGGTATTCTCAGTGGGGTTAGAATTGATGACTTAATTAGATGAGTGAATTCCTGAAAATGCAGTCTTTGCTTCTGCTGTGCTGTGGTGGTTTTTCAAGATACACAATTCAGACAGTGTTACTCGAGGTAACAGCCTAAGCCTGGTGTTATTGGCTGCTCTGTTGCCATTTAAACCAAACATGCTTCCACCTAGTCATGTCGGTTTTGGCAGTTTCCTGTCTCATACTGGGAGCGGGTTAGGGAATTCTGTGCACCCCTGTTGCTTACTCAGTGTAGATAAAATTAATGAGAACAACTGCAGAAGCTGGCTCTCACTGTGACAAACACCCTCTTAAAAATTATTTTCTGAAAATATAGTTGAATCTGTGGAGTTAGATTTAACTGTAAGGGCTCAATCTCAGGTGAGAGGAAGCTTAGGTAGGCTCAACTCAGCACAGTCAGCTCTCTGAGTAAACTCAGAGGCATTTTTATTGGTAATATGGCTCTTTTTGTGTCCATGTATTATTTCCTAGCATCTGCTTTGTATAGAGGTGGTTTATGGAAGTCACTTCTCTATAGCATGAGGATCTGAACAATGATGCATAATGTTTTCCATATTTCATAATGTATTGCGGGGTTATGGGGAAATTCTGTGCTGTGTAGTGGCACTGCAGGGGCTCAAAATGTACTTTTCCCCTTCATCAGCTGATTGACAAGATTACATGTCAGTCACCTTTTGGATTAGGTTCTCCTGATACCGGTTTCAATCTGGTCCTTGACACAAATGCTTTTGTGCTAATCCTTTAGTGACTAGGCTTATATTGGGCCTCATAACTGTTTTTATGATGTCTGCATTCCTCCAGCTTCTCCCCCTTTTTTTTTTTTCCTTTAACATTAGGGAAGTTGTGATTAAGCAATCTCATGAACTCATTTCCTATTTATTGTAGGGCTTCTCAAAACTATGTTTTGATTTTGAAGCCTGCCAAGGATCTTCAGGTGTGTGTAAATTGTCTTCATTAGGCCTGTGCTTATTGTAAGTTTTGGCACATTCTTTGAAAGTGCTACTTCTAGGTATTATGAGGGAACATGAGAACCTGATGATGGTGAACAACAGTCCAGGCACCGAGGTTTTGAGGGGAGTTTTCAACTGGCATGTAAAGGAGCGAGGCTGTTTTGTGCTGGTTGGCTTCCTGTGGGAATGGAATATTTCTTTATTGATCATGTGGATGGGTTGAATTAGATTTGAGGGATAATGCTAAAACTTTTCTGCTCACAGCAAGACCTCTTCTAGTGAGGCAGAGATAGGTATGAATAGCCTATGGCACCAAGTAAAGCTCAGTGAAAGCAGAATTGGTCTGTTGACTTCTCAGAAATAGGTACTAATACATGTCTGAAGACCGTGGCATTATAACTTGCTGATCTTCCCCTTTGATGATGGAAAATGCCTGTTTTTTCATCATGTAACCCCTAAATGTACCATAAACATGTCTGAAAATTTTGACAGAAGCAGTGGTAACAAAATAGCTAATAATTCAGTATTTCCTGGAACATCAAACACAATTCTAGGTGTATGCCCCAGACTAAAACATTAGAGAATAGCATCTTTTAGGTATCAGTACAATCTTTAAAGTGTATGCTTCATCTGAAAAGAAATATGTTAAAATTGGATTTTTAGCCTTGCCTCTTCTGTCTACAACCCTGTAATGTCTGACTTATATCTCTGCAAGATGGTTGACAGTTTTTTTTGACAAAAGCTAGGGATGTTGAACCCAGAATTTAATATTGTAGTACTGATTATCAAGTCTTTCTACTACAAGAAAACTTGTCTTGAAAGCAGAACAGTAGAGAAGTACTTGTTATAGTAGCTAAAAGCAAAATTATCATGACAAAAAATTAAACATGAGAATGTTTAAGGTGTATGTGATCTCCCTTTTAACTTCATTGCACCTATGTTCTGCAGTTGTTACTGAAGTCTTTAGTGTTACTTAGTGAGAATGAGACTTTGGAACCTTACTCTTGAGAGAGTAAACTCTGGTAAACAAAATCTCTTTCCTTATTACCAGCTTTTCATTGTTAGCATGCTAGTGGGTAAGCTTTCAAATAAAGCATGGCTGGCAGCGTGAACTGTGAATATTTGAAAAGAAGTTCAAGCCTTTTAGAAAAGCTGGGTAGTTATCTCAAGGTAATACATGATGTTTTACTCTGAAGTGCCAGTGCATTTTTCTGAAACTTCAATGAAACATCAGTCTGATGGTTGGTGTTTCAAGATGTGGTAGTAGAAGATAATAAGTACCTTCGTTGTCCAACATCTCAATTAGAGAGTTGGGTTTTTAACTTCTGTTAGCCCCTGAAATGTGATTGCAGCTAGGGAGAGTGTGGATGTAATCTTGACCTACTCTCTGGATGTGTATTGACATTTCTAGTTCTGTAAGAGATGAGTTTCAAATGACAGAATTACATCAATCTGAGCTAACAGTACAGGATTACCAAACGCTGCCATGTGCTAGACCACTTTGTGCCTGGCTGTAGCTGGCATACCAAGTCTTGTGCACAGCCCATATCCTTTACTGTGGAATGTACTCCATGTTTCACAGACCACCCTTCCCAGCATAATGTGAGAAAATGCTGTGATTTGAGGAGGGGAAAGAAGCTTGGAAAGGTAATGTTGAAATGCATTTGACTTGAGCATTCTTAAACAAAAATCAGGTGAATTTGAGGAAAAAAATAGGGCAACAGTACAGTGAGAGAATATTAGTTCTTTTTCTCCTCAGCGTTAGTGTTGATGTATATCATTCACATGATTGGGTCTCTCTTCGGGTAGACAGAACACTTGCATGTAGAAGTGTGTGGCCTGGCTGCTTAAGAGGCTGAATTTCCACTAGCCCTTCATATTTGCTTGTCAAAATACTAAAGTGCAGTTTAAAACAGAGCATTTAGCAGAGTGGAGAAACAGAAGTTGGTAAAAGAGGGGGTGGGAGAACAGAGTTCAGGTTGGTCTGACATAGTTTAATTTAAAGGTTGTGTGTATATGTAGCTGTGATGGAATTGTGTGTTGGTATGTGCTGCTAAAACTTGCTATTTGAGCCAGTACTGTGGAAGGGTGAATATGACATAGAGTGACAATGATCTCTCTGCATGCCATTTTGTATTTATCTGGGGTTATTAACTAATTCCTGCTTTAGTCCCACTTATCTAAGCGTGAATGTTCCTTTTGATACTTCCTGATTAAAACTTCTTGAAAACAATAGTTAATGCTATTACTATACTGGACAGTAGCTACCCAGTATATTATGCCATGGTGATGACCTGACTAAGTCCTACATGGATGTGGTTGTAGTGCAGATGAAAGAGCATTTACAGTTTGTTAGGCCAGTGGTGATAAATTTGCTAATTTTGAGCTGACAGTTTTAAGTATTTTGTAATCCGTGAAACATACTTTCAGTCAAGAATTCTAATATCTTGATAGTTTTGGAGGGTACTTTGTTGTAAATTGGCTAGTATTGGTCACAGCTCTCTCTAATAGTACTATGAAACCTTCAGAATAGAACTTTTTGTAAAATTGTTTATGAAATGTCATATTGTTGATGTCTGAAAGATATGACAGGAATCAGAATGTACTAGGTACTGCAAAGTATTTGAGATATGCCCTCCACTTCAAACCTTTCCAGTTTAAAAAGGGGTTAAGAGCCATGTGTGCTTTCTTAATGGCCTCTAACAATAAAGGAGATGTCCCTGGTAGAAAGGAGTGTGAGACTTCAGAGGTGGTTGTGAGATTGTGGGAAGAGTAAAGCCACTTTAGCAGCTGTTTGGATCTCGGTCCTGTTATATAGACAAAACTGGTGTGCCTGTGGTTAGGCCATGTTAATCACAATATAGAAATTTGAGGTTGGGAAATCGTGTTTGCTGACAGTCATGTCATCTTACCACTTCCTAGTGTCAGTTATTGCTTTAAATGTTTTGGGAAGAGCTCTGAGTCCACTGAAAGCTTAAACTCAGAGTAATTCACAGTAAATGGTTTTTCTGAGATTTCCTCTACTTTGCCATAGCTTCCTGAGAAAAAAACTTAACTCTTTTCCCTGTCGACCAAAAGTAGATTCTTTGAGCATTGCAGATTGTTCTCAGAGATGTTGGTTACATGAAGTTGCATCTTGATATTTGAATGTAGGCCTTGAGTTTGCTTTGACTCTTCCATGTTAGCTCAATTAGCCAATCCTAAACTGTGATCTGAGTGTTTTGTTTGGCAGTTCTGCTCCCCTGGATGAATGGGCAGTGCTGTGTAATCTGGCTAACTGCCAGGAACCGATCCCAGGTTGTCACTCAGTCTGTCAGCATACCCAGTCATGACTCTTACTAGTACTAAATACCTGTGTGAGCTACAAGATTAACCTGTAGCTCTAAGTCCATGCTGTGATGCAATATCCTTGTATTCTGATCTGTAGAAATTAATTCAAAGCTCCTCTCCTGTCTTTGACATCACGTTGTATTGAAGATTTTAACTTCTAGTTAACTTCTCCTGAAGGTTGTGTATCTAAATGTACACTGATTCAGTATTACCTAAATACTGGGAGGTCAGTGACTGCTTTAGGCATTGCTTGTGAACTTTGGCAGTCTGGTTTAGATTATGCTGCAGTGTATTACAGGTGCATCTTTTAACTGTATCTACTATTTTAAAGCATGCTTGTTACTTGAGAAGGCTCCACTTAAAAACACAGTTCTTGAGTGGTGCTGAAAAATGTCTTTTCACATCACAGGGAAGTTTTGGGGTTTATTTAGAATAACTTTTCTCCCCTTACTTGAGCATTAGACATAATAAAAAGATGTTGTGATGAAACTGAATTACTATGTTGCTCATTTGGTATGAGTTGTATAACAAATGACTGATAAGTGATGTAAACTGTTGACTCTTAAGTGTAAGTAATACACTGAAGTTGTGTGGTCACAGCAGTTTTGCTTGGAATAGTAATGTGGGGGGAAATCTCTACAATCAGTTTGGATTTGAAAAAATGTCACCTGTATGCTGTCAGATTTTTTTCAATTTAAATGTACAGGATGAATTAATGCTTTTTTCTAATGTATGTCATGCCAGTTGAAATTAAACTACTGATGTCTTTGAATTGTGAAGTGATTTGTTACCTGCCCAAACTGTGCATGTTGGTAGTTTATCCAGGTTATGGTATCTGAATTGGCTTTATCTCATACATCTGTCATCAAGTAGCTGCTTTACTTTCTTGGTTAGATGCATGGGAAATTCTTTTCCTAATGGTTTTGGATTTAAGTTTGACCTTAATCCTGAGAATACTGTCACAAACCTTGTTTCTGAGTTACCTTTACACTAAAACAGCTTCTGCTGTTTAAATAACTCTTGCCATTGTGAGTGAAAGATGATTTTGCTATTAATGAAATCTGCAGGGCACCTCTCAGAGTTCAGACCATGCTTCTGAGCCCTGTTTGAACACCACTTAGAGCTGTAAGCAAAAGCCCTAAGAAAGCATTAGTGATTAGTGGCTGTTTCTACTGGTTGTTATATAATGCCAGATCTGTGTAAAAGTATTTCCTGTGCTGTTACAAATTCAAAGCTTTAAATGTTCATTCAGTAATGTTCCATAGAATGAAGTCGGTTGGCCTGCTCCATCCTGACTTGTGTGTTAACCTGCCATTGCTGCAGATGGCTTTAGACTTCAGCTTCTAGCTGAGGTTTCTGGTGAGTGGTGGTGTAGCTCTAGCAGTCCTCTCTTCCCAGAGCCTCTGAAGTTGCCTATTTGGCCTACCAGCAGCTGGTGGATTGAGTTTTGTTAGACTTGACTTGTCAGTCAGTGACTTTTGGCTGCTTACTTGACAGTATATGGAGATGTGAATTAAATGGCTGCACACACAAGATTTATGATGGCTGGACAGAGCTATAGAATGTTTGAGACTGGAGAAGAGAGCTCTAAGATTTTGACAGTTGCTGAGAGTGGAATCTTCTGGGGCAGTTTAACATTTCCTTGTTCTTACTGTTAGAAAAATATCATGTCATCTTCTGTTCATTATGTTTCCTAGGGCCAACAGATATTTTTGTACTTTCCTACTATTACACAGATTTGAAGATGTTATGATAGCAAAGAGGTTTGTCTTATCTCTGTGCTCCTGTTTATCTCCAAATAAGCCTGAATTGCAAATTGAGAAGAGTAGTTAGGCTTACTAAACTTATGTTTTGGAATGTCCCACTTTTACAAAACTGTTATGTTACAGAAGGCAGAGTTTAAATTGGTATGAAGTTCATGGTTGTCTTTTTATGGCCTTGTTTCTACAAGAAATAAACTTCAGTTTGAATCAAACACTATTAACTGAACACAAACCAAAGTTCTTGCAGGGTACCTGTGATAGTGATTTGTATCAGATCTGTCAATAACAAATTTTGGGTGATTGTCACGTGATTTTTCTTGCTTGTTATTTAAGTGCCTTTCTGAATTTACTAATACTAATGTGTTGGCTGTTAGTGTTAGCCATGAAATAAAGCTTGTATTTATAAACTAGCTGTGGTGTACACCTGTCTGCTGCCATACTGCAGTTTCCTTCAGGGAGTGAAAGGGAGCAGGGTGGCGGTATTGAAACAAGACTGAGTCGGTTCAACTGGAAAGTCCTTGGCAGGGCTGTGTAACTCTTGGTCCAGTGTGAAGCCTTTAAATTGAAATAGTCTGCTCTTGAGTATGTCCATGTTTTGAATAGCATGTCATGCTGATGGAGTTAATGTTTGCCAGAGCGTGTTGTTACAACCTGGTGTATAAACTCACTTTTAATGTCATAAAAAGCAGTTCTGGTAATTACTGGATTATTCCATGGACTGAAAGCTGAGAAGGTGTGCTCTGGACTGGAATGGTACAAATAGTAGGATGAAGTGCCTTTAAGATCTCAGCAGAATTTGGCTGAGTGCGATCCTTTCTGGCGCACGTGGGAACTGAACTTTCTGTGCTGTCTGACTGAAGCCCTTTTTCTCTCTCTCCCCAGGTCTTAGTGGTGCAATGGCTAGTATAAGTGTTCGCTCGAGTACCCCAGGCTCGCCTACTCACGTGAGCAGTGGCTCCAATGCTAGTCGAAGGAGAAATGGACTCCATGATGTTGATTTGAACACTTTCATATCAGAAGAAATGGCACTCCACTTGGACAATGGTGGAACTAGAAAGCGTACCTCAGCCCAGTGTGGCGATGTCATTACAGACTCACCAACTCATAAACGCAACAGAATGATCTAAACTGCAAAAATTTCAAACCCACCATGCTGCTTGAAAGCCACTTGATCCTCAGAGTACTATTGAAAAGGAAACATGAGGCCATCTTTTCCATATTCACTGTTTAAGACAAAGAATTCAATAAATGCCATAAAGGAAATTTTAGATATTACATTAGATGCCTCTTGTAACTGCGGCTTTCTTAAACTATATTCTTAGCAGAGGACATCAGATATTGTGTAGTAGTTAGCAAGATCATCATAGGCGAACATGTATCTGTTCCAAGGCTAAAAGTGACCTTACTTGTATTATTAAAGGGAAAGGAAATTTCAGATGTTTATTTGGCTATAGAATTCTCTTTTTTGTCCTTTATTTCCTGCTTTGAGTATTTGCTTAAACAGTATTGCCAGTTTGACTGAAATTGTCTACAACATGACTTGGCATCTTTGTCAAAACTGCAGGCTTCCATTTTTGCAGCACTGTACCATGCACCTAGTTTCTGTATAGTAACAGTGTGCAAGTTATAAATATTGGACTGTACCCTTTTTAGTTTTAAAAGCAGTTGCTAATTCTGGTGATTGTGTGATAATGTAAAGAGGTGCTATGATGGTCATGCAATTAATACTTAATATTGAATCAATACAAGGATCTTTATTGGATTCACTTTGTGTGTTCTAGTGCTCTGAAGTAGCAATATTAAACTTTTCCCCGATTAACTTCATAGGCTTTTAAATCAGTTTGAGAAAATATATGTACTTATTGGTATTATCCTTGTGGTAATCATACACAGTGCAGACTGCACCAGTGCTGACCTAAATTTAGAGAAAAATGTCCTGTAATTGGAAAATAGGCTTTTCTGTTCAGTATTAGTGAAGGGTAGGTTTTGTGTACACCCATATCCTATTTTACATTTCTTGTGAAGTAATTGCCCATTGGTGGGGAGGGGTGGGAGGAGCGGGAATGTGGGGAATAGTTGGAAAAGGGGTGTGTTCTAACAAGTAAGACTTCTGGTCACATGTGGAAACTTGGACTAACTTAAGATTCTGTGTGATGCCATCCCCTTCAGGAGGGAGTGACATGCAGGTTCTGTGAAGTGCTAAGAAAACAATTTAAAACTGGAAGTTGATGATAAAACTCTGGATAAACATGCCATAAGCATGAATTTAAAAGGATAAATGGCTTTCTTTTTGTGTTTAGCTTACATTCATAGGATTGAACTCTGGCTGCCGTAACTTAAGCATAGTCTAAAACTGATCTAGAGATCAAGACTGATCTGCTGCAAATCTGTTTCTGAATGGGGAAGGACAGATGTCAGTCTCGGAGTGTCCTGACTATTTTTATACATAGAGGGAGGAAGTCTTTGGTGGAGAGCTCTGGCTTTTAGGCCTCTAAATCTCTGCCTTGGAGAGGAATAACAAAGGAAGAATAAGAAATGAAGAGCTCCAAACCTGCACGTTGGGAAAGGGGTATTTAGTGAGGTGGTATGCATGCTTTAACTGGAAGTGTAGGCTGATCCTGGGATTAAATGTAGGTATGCTAGATTCCCAATACTAAAAATTGTGGCTTCTAGCAAAGTTAAGGCACCTTGAGCTCCACGTTAATACACAGCTCTTCAAGACTTTTGCTTACGTGCTTGTAGAGTCAGATCTCTTTTGTATTATCTTTGCTGTTTGAAACAGACTTCACTGTAGGTTTCCCCTTTTTACCCTGGTGCCCTCTCATTGATGTCTGTTGTCAAGGCAAGACAGCAATGCTGTGTGAGTCACTCAAGGCTCTCTACTTGAGCATGATCTCCTTGCCTTGTGGTGCTTCCATCACATTTCTTTACACCGAAGAGTCCTTGAAGATGTCAGCAGTTGCACAGTACTGTAGTGAGAGGCTCTGTAGTTCATGGACAGCTGTCACAACTGTCCAAAGTGAAGTGGTAAGAACTGCTCCAACCCCCCCCGTGTTACATAGCTGAACTTGCACATCACTTGAAGACTCAATATACATTAATTTCAGTTACTGCTATTAACTACAATTCATAAGGTTTAGTTTATGTAAGATATTAATACTGCATAAAGCTAGTTTTCATTTGGAGACTGCATTTTCAGCAAAGATTTTGAAGATGGTATCTGAATATATGTTAGTATTTATTGGACTGAAGGATTTGTTGGCAGAGGGATTTTTCCAGAGGGATTTTTCTGTTCTGAAAGAAAGGTGGAGTCCTGAGCAGAAAGGATGTGTGAGAACCATTCTTGAGCTCTTCTGTTTATTTGTTAAGTGGCTTGTACAAGCAAGATGCTTATGCTCTGCAACTTCTAACACACTTCATTCTTAATGTGGTAAAGGTGACATCGTACTGGTATCAGTTCTGCACACAGGAACTGTAGCAGTGCTGCTGGTCTAGCCCAAATACAGAGCCTGTTCAAATTGCTTCTTCCCTTCCTTGCAATTAAATAAATCCTGTTAATGCTCTGAAGCATTAATTCAGTCTATTACCATCTAAAACTAAATTTGTCTGGCTTCTTATTTAATTAGTGCCATTTTTCTTTGAAAGAAAGCAGACTTTGATATTAAACTGGTTGCATTAATTTTTTTTTTTGCTTATACCTTAAATATTTGGCGACTTTTGATTGTTTTTCATTTAGCCCCAACTGTTGTTTGCTCTTTGACCTCTGCCAGAATGATCAAAAATGCATGTATTCACCTGATAAACACAGGAGAACAGGTTGTCTCTAAAAAAAAAAAAAAAAAAAAATAAAAAAAGTCCAGTACCTGTTGCTTTGAAGACTATTTCTTGTGCCAGTGTAGAAAATTGATGTTCTGGTAATAGCTTTTGGCTATTATCCAAACCAGCTCCTGGAGCCAGAAGTGAGTTGATTTTCAGTAAGGAACACTGACTTGAGAACTGTTTAGTTTGGTAAAATGGTGCTTACTTTTGCTTTCTCCTCTGAGTCGTGCAGTTGCCCGGTCTCTTCTCCATGTACATCCAATCTAACCTGAATGTGCGGCAGTTACATACAGTACATCCTGCACTGAAGCTACTGAGCTTGGCTTGCTTATTAATGAAGTAAGTTTTAAATGTTCAATTTAAATCTATATTACAATAAAGTAATGCAAAAATGATTTTGGCTGAAATTGAAGTCCTGCAGTTAAACTTACTTTCAAATGTGGTTTACCCAGCTGGAGTAATAGAAACTCTAAGTCATAATAAACCTAATAAAAAAAAAATACAACTAATCAGGCTGCTTTGTAGTTCTTTAAGTTTCTGAATAATACAGTCCGTGGGTAATCCCAAATAAGATGTGATTAGTGTGAGTTGACAGGCTGCCTTGGTTCTGTAGATCAGGACTTTCCTTGAATGCAATTTGCTGGTAGCTGTTTGGTGTAGCATACACACAGGTTTTTCTTTTGTCCCTTTTGGACTAATGAAGGTACAAAAAATTGGGGTGTACTACATTTGTACAAGATGTTCTGCAGACTTCAACATCACTAATACTTCAAAAAAACATCTTAAAGAGATTTAAGTGGCATAGGTTAGGAAGTTAAGTGGTGTTGACTTCAATAGTAGAGCTTTCAGTCTTTTGCAACAGACTCTTTGGACTTAAGTGAAATCAGGTGCTTTAATTAGCAGCATTTCCTGCTTCTTGTGGTTGCCCCTAAACCTGCAAACTATTTTCCACTTTCTTTATCAGCAGGTTTTAGAATTCCATTATGACGGAAAGCTTTATTTCATAGGCACTTTCAAGTTAAAAAAGTATCTTTTAAATTCATGTTACCATTTTTTCACTTACTTAGCCACTGAAATGTTCAGCAGGAATTTAGAAAGGTTCTTAAATGGCTTCTAAAACCCAGCATCTTTCAGTTATTAGCCTAGAGCTAAGTAATCCTTTGGCAGCAATGAGGAATGCATGCCTGATGTGTTTTGTTGGGTTCTCTGCATCAGGTGGGGCTGATGTGGTTGTGTGGGGTGGCCGCAATGCCCCGTGGGCTGCTCATTCCAGAGCCTCTGGTTGTGCAGTCAGGAGGAGGGCCCTGGCACTCCTTGTCTGTGCATGGGACTCCTGGGATAGATGGAGCCTGGGGAATTCCCTCAGAGCCCTGAGTCAACACTGGTGCTTTCTGCTGCGTGGGTCCCACTGGGCCCCTCTCATACCATCTCCAAAGGACAATGCACGTGGGCTGTAGTGAGTAAACCAACCAGATTCCCTTCTGTGTAGGAGGGAAGCACCACCTGGCTCTGGGGGTTTTTATGAAAGCGATGGAAGCCACGGGTTTCTCAGTGGGTAGTGAGATTGCAGCGTTTCCCATGTGGCTTTGGTCGGTGGTGCTGCTGTTCCAGCAGTTACTGGGGTTATGGAACACCAGGACTGTCTTTTTGTTGGCCACGATGGGATGTGGGGGGGAGTGCACAAGGTACTAGGATCTCCTTGGAATCTGCTGTGAGCCCAGTGGGCTGACACTGCCTTGTAGAAAATCTTAAAGTTCAGTATTAAATGCATTGTTCAACTGGCTAAAACAGCATATAAGACCAGTCTTAATCATGCTTTGTAATATCTCACCATTTTTCTGTCACATTTATTTTAAGTTTTAAGGTGAAGCTGACTCTGGGTGCTATAGAACAGCAAGCTATGCGTGAAGGGGAATCCTACGGTCCCTGCTGGTGTTGTCGTGGTGTAACAACTTTGCATCTTAGTCAGAAAAACTCAAGGTGTTTTTGCAGCTCCGAAACTCAAGCCATAGGAATTTCTTTTTTTTGGTATTTTGAACTCCTGGTGTGTTTTTTACAAAACGTTGAAGCAGAGGATACAAAATGTTTGTGTTTAAACCAGGTATGCTCAGAACCTTGTTCTGTTTCTGCTGGAGTTCTGAGAGGGCCACGTCCAGCTCTTGCCCATGCAGCCCTGTGTACCTGTGCTCACAGAACAGGCCAGTGCTGCCTGCTCCAGAGGTTAGAGTTTGTTACTTTCCTGGGCATTTCCATTTTTATATTGCTGTTTAAACCTAGCTTTCTTGTTTTGAAGTGAATTCCTTGAGTACCATCTATAATGGGGTATGGAAGATCAAGATGGGGAGAAAATATCAAGTTCTGTTGTTTAGCAGAGTAGTTAGTTGATCTCATATAGTTAATAACTCAAGTCTCTAGTGTTCCCTCTCTGCAAAGTGATGGTCTCTAGATCACTTTCAAACCACAAAAATCTCTGCATCTTCTGAATGCTTTAGGCCAGTCTTATGGCTGTTCTTAAAAAATACCTACTGTGCTTTTTTGAATATATTTCAAATTTCAAAGCTCTTGGGAGAGACCTTCACCATAAGTTTGAAAGGGTGATATTGCCATATCTATTTCATAAAGACAGCTAAAGATAACTAATGTTGTCTTCAACAAAAGTGTTCTAATGCCTGTTTTCCTATTGTCTCTGAAAGCCCCAACAAAAAGAAATGCATGATTTGTGCTTAGAGGTGAGTGAACTTCTCAGCTGAGGGGGACCATCTTCTAGAGACTTGCATTGAATGCCCAGCCAGTAATCCAACTGTTTATTCTACTGAGGGAACTATAATTTGTATTTTTGCTTTTATCTCTAAGCTTTTCTGCTGAAAAAGCTCCCTCAGTGAAACCTGTTTTTTCCTGGCTACATTTAAATTACTTCCTGTGAAAGAGCATCTGTGATCTCCCATGGGGTAGGCAGGCTTTTTTCCTCTCCCTGGAGAAACTGTTGTCCTTAATGTGAGTCACTCAAGATGCGTGTCTTGCTGCTAAAATGAATTTTAAAGTCTTTGATTTAAGTGATTGCAGTTTTCAGAGCAGGAATCTGCTGAAGATGCTCTGAATGTTGTAGCTGCGGAGGCTTGTGTGCTTCCAGATGACAGTACAGGGATGCAACTCATTTGGAGTCTGAGATTATTAATTAAAACCTGATTTGTCTGCATCTGCTTGCTGTGTAACAGCTTCTGATGTAGTCTTGCCAAAATTCAGAATTCCTTAGGCCTAGATGCATATCCCAAAATATGAGCCGTTCGTCTGTCCTGTATAGAAATTTTGCAGAAAAATGGGTTCAACACATTTAAATCCCAACAGCTGGGTCTTTAATACTTTCAACACAAGGCCTAAGGGTTCCCTCAGAGGAATTTTCCAGGTTGGCGTGATCTTTCCTGAAGCACGACCCACAAGCCTTGTCTGCATCTGGTTTTCTTCCTCCTGTGTGTGACCATACCCAGAAAGCTTCTCCCTGTGCTGAACACAGCCCGTCTGCAGGTCCAGGTGTTTCTGGTAAGTGCTTGTACATCATTTGTGGTGGTTTTATCAAATTAACATAATCTTGGATTGCCCGCAGGTTGTAGGGCTTCCACCCCTGGAGATACTGCAGACTCCATCCTGTTCTTGGACCTGCTTTGAGCAGAGATTGCAGCAGGTAACCTCCCAGGTTCCCTTTCCACCTGAATTAGTCTAGGATTTGCTCTGTCCTGACCTTTTCAACATAGTTCTCTCTGTGAGGGAGTAAAAGGCACTGCTGTCCTTGCTGCCAAGCCATGCCTGCTGCTCAAAGACACTGACCCCTGACAAGAATAGAGGAATTTTCCTTTCCTATGAGGCACGTGCTCCTCTGGAAACTTACAGGTTGTCATCAAAATTGCTACTCCTAAGCTTCAAAGCAGAAACCAACCCCAAATTTGACTCAGTGGATTTCTTGCACAAGTCTCCATCTTGCACATTTCATGAGCTTTGAAGTAACTGGGTGGATTTGGGCTGGACTGTGAACGTGCTGGTGTGTGCTGGGAGTTTGTGTCACCTGATGGAAGCATCACCTCCAAAGGAAGGAGAACATCTGCCAGAGCCTGGTTCTGATAAAGGCATAAAAATGCCATTTCTAAGGGCTGATACACAATTAGAAGTCCCAAAGTGGTTCTGTATTGAGGCCGAGTCCCTCATTAATGATCTGGCAGGTTGGTAACTAATCCGGTGAACTGGGGAGTGAAACGTTGTATATGTTGGATTCTGTTACAGTGTGTTCTGATGTGATTTGGTGCAGGGGAAAGGGCAGAACAGTGAAGATTAGATACATAATCAGTTAAGGCTCTAACTGTCGTTATGTCCGTTTCTTCTATGACCCTAACCATGACCTTACACCTGTTATAAAGGTCTAAAACTTTCTACTTACTGGACAGTGTCTCAGAAAAGCACCAAATGGGGTGTTGGCTTCTTGAAATTGTTTTGCAATTTAAACCTGAGATATTGCCTGAAAAATAGAACCCGGATTAGTTATTCTGTTTCAGCCTAAGATCTCCAGAAATTCAGCTTATTTGAAGTTGTTCCAGCACCTGAGTGAGCCGAGGTGATGCACAGATGGTCAGCAGGAGATGCTGAAAAATTGAAGGAGTAAGTGATGTGCAAGAGGTGGTACAGGAGCATTGGAAGGTGAAGGGAATTTTCCTGTGGGCTCTCACTGCCCTCAGCTGCAACAGCTCTGGGCTTAGACTGGGGCAGGTTTGTACTCCTGCTGGCCCTGGTTAAGCATTGGCTGTAGTGGCCAATGGATGGCTTGGGTGACTTCAAAAAGTCATTTTTACAATGGTCCACGTGCAGTATTACGCAGAGCTACACAAAGCCGGGTAGCCTAAGTTCCCAAATAAAGCCATGATGGAGTGGACTCCTTTCTCCTTTTTTAAGCCTATGGCTTTGGTTCATGGTTTAAGCTCAGTGGAGACATCCCTGTTTGTGTCACAGGGGATTTCATGGGAGTGATGCTGATGCTTTAAAATATCTCCCAAGTTTTTTAAAGCAATGCAAAGAGCTCTTGGGATTATTTAGCTGCTATGCCTAGTCCCTTTACCCCTTTGAAAACCAGTCCTTCAGCAAACAAAAATAATTCCTCAGGTGATTCTTGCCAATGATTTGTTTCTTTGTGAAACAAAATGCCCAGAGTCAAGTAACAAGTACTGTGCTCAGAGGATCTAAAAAGTGGTGATATGCTGTTGCTGCGCTGAGAATCTCATTGCTCTGAGAAAAAAACCCAAACTGCTCTGACCACAAAAAGGAAGGTTTGGTCTGAAGAATGTGCAGCTACATGTCAGCTGTCCATGGCCTGTGGTGCAGGGCAAGATGGCAGCAGTGCTCCTGCCAGGAGGCTGGAAAAAGCACAAAGCACCAGGAGCTCTCATCTGCTGCCTTTCCAACCTGCCTGGCAAGCACTCGAGTAGGTGTGAACAAGGATTTCTTGAAGGAATGCAAAAAAGGGCCACCAGGGTCCATCACCTTGAACTTGCCCTTTCAAGTGTTATCTCTAAATATGGTTTCCCAGAGCAATCCAGCTGGCAGCTTCTAGTCAAGCTCATCATGATCTCAGATAAAACTGCTATCAAGTGGAGCCAGATCTTCAGCTGCTTTATGGAGCCATGCCAATTTCCACTGCTTGGGAAGGAATTGGAGGAACTTCTTCCCATGCTGGAGCCTCACAGGAAAGAGGAGGAGTGAACCTCCCAGCAGTGGCTGTGCTGCAGCTCACTGATCTTTGCAGGGTGCAGGTAGAGAGGGGAAGAGAGAATCCTCTCAAAGCTTACAGAGATCTCATGTCCCTAAGTCCCATGTGGTGGTGGAGCCCCACATGGTTTTTTTGGGAGTCTCACCCTGGAGCGTGCCCATAATGTGGCAGTGATCCAGCTACTGCCTAAATATTTTTAAAAAGCAGCATTTGTCCCCATATTAGCAGGAAGAGAAAAGGCAAGGTGGCATGGGCAGCCTGAGGTGTGGGGAATGAGTCTTGGCTCTCCCAGGGTCTGGAGTTTTGCTTCTTGTGTTTTAGCCCAGATTTTCTTTGGAATGTGGCATCCAGCAGGTTGTGCCAAGAGATGCTCTGCCCTGTGTGATGGCAGGGCTGCATCCCTCCCCTGTGGGTTTGCTTCCTAACAGTGCCTTTGCCTGCTCCTGTGACTGGTGAGGAATCAATGCTTTTTATAGCTGATGAACTCCTAAGATTATCAGATGAACTATGCAACAGAAAATCTTGAATTTACTAGCTGTATTTGTATCCTTAGAAGCGCAGTGTGCTGTCATCTTGCCTTTATAAAGATCAAAATCCATCTTGACAGCCTGCTTTGCCTACTTTCTCAGTGGCTGAAGGGAACTTTGCAGGCCCTTGGAGCAGAAACTGTCACTTTTTGTTAATCCTGTGTGTTTCTTGTGTTTAAACTTTCAAATATATCAGTAGAGCTGGTGTAATCTCCATAATCATGACTTTATTATACAAGAGTAACCCTTGAATACCTAGCCCAAAGTTAACTCTCTCAGAAAGGAGTAAAATGGGTGACAAGGTGGCCAAGATGCTTTTCAGGCGATCTGCTACAACCTGTGGCACTGCCCAGCCCAGCGAGGTGAGGCTCAGGCTGGTGCCTGGGTTACTGCAGGGAGATGCATGAGGCAGTGGATGGAGTGATGCTTTCCCACTTCTGCTACTTGTATCTCATTCTGCTTTTCATTTGTAGCTGTATTGTGTCCGTTATCTGCCACAGTGGAACTTAATCCATGTGGCAAAGTCCAGCCTTAACATTTCACATCATGAAGCTGGTAGTACACTGCAAATTAAACAACATTATTTGCTCTCTTTTCTTCTCTCTCAAGTTTGTTTCCATACAGGACGTGCTGAAGAAATGCAAGAAGGAAAAAGAAAATCAATAGTTATTGATGCTAAAATACTAACATTTCTTCAGAATGAGGGGTGGAATAGAGTGAACTCCCAGGAGTTCACTGCAGCCCTGACTGCAGTACTGCAGAGTTTGCAAGAGCATTGGAGAGCAGAGGCTGGGCCAGCATGGACAGGGAGAGAAGAGTCTGTTGTGAGCTGGCTTCCCTGGATTCTCTGAAGTTCTCTGACACCTTGCAGAGTGAAGCGAATGCTGTGCAGTGCCTGTCCTGTGTGTCAGCAGGGGAATGGCACCAGCATTGCCTGCTACCCTGTGGGCCTGGAAAAATCCTGACAGGGTGTGTGTCCACTGCTGCTGGGTGGATGTAATGGGACTGTCTCTGCAGCTTCTGCTGTCCAGCACTGTCCCGTCCCACGCAGCCATCTTCCCCCGCGTGCCCTGTGCCACTGCCAGATCTGGGCTCTTGGACTGTGGCTGTCCCCTTGTCTGGGTATCGAGGAACAATCAGGGAGCTGGGCAAGAGGTGCACTGGTACTGAGATAAAGATAGTTATTGTAAGGTGTGGACACGACTTAGGAAGGATTACACAGCAAAATAGGCCAAGGTTTCCCCATGTTAAGGGTGTCATCCCTCCCCAGTGATTCAGCCCTCCCAGTTACCCCTTCACAGAAGGTTTATTGCCATTACTGCACCAGAAGAGCGTGTTGGTGACAGAAAGGAGCAGACTGTCCCTGTGATCTTTGCAGGCTGCCTGGCAGACCTGGATCTGGCCTTGCTGGTGTGAAGGGAGCCGACACCTCGGTTCCCAGCCTCCAGAAACGCTCCATGTTCACATCGTGCTCCTTTTGTTCGGGTGTCCAGAAGAATTTCTTTTTAGATGGAGGCCTTCAGATGGGATTTATGTGACTGTGAAACCTCATCAGGCATGGGCAGTTTTGGGTTTCCCAGCCCATTGCTTGGGTGCTGCTGCCATCTAGGGTGTAAGCCAGCAGAGCCTCAGTGCTGGCCACGGGCAGCCACGGCCTTATCGCCCTGTCCACGGCCTTATCGCACCATCCACGGCCTTATCACACTGTCCACAGCCTGCTCTGCAGGGTTTTCTCCTGAAGGGCTCATGGCAGCCAGGCCAGGGCCCGTGGACAGCCAGGCCATGGCCCACCGCAGCTGCCAGGGCTGAGCCACGTTTGGGGGTCGAACACAGACACACCACCTCACTCCAACATATTATTCCAAGGAAAAAGCTGCATAAACAACTGAAGAGGAGCACTGTTCTGAGGTGTCAGTGGGGTGATGGGGACATGGGGATTTAGTTTCTGGCATTGCCATGAGCTCCCCAGTGTTGTCAGAGCCACCGGAGCTGGCGAGGGGCCCTGGGCTCGCACCAGGCTCTTGCCCCTGGCTGGGCAGGTTGTCTTGGCTGGTGTTTACAGGTCCCTGTGTAGAGTGTCAGGGTGTGTGGAAGGAGTCAGAGACAGCTCTGGTGACTCTCAGCTGAAGCCCCTCTGGAGTAAACTTGTGGCATGTGTTCCACCTAGGCCCTACTGCCACCTTTGTTTTTGTGTTAAACAGGTCTTGTCTGCCAATCCAAGAAGTTTTTACACACACTTAAAATGTGAGCCAAAGCCAGGCTGGCTCCTGCCCAGCCAGAGGGACACAGGGATGGAACAGGTGTTTAGTTCAAACCAAAATTATTCCCAAGCTTGAATCTGCACTAATGGCTCTGGTCCTGCATCAAGGACTTCTAAGTAAAAAGAATTTTTTTTTAATAGTTCCAGCTCAGGTGTAGCTGAAATCCCATTTTACAGACTATTTCCACAGACTCCATGTTTGTGAAGCCCCGGAAACAGGACTCACTTTTCTGCAGCAAACTGGAGTCTGGCTGAGTGCCCTGACGCCATGTGGGTTTCCTCTGAGCTTACCTTGGTGAGGTGAAGCTCTGAGCTCAAATTCCTGGTTAAATAAATTTACATACAGTGTGAAATCCCTCCTGTCTGTCCTGGAGCCAGGTGAGGGGCTGCCAGGGCTGTGTGCCACCCTTTGGTATGGATGAACCAGGCACCCAATAATGCAGATCAATACCACAGCTGCATTATTGTGACCCTCCTGATCGGAGGAATGGCCTTTGACAAGCATGTGGACTTCAGAACAGGAGACACGGCTGCTACAAAGAAGCAAGTATATTTTTTGAACTGTCTTTTATTTTTAACCATTTATGTAAGTAGAACCAAGGCCGTGGATCTGTATCTTTTTCTGGCAAATCGTTTCCCCCTTGTGCCCCCCTGTGGTACCTCCCTACTCTGCCTTCACTCGGCAATACCTCTCCTTTTCTGTCATTCTTCCCTTTCCTCACATCCTCTAATTTTTTCATTGCTTCAAATAAGTCTGTGTTGAAATGATCTGTATAGCCCATAGTGTACAGTTGTGAGACAAAGATCACCAAAGGGCCAGCAGGAATTAGGTGTTTTCATCTGGATGGGAGCTATGCTTTGTTTCAGGTTTCCTATTGATTCTGATGAATTTCAGCAACTTAGAGCACAGATTCTGATGTATTTTTCATGTGCTGTGGCTGCAGAATGAACTGTGGATGAGATACTAAAAGATATGTAATTTCAAATGGTTTGACAAGTTCTTTTGGGAAGCCTTATAAAGTTATTAGTCCATGCAAGTAACTTTCCCTACTCCATTTCTTACAAATCAATTCTTTACACAGCTACTACAACCTTTTGCTCTTTTGATGTAGGTGTAGGGTTGATCAAACCTTCGAGTGTGCTCAGGAGTGGAGACATGACTTGAAACATGCAAAATAGTATTGGAGTGAACACATCTGTGGCTTGTAGTGCTGCATGCAGTGGGGCAGATTTAGATCTACTTGGTTTTACACCAAGACTTTGGGACTCACTATTTACTTACAATCAATAAATATTAGTAAATGCCAGTATTTACTTAACTAACTTGCTACACTGTTGGTTTTTCTTTTGTTGTTGTTGTTTTTGTTTTGTTTTGGTTTGGTTTTTTTTCATGTTTTAAAGTTATGTGAAGTTGAAAGAAAATATTCTTGCCTTTGAAAGAAAGCAGAAGATTGAACACCAAGGAGCCCTTCAGTGGGTAGTTCCCTGAATTTTCTTTTAGGTAGCCTCTGTTTTTCCCTTACCTTTGGAAGTACATGGTAGAAATTACTCATTGCCACCCTGAGTTTTTTTCCCATTTTTTAAGGCTTCTTGGACATTTTTCCCCTCTCTGAAGCACTCTTTGCAGTCCTGTGGGGCTGGCAGGAAGGTGATTCAGTTCCTAGAAAAATGTTGAGCTGGCACTTTTTAATGTGTGAGGGTTTTAGATTCATCTCAAATGAGTACATTTAAAGCTGTATTGATTTCAGTGTGCTTGGCACTTGACCTTTTTTTCTTATTTGTTAATATGGATGTAGCTACTGGAGATAACTACTCAGTTTAAGTACAGACAGACTGAAATCCATCAGTGACTCAGAGTGCAATTAAATGCTTTCTACTTTTGAGTAGAATCTCTTCTTTAGAAATTACAGAGGCTGCTGGCAATTTGTTATGAAGGCAATTTGGTTATCACAAGTATTATACGTTGTATCTTTATTTATAGAGTTATACTTCGAAGTGATGCTTTTGGGCCACAAAACAAGAGAAGTGAGTGCTTTACTGAGGAGGCTTTCTGGTTGGGGACTGTGAGGAATGGTGTTGTTGCTGCAGTGATGACACTATACCTCAGCAAGTCCCTCTCCTGTGTGGGTGCCATTTCACAGGGGTAATTATTGCCTAAATTTGCCCTGAGCACATGGACTTCAAAGCTTCTTACAGAGGAGATGGAAGAAATCCACTGAATATCAGCAGAGAGAAAAGCAACTTGCTAGGTACAGGCATCAAATGTAACTAGAGATTTCAGGAGAGACCTTTAGTGCCATAAGTAGCTTTAGGGTAATTGATTAATTAATGTTTGTGTCCTGCAGAAAGGAAACCTCCAGCAGGCTCTCTCAGCAGCCATGCAGAGCTCAGAGGAGAGTTGTGGGGTGGATTTGCCACACAGCCCGTGCTGAATTTGCTCTGCACTCTCTCATGTGGAGCCACAGCAGGAGTCTCAGCTGCAGAGGACATGCCCACATGGTGTGTGTCACCTCCCTAAGGATGGCTCCATCCTCGCCGGGGTTAACCCTGGCTGGGGCCCTGCAGCAGGAGGGGATACCCACACCTGCAGCACATAAACCAGCTCCAGGAAACTCCAGCTCAGCTGCTGCTGCTTCAGGCCAGAAAACCCCAAACCTGACGGTTTTGACATAAAGGAGATGATTTTACCCATGAAATTGGCCTGAAACTGACCATCATTGGCCTGGTGAAGGTGCATTTCAATACAGGTAGGCTCCTAGATGTATGGCTTCCCCTTCATATTTCACTCTGGGATTGATTTTCTCAAAAATATGGGGCACTGCTTCCTGCTTGCATGTCTGTCTGGCATCCACAGATGGTGAATGTGGAAGTGCCTTGGTGGGCTTTTCCTTAAAGTGGTGTAGTAGCGCTCCTATAAACTGGGAGTTTGGAGTAACAGCCACAAGTCATTGCATAAACTCATTTTAGACTCCAAGCAATACAGTTTGTGGTGTCAAAACACCTTTAGTACCTTCTAAACTTCTGTTTACTTTGGTGCAACATCCCCCTTCTTTTGTAACAGTCCCAAAACTTGTTCTTGGATAAATCCCCATTTCCCAGCTGGCTTTCAGCAAGTTCCAGATCTGGTCCTAATTATTGCAGTGTGAGCATATGTTATGTAAAGAACTGACAAAACCCAAAATCATCATTGGAAAAACCCTGGTATACTGATGGGTTTTGTGTGAGCATCCAAACTGGGACAGATTAGTTTTCTTTCATAGAACTAAGTTGCAGAAAAGAGAAGTTAGAGATGTCCAAATCTGCATGTGAGGAGCTGTGGGTAACCCCTGGGTGTGACCATCAAGGCCTTTGCTCTTTGGCTGGAGCAGGGCTCTGTGGTGTTAGCCTGGCAGCACCCTGTGGCTGCAGTGTGGCCTTGCTCTTCTGTGACCCCTGTGAACACCACACCAGGTCTCTGCTCCAAGTAGGAGCTGCCAGCAAACAGGTTTATAGAAGGCTAGTAGCAGGAGACTTGGCAGCTGATAACAGAGCAGCTGTATTTGTTGTATCTGCCTGCCAGAACACAAAGCAGAATTAATTTAAGCTACTGTACAGGTTAGTACACCTTTTCAAGTGAGGGATACTGTATAAGTCTAGTGCCACCAACATCCTAGGTAATATTTTAGTATGAAATTTTGTCTGACCTTGTTTATTTTACTTGGAGAAAAACATAGAGGAAATATAAGAAATAACACATCACGTCAGGTTGCCCACCTATGATCACAGAGGCCCTGCTCTTGTCATCCATTGCTGGTTCATGCTGGTGTTGGTGAGAATAACTGAGACAGTGAGAGGGGCACAAGAGTCACTTTACAGGATGAGCTGTTTGTGCCAGCCCACCTGAGCCCTGGGTTTCAGTTGGTCAAAATGGTATTGCTCCAGTTGGAGCAATTTAGCTTTCAGATGGCCCAGCATCCCCAGGAGGAGAGACTGACTTTGCCAGGAGGTACTGTCCACCCCTGGCTCCCTGTAGGGCAATTTCTCTTGGTGCTGGTGGCAGTGGTGCCACCAAAGTTGTGCTCTGCCCAGCAGGCTCTCAAGGATCTCCTCCTTCCTGCACAAGGATGCTTGTAAGCTTCCTAAAGCTGAGATGTGCTAAATATGTTCCTACCCTGCTAAACTTGGGTGTTTTTTGCTCTCCATATGTTCAGCTGATCAGGGTTGTCTCTGTCAGTCTGGTTAACGTGCTCTGGGTAGGGCTGAGACAGTTTGTGTGTCACGCCTCTCCTTCCTCAGCTATTGGGTGACCCTGGCTGCTGGGGAAATGAGACTGTGTGAGCCCGGTCGCACAGAGGGGAGGCAGGAGAAAAGGTAATTGCTGGGGTTACAAGGACAGGTCAGGAACTAGGAAATCCTGTTTGATCAGGGGGCCTTCACTGCTCAGTTGGCACTGCTCTTGCCAGAAGCCTTGCTCAGCTGAGTTTGTTCTGAGGAGCCTTGGGTTCTTTTTGTCCTAATTTTAAGCCATTAAGAGTTGTGTTCTCATGTGTCATTAAGTGTGAGTTCTCTTAGGGATGGGAGTTGGAGACCTTCATTGATTGTAGTAACCTAGTGGCTGGAATTCCCACGTTACAGCATGGCCCCAGGCAGTGGTGGTTCAGGAGGAAAAAATGTTCCCTCTGTTGACACATCAATAACAATTCTAAGGCATCTGAGTGACCGTGTCCCTGGGAATATTCCCACTTTCCAACTGTGAAAAGGTTTGCTACTCAGTCTTTTAATTCCTTCAGCTGCTTTAGGGTAGTTAATAATATCAGACCAGAAAACTTCATCACATCTCCCCTTCAGAAATCCTTGGGCTGAGAGGAGAGCTGTTAGGAAACACTTTGTAGCAGCACCACTGCTTTTAATACTGTGGTAAAATGAGGATGAATCTGTGCTGTTGTAATTACATGACAGTGTAAAAAGTCTGGAAAACTGTCCAGGTAGGGTGGGAGGATAAACCCCAATGTCAGACCCCTGATGGCTCCCTTTGGCTTCGATTTCCTCCTCTGACTTTGTGCATACATTTGGCAGTGGCTGGAGTTCAAGTTACAGCCACACAGAGTAAAATGGAATGTCATTGAAGATGTGCTCTGGAAAGAAGATGCAAACCTGCTGTACATAATGACATGGGATAGTTTGGGGATTGTTTCTTCCTAAATGGCCCAATGCAAGTGATAACTCTTCTGGACTGCAGCAAAGAGGACACAGTGTCCACAGAAGTTCTGCAGCATTTTCACATTTCCCTTAACCTTACAAATACCATTTTTTATGAGCTGTTAGAAGGATGTCAGGCTGGGAATGCTTCCCCAGCCTCTGAAGGCATGCAGACATGCTGTGGAATGAGCAGGGACGCTGGTGCACACTGAACAGGAGAGGGCACTGGCACTCCAGCAGCTGTGCTGGGCTCAGCACCCGGACGGTGCTGAAGGACGGATTTTTACTGCAGCTCAGCACACACGCTCTCGTCATCTTCTGCTCTTAATGTAAGAAAACAGTCTATGAAAAGAGTGGATGAACTGCATTTACTGTCTCTCTCTGGAGAAAGGGAATTCTGCTTGCACCAGGTGGGAACCTGCCCCTTTCCTTTGAACTTCACCTCCTGGTGTCTGGTGCTCTCCTATGAGTGTGTTTTTGAAAAACTCTGCTTTAGTGTCCTTTTTCTGCACCTACATTAGGTATTCAGTACACAAACTAAGGTGACATTCATGCTGACCAAGGCAAGCTCAGGCTGTGCATTCTCTCCTGCAGTTGTGGAAGTGCTGCCCTTCACCCCCAGAACCTGTGTGCGCTGCCTCTCCTCCTGCCCCATCTCTCAGCCATGAAAGGCTGAATTTCCCTCCTGCTTCACAGCATGAACAACAGTGTGCTGGGCAGCAACGTGCAAGGAGCAATGGGTCCTAATCGGTGGGTGAGGAGCTCTGAGTCAGGCTCTGTGCCTCTGGCCACCATCCCACCATCTCCTGTGGTGATACTCATGAAGGACTCCATGCCCTGACTCAAATTACTGGACACAGCTTTTTTTTCTCCTTGAATTTCCATCCTTTTTTTGTTTTCACCTTTTTGCTTTGCACATGGAAAGGGTCTATCATACTGGAAACACCCAAGTTCTGTTTGTTTTCAACCCTAATAAGTCTTAATTAGACCCAAAGTAAAGATTTCATGGAGCTGTCAGCATAATTACAGGCTGAGAGAGCCTCCCTGCTGAATCTAAATCCAGCCCCCAGCTTCCTGGTCCTGACAGAGTGTGGCAGAGGAAGGGGAAACAAGGCAGGCATGACAGCAGCCCCTTTGCTTCTCTCCCAAGTCCTTTGCAATTTGTTTCTGCTCTGCATGAAGGCCTGTGAAAGGCAAAGCAGAATAGGCCTGACAGCAACGGAAGGAAATATATTTAGAAACACGAAAAATAGGAAGAGAGAATGTTTTATTTGCATTATTCACCA
This sequence comes from Corvus moneduloides, assembly GCF_009650955.1. NCBI lineage: Eukaryota > Metazoa > Chordata > Aves > Passeriformes > Corvidae > Corvus > Corvus moneduloides. The sequence goes on along the minus strand of NC_045491.1, from coordinate 12,350,236 downwards.
GGTTCTATTATTTATTACACTGCTGTGCAAGTGCATGGTTCTATAACTCCCAAAGAAATGATCGTGCTTCTGAGGGCAGTTTGTGCTGCTGTCATTTAAACACGGACTCTTGATATGAGGCATTCTTTGGCTATTGTTGGCTGTGAGGGTGGGGAGGCCCTGGCACAGGGTGCCCAGAGAAGCTGTGAATGCCCCTGGATCCCTGGAAGTGTCCAAGGCCAGGTTGGACAGGGCTGGGAGCAGCCTGGGATAGTGGAAGGTGTCCCTGCCCGTGGCAGGGGGGTTGAAAAGACATGCTCTTTAAGGTTTCCTCTAACCCAAACAACTCCACAGGTCTGTTTCAATGCTGCTTAGTTTAAATGGTGAATTTGTCGGGTCGGGTTTTGACAGGAGAAAAGTGAACACATTTATTCTGCTTGCTGTGTCCCCAGCTCAGCCTTTTGCTGAATTTTTCCTGAGGTTGTCTTGTGAGCTTGGGCAAGAGCAGACAGCAAGGTACAGTGGAGTGATTTCCATGCCGGATTTAACAAAAACGATGGGACAGCAGGACCTGCTTTCCTGCCCAAGCAGGTCAATGGGGACTTCATCCTCCTTGATGACCTTCACAAGCACCAGCTTGTCCTCAGGCTCATCACAGAAGGGCTGTGCTGGGCAGCAAAGGCACATTTCAGTCCTGCACAAGCACGTTTAGGAGGTCACTGCATTTCAGCACTGTTTGTGAAGGGCTATGGGGCTGCTGCTGTTCTGTGGGGCGGTTGGGATTGACAGTGATCACACACAGCTCGGTATAAGGGAAATGCATCAGCTTAGGCAAGACTTTCCTGCACTTTTCATACTATTACAGAAATGAGAATGCTCAGGTTGTAAGTACGTGGCTGTTTTCTTGACACAGGAGAGCAGAAATTTGGTGTTTAAGTGGTTCGGTTCCTTACTGCAGGTTTGTGGGAACCCTGTCCCTTGGAGCAGCCCCTTCTGCTGCAGTGCTGCAGCAGCTGCTGCCCACCACATCTCTATACTCATCTCAGATTAATATTTTCCCACTTATGATTTGGCAAGATTTTTACCCTGTCACTAAAAATCCACAGCTCATGGACTCTATGCCTTCCAATACCTCTCCACAGGCAAATATTTCCACATACGTAAAAAATTCTTTTATTTGCATGCAACACCTCATTCAGGTCCATGTGTCCTTTAATGAGGCTCTGTCTGAAAGCTCAGCATTAAAAATTCGCCTGATTTAGTGGCCATCTGAACCTTAAACAGCCTGGAAAAAATAAGGAGCTAAAATGTTTCTCTATGAGAATGCATAAATATTCAAATGCTAAACTAAAAGGGCTCTCGTCTCATCCCACAAGCCATTTGAGACCATTGCTCATTCAGCTACAGGAGGATTTTAGTACTTTAAAAAAATTGCCACAAAACATCTGCAGTCTGCAAAGAGCTGTTCTGCAAAGCATCTTGTAGGCATTCTGTGATGCATCCCTGAAGGATTTATTACCTCCAGCTGGCTGACTCGCAGCACATCCTCCTTCCTCCGTCTAGATGGCACTCTGCAGTCTGCAAAAGCCTTGTGCAAATGAGCATCGAGGCGAAGTTTCAGCAGTCACAGCCGGGAGCCTGGAACTTTAGTTGTAATTTTGTCAGACTCTGGTTACGTGAATGGGCAGAAAAGGAAAGGGAGGAGAGAGAGGGGAAAGAAATTACATCAATGAAACCTTTTTGAGTTTATGAGCTCTGGGACCTTAGAACAGTCTTTTCTCCTGGAGCAGGTGCTGGTCCCTTAATGTTCACCTGACAGTACATGCTGAGTATTCTCCTTAACCAGTTCCACCACTCACCCTCGTATTTCTTGTCCTTGTAGGTACTTCTGAGTCTTTCTAGTACTGGATATTTGGCCTATCTGAGCTTGTTCACTCTTTATGTCCCCCAGCTCACACAGCCTGGCCTTCAAAAGCTTGCAAATAAAGCAATGGGGTTAGAAAATAAGGATGCTCATTAGTTAGATACTGACATACTGCTGAGCTGTCTCAAGGTAGTACTTTCTTACTTTTAAAGGCAAATTTATGCTCTTCTACAGGTTTATTTTTCTTGGGCATGAAGAGAAATGTCTGGGGACACCAAATACAAAGCAGGATCCAATAAAGGAAGCTTGGGGAGGATGATGAATGAATGAATTTACGGGGATGTGCTGAAATGACTGGGGGAAGTGCAGTGCGGAAGTATGAAGAGTGATGGAGGAGGTGGGAACAGCAACAAGCACTTTTAAACTGCATTAAAATGCCAACATCCCCAGTAGAAGCAGAGTGCCACTGGTGCCATCTTTCCAATGGTCTGAGTTCGTGGTATGGATTTCAGAATGTGAGACAGTCAAGTTCCTTAATCTTTGCAGATATCTGAGGATGCCCAGGGTACATATGCAACACATGTATGCAGCTCCCTATATAGCTTCCTGTAAAAATGTGGAGTTTATTGGCTTAAATGGGATGTTTGGAGAGCATCCCAAGCTGCTGCAGGGACCCTTCTTTCCCCGTGCTGGGGTGCTTGGCCCTGGTCTCGTGCCAGTGCAAATCCCCAGCACACATTGCTTGGGTGTTTCCCAGGAGCAGCTCTTTGCTGGGTGGCAGTTCTCAGAGCAGGGTTTGCCAATCCAGTGCCCGCTGTCATCAGGGTGGGGTTCTGCCCCGGGAGCCCACGTGTGCTGCCCAGGGTGATGGTATGAGCATGGCTCACATGCTCCTCTACCAGCTCCCACTGCTTCCTGTCCACTGCTGTTACTCATCTCTGCCGTGATTACCTGCATACCTGGAAGCACTTCCTAAAGTTCTACCCTTTAATCTCTGCCCCTCTGTGGTGGGCAGCTCTTGTACAGCTGATTCTTGCCAATGTGCGTGAGTTCAGTTTGCCAAACTCACGTGCCTCCTTTGTTGTTTAGTGTTCGCCTGGTAGTTGTTGCCTCTTAGGGGCTAAGAAGCTCTGGGAAGTGGTTTTGTAAAGCTGCTGCCCCATCCTTCAAATCCATGCCTTCAAGGCCTGCTATCTGAGACAAGGTAGAAGAGGATGAAATGTATGCAAATTAGGAGGTTAAAATAAATTAAGTTACATAATCTTCTGGTGTCTATTGACCAAAGATGTGTCAAAAGAAAACATCCCTATCTGCATGCATGTACCCATCCTCTCTCTCCATCCCTGTCCTTGCATTCCCGGGCAGGGTCCCTTCCACAAAGCATTGCCTTTTGTGTCACACTTTGACTTGCAGCTCAAACCCTCAGCTGCATCACTCAGTGCGCCTCCTAAAATTAACAGGCGCTCTAAAAAGCGCAGTTCATGGTGGGTTCATGTGAACCCACTCCTTCTTCAGAACTGCTTGACCCTGCTTTGGACAGCTTTAAGTTCTGTTGTGTCTGCTACCCCCAGGCCTACTTGCCCCACAGGGATGAGGGCAGGAGAGTGATGGATACACTCTTGGTGTCATGCTGGCTGGGAGGTGTGACTGGATGGACCATAGGACGGACCACAGGCTTGGTCACGCAGGATGTGAGTCACCTGAAGGAGCTGTGCTGTCCTGACATGGAGCAAGCAGCGATAGTGAGTCAGAGGTGGCCTGGGCATGCAGTGCTGGAGCACCAGAAAGAGCCTCAGGCTCCACAGAGGAGCTGCTGACGTGGGGACAACAGGAATTTCAGGATTCTGACAGTGTGTAAGGGGGTGGCATAGCTCCAGATGGGGTTCCCCGTGGTACGAGCTGGAGTAGACTTTGAACCTGTGCTGCTTTTAGAGCTGAAATAGGTTTTCATGTTTGTCTGCTGGCCCAGCAACACCCTCACTGCACTGAGGAGCCTCTGACTGCGATCTGCTGCACAGAGAACCTGCCAGGGCCCAGCAGCAAGATTAATACGTCTGGGAATTTCCTGGTGAGACTTTTTGTGCTATTTACCAGAAATCCCTTGAAGGCAGAAATCATTGCACTAGAAGATTAAGGCATCATTAATCATATTTTTTTGTCTTCCATTTTCCTTTGGCAGGCTGGCTCAGTATTACTGGTAAGATTTTTTTTTTTTATTTTTCTCCATTCAGAAGAATAAGTTTCTTCAAGTCTTTTCTGTGACTGTACCATCCTCAGGTAAGAAGGAACCTAGAAAAAATTTTGGGCAGCTGAATGAAATTGCTCACTACTGTGAACACTGACATTTTGACCTCCTTGCTTTCTAGGTTTCTTTTGAGTAATGTGTATAATTCATGGTTCTTCATAAAAATAAGTATTTATAAGATATTGCTATTGTCCAAAGATCTTGCCTGGGTGTGAAGGGAGCAATACGGGATGGAAGGTGGTTGTAGATGTACCAATTTCTTCTGGTGTGGTGGCAGAGGTTGAGATGGAGGGCTTGACCTGGTGGTGAAGCTTCAGGGCTGTTCCCAGCTATGGTCTGGCTCCAGAAAGAGTGTGGTTGAAGCATAGTTTAGATGCCCATTTTGGAAATATTTGGAAAAGATCTCCTAACTTTTTAAGCAGAAAACTTGAAATGTAATCAAGAAAGAAATAGCTGCTATGATAGAAACAGGGTGAATTTTTTCATTTGCTTTGGTTATTGAGAGACTCTGCACCACGGGCCATAGATAGGACAAAAAAGTTGTGCCCCAGCTCCCTGGTGCTTCATTCATTTCCATCCCCACAGCTTTCCTTCTGTGCCGTGTCAAGGAGGGCCCTGGCTGTGCCTGGTACTACTGCGAGCAAAGCATTTCTTAATTTATGTGCTAATTAACCTGACAGAGCGACTTGATCGTTGGGAGCTTGGGCTCCGGGCAAGCCTGTGTTTGCAGGCAGGGTTCCTTCCCTTTTATTTTAACTAGAGCAGGGAACGCGAGGCTGGAGCAGTGGGAGGCAGCGGCTCCTCCGGGGGCGGGGGTTCGGGATGCGATAAGCGCGAGCGCTGTGGAGGATGCGACAGCTTCAGAAATATCTGCTTTCAGCCGCCCCTTTTAATGGAAGTTTTATTTTACAAAGTTTTAGCTAACGTCATTCGAAAGTTTATTTCCGTTTTATCTTTTAAATAAAGATGCTGTAAAGCTCCTGGCTGGGTTTTTCATTTCTGCCGGCTGGGAAAAGAGAGGTGAATGGGCTGCTTGTCTCCCGCGGGGATGCTTTAGGGGCGGCTCGGCTGCTGCTGCCGGCAGCGCTCCAGCCTGACCTACCTACGGCCGTGACTCATCGGCCGCCTCCTCGGGGAAGGTGGGGCTGTGGGATGCGCTCCTGCAGCCTCCGAAGCTGGATCCATCCCCTGTGACACCGCGTGTAAAGCCCCTGTCACTGTGTCACCGTGTCCTGGGGCCGCGAGGTTTGCTCTGCTTCCCATGCTGCTGCTGCTGCCCCAGGCTGGCACCGAGTCTGGCCAAACGCGCTGCTAATGGAGAAGAGATGAATCCCGGCCTTGCTGGCAGGGCCAGGCAGCTTTGTGGGGTCAGGGCCACAGTCTTTGCCCTGGCCGCTGGCGTGGGCAGGGGGATGCAGCAGGCACAGTGTCCCTGTGTCAGCCCCACACCTCGGGGCCGGCCCTAGGAAGCGCTCAGTGGGGAGCTGCAGCCCTGCTCCTTTGTAGGCTGAGGGCTCGTCCTCCCATCCATCACCTACTGCAAAAATAAATTTAAGCTGTGTAGCTGGGCTTTCTGTGCTTTTCCTTAATTTCTTGTTTCCTACATGCTTGGCATAAGCTAATTTTAAGTAAAGTCATATAAAATGAAAATCTTGTAGTGACACTTTTCCGAAAGAAGCCAATTTTGTATTAAGTGGGAGCATAGCAAAGGCCCATTCCAAAGCTGGACTCAGGCCACTTTGGGACTAATTCCCTGCACTGCCACAGGCTCATTTCCTGCACCTGGGCAAGCTGCTGGAACTACTGTGTGTTTTTGATGGACATCTGTGATGAGAGCACCCAAATCTCTCGGAGACTGAAATTCTCTGTGTTCCCACACACACTTCAGCTGCTGGTCTGCAAAAGGGGTGAAAGTGCAGAACGTGCCTCACAGAAGTGATGAACACAAGAACGATGATGGCATATCTTGCATCCTGTGATGGCATTTGTGCAGTCTTCTCTCTGCCCTTGCCTCTCTGCTCTTGGCTGGACCAGTCCCTCCCCCAGGAGGGTGAACACGTACAGCCAGTGTGTGAGGGCACTTTGTTACTGAGGAGCTTTTTCAGCCTGACACGAATGTTGGGACATTTGGACTGGAAGCAGACTTACTGCTCAGTTTGTTCTTTGGTTTCCTCATGTGGACTAGGGGAATTTTGAGCATGTGGATAAAGCTAAATCAAAATGATAAAGTATTTCATTTCAGACTGAGGGCATCCACACAAGAATAACTCTTCCAGAATAGCTTATCACATAGACAAACTAAAAAAATGAATCTATTTTAGCCGGAGGAATGAAGGAGGCATGGAGCTCTGGGTGACAAGCACAGCTCCCACAAATACATAAATCACAGATCACAATAGGATCTTTTAGAGCTGTAGAAATGATAGTGCTGTTTTGGTAATGGAACATCCTGATCCCACCTCTACGTGCATGTACTATATTTATATTCTACACATGTATATATTCCAATTATATACATAAAAATCCAATTTACAGGTGTGAGCTTTAGTTAAGAGCTCTGATGTGTACTTTTTACTAAAATAATATAATAGAAAGGAATGTAATTTATCGAAGAAACACTGCTGAATTTGTGACAAGAACAGGCAGATAATGGGATTTCTGAGACTGGATGCTCTTTGCAGTCATTTGAGAGGGCAGGATATGGGGGAACTTAACTGAAAATGATTTTTTTCTGAGATTGTTTTAAGCCTAATGTATTTGCAACTCCTATTTTGTGGATGCACACTGATTCTCATATGAATACTGATTTTTTTAGATCATTTATTGTAACAAGTAGCTTTTGCCTGGAAAAGATGCTGTGGATTCCATTACAATATATTCCATCATACTGCCAGCCTTTATTTCTTTTTAGTCAAAGCATTCTAACAAATTCCAGACTTGAATTAAATCTGCCATTCTGTCCCGTAAAACGTTGCCTAATCACTCTGGAGGTTTGTCATGTTTTTTCCCCTCCTGTCAACTGGATGATGTGCAGAGTCCCCCCCCCCCAGCTAATCCATGCACAGGTTTGGGTGGAAGTGTTTGTGGTGGTTTGGAAAGCACAACAGACCTGTGACTGCAGAAGGTGCTTCATTTATGTATCATTGGCATAAAGGCTTGACAAGCCTTCCTGTGCTCCTCTCATGCATGATAACCTGACCCGACCCCAGTGCACTCTCTAGTGAGCAGAAATGAGTATTTCTGCCTTCAGGCTGGCATCAGGACCTGCAGTTCTGCAGAGGTGAGGTGGCCAGTGGGGAGGGGGTTGTCCTGCTCCTCCATGCTGGTGACTTTGCTGAGGCTTCGTGGCTGTTGGGCAAACCGTGGGGACCTGGGGAGAGGCTGTGAGGCTGCTGGGCAGCTCTGCTGAGGGATTGGAGGCAGTGTCCTGTGTGTGATCTGTCGTTTTTAAAATCCATTGAATCCTGCCTCAGTGGAAAGGTACAGTAACACAGCCTGAAACCATCCTCAGGTTGTTCATTTGTCAATATGAGGATTAAAGCCCGAAGATCTCAGTGTCCTGTGCTGCAAATGGCCCTGACAGGCAGTTTGAGCTGTTGGGTCCTCAGGTACTCTCCATGGAGCATCCTTTACTCTTATTCACTTGAAATTTTTCCCACTACCACTAACCTCATTTTTAATACTGTTAAGGGATGTGTCACACATGGGTCAGAGATGGGGCAGCTGGGGAGAGCCATTAAGCACAACCGGGAGGGGTTTGTCACCTGCAGGATCCCCACACCCTTCTCACTGTGTGTCCAAGCTAGGAGGTGCTGCTTTGTACATCCAAACTCCACCTGCACCTTCTGCTTTGGCCTCCTGACTTCAGCCTGGCATTTTGTCCACACGTCACTCGTGCTTCTCACTGAGTGGAGTGGAGCTGATCACAGCCCAGGGTTCTGCTTTAAAATGTGTGCTGCATTTACTGCTTCTGCACTGTGTCCATTTTGGCTAGGCCAGCAGTCACCTTCTATCAGATTTTCTTTCTCTCAGAGGTAATTGCAGACTGGGGCTGAATTATTTATTATTATATTCCCACCTCTTGGGAAGCTGCATAGGCTGAGCCACAAAAGCCTCTTACTATCAGGCAACTTTTCCAGAGCCAATATGACTTCAGAGTCTTGTCTGAAACCTTCATATATTTTCAGGCCTATCTTTGCAATATGGTCACCAAAGCTGCTCACAGCATTTAGCAATGGTATCTTGGATACTGGATGCTGAAATAACACCCTTTCCATGTGCTTGCTTGTTAATCTCCTATTTATGTAGCCCTGGGTTGCTTTTCTCCTCTTAGTAACAGCATCACATGAGGAGTTCATGTACGGCTGGTTTTGTACAAACCTCCTCATTTCCTTTCCTTAATTGCTGTTATCTGTATGATTAGCATGACCTGTGTACTTGGTCCTTAGACAGGCACTGTGCCATTTGCAGCTATTGAGAGCACTTTGCTCAAATAAACGGATATTGCCCGGCTTTCCAGATCTCTTCCCATCATTAATGCTGTTCCTGGCACCCAGCGCTGCTGTGCACACACTGCATCAGCACTGGCTTTGTGCATTTCTCGGATAATTGAGTAATGTACTGAATAGGGTTGGATCAAGGACAGAAACCATTTGGCTATGTGTCTGTTTATCATGTAGTACCTATTGGTTAACTGATTTTAAAATAATTTGAGTGCCTTTTTCTTTTATAAAATACTTTTAGACTGAAAAGCTGCACCTGGAAGTCTGCTTTAATCTCAGGTCTCTGTCAAAGCACTGATGCAACCCAAACACCTGGTTTACTTGACATTTTATTTTCCATGGTTTATGACATGCAGATTAGCTGATTTTTAGTTCCCCGATACCCCATGTATTTGTATTTTATATGTATTGGCTTATATTAAGCTTTATCCATAGTCCTCAGATGGATCTTGCTATATTTTTTTAATGTATTAGTAGTTGTCTTGAACTACTCAGGGGTATCCTTGGCACCTTGTGTCCACATGCTTGCTGGGAAGAAATACAAACCTACCTGTTCAGGAGTTTGTTAAATGAGAGTTGGTCACAAGAGAAGGGGTTCTGGCCAGAGGTGCAGGTCCCAGCAGTGCTGTGAAACTAACTGAGAGTTAGAATATAGCAACCCTGTTGGTGACAACCAGCAGCTTTAGCTGGCCCCAGCTCGGTGGGTGCTTCTGGATGGGTTTAATTTGGCTGGCGTGGTCAGCCTGTGCCTGTCCCTGTCCCAGCTGGCTCTGTGCCCAGCCTGTCTCACAGGCAGCAGGGCAGCCCTGGCAGACCCTGCTCAGCTGCCCTTCCTGGGGCTGGGCTGGCACTGCCTGGGGCAGTCACGGGCTGGGGCTCTGTCGGTGCTGCAGAGCCCCAGCTCAGCCTTTCCCTGTACCAGCCCACTGCTCCTTAGGGTCTCATGTGGGCATGATGGAGAGGCTTACTGAAAATTCTGCTGCAAATCACCACATGTTGATAAATGTCCACAACTACCCTGGAACGGATCCAGATCTGAAATGAGGTTACTTTGCACATGGTTTGTTCTGTATTCCTTAAGAGCCTACAGAGAATTATTGCTTCTACAAATAGGAGGGGCTGGAGTGTCCTGGTTTTGGGTTTCTATATCAATACTAACAAGCTTCTCTCAGCAAGAGCACGAAAAATACTGGCTTTCCCTGTCCCCTGGGTGTGCCTCACCTGTTGCAGTGGTGCTGAAGGGCTCAGCGGGAGCCGAGGGGAGGGCTCTCCACCTCCTGGGACACTGCATTTAAGGAGCCTGTGCCTAAAAATAAAGAGCCACCTTGTCCATAGGTGGAAACCCACTCCCAGCCAAGCCTACAGCCATGCCTGGGCAGAGGCAAAGCAGCACTGGTACACTGGAGGCACAGCATAAACCCCGGCTCTGCACAGGGAGAATCTGCTCATCCTTTGGGCAGGGTCCAAAGGCACCCAATATTTGGGTCTGTTTCTGCAGCACGTGCTGCTGCTGTCTTTTCTGTAGCTGGTTGTTTGAAAAGAGAGGGCACATCATAGCTTGTGGGGTTCTGCAGAGCAGTAGCCCCGTCTTTCAGGAGGAATTTGCCTCAATCTGTCCCTGTTAGGGATCTTCAGCATTGGGAGATTGCTCAGTATTACCTTCAAATCAGGCAGTACCTGCCAGGGCTATCTCCTGGGATTTCTAACTGCCAAATCCCCCAACAGAAGAGGCATATTCACATCAGTAGAAAAACAAAATGGGAAGAACTAAACCCAAAAATACAGGTGGGAATGGAAAGGTGGATTTTTGAGCCCCGTGGCTGTCGTGGAGAGCTCTGCTGACGTGCCAGTCCCCTGCGATGCACAGCATATGTCAAGGCAGCCCCGTTTAAAGGGATAACATCAAGCCATCTGAAAGGCTGCCTCCTTTTTTGTTCTTATTTCATCCTGTATTACAGGATTTCGTTCAGGTTTTTCAGTGGCCTCCTGGGTAATGCTTTATTACAGTGACAGTGTGGAGTTCTAGTTCATAATAATGAGATCTATATAAATAATACTGATTCTGCTGCCTCCTGTAATGCTTCCTGCCCTGGAACACTCAAAAGCTTTTGCAAATGTTAATATCCTATAATTTGGGATCGAGAAGCACGTTCAGGTACTGCAGAGGGCATGGCAGCAGTGTGTGTTGTGCTGGTCAGCTGCTTATAACAGCTATACCTTTGAGTCAAGGGCATCAAACAACTGAGGGTCTTTTTGCACCCAAAATGAGTAATTAAAATAATTGCTATTTTGGGTGTTGGGTTTTTTTTTTCTTTTGTCATTTTGAGGCTTTAAAATAGAGGCAGGTAATATGAGACTCAGTTCCAAGCACTGAAGATGCTGTGACGGGAGATTCAGCCTTGGAGAAGAGTCAGATGAGGGCTAGGAGAAAGGGATTTCACAAATTATGACTTGATGTGCAAAGAGATGAAGGATGCTGTGACCCAACAAACTGCAGTGGTGTGTTGAGGACAGGCTCTTTGGCTCAGAGCAGCATCCTTGGTGCCATAATGCAACTTTCCTTATGGTGCTGCCCTGTGCTGGGTGAATCAATAGTCAGATACTGAGGCATGGGCTAAGGCTCCCAGGCATCCAGACTCAATTTGGGCATTTATGTTGCCCCAAACAACCTGTGCTTGGTCAGGAAGAGGAGGGTGACCTGAGTGCCTGGGACTCTGTCCTGCTGGAGCTGGGGTGTGCTGTTGCTGGTGAGAGCTGGTGGGAAGGGAGATGCTGTGTTGGGTGTGGAGTGGAGAGAGCAGCAGAGCCCAAAGGGCACATGCGGCACTGGTAAGACAAAATGGCAGTGATGTGATGGTGAACAGGGTAAAGGCTTAATGGATTTCCTCAAACCGTGCTCTCTAAGGGCCTGGTTGACAGGATTTGCACTGGATTGACATGGGTTTTCAAAGAAATGAGGGCTGGGTTGTACAGCAACACTGTCATTTTCCTTGGCTGACCTGCTGTCCTCCCTCCTTTCAGGGTAACATTAAAATTAATATTGTACAGCAGAGAGAGCAGCTTAATTGGCTGCAGACAATGCATGTGCTATGCTGTTCTGTGCGATATCGACTGCTCTTTGTCCAAATATATGTATCTAAAATCAGTCCATTAAGCAGAGCCCGTTGGGCAGATGCCAATCCTTTCACGCTGCGGTGGCTCTCGCTGCATCCCGGCCGTGCCACGAGCCCGGTACACAACGTGCTGGCACTCCACAGTCTGGCACACAGGGACACACAGCCACGGGTGGATCACTGCCCATTGTGGTCCCCCAGCCACTACCTTTGTGTGTGAATCTTTGCTCTGCTGGGGATGTCCCTCCTTGCGCTGCTGTGGTCAAACTCCCCGTGATGAGTGGCACTGGTGCCATGTGTGTGTCAGGGTTTTGTGAGGCTGCAGCTAAATCCCAATGTAAAACTGCTCTTTTTTTTAGGTAGATGAATTAAAAGGCAAGCCCACCATGTCTTGGTAGATGCAGAGGTGAGCCCTGGAGGTTAGCATCACGAGCAGAAGTGATGCAGATGCTGTTAGGGCACATCTATGTCACAGCACACTGCACAGCCACCTCGGCTGCTGGAGGTGGTAAAACCAACTGTGCAGCTGCTTGATGGGGTTCTGCTGCTTGGCCATGCTGGGGCTGTGTCGTGTGTGGTGCTGTGCTGGCCTGTCTGCTGCCACCCACCCACCCAGGGCCATCGCTCTGTCCGGTGCCCTCCCATGCTCCCTGCTGAGCCGGTGGCATTAGTGGCAACACAGCTCACTGAGGCTCACTGGTGGGTTTTTTATTACCTTTTAACACTTAAAGGCTTCTAAGTCTCTGCATCCAGAGGATAACAGTGGTGCTTTTCCACCAGTGCAGAGGGTTGCAAGAGAAGGAACGTCTGTGCTGCTTTTCCCCACCCTTCATCTCCAGTCTGTGCCCAGCAAACCCACTCGATAGCAGGTGCCAAAGCCATTTGGTCCATATATTCCTGCATCTTATTCTATATATATGTACACATGTATGAACAGGAATTATTCCTCTGTTAAATCTAAGTCAATAATTCCTTTTCTCCTGCAAGCGTTTAGCCTCCTAGCAGATCCTGTAATAAATTAATCTTCTTTATCACTCCTTTAATCGGTTCTGCAAAACCAGTGAGCAGTGAAATCTTCTCGCCTATTGATTGATGTATAATGTTAGATTAATGTATAATGTAAATTAGTAGAAAGCAAATTACAAGATCTGCCTTGTGGTTTGGTGCTGCTGCTGAATTTGTGCTACAAGGAGCTCGTTCAGGGTTAGTGCTTTAGCCTGTGTCTTGCATGTAGGAGCAGCATGCAAAGGTCTGGGGAAGAAGGACTTTTTCTGTGGAGTTAAAGCTTGAGTAGAGGGGAAAAGGGGGTGTCAGTTATTTTACACACCCCACACTATCTGTTTTAAAGAGAGAAGAGCAATATGCTGTGATGTGACAGACTGCTAAAATCAACAGCTGAATTTTTAAGTAATACAGAATGGTGAAGAGCCCCGATGTTTGGCCCTTGGGGTGCTGTTGGTGGCAGTAGTGGCTGTTGGGAGGGTTCACCTCACCTGAGGTTTGACATTTATTCCATGGGATGGGACAGTATTCCCTGTGGGTTCACTCTGCAGGAAGCAGAGACGATGGCACATCTGGGTTGTTATTCAGCTCACCTCAGCTGTTTCTCCCTCTGCAGTTTGAAGGGTGCTGTGTGGGGGCTGTGGGCATTTAACACTTTAAATTAATGTTTGAAACTTAGGTGGGATGCAAACGTGCTTAGGTACACAATCAGTTCTTCAGTGCCCTGCTGTGATCTGCTGCTTTGGGGCTTCCCAAATTTCTATTGTTTTAATACAGCAGTTGGCAATGGCTGAAACTCCTCTACCTACTTTTTCCCAAGATGGTGTGGGGAAGGAGAAAAGCAGAAAAGGAAACACAATAAATGTCCCTGTGGTATTTTTTCTATTACATACCTGCCAAAACCTGTAGTGGTGTGTTAAGACAAAGGGCTGAGCCCTCAGTGTTGTCCAAGGGAAAAAGCACAGAAAACTCTATTAAACCCTCTGTATTGCATTGACATTTGGTTTGCTCCCATCTTTTCCTCGTTTCTGTGATGTGACACACATCAGCTGTGGGGAAGGGTGGGCAGTTCTTGATTTCAGCTCAGAGGTTTGAGGCAGACAGGTAATACATGGAGTGAAACCATCAGGGCAAATGGAAATCTCTTCTCTTTTCTGGGATTCTCTATAACACCCAAGTGTTGGCTTTGTCCTGCTCTTGGACTGCTCCTTTGAGAAGCCAGTACACCCCTAACCTCCATCTGCTGGCTCCTCAGACCTCCACTGAAAGGTGCTATTTGCTCATGCTGCACATCAGGGAGCCTGGATCTGCTCACAGCTGATGGAAGAGGAAGAAAAATGGTTTTTTCACCCGGTTTTTCTTCCCCTCTTTGTTATGGGGAAGAACAAAGGACTAGAAACGTCTGTGAATTCTGTCCCAGTAGGAGGAAAAAGTTCAAAAGGAGTTAGGAAAGCATGTTAATCCTCCTCACTGCCTGGATGATGCACTGAATTGCTGCTGAGACTTGGGCATGGTGCTCTGTGGTGACAGGAGCTGTAGTCCTGGGGACCTCTATCAAACACCCCTCAGAGTAAAGCAGAAAGGAAAGGTAAGTTAGAAAATGTACATTCCTTTGCCTAGCAGGAGTTTTTGCTGGGGCTGTGGTGCTAGGTTACTTTGTTTCCTTGCAGAAGGGACCCTCATGCACTGGAGCCACTTGTGTAGAAAAGCATCTCTTCCTGTTTCTACCCAGTAACTCTCACAACTAAATAAGGCCTCGTTTTTAAAAGCTTCAAATATGGAGAGCACCAAGGATCAATTCAAATAATAAATATAATATCATCTAGAGAGAAATTGCAGGACTAGAGCTGGGCTCTCTTCTGAGCTGCATAGCAAAGGGCAATCACGAGCTGTTTGCAGCAAGTGAGATTGTGGTTAGATAGGAGAATTGTTTTCTCCGTGAGGGTGGTCAGATGTCGCCACGGGGACCCAGAGAGGCAGGGCAACCTCTGTCCTTGGAGACATTCAGAGCTTCACTGGGCACAGCCCTGAGCAACCTGACCTGATGCTGAGGTTGGCTCCAGTGTGAGCAGGGGCTGGAGTGGGGTTTCCTTCCAATCTCAACCATTCTCTGCTTCTGGGATTTACAGGGGCGAATTCTCTGTTACTGTTAAGCTATCATTTTGTAGATCTGTTTTTACCATGAAAATAAGCTGCTTCATGAATAGTGGTGTCTCTGAGCATTCATTATTCAGAAAAAGTTTGTCTTCCAATTACACAAGACCATAAGAAGAAAAGTGACTGGTTTGTCAGAACTGCAGAGCTAAAATAAGCTTCAGCAAGCACATTGCCTTGGCAAGGAGCTGGTGTCTCTAATTAGAAAAGCTCTGGAGAGTTAATCTACTTGGGTATGAGACCTATTGCTTCCTCCTGCAGCATGTGATGGCTGGAGCTGAGCAGCTTTGAAAAAGGCCTGGAGGCTGGGCTTCAGATAATTTATATATCTTGGGAACATATATATATATATATACACAAATTTCCCAAACATGAGGTTTGGTGCACTTCTGTCAGATGGCTGAACTGCAGCAGGGCTGAGAATTGACTGGGAATTGAAGATGTAAATTCTTTTAGTTAAAAAAAGTGCTGAAAGTCCTAATCTCTGGCAAGCAGCTGCTGCAGAGAGTGGAGTAAGTTACTGTACTATCTAGCTGTGTGAGAGCAGTGTCCTCAGCAGGCAGGAAGAATAGTGGTTACTTGGAAGTGCCCTAGACTGGACTAATTTCTTGTTGGGGGAGGTCATGCCTCACCCTCACAGAGGTACGGGCAACAGGAGGGGAAGAGGTTGTGATAATGAGCTGAAACAAGCCTTTCCTGGGCTGATAACCTCAGCCACACTGCCAAAGAGATAACCTTGAGATTTCAGTGACTATCAAAGCTGTCTTCTGCTCTCATGCTAATGCTCTCCGGAGCAGGGGGAGTAACTAATCAGCATTGCAGCAATCAGCCAGGTTTCCCTTGGCACATGATGAGTTTAATTATTTTGCAGTTCACTCCATGTTCTTGGTAGCTGTAGTGATGTTTATTCTGGGAAGCTTCTGGGACTGAGGTGGTAAAAGGGTTTTAACTTCAGACAGGAACTTCCCAAGTTGGGTGCTTGGCCAGGGCTCCACATTTTCAGAGTTTCTCTGAAGTCTTGGTTGGCTTTATTAGACTTCCAGTCCCAGTTCCTTTTCTGAGACATCTACCACATGTGACAGTTTTGATGTGGATACTGATGTACCAGAATTGACTGATGAATCCCATCAGACAAAAATAGCTTGTGTGTATCAGTGATTGAACCAAACTGCTTGGTTTAAAAGCAAAGGCCTTATCTGACTCGGCCAGCACACTGCACTTTGTCTCCTCCCCAGCAAGACTTCCAACCCTCCCTGCAGCCCAGCAGTTCATGGGCTGGAGGCACAGGAGCTCATGGCTAGGGCAGGAGGGACTGGAGCTGCACTGGCTGTCCTTGGGCTCCAGGAAAGCTCGGGGTTTGTGAGCCATGTCCAACACATGCTGTGGTGCCCGCAGTGGCAGAACTGTGTGGCTCCCTGGGACTTGGAAACACCCACCTGGAGCAGTGGGCAGCTTTCTTTCAAATACTCAACAACCACTGAGCAGGTTAGCACTGGCTTAGACCTCACACTTACCAAGAAGCACTTACTGGGTTATTAGCTACTGATAACCTGGGCAGGACTCTTTCAGGCTTCAGGCAGCTGAGAGTTCACTCTGCAATAGGTGCTCTCCTGATCGGTTGTACCTGGATAGAGCTAAAGTTAATTTATTTCTATTTAATAAATGCAGTTACTTACACATATCTTTTCCATAATAGCATATTTTCATATCTGAGTAGTTCCAAATTTGCACCTTACCCATCTCAAGCTCTGCAAATAACATAAGAAGTGATGCTGTAGGAATTTTGTTTCTACTGTCAATCATGTGTGCAGCACAACACCTTTGAAAGCTGCAAAAAATATTTTTATTATTGGAGGTAAACTCCCTGGGAATGTGCAATTGATTATTCAAACCTCATGGTGCTGCTGCAGAGATTTGTGTGGCTGTGACTGACTTTGATTCCCTGATAGCCTGTCTCATGCTCCTGTCCCCTAATGGAGCTGATAGCATTAAGTCATGCAGTTAATCAAGTGAAAGAAATTGTTTCTCCTTATTCAAAGACCTGATGACTTTATCCAACAGGGAGGGTCTCTAACAGAATAAGACAAGGAGAAGTAGATGAGATAAGAAACATCCACAAGATTCAATAAGCAGTGGAGTAGGAGTGCCTTTAAGGGCTTCAAATTTGGAATAGAAAAACATTCTGAATGATCTATGGAAAGCCAGCCCTCTGGCTGGCACAATATTATTGCATTATTCTGTATTAAGGAGCCAAAGATCAAGAATAAATTCAGTCCAGGTAATGATACACAATATTGTTAATTGAGGTGCTGCTCAGGCGTGTGAGGACAACGTGGAGCACGGCAGCTCCTTGGAGCAGGCAGCTGGCAGAGATGGGTGCATGGTCCCAAATTATCCATGTGTGATGGGTTTTCTGCATAGTATTTCCATCACTGATAATGAGGAATTAAAACATAATTCACTAATACATGAAAAGAAAGGTCTTAATAGGGCTGGGTACTCCCAGGCAATGATTATCCTGATGAAATTAACTTTAATACAGGAGGCTCAGGAGGAAGCATAATTCTGCCTCCTTTTCATGCTACCCATTATAACAATGATCTGTGCAAAACCAATTTGACTATTAGATCATTCCTACTAGAATAACTCCAAACCATTTACAATTATTCTTGTAGGACTTGCCACAAGTAGATGCTGAAGCACTTTCAGTGCTGTTGAGTTTAATTTGTACCCTCCCTGTTATCTTCCCTCTTTGCCACACAGAGCTGTTGTCTCTGGTATGTGGAATTCCTGCATTTCTGGGGAATTGCAACAGGCAGAAGGAGTCACTGCCTCTGAGGGGGCAGTGGCAGTGTGCTCTTGCTCACAGACCTTAAGAGATGGCCCATTAAGGAGCAATACATGGATGTTGTGTGGAACTGCCATTTGAGACAGGCCCCACTCTGAGCTCTGCTGTGCTCTCATGGATTTATAGCAGCTCTGCCACACTGAAATTGTTCCAAGGTTGTGCTGCTGAGGATGCAGTCAAAATCTCTCCCATGGGGAGCAGAAGCACTGCAGAGGAGTTTGCCCCCTTCACCAGGTCAGTTTGAAGTTTGGCTGTCCTGCAAAAGTCTGTTGCTTTTATTCTCAGAGTTACAGGCAAATAAGTAAAGGTAAGGAATAAGGTATTTTCACCAGTGGTGGGGTTCTTTGGAGCAGTGAATCCCCCAGGGACGCTGAGAAACAGAAACCATACTCCTTTTATGCATGCTGCATAAGGGATAAAAATGTACAAGTGTTTTCCATTCCCAGGTTCATCTTTTGCTTTAGACTTTGGTGAGCAATAATGTTAGTAGTAAAAGTTAATGAAATCTTAGTGGCAAAAGTTAATGGAGATTATGCAGAATAAGGGGCTGGAGGCTAAATGTGAACTAAAATATTGATAAATGAGAGTTTTAAGGGAAATCACAAAGCTTTTTTTCTAGCAAATGCTTATGCATCTTCCTCTCCATTTAGACAGAATCTTACTTGCAATCAGCTAATAAAGGCATTGTCCATCAGTTTAGAGTAACCAGCACAGCAATTATAAAAAAGACACAATTTTAGAGTTTATCTACTTACTTTTAAGTGATTGTATAACTCCCTTGTGTCAAAGAAAGTCAGTTTTTTACTTTTTGAAAAGTATATATCCTGCTGGACTAAAGAGTGCAGAGAATGCTTGTTTGCTGGTGAGTCACTAGTGAAATTATTAGATTTGAATATCTGGAGCCTTGAACTGCAAGCTGTAGATTCAGGTGCTGAAGAGGAGAACCAAGAGCCATGACCACTTCCCTCAGTACGGTGCCACACTGGTGAGCTTCTGGTCCCCAGCTTTGTCACGTGTGCACCTCTCCAATGACAAAGCTGGGAAATGTCTATGAGACATCCCAAAACCTAGAGAAAGGAGGACTTCTCAGTCACATTCCCATCTTAGGTCCTGGCTAGGATGGTTTAGAGCACCTCAGCAGGTTGCTGTTTAGTTGCCAAATGCTCCTTAGGGCAAAAAGAGGTGAGTCTGAATTTGTCACAGCATGTGACCCTGACAGAGCCAGAGCTGCTCAGTGCTGTGGTGTCATTCAGGATGTTATGCTGGCATCCTGGAATTTATTGTCCACATTTTGCCACGTGTTTGAAGGCAACTGAAGGTGAGCTGGCACCATGTGAAATGTCATGTTGGCCAGGTAATCCCTTTAGCACGTATTTAAGCTGTTGTGGGATTGATCATGCTGGGTCTGTGCTGAGCACCACACACCGAGTTTACACTGGCCAGTGCATTCAGCAAGAGTTCAGGTATCTGCACTCTAAAGTGTCATATCCTCCTCAAAAACTACCAGGGTCCTCATCTGCAGCACTTTCCAACCTGCATTTCGCGTCTGCTGCACTTAATTTCTCACAGATTTCCTTTGTTTTGCTCAAGATAAGCCCACACTACAGAGAATTGATTTGGAACACGGTAGAGTCAAGTGTTACTTGCATCCATTGATGTTTCAGGCTCATCTTTCTTGTCTGCTGTAATTACTACAGAAAGCAGGATGTGATAATGGTCAATGTCAGAATTAATGAAGGAAAAAAAAAGCAAACATAAAAGGCCATTGCGTAGTGCAGCAGGTTTTGAGTAGGAATGTAACAGGTCCTCATGAAAAATTTCCTTGTGAATTTGTAAATACTGATTTTCTTTTTTCTTGCAGTTTCTCACTCTATGTTCACAGTGGCTTTCCATTCCCTGGTGGTGAGCCAAGGCAGAGGAAATCTAGCCAGCCACTGTCCCCAGCATGGTCCCTCCCTGGATCCTTCCTCCCAGGCAGACTGGGAATCACCTTGATGCTGGGATTGTTAAGTTTTCCTGGTGGCTGGGGCCTTTTATACTCTCTCTCTGTGAGTTCTGTTCAAGTGCTAAATGGTAAGAGTCAAGCAACTGTGCTGTTGATTTGTTTTGGGCTGCTCCATTGCTCCTGGCCTGCTCCTCATTTGTTTCTTTGGAGTGTATTCAACACTCAAGGTGGTGTCTTTGCCCTAAATGCAGGGGTTTGAGATGTTCTGTGGGTTCTTCTGATCAAAGACTTTTCTCTCCCAGTACGAGTCCAGCACTGTCAATCACAAGTGCTCTGACCAAGGAGAACATGGATGGGACTGTAGGAGCAGCTGGCTCCTGTGACTGTGATCCACTTTGTCATCCCCTTTTGCTGGTCCACTTCAGCTAAGGAAGCACCTGGGAGAAGTTTGGTGTTTACTTAAGGCACACCTTGGTGTTCCAGCCCAACCTCTGGGTAATGCTGGTCGTTTACTTTGCAGTATTTGCCATAAAAACAGTCCCAAGGTTGTGTATCAAACATCTCATTTAGTAAATGGTTGGTCACATTACAGAAATGATACGTAAAGAAAGTAGTCATTGCCAATGCCCAGGGAAAAACATAATTCATTCCTAAAAATAGAAGTGTCACACCTCACTACTTGTTAATCGGGTCTTGGTCAGGGAGTGTTTCATTGACTTCCAATGTGGTGCACGTTATTGTTAAGTCATAATCTATTTTTGGCCTTAGGAGAGTTTTGCAAAGAGAAGGAGATATTGCATCATATCCATTCAGTAATTATTTTAGTAATAACATGAAATATGTTGTAAACAACAGGTTAGGAATTTCCTTCATGGAACACAACCTGCTCATCAGCTTGCTAAGGATTATCCCCCCATTTTGTAGGAATTCTGGGACAGTGTCAGGAAATTTTCTAACATATTTTTTGACATATAGGTAATGGAATATTTTTATTATTAAAATCTGATTTTTTGAGGAGAAATAAACATGTTATGATAATAAGTGATTCTATTTGAAATCACAGGTATATTTACTGGCTATTTGGTGGCTACGTGGGCTTTACATGCAGTGCCTCTCTGACCTGTTTATATCCTCGTGTGTGGGTCTGTATTCCCTCTCTCTCCCTGTGCCCCCATTCCTGTGCAATCAGGTAAGGAGGTCTCACACCACGTTGCTGCTGCCTGCCAAAGCGGGGGCATTTGTTTGAGTCCTTCCTGGCCAGAGATTGGTCACAGAACAGGTCTGACAATAACATCTCTGAAACTACTATGTTGTCATTAATTCAAGTTGAACTTGGCTCCAAACTTACCAGAGTGGACAAACAGGCAGGCAGCACAAGCAGAGTCTTTGGAAATGAGCTAAAAATAATAGCGTATTTATTTCTCAAAGAATGAAATTGGGTTTGATCTACCATCTCTTGAGCTAATAAGGGTAATGAAAATGAGATTACACTGGCTGATTTATTATTTCTGGTGGCTATTAATTATTGGGTTTTTCTTTTGAGTAATTAAAAAAGAATTCTTCCTGCTTTAAGTGTGTGCAGTAGATCTCATTAATCTGAAGTCTTAAAAATATATTCTTAACCTGGAGAGCCTGAAAAAACACTAGTTCCCTTATAACATTTGCAATTGAAGACCATGAAGCTACTCTTGCAAAAGCTTTTTTGACTCTTTCCACGTTTCTGTGAGCATGTAAGTCCTATTCACACCGTGGCTGTTTATTGCCATCTTGGTTCTTCCTTCTCCTGTTTCTCTCCTGGACAGATCCTGAGCTCCTTTGCAGAATCAGTCATGGCTAATTTAAGCACACAGATATAAAATAGATACAGGATAATTTTTTTTATTCCCACAGACTTCAGTTTCCCTGAGAGAGACCTTAAAACAGATGCATGTTGCAGCAATTTTAGGTAGTAGCCCAGCTTTCTGTTCTGGGGGCATATTGTGGAGGCAGCTTTCTGCCATGGAAGGGCCAGCTGACCCAGGGAGCTGCTGGGGGTTACTGCTGACACAAGTGTGGTCCGACAGCAGCAGGATGATGGCCTTTAAAAATAGGACCTCTTGCCATTTTGTATTCTTGTCAGTGTGTCACAAGTGTCATAAGGTCAGGTTTGTTTTTCCTCCCATTTTTCTCTTCTGGTTATTGCCTTCATCAAAGGAAGGAATTGATTTTGTTGGTGTGGGGTTTCACTCTTGCAGTGGCAGGGCAAGAAGGACCAAAGCTGTGCCATGGTTGCTCAGGACAGTGGAGCTGCAGCGTGGTGTCAGCACAGAGCTACAGCTGGGCTGGGCTCTGCCAACTTCCTAATGCTCCTGTTAGGAGACATTTGACCTTCCCAAGGATAGAAACATCAGCTGCCCACAGCGCTGCAGGAGTGGAGGCAGGACTTCCCACCCTTCTCTCCCCAGAGCATGAACGAGCCATGCTCAGGCTGTCATCCCCACAGCCCATCTGCCCTCAGGATTCCTGTCAGCGGGTGTCAGCACAGCCACAAAGGAAAGTGTTGTATTCAACAGCTCGTAAAGATTGTTGTGAGAAAAAGCAAAGCCAAAAAATTCTTGTCCACGTGAAACTCAGCCACGCTGAGGAGTGGTGTGAGCACAAAGTAGGGGGAAAGGAGAGCAGTGTTTGGTGGAACCAGTTGGTTGAATGATTCAAGCATCTTCTGCCAGCCCGCTCAGCTGGCCCAAAACCTGGTCCCTGAAGTCTGCAGGGTGCCTGTCAGAGGGCTCTGGCTGCCTTTGGGAATGCTGCAGTGAAATCAAGCCAGCCCCACAAGCTCTGGCAAAAGCCAAGGCTATGTTTGGCATCAGGAATGATCCTTCGTGCCCAAGTGGCTCATACAGGGAGAAGCTGTGCTCATTGCCAGTGATTTCCAGGTGTCAGTGGGCGTGCCCTCAGCTGGCCTCATTCCCTGGGTTGGCTGCATCCCCTTGTGTCCATCTATCAGGAACAGTGGGCAGGATGAGTGCTGGGGACGCCACTTTCCTCAGCAGGTCCCTGGGAGCAGCTGGGATGGCCCTGTCCCCTCTCCACATCAAAGTTTATTCAGCTGAAAATTGGAATAGTAGGAAGCCTAAACTCTGGGCCAAACTGCTATCCAAGTCAAAGGTGGGCTCTTTATTACTTGTAATGAATAACAAACATGTTCCCAAAGCTCTGTAATTAACCTTTTTTGTAAAGGGGAAATCAATTTCCAGTTTCCTTGCAGAACTTCTGCATAAGGTTTGCATCCTCTCTTGAGAGAGCTAACATTTATCATCCTTCAGTAAATCCTGTGGAGAATCTTTAGAGCTGGCAGCAGGAGTGCCCAGCTCAGAGCAAGCTCCTGCAGGTACCATTTCCATGACAATTTACCTTTGAACTTAAGACCAAGTTTCTCAAAAAAGGAGCAATCCCCTTCTGTAGGAAAGGGAAGGACAATTTAGGAATATTCTCTTTTGCTTTAGAAAAGCAAAAACCAAAAAAGGCAGTTTCCAGGAGAGGATTAAAAATTGGAATTCTGAATTCAATAGCTGATAGGGAAATCTATTTTAGAGCAATCAAACCCACTCAGACCCGTCCCATGCCTCTAATTGCTAACACCAGGATGTGGCCAATGGTAATCTGCGCTGCTGGGGTATGTGATAGAGAATCCAGGAAATGAAGAAATGGCAGGAATTTGACGTCCCAGCAGAATGTTCTGCAGAAAAAACATATTTTCAAGTGTGTTTATATTTCCAGAGAAATAAACATTCTCCAAAGGTACTCTAACAAGCAGGTCCATAGCAGAGAAAAACAAATGGGTAATTATTTGCTCTACATGCTGTCAGGCAGTGAAGATTTATCACTTTACCTAGGGAAAATAGAAAAATCAATGTAAAAGAAGGAATGGGATAAGTTTTAACAGTGAAAAAATGAAGCTTTTCTCAGAGGGTTTGCAGGGCTGTCCTTTCTGTCAGCATCAGAGGAGCTGGTAAGTGCAGGTGAGCGCGAGGGGACTCACTGCTGCTCTGGTCTGCAGGGCTGGTGTGGAGGTGTTTGCACACTGGTGTTGGTGGGGGATGAGCTAAGGAGAGTAAACCTGACTTTGCGCCACAGGGAAACTCTTTGAAAGTTCTGGATTTGGAAAATTCCCACTTTGTTTTAAATTAAAGGAAATTTGATTGTATTTCAGTAATAATTTTTTCTGAATTGGTGCTATTTTTTTTTCAGAATTGGAATATGGAGAATGTCAAGTGTGATACAAGAACCCTTAATGTTACAGAATCACAGAAATAACGAGGTTGGAAAAGACCTTTGAGATCATCAAGTCCAACCTGTGACCTAACACCACCTCATCAACTAAACCATGGCACTGAGAGCCACATCCAGTTTTCAACTGTTCTGTTTGGAAAGAAACTTTTGCTTTAAAACTTTTGACCTGTTCTAGGTGAGCTACTGGAATTATGGGACTGACTTAAAAAATTCCAAATTTAGAAATAAAAGCTGTTTTCTGGTTTTAAGCCCACTTATTGCTCTGATATGGAGCATTTTCAAGGTTATCTTTGCAGTCACAGGTGACAGAATACTTTTCCCAGTGCTGAGACATGAAAGCAATGTATGATACAGTCCTGGGAGCTGCCACGTGAGCTCCTGGGAGCTGTGGCAGTGTGGTTTTGTTTGTATTTACAGATTAGTTGGACTTATTCTTGACACTTGTTTGGATTTAGCTTAAGAATAATCCATATTGTCCAAATGACTTCCTAATAATAAAAATCTACAGTCAGTGTCAGAGCTAAATCCCAGTCCTACACTGCAAAGTAGCTGGAGAATTTGTTATTGCCTTAAATAAAAATCACATTTTTGCAAACCAAGCTGTAATCAGTGAGAATTGTTGATTTTCAAGACTTTTAAAACCGAGCCAATAAAACACGTTGTATATTGCCTTATCTACACGTCGGGTACCAAAGAGCATTGGCATCTCTCAAACAGAATTATTGTTTTTTAAAACCCAGTGAAATGAGAATGTACCTCTGCAGATCTAGCATTTTTTGGAAAGAATAGTTTCTTGAATAAGAATAGTGTAAAACCCATCAGAGAGAAAGTGCTGCTAGGGGGAGGATGTTGCATAAGGTGTCTGAGATAAAGGTTTTACTGTTTTTCATGTTCTCATAAAATTTTACTGAAATGGAAGATTTTCTCTTAAAATGCTCATTGTTATGCACATGCTTTGCGGAGATAATGGCTACCTTTGCCTAATCCTCACGGTCTGATTTGAATACAGAATTGGTATAATTCTCCAATTTCTTTGAACCTGGGGGAAGAGTATCAGGGTTTGTTCCAAAAGAGTTAGTGAATTTTAAGTTCCCCCAGACATCAGAGAGATTTTAGTCCATGACTGAAATCAATTGCATTATTTATCTGTTAGCTTTAACTTTTAGATATCCTCCAGTACCAGGACCCAGAACCTGATTTGCTTTTCAAAGCCATTTGAATTTTTCAAACTCAATTTTAATTTTTTTTTTTGAAAATGCAATAATTTTTCCTTTTTTCAGCACAACCTATAAATGTACTTAGTATGTGTGAGCACCTTTTGTAGTGAATGAGAGTTCTATGCAAGTTTCTTTTTTTAAGGCTGGTTCTTAGAGTACCACATTCTTCTGTGCTGGAGAACTTGCACTTCTGGCTTCAGGGAGTTGTACAGCCCAACAAGCCAGTGCTGTAAGGATGCACCGTGAGAGTGCTTTGGCACATTATGGGTGTCAGGGTTCCAGTTTTATGCTGAATGAGTATTTGATTGTCTAAAATGGAGTCACAACAAGATCCAGTTATTCAGCAAAACTGGTTGTCCTGCTGCCCATTCTGCTTGTCCTGCTGCCCTGTGTGAAGATCATATTCTCAGACTTTCAGTGTAATTACAAACTTTTCCTTAACTAGAAGTTATCTTTGAAGAAATACAGTCACTTCAGACTTCTACAGAGCCATCCTTGAACCTGAGGTGTACCTGCAGTGAATGGTTGATGCAGATGTCTTGACATTGTGAGTCCAAGAGATGAAGCCATTGTAAGACAGAATGTTTAATTTTTCCTGTGAGTCACTGGAGGTAATATAAACATCAGTCTCCAACCTACAGCTATGTCATCCACTTTATAGAAAGCAGCAGCTCTCTTCAGGCTGATGTGGAGACTGATGTAAACAAAACAAGGAGGCACTTCCAGGATTAAGCAAAGATTTGGGCTGAACCTGGATTTGGCCAAAAAGCAGGTCTGCACTGTGGGGGGCTCTGGGTGCTACTGCCCGTGCTGCTGCTTCCCTTAGGTGCTCAGAAAAATAAATGTTTAATTAAATCATCTAGTCAGGGAACAACTGATGTCTGTGTTTAGATTTATGGATGTGTTTAAAAGACATTCCTTTTAATGGGACTGAAAGATGTGCTGAACTTTAAACACAAATAACTTTCTGAAACAGTGCAACCTTATTGTTTTAAAGCTTTTGAGTGAGCTCAAGGCCACCTTATTACAGTGCTGCAGGAACAGTGACATTTGTGCTTGGAATTACATTCTTCATCTTCTGGCATTGTTGCACGATCCTCAGCTGAAAATTGTGTTCATGGATCATGGGATGAGCACTTCATTTTAACCTTGATGAAATCTTACTGATTACACAATAACTTGTAATTTATTAATTAAAAATAGATGGTGGGCTCCCTCATATTTTGATTAACCTAATAGTTTTCAGAGTAAGAACTGAATTAAATCAGAGATATCGTAACAACTTTTAGTGCAATGATCTGGAGGGGCACTGAGTGCATCCCTTGAAGTTCTTTTACTTATGAGACAGCTAATTTGCATGAGTAACCACTTGGCAGCTGAAAAAAACTACCATGGAAAATATTCTGCTCTTGAAATTATCTTAAATCTTCTAGTCATGCGTAAGAAGCTCCATCAGTTGTCTTTTGGCTTTAACTAGATATGTTTTCAGTGAGAGAAGATGTGAAGGACAGGGGACTCTGCCCTCCTATAAACCTGTGAAGGAAGTGACAGACAGTAAGATGTAAACCTAAGGACTACAGCCAAGATACAGTTTGATTACAGATGCACTGAGTGATTTGGAAAGATAAACTTTGCATGACCCTGGGAAGAGGAATGCTGCTGAATGCTCAGGATTTCAAGCGAAGCCACTGAAGCATTCAGTAGTTCAAGGAAAAAAAGTCTCTTTAGGGCTAAAATGGAAATTTATATCCCTTTTTGGAAGTCTGAGCATGCAGGTGAATGATCTGCGCCTCCCTTCTGGAGGCAGCCGGCTGTATAACGAAGAAGTGCTCTGTGACTGAGGTATCATTGCTGGCTATGGCAGTGGGAGGGGGAATTGGGTTTGGAAACAGTTAAAACTCAGGCTTTCCTTTGCTGGAACACCTTGCTGAGGCTGTTCTTGGGCTCAGGTGAGTGTTTGGGCAGCTGCCAGCCCTCGTGTTTGTGTCTCAGGCACAAGCAGCTCAAGAAAGCTGTAAAGAACAGTGGGAAGACTTTCCTGTCTGCATCTCCTTGTTTCCTTTCCATTCCCCATCCACCTTCTTTGGAGAAATGTGAATGCACATTTTGAGAATGCTGCAAGTAAAGAACCATCTCTTATCGATCTTTCACCTTCAAAAGCAGAAAAGAGTTAGAAAGCCATTTACAGATATTCATTGCTCTCATATTTGGAATTCTTATATATTTCTATAGAATAAATGATGATATTTATTGCTTTCCTTTGCAGAAATCTGGGTATTTCATATTATCCCAGCACAGTTTATCTCTGTGGCTCTCAGTGGTGTAAAATGCATTAATGATGTTACTGCTTATTACATTAAAAGCAGCTTTACAGGAAAAGATATTAAGTCAATTTTGGTGCAGCATTTCTCTTTGTAACTGAGCTTTTGTTCTTAGCCTGAAAGTGCACAAATACAATTTTACTCAACTTTTCAAGTGCCTGAAATTCAACTGGAATTTTAAGAATCTTAAGTAGAATAATTTTTTTGAGATCTAAAGTGTAGCAAAACTTTTTTCCCCAAGAATGTAGGTACTAAGACTTCATCTATCCAGAAGTGTTGTTAAAGACTGAAATAAACAATCCTATGTATCATATTTAGCTCTGGAACCTGAGGAAAACGTCTTTTGTACATTCTGGGAAGTCACTCCATGCTTTGTTTTTCCCTCAAACAGGTCACATACCTTCACTCCATCATATCCTCGCTAGGAGCTCAAGCTGTGCCCTCAGTACTTTTTCACAGAGAACTCACACACCTTAATTGCTTCAAGTTAATTGAACAATTTAGGGCTTTGCTTATTTTAATAGTTCAGACTTATGATATTGTTCTCTTCTATGCAGGAAGGCAGAAATAGCATTTCCAGCCTCTGTGGCCACTGGGGAATTTTCTGTGCAGAACATCCCTGTGTGAAAAAGCTGCTGAAAGCTGTTCCCTGGAACAGAGCCACTTCACTCTCAGCTTCTCCAGCTCCCATTTCATGCAGGTGTAATTGCATTGGTACTGAGGTAATAGTTTCTGTCTGGCTCCAAAGTGCTGGGAATATCCAGCCTTTCAGCTTGAAGTGAGAGAAAGGGAAGGGCTCTTGCAGGATACCTGCCATCAGCAGGACACAAAACTACTGCTTTTGATGTTGGATGGCAGAAGATGTGCTCTGTGGGGATTTGGGAGGAGAGTGGGGACCCCAGAGTGGGAGGTGAAGTATCTCCTAGTCACTTGTGCACCTTTTTGTCTCCTAACCAGGGCTGTGTTGAGCCAGGCCTGGGTGTTTGCCTGCTGGCTGAGCTGTTGGACCTGTGTGTGCCATGGGCATGGCTGAGACTGGCTCAGGGAGATGGGCCCCAGACAGGTGAGGTATCCTGGTGGGGTGAGACAGAACTAAGCTGGACTAAAAAGCCACTTCAACATGTCCAGGAAAGGCAGGAGTGAGGATAAGGAGCTGCACTGTTGTGATGGTGGGTCACACTGAAGGGGGGAGCTGCTAGAGGGTGGGTGCACTGCGAGCACAGCAGTGGGTGCCTCAGACCCCTGCTGTGAGCTCTCCTTGCTGTCCTGGATTCACTTGACTCCAGTTTCCACGAGTTTTGGATGTGTCAGCTGAGTTGCTGATAATTCTTTCCTAATCTCCTTCAGACAGTTAAAAAAGGTTTCCCGTGTGTCTGGGGTAAATGCCTGGCTGTAGGCAGCAATGGTTTATAATCCTTTCAAGAACATTGGCACTGGTCTTAAAAGTATCTGTAGGTTATGTCAAGAGTATTTTTTTGGAATCAGAGACAACCCCCATGCAGTGCTTAAGCAGATTACACACACCGTGCAGAGAGGTTGCTGTTGCAGCTTTTCTGGTTTTAGTTAAGAAGGTCTCTGAGGATGTAAGCATGTGTTTTCCTCATTTACCAGCTGCAGGAAAGAACATGAAATGGTTATTCCTTTGCTTGTGTATGATCAAAGAGCCTTTTGCAGAGGTGTGATTCCAGATCATGAATTCAGAGTTTCATCAAAGCTGCTGCTCTACTGGCCCACACACAGGTAATTGCTTAATGTACCTGCTTCTGTTCCACACACCTTAGAGATAATGCAATAATAAAAATAACCAAAGCACATAACCAAAGTCGTTATTGCTCTCCCCTTGTTGTAGTACAGGTTTTGGGGATATATGTGGCTATCTATAAGGGACCACCTCAGTGAGATAACACCACCTGCTTCTGCAGGTGAGCTCTAGAGTTTGTGTGTGTGTGTGTTTGTGGTTAATGCTGATGGTTTTATTGAGTCCCAGTGATTTGCTAATTATTTTAGTTTTGTGTAAGTGTTCCTTATGAGTAGATAAAGGCTCTTACAGGCTACATCTTGGAAAAAGATCTAAATTTTATGCTGAAATTCTAAAGGTCACTGGGATCCTCATAGAAAGAAAAAGGAAGAAAGAGCAATCACCTTCAAAGTCACTGCTGGGGCAGTCTTGTAAGCTGGTCACCTGGGCTGCTGGAGGTGGTATACAATGGAAAGTCCTTTAGAGCACAAGCACTTTGCCCTGTCTGTGAAATGAATGATCTTGTTTGAACAAGAGTTTCATTCTTATATATTGGTTGTTCCTATGCATTGATTCTTCTATTGAACTGCAGAGTTTTGCTTGTTTCTGGTCAGGCTGCAACTAATTTGTCTCCATAGAAAGCACGATGCCATGAACCTGCGTTTTCTGGTGTCAGGATAGTAATCCACAGCAGGATTAGATCACTCAGGGTACCGTCAGAAAGTGTCCTTGAAATCTAATTCTTTCTCTCTTAGGGCTTTAGAAGTCACCTGCAGTGAACTAGAAGAGGATATTCCTTAAAATATGTAAGCATGAACCTGTTCCATGAGCTACTGTTGTAAAGTATAACTCACAGTAAGAAAATATTACAGTGCATTTGGGAGAGATGAACATACTTCCAATAATTTTGTTTAACGACTGTGCCCTTTTCTGGCTAATGCTCCCTGGATTTTAGTGAAATACCATGGGTTTGCCACAGACACTTTTCCTAGGCAGTAAACAAAAAAGCCTTGATGGGAACAAATTGCCAGACAGAACATTGACCTTGCAGCCAAGTCTTTGCAAACAGGAGGTGGGACATGGACTGCCACTCTGCATTGTCAGATCAGTGCAGAAAGGGGACACGCAGGGATGATGTTCTCTCAGAAGACATTAGAAAACAAGAGGCAGAGGTATACTAGAGGATCAAGAACAATTTCCACAGCTATATCAGGTCCTGATGGGTAGCTGTGAGTCTCAAGGGAGTCCAGCCCATCTGCTGTAAATGTGCAGTAGCCAGAAGATGATAGGCAGCACAGGAACCAGACCTTGCAATATGTCCCTGTGGATGTTAATGACAAATCAATCCAAATCTCTGGAGCTTCAGGACATTTTTTCTTATGTCTAGTTTCAAGTGAAAAAGATAATTATTATGCAAAAAGCATGTGTAATAAAATTTTAATTGATAGGTAAGTCCTGATAGGACCTAACATTTCTTTGCAGCTATTTCCTTTGTTAATCAGGTCTACTGCCCAGTCAAGTCTGCAATCCTGTATCTTAGGGCTCTGCTGTCTCAGCACACTCTATGAGACACAGCCATTCCCAGGGAATCTCTCACCTGAAAAACAAACCAGGAGAGCAGAAAAAGAAAAGCAAAATGGCTTATTCAAGGTTATGAGGGTCTGCAGTGAAGCTGGGAGAGGAGTTCAGATATTTGAATTAATGGAACATCTCCCAGCCACAGGTTGTACCAGCCTCCAGTAGCGTTTAGATGTGAGGGTCTTTTAAACTCTCAGATGTGCTGAGTTTACCTTTTGGGGAACTTTTCTTGCAGGTGCAGTGTGGAAAGATGTAGTTGGTAGGACCAGCTGAAGGATGTAGACAGGTTCAGATTGCCATCTCTTCTTGTGGAAGCCAGCAAAAAGGTGCTGCAAACATTTACCTGTTGAGAGTAGATGTAGTGTGAGCTGCACTCTTCTAGCCACAGGATAGAAGAGTTACAAGATGGCAGGGTTCCCCTCTGTAGAAGCACAAGAAGTCCAGATGTTTCAAAATATTCCATCACTTCTTCAGTTCACAAGTTTTACATTGGTTGTAGGTAATCTCTTCAAGGTTCTCATGAAGATCAACATCTGCTCTTACTGGTTTTCAGAGAAGTTTGAGTCCATGGCTGCCTAGGTGCCAAATGATCAGGTCAATACATTTACATAACCCACAGGTTCTCCAGACCACTTTGGGAACTGCTTTAACTGTGTCAGCCTTTCATTTCCCCCTTTCTCAGTGGTGATGTTTTCTGCCTATAAAAGCTACGTGGAAATCAGTTTACAGACATGCCACCAAACACCACCCTCACACATAACTGGCTCAGCATGTGCACAGCCACAGTTCAGAGCAGTGTGAGGGCTCAAGAACACAGGAGGAGTGGGGTGAGTTGGGCAGCTCCACTCTAAAGCCTCCTTGAGAAAGCTCCTGGTGTTTGAGCTCTGCAGGAGACAGGATGTGTTGCTGTTTGTAAAGGCATTCTGGGACTGGCGATGAGATCTGTTTCATGAATGAGGGGTATGACGAGGCCATTCTCCAAGAGGGAAAAACAGACTAACAGAATAAAGCCTGCTGATGAATTTAGATAGAACTGGGACACAGATTTGAAGGAATTTGCATATTGTTTTCATAAGGCACAAAGGAGCCAAGAAAAGAGGGAGAGTCATAAAATGAAGAGACAGCAGACCTGAAGCCAGTGCTGGGGGCAATCTGGTGGCTGCTGAAGTGAGTGTGTGAGTGAAGTGACCATGCAGTCTATGGGGCATGTGTGTTAATCTCCTGGAAAGGGTAAGGGCACCAAGGCAAAGGGAGGAAATACCTCCGTGTTGATTCTCATAATTTGGTTATAATTTTGTCAATGCATCTTTCCTGTGAAAGGAAAAATGGGCTTGGTGGAAATAAGAATGCAATTGTGCTGAGAGATCCTGATCCATACTTAACCTACACCGTTTCCAGGCATGGAGGGGGATAGGAAGAATTTCGTGCCTCTGCCTTAAACATTAAATTTAGGCACTGCAGTCCTTGTGTGTGCTCAAAGAAGGAAAGTAACTGCTTGGGAAATCACAGGAAAGGCAAATCAGAGTACATAACTCTGGGAATGTTTTGGCTCACCTATGTGCTTGAAAAGCCTAATGTACCTTAGTTAGAGACCTCTGTACCCCTCCAAGGAACTACTGAAAATAGCGACACAACCAGAGGGCAAGAAAAACAGACTGAAAAGCTGCCAGAGAAAAGAAAAATCCAGAGTCTCATTATTTTTGTGGAGTTAATCTAAACCTTGGAGGGTCCTCCACCTAAAGCCAAGCCATTTTGTCTATGTCACTTCTTTCACAGTTTATCTCTTGTGTCTCTCAAGAATTAAACCAGGACCAGGTTTAATCTAAGACCACAGCTAATCTCCAAGCTGTCGATTTCTTACTGCTGAGCATAACTAACACTGTAGATCCTCATTAATAGACTTTGATCTTGAATCTTTTCATAGCTTGAATTTCTTGTTTCTGTTTTGGGCATGGAGCTAAAAGGAGGTAGTGAGTATCAGGAGGGATCTAGTCCAGTGTTATCATCCAGCAGGACTGTACACTTATCTGTTATCAGGTCAGGTCAGGTGGTTATGGTGTTTGGAACAGGGTGGTACCAGCTATAAAATTTTGAAAAAAAAGCTGTGCTACTTTGGAGTTGGAGGGAATGAGAGGTGAAGTTTTAGTAGCATTAAACAATTTTTCAAGTGGTGCGTGGCTATTCTGCCAGCTGGTGGGTCTGTCCTAGTCCGAGTGCACTCCATAGCTTTGTGTGTTCTTACTGTACCCTGACAGCCAGTGTGCCTGGGCTGGAAAGTGAGCCCAGGTTGGAGTATTTATAGCACAGACAGTTATAGCTGGAAGACGCCCTTGAAGAAGTGGAGGGGACACGGAAACCTTCTGGCCTGCATAAGTAATGCTCCAGCACAAACATGCCCGTCACTGCATGTCCATACTTGGATGGAGAAGGAAATCTGCTGTGACAGCTCAGGCACAGTAACTGGCAGCAAAACAACGTGTTGTGTAAATAGGCCAAGGCAGATCGGGTCTGTAAGCTGATTAGGTTTTTGTATTTCCAAGTAATTAATAGTTGTGAAGAAGGTTTACAAATGTTCTTAACGCCATGGAGGCATCCCTAGGCCTGTTATAGAAACACACTTGGGCAGCTGCTGAGTTCTTTATTGGGACCAAGGCTGGTTAATGCCTTCTCTCTGTCACCAGTGACTGTGCAGGCTCTGTGGGCAGCGCTGCAGAGACAATTTGCCCCTTAACTCTATGGAGCAGAGTCAAGGCTCAGATGAAAGCTCAGATGAGGCAAGCATGCAAGCATGCAGAATGACCTATCCTTTCTTTGGGGAGCCCAGGGAGTCACCTGGGGCTGTGTCTCCAGCCGTAGGTGTTGGGCTGATACGATCAGATCTGTGAGTTGTCTGTCTCATCAGGTCTGCCACAGTAGAAGCCTCACATGAATTGCACTTTTGCTGTTATATATACACACATCTTGGTTTGTGTCCCCCTTCTTTCACCAAGAAAATATAAGTAAACTGATACTTCTGATGGAGTTTACACATGGAGTTTAATCAGAGTGAGACTTGAGAGTTCAAATCCCTGAAGGCAGAGAGTAGGAAGGGCAAGAAAGCTGGTGATGCAAAGCCTGTCATTTCCTACAGCCACAGTGACTGGAGCTCGCTTCTCATCTTTCCTTTATTTGCTGTGGCATAAAGTGATCCCAGAGCAGGTATGAATGACCAAGCTGAACAGCTAAAAAAAGTAATTGACATTTCATATTTTAGTAAAATGTGCCTGTATTTGAAGTTGTGTATCTTTTGTAGTGTCTCTGACCTACCAGCCTTCGTAATTGATCTTTTTGGGTAATAAATTCATTTTTATCATGCAAGGATTGTTTTTTCCATGTGGCCAGTTGCTGAGGCTCCAGTAAGGATGGCAGCATTGGGCAGGGGATGGTGTTAACAGTTTAAAGATACTAAGATCAGGAGTTTTTCTGACCTTCTCATTAACAGACCACAAGTTCCATCCAGTGTTTCCTACATGGAGTCTGAGGACCTGTGGTTGAACATTGTGCTTTCTGATTTAGATGCTCAATTGCTGATAAATCCACAATACCCACGAGTGATCTACCCAGTATTTAGCTGCATGAAGGTTAGATTTGATTTTCAGTGTGAATGTGGCTGACCATTTTTCAAGCATGACATCTTGATACTAATTTTCTTTTTTTTCCCCCTGAAATCTTCTAGTCTCAGGTATCTCCTTCTAGGCTGATAATTATAGCTCATGAACAAGGTGTCTTTCTTTGAATATCTTTCTAGACTGAACTCTTTCAGTTACTTATAAAAATAATGGATTGAAGAAACTTAGGAGTGGATGTATAATTAGCTCTGAGGTGACTAAACAGTGGGAGCTACGCATGTCAGGAGGTACCAGCAGTGGCCCAACAAGAAGGAGCAAGAGTGAGTTGGGTCACACTGTTTGCACTATGTTAATTTCTTTTATTTATTTGTCTGAACTAGGAGAACTCTCACCTGTTTGCAGTACTTCAGTCCTTGTAACTCTGCTGGGTTACTCATGGCTGATACACTCATCCCACTACAGGGCCATATCCAGTAGGGACAGAGGATCATGGAACGGTTTGGGGTGGAAGGGACCTTAAAACTCATCTTGTTCCAGCCTCTGCCATGGGCAGGGACACCTTCCACTATCCCAGGGTGCTCCAAGCCCCATCCAACCTGGCCTTGGACACTTGCAGTGATCCAGGGGGAGGATGGCCAAGAATTTTTCTATGAGGGATGGCATCTGGGCAGGCCAAACCATAAGGTGTTTTACGTAGAGGAAGTACTTTGGGAACACTTCCCTTCTTGTTTGGAAAGGGGAACTGGAGTCTGGGGTCTCAGTGAGCTGAGCTGAGAACCAAGGTGCACAACATGTGCTGGTGGCACACTCTGTTGTTGGAGATGACTGTGGCAACATCCCTGTACCACAGGGACACCAGGGGTCCCTTCACATCTGCAATAAGTCCATTTGGCTGTGAAATACATGACCTTAGGCTACAATTTTTTCTTCTGTTCAGTGTGCTGGGGAAGCTGTTTTCAACTTCAAGGTCTGCCCCTGCTGAGACAATACCTGCAGAATAAGCAATAGGAGCATGCACCTCTGTGGGAATGAGGACTGGAAGCATTCTGGTTTGATGGCAGTGGGACATAGCCTCTTGGCCTTTCAGCCCCCAGTTTGTCCTGTGCTCATTCCCAGCACAGTAAGTATGTATGTGCCCAAGGGACTCTGCAGAGGAGGGTGAAGTGGAGGGGTTTGATAGTTCCACTTCTCATGGGCTACTGACAAGGATTGCCTTTCTCTCCCCCCTTCCACGTCTACAAAACAACTGCTCCCATGGACTTTGAATTTCATTACTGGGAATACATTTTGTAATAGCTCCTGACACTTCTTTCTCAATTGTTAATTTAGTTGAGCTCTCTGCTGCACAGGCTAATGCTTCAGTGTGGAGGCAGTGGAAAATCATTTAATAAAACTTAACGCTGCTTTCATTTCATGGCTGTTATTATCGAATATTAGTCATTTCTGAGAATCATTCCTTGAACAGTTTGTTCTTATCATCTGTATGCATTTGGCTATCACCTCTTTGAAATGCAGCAGCATCTTGGGTGGTAAAGGAAGGCAGCTTTCATTTTGTTCAGCTGTGCATCTCAAAAGCAGTTGTGATCTTACCAAACAGGAGTTACTGTAATTTCAGCATCTTCTGTCGTAGTTCAGCATAAAAGATGAAGTTTTAGCTGAAGTTTCATGAAAGAACACCAGAATTCAAAAATTACAAGTGGTTCTGTTACCAGTGAAACTTGTTTCTCACCAAAAGTTTATGTGCTCGGTTCAGTAAAAGAAACATTTTCTTGCTGTTGGGTCAGAAATACCCTTTGCCTTCTAATCAACACGAATTGATGAGAGCTGGGAAGAGTAGACCCAGACCTTGCAAAGCTTTCTATATGTGTGTTTATATACAGGTACTGACTACACAGTTCTGCTGCCTGTTTATATGAACAAAGCTCCATGTACAAACATCCAAAACACTTTCAAGACCAGTAATGTTTGCAGTGTAGGCTGAAACCCTTTAATAATGTTTATTTCCTTATACTCATTGGGTAGTAAAGACGTGTGCCATTAGTGTTTGATGAAAAATCAGTGCATTCCCACCTGTGATATTCTGTTGAAAAGGGCATAGCTCTCTCATCCAGCCACACTGCTCTCTTGGGGCAGAAAAACTTTGTGTTTTGTGTTAGAGTCTAGATCTGGGGAAAAAACAACCCTCAGACAGTTTTTAACACTTGGGAGATGTTTCAAAATACACCCTGCTTTGCCATGTTTTTTCTTCTAATCTTCCATTCTGAATGTTACGTTTTCCACTCAGACAAAATCAGATTTTTGTATGCTTGATGCTGGTATGTGTTCTGCCCAAATGGCACGCAGCAGGCAGCACTACTTATACTATTTCTTTTCTATAGCTTGGGTAAATTCTAAGAACCTGGTCTATATGATGATGCTGTCAGCTGCATTTTGCACTGCTGTGGTAGGACCAAACCTGGTTCACCAGGAGACACAAAGAGGTTTGGAAGGAACTCTGGGAACAGCTGGAGCATCCAAAACACACACATTCTGATTGAGAGTGTTTGATGGGATGGTGCTAACAGTCTCATGGATCGAAATGTCAGTGGTGAAGGAGAAAGTGCCACTCATGGTTTGTCTGTATGGTTTGACATTAACGTTTTAAGGAAAGCTAATCCCCTTTGAGCTCTGCACAAACCCACACTGCAGGGGCTTGCTGGGGTGTTTATTGTAGCAGCGCTGCCCCACGGCGGCGAGCCAGCTGAGCCTGGCCTTAGCACAGCTTTTCCCTGTGTTCCCCTCAGATGCACCATCAATATAAACATGGGAACCCTTCATTTGCTTTCTGGTGTGTGGGCGTCTTGAGTCAACTCTCCCTGTGGGTGCCTGGCAATGATGTTTTCTTACCCTCACAGCATTCATTGTGCCTCTGCGTGAACAGCAATGTCTTCTCTGTGTAAATGAGGAGTCTGGGTGCTCAGGGGACTTTCTGAGAAGGCAGCAAACTTAACTAAAAATGAGAAGAGAGCTCTTGTTATTTTCAAGGTCATCCTCACTCAAAATTTACTTAAACATTAATTATTTGTTAAATGTTAAAAGGGCTTTTACAGAAGCGTCATGGACTCCTGAGCCAGAATTTTCTCCATCCAGGAGAAACTGGTCCTCTCCAAACTTTATCCAAGATGTATTGCCATTTCATGAGTCAGATAGCAAATCTGATGCTGTAAGAAAACCAAATCCCCTGTCACTCAATTTCAGTTAATTTCTATTTGGAGTAAGATGTGTGGGAAGAGGGAATATCTCTAATTGTCACATTTAGAAAGAATAGGGAAACTTCTGGGTGCACAGGTGTTTCTCAGGGGACAATGTAACTGGTAGGATAGCTGTGTCTGCCTGTCAAGCTGATTTCTCTCCTTACAGCCAGTGTTAAGACTTATCTCAAAGATTTGCATTCCCTCTTCCTTTCCTACCTCAACTTGAGGAGCTCCCATTGTTTTCTGCTGGTGTCCAACTTGGCTTTCACCTCTTTTTCTTCACTTCATCCCCTCTGTGCTTCACAGAGCTGAGTTCACTGGAAGCAACCCAGGGAAACCTTGAGGACTTGATTCTGCTCAGACTGAATCAGAGATTCACAGGCATCTTTGGGTTATGCTGGTTTCCATGCCCAAAATCTTGCTTCTCTCTGAGCTGTGCAGGCTGTGTGCCTGTTAGCTTGGGCACTGGAGATCCCGGATTCCCAGTGGCAGTCGGAATATCTTGAGCTGGAGTGGGATCCCTCAGGATAAATGCATATCTGTAAATGTAAAATGTGAACACTGCAGTGTTATTTTAAAGGTCAGCCTGCCATATCTGTCTGTCAGCATTGAGGGTGTCTGTCTGCCTCATGTGATTTACGTGGACCAGGCTTGTGGCCAAATACTAATAATGCTGATTAAAAAAGGCTGGAGGAGGTGTATCCTATCGCTGCAAATATTGAACCTCTTATGTTTATAATCTTATTAAAAAAGGGAAATCTGGTAGGAAAAATAGGCACATATTCAATGATAGAGACTTATGGGAACTTTTAGCAATTTCAAAGCAAAACCCCACCTTTGTTGCAGCCAGACATCTGTGGGGGTAAGGCCAGCCTGTTGTTCCTACCGATGTAATACAAATGCAAATAACATAAAGATTTAAAATTCAGGCAGCTGAACTACAACCCTAAGGAAATCACCAACAAAACCATACAAGGGTTTGGTTTCTTCAGATGCTGAAAACATTCACAGGTTTTTTCTTGGGAGGAGAGAAGGGAGGATCCTCATAGAGGGTTTAAAAAATAAGAGGGTTAAAAAGCACCATGGTGGATTCTGGAAAGGGCTGTGGGCAGTTATCCATCTCAGAACTACTTATTCAACAATGGGTATCAGGGTCAGATGATTTATACATGCCAAAAATCCCATTAATGCAGACATTCTGTATTAGAAAATTCCCTTTTGTAGATAGAGATCATCAAATAACACCACCAGTAAATAGTCAACAAACCTTAGAAAAAGAGCTAGGATTAAACTCATCCATCACTAACTAGCACATCTGTAGCAAATCCAGAGAAAGAAAAAAAGAAAAGGCAGGGAAAAAAACCATCTTTATCTTCTTGTATATGTTCCTCATGTATTACTGTGCAAATGAGGGGTGAGTATCAGTATTAGAGCTGGAAGTAGAGAGAAATGGCAGAGCAGAGGCAGCACTTTCCTCATTTTGCAATGGTTCTGAGGCTTGTTGGGGGTTCAGGATATGCCTGAGGGTGCAGCCTGGCCCGTGCAGCCCCTCAGTGCTCCAGTGGGAGCTCATAGGGTGAACTCTACCTGTTGCTGTCCATTCCCAGATCTCTACTCATTTTGAGTTCTGCCAGTGTTTATGGCAGAGGATTTTGTCTTCTCTGCATGATTTTGTGCCATGCACCCCCAGCAGCACCCAGCTCTCAGAAGCACAGGCTGTCCCAGCAGTGCTCCAAGGATTGCAGGAGGAGAGGAGAGGAGAGGAGAGGCTGCAGAGGAGGCTCCTTGCTCACGCTACAGGGGTTTGAGCTCTGCCTTGTGCACCTGCACATGGACGAGGGGGCTTCCTTGAGACAGAGAGGACTGAACGAGGATTTGCACAACAGCCCCAAATGTAATTTCATTAACCTGCACTCTTGTAAAATCCAGTACAGCTCATTTGGTTCTGGGTATTTCTTCCTAGACATAATTTTTACTGCTGTAATAGTTTTGGTCTGCTTACTCACAGTGAAGTCTCTCTTTATTAGGACTTCAACGTTTGTTTGTTTCTTTACTAAATATCCCCTCGTAGGTATGGCAGCATACTGCAAAGTGTTCTTTTAAAAAATTAGACCTGTAGCCATCCCAGTAAAGGAACTAGGAATGCTTTATGGAGCAAAACATTGTTTTCATTGTGTTTTTCCAATTACTTTGTAATTCATAAGGTTCAGTAGCTCACAATGGGTCTTCCAGCCATTATTGCAAATTTGCAGAGTTCTGCTGTAGGTAAATTACAGGATAGAGAATTCCAGCAAGAAAAGAAGCTACTTCACTTTCTGCCAAGCCTTTCTTCCCCTTGACTTTCTCCTGCCTCCCTGTGTTCTCTTTGTTCTTGCTCTGGCTCCAAGGAAAGAGTTTCTGGGTACTGCTGGTGGATGCTCCAGAGAGCTTCCTGGAAAATCAGTGAGATGGGACTTGAAACGCGTCCTTTCTGATCTGTGAGAGTCCTTTTCAGCTATTAGGAGGAACAACCCCACAAATTCCTATGGCTCTTCAGGAAGCAGCTGCTTTTACACTGCTGCCTGCAGCAGGGAAGGAGTCTGGCATCCCTGTGTCTGTCCTGTGCTGTGTTTATCAGGGCAGCTGGGATAACATGTTCCCATCCTTCCTGGGAAATTGTGAAGCTTGTGGAGAAATAAGCCTATTCATCTTTTTTTCCCCTTCTTTTTTTCTTGATGCTCGCCATTATCTCTCCCTCCACCATCTCCTTCTCTCTCCCCATCTTCTCTGAGCTGTGTGTTTAAACAGGAACAGGCTCTTCAAACCCCCTCCCGATGCTCCTCTGATTGTTACAGCAACAAACAATGGCCCTGTGGAGAGATCATCAGGAGCTGCTTTATCTGCTGAGGGCAGAACACCATGGTATAGCAAGGAAGCAAAAGTTTATTTGGAGGAGCACACAGTAAACAACCACCTTTGCAAACCATCTCAGCACTGCTGAGTCCTAGAGAAGAGGTGAAACCTCTGAGACCTCTCTCTATACCCCAACCAGAGTGGACTTTCATGAGTTCAGGTTCAAAGTACAGATTTGGACTTTGCTTGTCCAGACTCTGTGTGTCTGTCCATACCTCCTGAAAGCTTCTGGCACTGTCAGACAATTTCACCAGTTTGATAGAGAGATGGTGGATTAAAGGCTTGGTTCCTGTAAGATTCACAGTGATAGATGGGCAGTGGAATCCCTCCTGCATGAGGTGAGGAGAAGATGCCATATAGCCAGGTCTCACTAGATGCTGGAGGCTCCAGGTGGACTTTGTCAGTGACCCAGGCACAGAGAAAGCTCCAACTGAAGTTTGTACATTCCCAGACCTGAGGAAATTTTGTAGCGCTCCAGATATGGATGACGGGACTGCTTTTTGTTCTAGTTGTTATGCAAGTTTCCAAAACACTGCACGATGTCCTGATGAAATCGATACAACTTGCCATGAGGCTTCACTGGCCGGTGCAGAAGATCCATGGAGGTAATGGATGGGAAAGAGGTGCTGGATCACCAGGAAGAAGAGAGACTTTGAACAGGAGTGAGGGCAACAGTGAGAAAAGCACAGGATTATGGCAGTGGAATATTTAAAATTGATAGAGGAGAATAATTATGACTGGTCCAAGTGAAGGTGGCTCAAGGCAGGCTCTGAGGCGGAGAAGGGTGGTTATGTCGCAGCAGATGTCAGAAGAGAATGGGAATACTCCTTCTGTTTCATCACATTTCTCAGGAACAAACAGAGGGTAAGACAATGCTGACATCTTCGAGGAAGGGTTGGAAGCTGGAAAAGCATTTATTGTCTACAAAACTTGAAAACCAAAAACTATAGGTGAAAACTGATCTATTTCACCTACTTGCATCTTGAATGTCTAGAATTTACAAAACCTTATCTAAGAAGATGGGTCTTCCTTGATTGCTTCTAGTCCTGTTCACTACCAAAGATTAAACCTTTACAGACTTGGGCTGGAAACCTGACCAGAAATTGCTGGTGAACCAAAATAAAAATGGGGGAAACTGAGTAACCATAAACCAGCTGTGTTAAGTGTCTGTCTCTGAAGACTCGTAAAATCTATTTTGGAAAGCTCAGCTGTAAGTTTAAATATCAGGGTAGATTTAAGTAACTCAGCTTATTTTACAGGTGTTTTAAAGCAGCCTGGAAAAGAACAGGAGGATTGCTCACATTGCTGAAGGTCTCCAGGACAGGACACACTGTCTCTCTCCTGTGCTAGTGTAGGGATGTGCCACGAACCCTGCAGCACTCAGATGCTTTCTGGGCACTCAGCCTGTGGTGGATGAACAAGAGAGGAGTCCCTGCCAGTGGGGTAAGGGCTGTGTTACCACTGTCTTTTATATTTACAGAAACATGACATTCTGAGCAAAGAACAAAGCTCACATGATAGCCCTTTCTTTTTCTCCCTTGGATTTTCAGTTCTCATTTATTCTTTAGTCCTTAGAGAGGGATCTGTGTATTTACTGGAAAAACTCTGGCCCTTAATCAGAACAGCTCAGCTAATGACAGTAAATTTGACAGCTGTATCCATGAGATGTTGTGGTTATTTATTACAGGTTCTCTGATAGCAAAATGTTTGGATAACAATAATAATAATTAGAGGCACTTAATCCCTTTTTGTTGTACTAACTGCTCAGGGCCACATGCTACAGGATGTGAACAATTGTTCATACTGCATGAAGCTGAGTTTGAATACCTTTCTGGGTGAACCATATTTATTTTAAGATAACACAGCTTTTCATTCAGCAATTCCACTGATTATCTCAAACATATGCCACATACTGTAATCCCAAAAGGTTAAATCCTAACTCCTACTTATTCTTCCCCCAGGGGATGTCAGCATTGAGATGCAATATTTCAGTAGAGTCTGCTCCCGAGCAAGCTGTTTAAATCCCTCTGCAGATCGGGAATATCCATGGTTATTATGGGTTCCCAAGGGCCAGATCCTGAAATGGGAAGGTATTTCTGGGGTAGGGCTGTCTGAGAGGAGGCTGTCACCTTTGCTGGGTGGCAGCCCAGGCTTTAGCTCACTACAGTGCATTGCAAGCAGCTGCCTGCTAATGATAATTCTAATTACTTTGAACATCTTTCCAGACCAAAGCAGGAGCTGTACAGACCTCAGATAATTCACACATGCGTGTGTAGGGCTGTGTGGAGCAGCCCAGTCGGTGCTGTTGTCCAAGGGGGCTGTTGATACGTCCCTTTGGAGCACAGCCCACCCTGGAGTGCAGTCTGCCATCTCAAGACAGCACACGGAGGTAATGAGGCTTTGTAAACATGTTTCCACCTACTGAAAAGGAATTTAAGTGTGGTTGTAGCGCCTCTAAGATGAGGGTGACACTGCTGTTGTAAAGATAGAGTGGTCATCACCAGTGTGTTGGTTGTAGCAGCATTTGGTTGCCAGCAAATCAAAAGATACTATGTATTGAACATAATCATGTGTCTAATTACAAATATTCTATAAATTAAGACTTTCAGTTCCAGTGATAGCTTTTTTTCCTAAATGAAACCCTTGAGATAAAAAATAATTATCCTGATGTAGAAAATGTACCATGCTGTTCAACACACTATTGAAAACTTTCCTCACCCTTTCAGTAAGATGTAATCTACAGAACATACCATAATATTCCTTTTCTCCATTTTATCACTGACAGGTGGATAATAGAAATGTTCTGGACAGTCAGAGTGCTGCTGGAGATGACATATGAGAAGGTGAGTGAGCAGCTCCATTCCTTCATGACAGATCTCCTCTGCAGGACCAAGAGGCAGATTTAAACTCCCTGCTGACTGGTTCTGGCCAGGAAGAGTATTTGAGAGTATCTACTGCTCAGTATTCAGCACATCAGCATAACACAGGTTTTTCCTATTCATTCTGGAAGAGGGAGAATGATTGCTCCACACTGCCCTGTGTTTGCAGGTTTGTATCTATTCAGGGCCAAAGTGACATGAGCACAAACTCTGTCAGGTTTGTTTTTATGAGTTGTCTGAGCACAGCACTTTGGTGAAATAACTGCTTTTCAGCTATTTGTCTCAAGTCTCACTTTCAAAATTTGCCTGTTTTTCCAGCAAATCACTTCTGGAGTGCATTTGAAGAGGGCCTAGCTTCTAGTTATGTGTTTAACAGTTGAGATCGAAGAACCTTTGCATGTGCTCTCTTTTAAGCATTAAAAATACTGAATCCAGAGCTGGGCAGGGAGCGGTAAGGAGAACAGGAGACAACCCCGGAAGATTGAGGCAGTTGATCTAGTGCTGGAAAAGTGTTCCCAGGTGTCTTCCCAAGGAACAAAATCTGACAGTGTGGCTGTTCCCTGCTCCTGGAAAAGCTCCCTGTGTGTCCAGCACGGAGCCACTGTGCAGTCCTTAACTTGTTAACGGGCCATGGATTATCAAGGTGAGGTTCCCTGTCTTTCAGGATTGTGAACATGCCTAGAAACACACTTCTTGTGTAAAAGTTTGGCATTAACCTCTATCCTAGACATAGTTAAGGATGGCTTAGGAAGTTTTTCACATGCTGACAAGATGCCCTAGGCAGTAACCTGGCCCTGGCTGTGCTGCTGCCCAGTCACACCAGTGACAGCTGGGTGGCTGCAGACAGCATGGGGCACTTGCTGGGCCTAGCTCTGCTCTCCAGCTTGGCATAACATCACTGCTGGAAGGTGTAAGGCTGCAGTGGAACAGGTTTGGAGAGGCTGCAGAGCTGTGCAGGGAAGTGGAGGGACACAGAGCTCTGTCCTGGTCCGTGGGTGGTGGCCTGTGCCCCCAGGGAGCTGTGCCCATGTCCTTGAGTCAAGGTGTGCCCATGCAGAACCCCGGGCGTGGGCTGAAAGCAGGCAGCTCTGGCCCTTGCATACACCTGATTTATCTGGCCATGCAAGGGTTTGCTGGGACTTGAGTGTGGTCACCAGGTCATGCTGTGTTTGTGGTTATTGCTATTTTTGTTGGAAAAGCAGAACTGTCGTGTCTCATTCGGGTAATGCCTTGCAAGCCTCAAATTGTATTTGAAATCCATGGTGAAAAGCGGTTCAAAATTCTGTGCTCAAGTGTATTCTGTGTCCTAGAAACTGTTAAACCCTTTCATGTAGTGACAGGAGGTTAACATATCTGCAGAGAGAGAGAGACTGCTGCTGGTTTAGCAATAGATTAGTTGAAGTAAAAAGCTAAAGGTCATCTCTATGTGTTTTAACCTCCTAAAGGCAATTACAAGTTGGGATATCTAATCTAAAAGGACTGGAACAAGTGTTTAACAGCCTGAAGGCGAGGGTCAAAATTCAAAACCACCAGCATTATGATGTTTCCAAAGAAGGTGGGGAA
Organism: Corvus moneduloides; assembly: GCF_009650955.1. Classification (NCBI taxonomy): domain Eukaryota; kingdom Metazoa; phylum Chordata; class Aves; order Passeriformes; family Corvidae; genus Corvus; species Corvus moneduloides. The sequence continues at coordinate 12,305,283 of NC_045491.1, read as the reverse complement.
AAATCAGATTCCCCAGTGCCAGCAAACAAACATGGAGGATAACAGAACGTGCTGTGTAGAGTGTAAACTGTGTGCCCCAGCTACAGGGCAGAGGGTTTTACTTACAGCTGATATGTACAAGAAAGAGAAATTAGGAGGCATTTAGATTTTGGGTCCAGTAAATGCTAAGGAAATGTGTTTAACTAATGCATCTCTTTTACAAAAACAGTCCCAATGCTGTTTTCAGCTTGTGTCAACAGGTTGTTCACAATTATGATCTGTTAAAACAAGACCCAAAGCAGGATCTTTGACGCTTTCTGATCTGTCCTCACCAGGCTGGAAAGGACAAACCAGCTGCAGACATTTGGGCAGCCTGTCTACCTTTAGGTTTTGATATGTTGATTCTGGGTCTTTTTAAGAAAATTATTTTTTATTTGGAGCATTCCCATTTCATCAATTCTCTGTTAGCAGAGGGGAAGGGAATGAGAATTATTCTGGCTGCACACATTGCACCTAACACTGGACATTTGGTACCACCCAAGATTTTCTTCAAATCTAAACTAGGTTAGTCTTGTACCTCCTGAGCAGACAGTGTGTCTCAGAACAGTAAAGTCCTAACTTGTTATGTTTGATAAGACCTGAGCTTGTTGCAATATGAAATAGAGTTTCATGAGAAGGGGGTGTGCTTCTTTCCAACCGAATGGGGTCCCCTTGTTGTGCATAATCCTTTATTAGACCAGCAGAATTATGGTACAAAGTCAATTTAATTTCCCACACATAATGAAGACAAGCACCCACAACAACTTGGAATGTCTCTTTGGCAAGTAAATATTTAACTTTTGAATGCATATATTTGCTTGTTGTTAGAAGATACAGAATTATTCCCTGGGTGTTATAACAAAATTAAAGCAGCACAGCCATGGTGTACTTGTACAGTTCATTTGTAATTGCAGCAAGAGAGGGGAAAAACAGAAATTTCATTAGGGAGAGGCAATCTTTTACACAGCTCCTGTGATAAAGGAGATCCCATGTATAGGATGAACTCTATGAAGGATCTGGGCACAGGATGTTGAGTTTCGTGAACATCCACTCCATGGCTTACATCAGCATTTGCAAAAGCTGCAATGAATATTTCCACTTGAATACAAATGAATTATCAAGGATGCAGATGTCAAATTTCGTGGGGATATTCTATACAGTCATTACAATGCACACAGGTTTTGAAGCATCTAGATCTCAGGATGCTATATGAGCAGAACAGAGTGATATAGCTCATTGCCTCTGCAGAAGGTCTCATGAAAACCAAAATGAATAGCTGAAAGAAATATTCTTACTAGGGGAAAAATGGGTGTCATAAATTTTGCTAACAGAATTTTAAACAGGGATACACTGGTTATAGATTTCAACACCACCCCCCCCACCTCTGCTTGAACAACAACTAAATCTTCCTTCCCTTTCAGCAAAGTCCTGTTAAAACAACCCCATTCCAGCAGTAATGCTGACATCCTGATCCTGCTGCTGCATGGGAGTATTCTCAAGGTCACTGCTGTCACTAAAAACTCTTGCTGATGTCGGTTGGAATTTGGGGTTTCCTTATCCTTTACTAATGTAAAGAATGTGATGTTGGTGTAAACCACCATGGCACCAGGGAGACTGGCTAAATGCACAGAAATCTTAGGAGACAGTCATTCCTCTTTTTCATGCAGGCATGCAGAACGTGTTACCAAACCTTCTAGATCCATTTTCAATGATAGGCAAAAACCTTGGAAAGCTTGAGGAGCAGGGTAACGAGAACCTCATGATGCTCACTGAGGTGAAACACAGCCAGTCCTGCCCTGGGGACACACCAGCCCCATGGGTTGGGGAATGACAGCTCAGGGAGCTCTGCAGAAAGGACCCAAGGGACGTGAGGCACTGCAGGTGTATTTAAGGTGGGGACACCTGCCTGTGTGTTGGGCTGTTCAGGTGCAGTGTGGCCACAGGTCAGACTTCACTCAGGACTTGTGAGGCTGCATCTCACAGCTGGAAAATTGCGGGTTTGGTGTATCCCAGGGCCACAGAGAGGTCACCAAGGGGGAGCAAATCCAGCAGAAAGTCAATGGGATGTTCAGGAGAGTGCAGCATGTGATATATCAGGAGAGGCTATGAGGGCTGGGTTTACTTATCCTGGAGAAGATAAGGGGGCATCTAATCACTGTCTACCATTAATGGAAAGGGACTGTATAGATGATGGATTCAGACTCTGCCACAGTGTGCTGCAAAATCACAAGGCAGTGGTCATGCATTGCAGCAAGGGAAATTTCTTCTGTTTGTATAAGGAAAAAAATCATCAGAATGAGAGTTATACAGCACAGGAACCATATTCCTTGGAGAGGCTGTGGGCTCTCCATCCTTGAGATTCATCAGGAGAGAGCTGGCAAGGCCCTCAACAGCCTCCCTTAGCATAGAAGTTGTCCCAGCTTTAAACAGGAGGCTGAACTGGAAGCATTCGTAGGTCCCTTCTCACCTCAGTTATCCTCTGATTCTCTGACTTTACTTCAGGAAGTTGCTAATACCTGTGAAATTTGGTCCTACCATGAAAAAATGGTTGTTAGTATGGCACTCCATCCTTCAGTAAATATGTTCCATGTGGATATTTATAGTCCTGCCTGCTTCCTTCAGTGAGAACAGAAAGTTCTTCCTCCCATAAGCTTTGTACAGCTGCCAGGAGAGATGGTGGAAGCCTTTCCTCCCCTCACCTACTGTGGATGTTCATTGGTTTCAGTTCCACAGCCCCTGCAATATCCAAGGATCTGTGTAAGTGTTTGAAAGGATCTAATTTAAAAAGAGAACTGTCTCTTCTAGGCAGTGCTAGTATCCGTGGGTGAGTTTGATTGGCTTGCAGACCGTGTGTTGGTTTCAGGGACAAGAATAAAAAGAGGAAAAAGCCAGTTTCCCATCTGCTCACTGAGCTGCTCCCATCCTTGGGGACACATGTATGTCTTGTGTCCTGGAGCCTCTCTGACAGTGCTGTTGGGTGGTTCCAGGCAGATGTGGGGGAAAACTCTCCCCTCCTTCTCACTGCCCTTCCTGTTGATCCCTGTGTCCACCCTGGAGCAGTGCCCAGACTGCCCATGGAGCCTTGGGCAGCTGGCTCAGCCCGTTGGATCCTGGTAGCCTTGGGGGTGAAATAAAAGGGAATTGCTTGGACACCAAAAGCTTCCCAGAGATGCACCTGCTATTTGTGAGAACTCTTCCCTGATGATGAGTCTGGGTGCAGAGCAACAAGGAATTCTCAGGAAGGTTGGATTTCAATGGGGATGACTCTTTTTCCCTGCCAGCATTTCTCTCTCAGCTGTATTCTCTCTAATGAAATTGCCCATTCAGCGCTGGGTTTGTAATTTAAACTGAGTGCTATAGATTAACAGTTGTTGCTGCTTTATTATTGAAATGAGAGTCATGGGATCAATTTAACTGTTTCTGGCTTCATTATTTGCTTAAGACAATAGACTCATCTCTGCAAATTCTATTGCTTTGTGGGTATTTTTAGCTTAATTATCATAGATATTAGCAACAATCAACAAAGATTTCTTAGGTGCATGTGCTTGCTCCTTGGAACACTAGTTTTTTATAGATTTTGTACTTTTAGCTTGTCTTCCTTTTTTGTAGTCAATCCAGTCTGCTCTCAGAAAAAAGCAACCAAACAGGAGCACAACAACAAAAGGAAAACCATACAGCTTACTTTGCAAAGACTTAAATGTTTTCCTAGTAGCTTATTTTCAGAATTAAAGGCATAGTGAAGGTTGTGTCTTCTGTTATACATGTAGCTAAATATTCTGGCCATTGAGCCTGTGTAGGTACAATGGGGACTTCAGCTGGTTTTGGGTGGGTGGTATTTAAAATAGTTCAGAATAAATCAAAAGCTCACTTTGAACTCACTTTGAGTGAGCTTTGACTGATTCCAGGTTTCCCTGGCTTAGCAGAGTATCAAAAGATAAAGGCAGGCCTGGTGCTCCAATGTCTGCACCCAGGTGCAGCAGGTTTGTCCCTTCCAGCCAGGCCCCCTTCCTCTGGTCCTGAGGCAGAGATTAGTGCCTCCAGTGAAGGGAGTTAGAGTTAAGTTCATTCGACCTGGATTGGCATAAAAATCTAGCCTAGGGTATTGCCAACAAATTTTTTTTTTAAAAATCTTTCAGTATAATTTCCTAGACTCCTAAATCATACACTCACCTATGGCTGATAATTGGATTAATGTCCCCCAGCTGGCTTAGAGCAGGGGGAGCAGGTGTCAGGGGAATGTGCTCTTTGTCCACTGAATACACAGAGTTTTGGATCCTGGCATGATTTAAAGGTTCTTGGACAACTTTATGCAAAATATGTGAACAAAAGTCTGTCCAGTGGATTGAAGGACATCTGGATGCCCCAGCAGAACAAAGAAACCAATCTGCAGTTTTGTTTACACCACGCCTTCCATTTAAAATATAGCAGGAAAAAGTCTCATTAACTTTCTTAAGAGTGCCAGTAAAGGTACTAGACAGCTTCCTGCACTTGAAGTGTCAAAAAAGCAATTTTAATATCTAGTTTCATATAGCATAAATATGTTTATCTTCCAGTCAACATTTTACTAACCATTTAGATTATTTCTACATACATTAACCATAATTACTGAAAACCTCTTAGACTGCTTTCAAACTGCATCCCTCACAAGATAATATTCTAAGATGTTTTTCTTTTTTAAATAAGCAGAATTATCATTATGTCACAGGCTTTTGTACCTCGTCCTCTCTCCCTCTTTTTTGCTTTTTCCCTTCTCCCCAAACAGGTAAGACTGTAGGAAAGCAGGGCTAATTTTATATCCATTTTAGCAGATGACAGACCAGTAAAAGTCTAGTGGAGAGTGCTGTGGCGGCTCTGTTTCAGCATTGCACCTCAAATCTTGTAGGACTTACATGTGTTACTTAGGTGATTGGATATTCTGCTGCATTCAGGCTAAAGTATTTTGCCCAAGGATGCCAAGAATAATTAAAAATGCATACACAAAATCGGGTTCAATGCCACTTGCATTGGAATGTGCTCCTAATTTCTTTAGTTTTAACTTACTGGTTCAGATTTTGGACATCTTTCTGGAAAGGTGAGCTTTGGCATGTGTTCTTATCAAATGAAGCCTTCCTGACTACATTTTTGATGTTCACACAGAGGTCAGTCACAGGCAGGAGGCAAAAGTACATGTGTGGCTTTTTGCTTGATAGGTTTCTTTAAAGGTGAGACAGAGGGATGCCAGATGGTGTACGTGTGCCAGATGTTGGGGTTGGTGGCTAAATACAGCAATCCAGAGGCAATCCTGGTGGGAGCTGGGACCCAGCAGATGGACAGTGTGGCTGTCCCCATGTCTGGATGTTGAGCAGTGCCACGCTGGAGTGGTGGCTGCCCCCTTCCCCCTGGGACGGCTCCACACACAGCCTTCCTCTGCAGGCTGTCACCACCTGCTTTCACATTCTCCAGCATTTTGCCTGCAGTAGAGAGCCTCTCTTCTTGAAAATAACACCACCCAACATTTAATGAGGAGATTTAGCTTTCCTTTGATAAGACCATGGTAGTAATAGAGTTTGCCTGCCTGAATAGTCTCATGGCACAGGCAGAAATTCCAGTATTTCCTTCTTCAGCATTATTTGACCAACTAAAAATTCAAGCCAAGGATTGCTTGTACTGAAAGAATACAAATAGGTTTTTTCTCACTATCAGAAAAAAGAGATGCATGCACATCTGTAGGTGGTATGGAAATGAGTGTTTGTGAGTCTATAACTGCAGGAAATAAATTGCTCCCAAATGATTGCTATTTTTTCTGCTATGTCAGTTTAGCATATCCCAATTCTGAGAGATGGTAAAGAAGACTTCTCAGGTAGAAGCTTCCAGTGAGACCATGGGGTCTGCACAAAATAATGGCAAACCGGAAAATTGAAAAAATATGTGTTTTAGTAAATACTTCCTTATGGAACAAGTGCTGCAGTGAGCTAATATTCACCCCACCTGAGGTGGCTCTGCAATTCACACCACCCCTGTACAGAGTGATACACCCCTTGTATCTCCTAATCTTCTGCTGGTGAGCTCCACAGGCTGTTCCTATCTCCTGATATGCTGTTCTTTTGCTGTGCTGGGCATGGATGTTGCCCTTCTGTGTCACCTTGGAGCCAATTAATAGAAATTTTCAGCGTGTCTCCACTGCACATCTCTCCTTTCTTCAGTTGTTTGGTTGTAGCCATGACTTTGCTTCTTGAAATAAATATCCTGCAAGTTACTAACCTGTCTTCCATCATCTGAAGGCAGATTTTTCATCTAGACTCTCTGAGGATGTCTGAAAGGAGTTCCAAAGGCTCCGTGTGCTGGGGAGAAGGTGGCTCTTTGCACGTCACAGAATTTTTGGGAGCAATACTAACTCATTCACATCTTGGTCGAATTAGCATTGACTAAAGAGGTGACAGAAACAAAAGACTTTCTCTTACAGCTGTAATTCAAACTCTGGCACTCACTGATTTGGATAAAAAGCTTTGTTTTTGTAGTAAATGCTCTCCTGTAAGAACCCATTGTTATATCAGGCAAACACTGATTTAGAGCTCTAAATTCAGTCCATGGTCTGAGATTAAAACAAATAATTTCTGTACTACTACTTTGATTTCATCTGCCATGAGTACAGACCCCTCAAGTCCTTGCTGTGATTCCTCTCGGGTTCTATATCAAACACCTGCCAGTAAAGCCAGCATGGTGGGGTTTTGAATACCACAATTCTATACAGGACATAGATTAGGACTGCACAATGAGATATGTTGATGCCACTGTGTGATGATATTTGATCAGTGTGGATGTTTTTGTTCTTTTTATGGTGCATGGATTGTGTGAACTGAAATAGAGCCTTTCAGCAGTCCTGGCCCACACAGCCAGAAACCACAGCCAGGGGAAAAATTGTGCTCTTTGCACCCAGCAAGGTCAGGCTGCAAGAGGGAACACACACTGGGTGCTAACTCAGCTGGCCCCAGTGGAGGAATGGAGAACTTGGAGAACAAGAAATAGTTTTTGCCTCTTGTTAGCAACCCCTCACTGCACACCCTCCTCCATTCTTACAGTCTGCTCTGGTTGTGTTGGGATGGAAGATTTTCCACGTAATTACTTAATGAAGAAGGAGAAGAGGATCCCTACTGATAATTTGAGTGCAGGTACAATAAAATTAACAGTGTGGGACATATGGGGTGGCAAGCCAGGTATGATTATTTTCCATTAGCCAAGCACACCTCTTCCCTGATGAAAGTGGCTATTGCATGGCTCCTGCCAGATCCAAGGAAAACACATCTGTCCTCTTTGTCCAGGTAGTTTGTAATGTGCTCTGGGATTTTCTGAGGTGAGAAGAGTGTTTGCCACTGCTGTTCAGCTGAGAAATGTTTTAGGAAGCAATTACCATCTGCCTACTGTCTGAAGAGTGAGAAAACCAATAAGTTCTGGTAAGGTAATGACCACCATTTCAGGTCACAAGTTTTCAATCAAACCTTGATTGAGATGAGGAAACCGTGAGGGACCATTTAACATGGCAGTAACTCCAGTTACAGCATCTTCAATATCCAACTGAAGCCTGTGGCTGTTCTATTTCCTTCCTGTACCAGCATCATCACCAAGATGATCTCTGCTCTCTCAGCTTTCCTGCAGTGAGGATCCTTTGTCCTCAGTGATTCACGGGTGGGTCAGTGTTCTGTGGGACAGAAGTTTTGCTGTTGTGATTTATCCATCCTAGACTGTTGCCAATCACTGCAGTCTCAAGGCTCCTTCAGCAAGGACAAAGGACTTGGCCTTTGGTCCCACAAATACATTTGCTTACTGGAACTGGGTTATTATCCCATAAAACCTTTCATCCTGTTAATGAAGAAAGCATGAAGCATGTCAAATAGACAGTAATTGATATAAGCTGAATGCTGCAGCCTGGCCTGATAGCAAATGTTCCAGCCTACTTTATTTTCAGAACTATCATCCTAAAAAATATTTATGGATAGGAGGATTTTCCTACTCTTTCTAAGGCTGGGAAGTAGGTGGCTGATACAATCCTACCCATTTGTTTTCAAATAGTTATTCATCATCGGGTGGCTTTCTCAAAGGGATATAGAAACATCCTTTGCTCAGGACTGCAGAGAAAGCCAAGACAACAACAGCATGTTTGTTTTTGCCTGGCTCATTTGTTGCTTACAGTTTGTCTGTGCATTTGGGAAGGCAAGGTGAATTTAAATGCAAAGCAGCAGAGAAATCCACTGAGAGGAAGAATCCACTGAAGCCATTACCAACAAGTAGAATAATTGATGGTAGGAGTCGGAAAAGAAAGTGCACGTGGGACTTAACGACATCTTGTCTTATTTTTGGGATGGTAATTTTCAATTGTCAACACTTGAGCATGACTGGGATAGGGTACAACCAGACAGCTTCTGCTTATCAGGAGAGAAAAATTCCAGAGGCTCAGCACTGATGGCTCAAAGCAGACCCAGCTAGCCCAGTGCTTGCTGCTCTGCTTCTGACCTTAGAGAACTGCTCTGTGCTGAGAGGCTTGGGTCTTAGAGTGGTGTGTGCTTATCTGAACTTCTTCCATGTGCTGAAAAACAAAAGAAATGGTTCTTGACAAGGGGATGGGAAAAGCCAAATGGTTCTCTCAGTTTCTAATTTATATCCCAATGCCAGCACCAAGTACCATCTCCAGCACTCTGGGCACCCACTATCCAGCAGTAGCTACTTACACATTGCAGGGAAGTTATTCCTACAGCCTGGCTATGGAATCAGATCAACACACTGGGGGTGTTAAAATGGGTGTAGTTACTCTACTTTACTAGTGCAGAAGGTCTGGTCCCCTGACCTGAGCTCTTTAGGTGCTTTGAGGTTAATACCACTGATTTCACTGTGGTGGAAAAGCACAACAGCAACAGTATTAGAACTTCCAAGTGACAAAGAGCTGTTGTTCATTGCAAAACTTTCTGTTGCAGGTCATAAAGCTCAAGTGGAGAAATGCTTTCTCAGGTGATCATTCACTTTTTGCTGCTAATTTTCAATATTAAGAATCATCTTGGCCACGGTTAATAATGTTGAATGATGTGTTATTCCATCCAATGGGATAAGATGCAAGAGATACAATGACTTGGAGTGAGCTGAAAAATGAAGGGGAAGAGCTGAACCAACCAGAACTTTACAAATTCGCCTTATGATAATGAATCCCTGCTCCCTTCCTTCTCAGAGGAATCAATTCAATTTTCCATCCTGAGGAGCAAAGAAAATGCCAGTCCAATAGACTTTTAGTGTGGATTGGCTGAAACCACAAAGAAAGAAAAATTGTCTGAGAGTCCACGTGAGAGCAAGAGCAGCTCCCATTCTGCATCTTAATGGCAGAAGAAAATGACCAGCAATTCTGCAGCAGATTACAGAGTCACATCTCTCATTACTGTGGGGAATGCAGAAGGCAGAACACATAACTACAGAGACCACAGTACTGTCTGTTTCTCAAAATGCTTCTGCTTTCATTGCCTTTTTTTTCCCTTCATTTTTAATAGCAATGGAATATGCTGAACTGCAAATGCTGTTACTTGCTGTATTTTTCCTCATTCCTGGAGTTATACATTCATTTCTGTCTTGTAAAAATAACCTGTTTATTCCATTTCTAAGTTCTGCATGAGACGGTTCTCATTTTCCTCATTCCCTGTGGTTTTATCACAACTGCCTGCCCACCTATGTGCTTTGTCTCAGCTACAGAGTTTTCCTTTTCCAGAAAGCTGCCAAGCAGGTCTCTCCAGCAGCAGAGAAATGATGGTCAGTGCAGAAGTCTCTTTGTGCTGAATTAATTGCAAGCCTCCCTACTTAATTCAGGGAAAGCAGTATAGTGCCCTAACTTATCCTGGGTAATTTGGGGGCTCATTTATTTCTCTGGTTGTCTCCAGTCAAAATAGATGATTGTGTGCTCTGTGCTCCCACCTCCTGCATCTCACCCCACCCCGGTCCCCGCAGGTTGTGCCAGCCCAGCCCATCTGGCGGGGGGGCTGCAGCCCTCACCAGGGACCAAGGAGAGTTTCAGCAGCAACCAGGCTGGTCACCAGTGCCAGGGGATGGGCAAACCATGCTGCTGTAGCAAAGCAGACTGAGGATGGATGGCCAGAAAAACGCACTTTCCACTCAAAAAGGTTCCAAAGCCCAGGGATATGTCATTAAGGGGTGGTGGAATTTTTATAGGATGGCCAAGCATGTCTCAGCCCCATGGGGGCCATAAGTCTTGGAGTTGGAGGGTGGGCTGGCTGCCCCCACTTGGCAAGCTACCTGCTTTTCCACAGCTGTACAATTTGGTTTCCAAAAATAAATGTAATTTTATTACGGGCTGCCTTATCATTGCTCTAATATTTTCCACTGAGAGCCTGAAAAATTGAATTACTGAGCATCCTCTAAATCTACCACTCCTCACACAGCTCTGGTCTCTTCTGAACTCAACCAGAGCCATCAGCTCTTGGGCAAGCATGTGCAGATGGATCCCTGGAGTATCTGTAGGACACATTTATGAGTAATTACCTATCATCTAGAAGGTTACAGAGCAGCAGCTTAAGTGTGACCTGCCTTCTGCATTTATATCCAAGTCAAGACTAAGAAACATCTCTAGCAGATGGGAAAACTCTCCAGCCTCTCAAAGCTTCTCCAAGATGGATTATTTACTATCTAGCACCTCTCAGAGCAATGAGAGTTTATCCAAGTCAGTTGCTCCTACATCTACTTACTCTGTCTTGTTATTCTATAAGGATCCCAATCAGGATTCATCAAAATACTGAGTGAGAAACTAGCCAGCATAAGGGTTTTAGTTTTTTGACCTATTTTGTGACCTATTTTTTCATTTGTACGCTGCTAGAAAGTTGCATGCTTGGTTTTGACACCCTGTGTGTGACACATGCAGAAATGTTTCCTGACCAGTTTATGCCAGAACCTTTCAGTCCCTGGGCTGTCTAATGCTGCTTTCACCCTGCTTTTTTGCTGTTCTCAATGCAGGACTGTCCCACACCAGGCAGACAAGTGGCACAGTCTCTCTCTGACCTGCAGAACAGTGTTGGGAAGGTGACAATCTTTCCTTAGGACCTGTTGGGACACTCTCTATTAACCTCACCAGGAGCTTCACACACATCTCAACATGTTTGCTCTTCTATCTGCAGTACTCTTTTTTATGCCACTCTGGCAGAGAGCAAAAATACAAGCTTAGAATTGTTTGGCTTTGGCTGGTTTTGGAGATTCAATCTGGATGCTGATCTGAAATATCCTTTAGTGTGGAAAATACAGCTGCTGTGAGTACAGAAATTATGTAACCAGATGAGTGAGTTTGTGGTGTTTCAAGGGACCACTCTAGACAGAAAAGGTGGCTGTGGCTCCTGGGGCAGGACATGCACATTGCTCAGTCCCTGTGGCTTCACTCTGAGCTGGCCTCAGTCCACACCTACACTTCTTGATTGTTGTTTGCTTCTCCCAACTGCAAAGAAGTCACTCAGATGGAAATCACTTGTCTGTCTCTCTGTGAACAAAACAAAATCTTTTGGGGGGTTTCCATCCAGCAGTCTAAAAGCCTGGCACAAATTTGGAAGCACAGAGGAATTTCTTGAATTGCAACTTTCTAACAACCTTTTCCAAAACTCAGAGGTTGAATTTGGCCTGAGCTTTAGAAAATACCCAGGCAAAATCTTGTTATGTGCAAAGAGTTTCACTTTCCTTTAAACCAACAAGAAAAAAAGACGGAAAAGCTGACAGAGCTGGCTCAGTGATTCCACCCCAAGACCTCTGTTGCCTCCTCCCTTTCTACGTGGAGCACCTTGAGACTACACATTCAGAGATTTTTGGGAAATTTATGAAGAACAAGTGCTATGGAAATCTTATCTCATAAATTTGGTTTGTTTATTTTCTTTAAATCAATCAAAGAGTTCAAACAAACCATGCACATCTTTGCAACACCAAAGTTAAACACATTTTAGAGGTGGTGGTATTCATGGGAAGCAAAACTTATAGGAAATTATATGAACTCTTTCCAACTGTAACCCCTAATTTTTCCCCTCGTGTCATGAAGTCATTGATTCTTTAGAATTTCCCAAATGTATCCAGAGTAAAAGCAGTGCCTTGCAGTGGGTTTGACACTATTTTCGCCACGGTCAAAGTGAAAGCTCCCATTGTCAGCAGCAAAACCCTGGAGGGAATGAGCCAGCCAGGAGAGATTAAACGTCCTTTGTATTGTACAACAAAAAGCGTTGTAAGGTTGATTACAATAAAAGCTTTCCAAAGTGGCAGCATTGGGTTCCTTCTCCTTTTTCATCCTCGTTTTAAGCTGTTATAAAAAGAAATAACATTTCAGCAAAGTGAATGGTCATTCAGTGCTCAGGATAAAATGTACATTCTTTCTTCAGGGACAGAGAGCGACCATTGCAGTCCCTGGGGCTGAGGGGTGGAGCCGGGTCTCTGGCAGAAGGCTGTGCTGCTGCCTTCAAAATGGGGAAAATTACCTTCAACCCTGATGTTGTTTTGAGGTTGGACAGGCTTATGTCAAACTTCCCAGTCTCTCCAGAAGGCAGTTTCATTAATGTCACTAATTAACATTATGACATTAATGTCACTTCATTAATTAAGATTCAGCAATTTGATAGGGGTGACAGGACTTTTGAAGAGTGTCTATTTGTTTGTGGCTTTTATTCAGTTTTTGCAATATGCCTAGTTTAAAGTCAGAACACTGAGAACTGAGAAATAATCCCAAATATACTCACTGCAATTTGAAAATCTTTCAGACACCTCCAAGCAGCTAGAATTAGTCAAAGCTCTGCTTAGATCTTGTAAAATCCTGTCCTGTTAGTGGGTAAGACCTTGTTTTCCTGGGACAGACCAGTGAGATGGGATCCCATCCTATGCTTAGAGCATTCAGAATGGTGCAGAAGTGCAGAAATGAATAGCACAGATTGTTTATTCTTTTTCTCTTCAGTTGACCTCAAGAAATTAAATGAAATTTTCTTTTGTTTACCTGGGGAATTCAAAGTAAAAGTCAGAAAATGAAAACTGAAAGAGTCTTCTGCCCTGTTGGAATTAAATACATGACCTGCAATTCCCAGCCATCACCAGCACACCTCGGGTTAATGCAGCTCTGTGCTTATCCAGTTAGGAAAGAATGGGGCAACAAACAGGATCTCATCAAGCTGATAGATCAGGAAATATTCGATGTGAATTTTCTCCATAGAAAACCATTCTAAGTGATATGGAGTCTTCCCTGTATTTGTGATAGCTGCATTTTCTGTGAGCAAATCATCTTGATAGAAAATTCCCAGCTATCTTTTTTGGGAATAATTGGGTCATGATAATGCAGTGCCTCGAAGAGAGCTTGGAAATATTAGGCATGCTTGCTTTGAAAAGATTAGCCACGCTTGTTTGGAAAGGAGGGGTCATGATAAAAATGACTGCGTTATCTAAGTATCTCAGAAATCTTTAATTGTGGTTTTATACAAGGGTGGACAGATATTTGTTATTAAAATGACAAGTTCAAACTCATAAAAGAGAAAGCAAATTTTATAAGATTTGACACTATTCTACAAATAGCAAGACAAGACAGAAGTGACAAAGGTGGCACTGAACATCTGCAAGTCTAGAGTGCAAATGTTCCCAAATAGAAAGAAATGTTGAAACAAACCTCTCTGTGTGCAAAATGCCGTAAAGACCATAGAATGCCCCAAAGCTGTGTGCTTCTTGTAGTATTTGTTTTGGGTTTTTTTTCAGATGGCTCAGCACTGACAAGTCCAGGCCCTACATAAACCCACCCTATTCACAGCCAGGGCAGGGGAGAGGCCATCTGGTTCATCTTCCTGCTCCAAAGAAATCACTAATGATCCTGGTGTTTCTTCAGCCTTTCTGTTGACAGGGCTCCTCAAACACATATCTAAGCACTTCACCTTTCCCATTTGAATCACCACCCTCCGTTTTTAACCAGAATTGTGGTTATTTACTCTTCCATTATTATACACCTATCAAGGATGCTTGACAGGACAGACTATTTACTCCCTTCTTATTCCTATTAGGGACAAATCTATCCCCTAGATTTTTAGGTTTTCATTGAGTCCACCACCATTTGTAGCTGCCTGTCAATTTTTTCTTTTTCTTGTTACCCTACATCATTACTGCAAACCCCTAAACTAGAGCAGCAATACACAAACATTTCCGTCATTAAGAGCACTTCAGGTTTGATCATCAGCTCAGGCAATTTCACCTTATGATCAAGGAGGTCAAAATTAGTCTGTAGAGCCATGAATTTATCAAGCAGCACCTGGCTGTGGTGCTGTGTGTCTCAGGTGAGGTGGGGGCCAGACCCTGGAAAGAAAGGGAGGGGCCACACGAGCAGGACTGAGCTCATGTGGGGCTCATAAGGAAGGTTGCTGTGGTGGGAAGGAAGGAAGGAATTCGGAAGGAATTCAGAAGGACTTCGGAAGGAAGGAAGGAATTCGGAAGGAATTCGGAAGGAAGGAAGGGAAAGGAAGGAAAAGGAGGAAAAGGAAAGGAATGAAAAGGAGGAAAAGGAAAGGAAGGAAAAGGAAAGGAAGGAAAAGGAGGAAAAGGAAAGGAAGGAAAAGGAAGGAAAAGGAAAGGAAGGAAAAGGAGGAAAAGGAAAGGAAGGAAAAGAAGGAAAAGGAAAGGAAGCAAAAGAAGGAAAGGAAGGAAGGCAAGGGAGGAAGGAAGTTGCCATGTGCTCTCACAGGCTGGCTGTGAGGGCTGGGGGAAGCAAACCAGCCTCTAGATCTGCTCTGGAGTGTTTGTTTCTGACCTGTTGCCTTCATGTTGTCGTCGTTTGCTGCTAATTACTCTCTTCGTGCTTCTGGGAGCTGCTGTGTGGGCTTGGCAGAGGCGGCAGACTCAATGTTCGTGCGTTATGGGTTATGTGGTGCCAGCCATGCCGGGGGGAACTGTGGTTGTAGAAGAAAACTTTTTGATATTTTTTTCCCTAAACACCACTTTACTGGTTTATGAATAATTGGAAAAAGAATTTGTGCTTGAACTTTTCTACTGTTGCCTCTCTGTGAATGAATCCAAGCTGCAGCCCTGCTGGACACCTGCCAAGGTATTTATCTGTTTGGATTTGTATCATTGGAGCTCTGGCTGTGTTTCCTTTTTGATATTCTGGTGGAGCAAATAACAACATTTGCAATTCTCTTTTGATGCAGCAAAGTGTATCAGCAATGTAGTCCTGCAGGTTTTCCTGGCTGGTGCAAAGTGCCTGATTCCCTGTGGAGCTGGGTCCATGATAGGATCCCTGTTGTGCTTTTAAAATACCTCACTGTAAATCTTTGCATTACACGTTTGTGGTGTCCTGCTGGCTCGCTGCTGGAGGGTGATTTTGGCAAGGTTCTGCCTTGAAGGCTCTGGAGGATCACAGAGTGTTCTGTGTCTGTGAGCTGAGCTCATCTGACTGAACAATAAGTGGCCAAAAGCAGTGGTCACGTTGAACTGCCTGTCTTTAACCTTTGGCCTGGTTCAGCTTTGCTCCCTTCTGAAGAAGCAGCCCAAGAACTGTGTGGGGAGGGTGTGGAGGGAGGAGCTATGTCAAAGCAAGGCTCTAGTGAAGAAAACATGGAAAATTGTAGCTTAACTGAAGTGGATTTAGTGCTAATATATGGAAGACAAAGTAGGATTTTTTAAAAAAATCTAATTGTGAACCTTTGGAGAGTGGGCACTTGGCATGTAACAGAGAGGGAGCAAGTGGAGGCTCTGGGCTTGCTGGAAGATTGGCAGCCCTGTCTCCTATGGCACTGTGCTTGCGCTGGTGCTGCCCAGCCTTCCTCCAGTGAGCCCCTGCTCTGCTCTTCCCCTGAATCAGAGTCTGGGCATGTGTGAGTGGCATCAGCACCACAGGGAAGGGCCTCACAGCCTCTCCTGAGCAAACCTTTGCTGTATTTTAACATATTTTTATTTTTCTTTGTACTGTTTCCACTGAACCTGAAGGAAATGGTGTCAATATGCAGATTTCTAGAAGGAATTAATCGTTGCTTTTCTGAGTAGCTCTCTTCTGCCAGCATTGCTGGAAAGCTCTGGTTCCACGTTGTGAGATTTTTCTGCTTGCACAGCCCTTACTACTTGCCATGATTTGTCTCAGAGCCTGCAGTGAAATGCGGCACACTGAGGGGCTGGTGCTCCTACATTGCAGTGCAGTGTTTATTTTAGATATGTGAGGAATTTAGCTGTAAATATGGGTATTGGATATATTTGTGAAAACATGATTACTGAATGCCCAGTTCCAGGCACAGTTGCAATTGATTTTCTGAAAATCTTTAAAGATTTAACCTATGGCCACCCTGTTCAACTCCTTAAAATTTCTTGTGTTGCCCCTCTCTTCTTCCATGAAAGAGTAATGAACTCCCAAGCCACGCTGGCTCGGTGTTTGGGTGCAGACTGTGTCCAGAGGAGAGGAAATCTGTGAGTAGGTGAGAGAGCTCTGTGTAAAACTGCTTTCAGTGAGGTCTGGGGTATTTAATAGTAGGGCCTTTTATAGCAGCCCCTTACTTTTGTCAAGGGCCACATCCAGATGGGCTTTCTGTGGAGGGAGCTATTGTTCCTGTGCTGTTGTCTCCCATGGGGAGAACATAATTCCCTGAAGAATTGCTGTCCAAATTCAGAAGGTCTGGCTGTATTTACAGAGCCACTACCTTTTCCAGTCTCTCCAGTCACAAACTCACTTTGACAGGCTCTATCACCACCCAAAGCACTCAGTGGATCAGCGTTTGCTCTCTGGTGTTTTCCCTGGGAAAGGCATTCTCTTTAGCCAGTCAGCAAATGGTGCTGTTGTGATGGATGGAGGCAGAAGTGAAGCAGCCTGTGGGAGCTGGCACTTGCTCAGTGGCAGAGCAGTGAAGCAAAGCCCCCACACGTGCAGGGGCTCACATCAGCACAGTCCAGTCCTGCTGGCAGATAAGGTGTCCTCAAGATCACCCAGATAGCTGTCACCTTGGAAAGGCCTTGCCTGAGGATCTGATCTCTCACTATTTCTGAAGTTAGCTTGATGCTTTTTTATCACACTTGCCTGTGAGTGATGATTGCCATAAATTTGCCTGGAGAGTGTTTTGGTCTTATTTATCATGGGATGTGTTATTGTCTGCTTGGTGAAATCCTTTGTGGCACTAGTACGACAACAAATGCAGCACTTCTGATGGAAAACTCTTTGAATGGTCTTGTGTTGTCAGTGAATCTTTAAACTGAACAAGGTTTTGTTTTTAATGACTGCATCAAAAGAACTGTAGATAAACATGTTTGTTTTGGGGGACAGCTCGAGTTGGCTGAGCTGGACTCCTTGGGCAGCTCTGTCACAAGTGTTGTGCAATTGCTCCAAACCCCTGGAACTGCTCTTGCAGCAGAACCTCTGCAATGGGCACAGACCAAACTTAGGGCTCTGCTCTCTGGTAGCTGCTCAAAATCATTACCATTTATTACTCTTCCATAAATATTTTTAGTGGGAAACCCAGATTCAGCTCCCTGTTCTGCTTAATTCCTGCCTGTGGGTGCCCTGTGGGCTGGGGGATGTGTGTCTGGGGCTGCTGCTGGGAGCCCAGCCCTGCTCCAGCAACAGGACCTGCTGTCACCTCCCCTGCAGCACGTTAAATGGGCTTTGTCCCACGGGGATGGGAGGCTAAGAGGTAGGTGTGTCATCTTTTATGTAATTAAGATAAGGCTGTAAGTATTTAAATATTGGTTTTAATGAGGAAAAAATCCATTTACTTAAATACCTTAGGTGGGGGTTTTTTTCCCTTCAAATATTCAAGGACAGTAGATTATGCCTTTGATTTTAAGGAGACTGGATAACTTGGGGGGGTCTTTGGAGAGCCCTTAGCTTTCAGAAATAACTTCTTACCTCTGGTGCCAGCAGGGATAGCCTGACAGTGGCTCCTCCAGAGCTCCAGGTCTTTAAATAAGAGTACTGATGAATTTAATCAATAAAGTATGAGTGTGTCTAGTAAGAGCTTAGGATGGAACAGTTCCATGTTTTTCACTCCATGTGTCTAATTTACTTTGAATCTGGCCTCATCTGATTATGTTCTGTGCAATAAATAATTTCAAATAAACTAAATGATTATGCAATTAATATACAAAGACTTACTGCTATATGTAAACTAGGATGATATTAATACTGTGCTGAGATAATGTTGTCTTGGAATGTAGGTGCTATATCTACAACTGCATCTAAGGAAAACATAACATAAGATGCCTAAACACAAGATCAAGGGCAGGAGCTTATCTCTGAGTTCTCATGTTAAATGTGTTTAACACAAGTCAGTTCTCAAATTTATTTTTCAATAGAGAAAATTTCCCTTATAGATTTTCTTAAATTATTCTGTAGCTGCAGACACCCAAGATAATCTCACTCATACAAATCGTGTTTCATGTAGTGAATTCACTGCTAGGACCAGTCCTTTTTTCAGCAAGGCACTTGCAATATGAAATCCTGTATTTACTCACTTCTTTTGTGGTTTTGCTTCCTCCAAGACTTTCTGCAAGTACACCAATGTCTTCAGCCTCAGTCAGTACTGGTGGAAAACACTAGAGAATTCAGATGAATTGACCTTTTGTGAGGGGCTGAGACACAACAGCATACAAGAAGGATTTATCATTCAGATCCATCACCCACCCTGCAGAACTCAGAGTTCACTGGTGTCAGTCTGGCTGGGGGATGGAAATTAATTCCAGCCATGAGATGTAACAAGTCTGTGCAGAGTGCCAGGGTTTTATCTCCCCTGAGTGGCCCACCTTCACTGCTTTTGAGACAGATCACATGCAAGAAAACTTTGCCTCCTCCCCTGCAGAGTGATCTGATCCCAAGCCTCTCCATGAGACTGTGATCTGGCTCTGTAAGAAAGGGAGAATAAACTAATAAATACCCTTTAATGCCTCTTACCTTAAACACGAATTCCTATTTTAATGTTCAGGTAACAATTACTGAAAATGGTGTTTCTAACATTTAAATTCTTAATAAAATGGACAAGAGAAATAAGAGAATGAGTACATTACCTGTGAGCAGAACTCTCCCTGCTTCAGTCAGACTGAGCTCTTAGTTGTGTTTTGTCTTATTCTGTAAAGAAGAATTCTTAAATCATCACAGTCCTTGTCATGACAATTGAAGGATCTCTGAGATAGGAATGGCAAAATAAAATAAGCTGCACATTGTGAGAACATACTTGTTGTATGTTTTTAATTTAAAAAGTGGATTTGATTGCTTGAAATGCTTTCACCAGATCTCCATATCACTGAGTACTGAGATGGGCGGGCTTTTTTTATTTTTAATTTCTCTTTTGTAACCTGTGTAGGTTTTGTTTCTTCCCCCCACAAATTCTTTGTAATGAAAACAAGCCATCTGCACAGTAACCTGTAAGTTCTGTAACCCAGCAGTGCTGAAAAAGCACTGACAGTGCAGTTCTTAGTGCAGGTGAGTTTAGAGGCACCTGTGTCACTACTGAGTTAGAAGCAACATCCCAGTTACCTGCAGGATCACAGAACCCATCTGGAAATCCATGGCAGCAATAAACCTGGGCACCTGTGGGTGGCATTATTGGCCTGCTTTTCATTGCTCTGCAGGACAAGAAGCAATTCCTGACCTGCAGAAGTGAGAATTGGTACAAATGGGAATGAATGATGCATATAAGTTCAGCTTCTGACAAATTTCTTTCTTTGCAACACAGGGATTTTGGAGAGAGAAACACTGGTTATGACTACTTTGCACTCCAGTTTCTGCCTAGTTATTAAAAGCTGTGTGAGGGAGTACAGCAGTCTGGAGTGCTCTCAGGAAAGCTGTTTGCACTTGCAAGAAGCAGTGAAATACCTATATTCATATAGAATATATCCATGTGTCTTTAAAACCTACCTACATCTGAAATAGGTCCCAAAGGTTATGTTGTGCAAGCTGCATTCCTAGGATTGAACGCATCCAGGCCATGGAAAGCCACAGAGCTCTCCCCTGCTCTTTGGGGTGCCCTGTCAGCCAGACCCTCTCACTCTCCTCTGCTGTGAGGGGTTTCTCCAGGACCCTTCCCCACCTCCTCCTCTCTGTGACCCAGACCTTGTGTCTTGGCAAAACCATTTGCAAGCATAAATCCATCTCCACCCCTCTGCTGATATTTCCCACTACCTCATCCACATTCAAGAGACTGCTTCAGTTTTTCTGACACTTTTCAGAGCTCTGGAGCTGCCAGGTCTAGCTCCATGTAGTTGCAGACAGGTTAGTATGTATTCCCACCTTGCTGCTTTACTAGACCAGTATGGACAGAATGCTGTCTGTGGGGTTGGAGCCTTGTCCCTGACCAAGACTTTCATGTAGATGCTTTTATTTGGCCAATGTCTAAATCTTGCTGATTCCTGCTGCAAAATACTTCCCCCTCCACATTCATATATCAAAACAGGGCCTGAAATGCTGTTGTGTCCTGTTCCAATTACTGCAGCAGTTGTTTTTCTCACTTTGGTGGCTGTGGTCTGCCTTTCTCGTAGCTGTTGGGAAGCCTCTGGAAAGGTGATTTCCTCTGGTCTCTGCCCTTGCCCATGTCACTCTTCGTATTCCATCACTGCTTCCCTCTTCCCAGTCAGGTCAGGAATAAGTGAGCTGTTCCCATTTGCAGCACTGCTCATGGCTACTGCTCCCTCCTCCTCTTCCCCATTATCCTTTTTATTACTCTTGATTTACCAGTTCTCACCTGGGCCCTGCTAAAACCCTTAAAAGTGCAGCTGCTAGATGCTGAGAGATGTACCTTGAAGGTTTTCCTGCACTCAGCAGGAGCTCTCTATAACTAAACTCTCCTCCCAGCCTCTTCTCCCCTTCATATAAGTTTTCCTGTGGCATTTGGCAGTGGGTGGGCAGGCAGTGAGGGTTCCCTGTCCCACAGACCTGCACAGGCAGCCTCTCCTGTCTGCCTGGGTTATGGGCCCTGTCTGTTCTACAACAGGCTTTAGTTCTTGCCTCACTGGGCTATTTTTATGTTCTCTACTTATTTGTCACTTTGAAGAATGGAATTTGGGTTTGGATCTAAGGTTTTTGGATGCTGCAGCAATACAGATAATTAACTGCAGCTCTATATGTCTGACACTGTGTAAGTGACGGCTTCTGTTTCACCGATATATCTCTTAACACTTTGCTGTGGCCAAAGCCTGCTCTTGGCTTTGTGTACATGACCTATCCACTTCAGTCATAGCAGGGATTGTTAGGAAGAACACTGCAGTCTTGTTGCTGTTATTTCACTATCAAGGCAATTTATGGTGCAGTGAGATAATAGGAGTAGATGGGTTTGAGCTCTGTTTACAATGACTGCATTTAACAGTAACTCAAAAAAGTTGGCGCTGCTGACAAAAAGCATAAAAGAAAAAGAAATCATCTTTGATTGTGAAAGGGAATGTTATTTCGTCTCTTGCATTGACATTAAACTTGGGGGGAAAATAGTATGGGTTCTACTGACAGAAATTAAAACTACCATTTAATTTCTTTTTTGGCAGACTATTTTTTTTTTAAAGTTGATATCCAGATCTTGGATTTGTATTTAAGAGGGAGACCGGAGAATTCTGAAAACAGCACTAAAGGACCTAACAGGGAATATCACAACCTTTCACTCTGATAAACTGAAAGAGATCCCAATCTCAGAAAAAAACTCAGTTGTGACTTCTTTTTCTCTTCTTAAATGCTTACGGCTGCATTTGACTTTTTTACTACCAAAATAGGATGAAGTTAAATCCTGACCCATACTCACTGAAATCTGTGATTACTTCCAGTAGCCATTAAGGGTCTTTGAAAGCCTCTTAGGTGAGATTTGTTCCATCGCGCTTCAGGCACTTCACTGAGGCACTGGAACTTGGAGCACACTTGGCCTCTGCTCCCCTACAGGTGACAGGGTGATTGGTTCTAGCTGGGCTGAATTGCCCTCCAGAGATGCCTGTCTCTGCTCATTGATTAACTCCCTTCACTGATTATGCTCTTTAGTTCCTTGAAGTTTCCTGGGATGGATGTGAGACTATGGTGTGAAATACCCAGACTGGTGGCACAAGACACCATCCTGCTTCCCCTTAGTTACCCACTGGACACATCCAGTGAAGATTCTGCTGATGTGGCCACTGCAGAGTGGGTTTGGTGTGGGGATGGATGTTCCAGGCTCCCTCATGTCCTTTTGCCCACAGGTTTGATTCAACTTTTGGAAGGAAGTGGTTGGGAATTCTCTCATGCATTTGCATCTCTCAGTTCAGACCCTTTCTTTCAATGGCCCCATCCTCAACAATCAGCACAAGCCTTTGATTAGTTTAAGGGGAGAAAAAAGTCAGGTTGCTTTAATATGATAACTTCCCTTATAATTTTTTGGTGCCTGCACAGGCAGATTTGAGTTCCTGTTCTAACCCTGTGTAGGCTTTTTGACACTGTACCAATACTTTTCTCAGCCACTCAGCAAAGAGCAGTGTCTCACACCAGCCAGAGTGACAGGGCCTGGAACATCTCATGTTTGTGCTGCCTTTGGAGCCTGAAATACCTCCAGCCCTGGAGGAGGTAAGCAAAGGCTGCATTAGAGCTTCCCCACGGTTGTTTTGAAAAATCTTTTCAGTATTTTTTTCCCCTGTGTTTCAAGGTCAGAAAAAAAAAATAGCTCTGAAATATAAATCACAGTCTTAAACTCCAGCCTTAGGAAAGAAAGATGCTATAATAAACAAAGCTGTATGGAATGAAGGATTGTGAGAGGCTCAGAGGTCTGTCTCTTCTGCTATAAAAGCCCCTTTATTCCTGTGGCTCCTACATGGACTCTCTAGTCCTCCAATTTTCCTCATTGCTTCAGTGCTTCATAGCTTTCCTTAAGTCTCTCCCCCTCAGGCTTGGGTTCAACTCGTCATTGTCCTTGCATCATCTTCACAGTAATGATTTCTCATTCTGATTTATTTAGTATTTTGCAAACCCCTGCGTTAGAAAAAAAGAGAAGTGACTGCAAGGTGATGATAAAATTGGTTTTTTTTCCCTTCAGGATCCTGATTCTCATCTCGGTAAACTGACATTTCTTCATGGCAATGAATTCCTTCATTGCTGTCTTCCATGTTCTGAATCTGCCAGCAGCAGTGATGGAGGGATGCTGGATGAAGTGATTCCACTGGAGAAGGGCTCTGTGCTTTGCACAAGCTCAGGTGTGTTATAGCTCTGATTCCAGAGCACTGAGGAGTTCTTATCAAGCTGTTACGAAGAATCTGAATTTATTTCATTCTTTTCCTGGAACATACACCGAGGGCATTGAGGTTCCTAAAACAAAGCAGCCAGTGCTGCTGGTAGCAAAATAATGTGGTTTCACATCCTAGGTAAACCTTGTGGCAAATCCCTGTGATTTATGGAAATATTATTGGTATGTGTACCAAGGCCCCAAGACAGCATCCATGGGGCTGTCAGGTCTCCACACACACACAGAGTTCTGGCTGTGATGGCTCTGCTGTGTGTTTGGTAGGAGAGATTTAATGGCTGAGTGTCTGTGGTGTTAATGACTGAATAATTCCTGCTCCAGAGCTTTGCTTTATTTTATGTTGTTTTATGACTTTCCAGTTGAATAGCTCCAGTACCAGTGGGGTGCAATATATCAAGCACATCAGGAATCTCCTACATTATTGCTTCAGACCCACAGAAGCTGTAACTTCCCATGTTTATTGAACTTTCCAGTTGAGACCTTGCTGGTGAAAGGATTTGACTGTCAAGAAGCTGCTTGATGTAAGAGCTCTTGTGAAGAGCTCAATATGCTACAGAAGACACACACTTTAAATTGCTGATGGAAGACCAATGTCCTCTTCCAGTACTGAAGGGGGGTCACCTTTCAAGCCCACAATGTGGTGGCTGATCCCCAGAACAGTGTCATTAATAAAATGCACAGAGACACTGTCACTGTTTAAGGTTTCTGTACAGGGCATTCAAGAAAATGGAGATTGCAATACTGCTCAATCTGGTGCTGTTCACTGGTCCAAACTTTCACAGCCTCTGCATTTGCTACACAATTTTAAGATTTGTGTGCTGTGACACTCACAGAAGAAGGTATGATGGCTTATACATAACAGAATGGGACAAAAAGCAGAGAAATTATTCCAAAGTTCTGGTTTCTCAGAAGGGATAATTTCCTTGATCAAGTGACAATCTCAGTTGATAAAAATCAGAGAGTGAATTCTCAGGTAGTTCCTTTTACACCAGGGGAAGATCTGGTGGTGTAGTTGCATTTGAATTCCAAGAACCTATCTGAAACAGATACAGCTTTTTTAGAATAAAGTAGTTTTTAAAATCCCTCTGCTAACAGTGAAGCTGCAGAGGTTGCACATATAGCTTAAACAGAAGAGAAAAAAGTAATCCTATCTGGCAGGAGGCTGAGCACATACTGTTCATCAGAACATTTTATCTACTCCGAGATTGGAGTTTCACATTCTCAAACATCTCACATCTTAAGGTCAGGAGAAGACGAATGCAATTTTTATTTTTCAGGGAGTTCTGTTAGTTTATGATCTAACCTTTTTTGTTCCTTGACCTGCTTCAGTTACCAGCCAGCATTTCAGTGGATGTTTCCTTGCTAACTTGTGGGGCTACAGCAGCAGCTGTAATTCCTGCACACATCACATATCTCAGTGTCTGTAGGTGTAGATATTCAGCTGGGTTTGCGCAAAGCACTACTGCAGCTGGTTCTCAAATCCAAAACAAACCTGCAAACAAACACTCAACAGTGAACCATATGGAATATGGCTGTTTTCTGTCTGGCATGGTAATGTAATAGAGTGTAGTAGCAAACTTCTTCACATAAATTTAATTTTTAGCAGAGCCTAGGAATGCTTCCCACCCACCCCGACCTTTTTTTTTGGCCATCCTCTGCAAGTCCTTTCCAAAGGAAGGCTTGAGAAAGCAAGTTATAAATAAAAACATTCAATGAAATGCCCTTAAGCCCATGAGAAATCAAATTTAGACTGAAAAAGAAAGACAAAGTTTGCAAGATATTAAGCAGAACTAGTTCAGATCTATCCATGCACTAATAATCAAGCACAGCAGAATTCTGTGCACTTTTTCACCCAAAGGCAGTTAAGAAAAAACTGATGGGAGTAATCAGAGATTAAAAATGCTCAATACTTTGGGATTTTTACCCACTGAAATGTGAAGAGAGAATAGAAGCAGGGAAGTTTTGTAGAGCTGAGTCTCTTAGAAAACATATTACTGCTCTGTGGGGGTATTTTGCTCTTGGCCAGAGGATTGCACAAACTGTAGTTAAAGCAGCAGTAGAGAGGCTGTAATGTCAGGCAACAGCCAATGGTGCCACTGCTGAGAAATCCACTCATTGCAAGATTTATTAGTCCAAACAGTTTGATAGAAATTTGAGTTCATGAGCGACAGATACATGGAAATCAGAAGACAGGTTTTCTTCTTTGTTGTTTTTGCCACTTGTCTTCATATTAAGCCCAGGAGCTCCAAAACTCCAGTTTGTGCAAGACCAAGAGGCAGCCTTGCATGACTGCATGTTGCAAAGGAGTTCAAAGGAATCTTCCTGTGCATTTCTCTTCACACAGATGAAGGCGTGGACGCTTTGTTTTCATCTGCCTTTTATGAGTGCCCTCCACTTTATCTGTGTCTTTCAGCGGTTTAAAATGCTGGGCTCCAAAAATGGATGAAAAGCAAGAGACTGCACACCCAGTCATGTGCTTTACCTCACTGCCAAAGAACACACAGGGCTTTGCTCTTATGTGAAACTTTCCTTTCAGTGCCTCTGGAGCTGCTGCTTTGGGAATGCTAATGATAAACCCCCCTTTATCTGAACTGCTTGGTGCCTCCTGTGTAATATGGGGAATTCGCCTGTGTTAGTAGATAGTTTTATTGTAAGAATGGAGGGTGTCTGCAGTCCTGTGTGTTTGATTGGTTTGTTTATTTGGCTTTTAAAATGGGATTACCTCCTACTGTCCACTGTGCTATCACACTGCAACACTGGCAGCAGCAGGACATTCCTGGGCTCAAGGCACTGCAGCTCTCAGTGTTACAAAACTGTAATCATGTAGGACTAAATATCTTAAAATTTCCTTTACCTTAGTTTGTTATTGCCAGTTTGAGCATCCTGTATTCTTTGGGATGTAGACTTTGTCAGGGAGATACAATCCACAGAATATTTGTGGTCCTAATTCCCAGAGATACAAGTTATAACTGGAAAGCCATCATCTCATTGGATCAGCTCAGCTTATCAGGCAAGGTGAATAATGGGCATGTCTCAATAAATCCAGGCTGCTTTTTTTTGTTTTATATCACAAATATGGGCAATGCCTTTTGAAAGGAGGGCTGGCTCCAGTTTGGTGAAGACAAGGCAATTTGAGTACAAAGAAATAAAAAGTGAACATGGGGCCATTCTGAAGGTAACCCAGTTATTTGGTGTTTCATACAAAATGAATAGATGCATTTTTTCAGCAGACAGAATTCAGTCTCTCCAGGGAGATGAAAAAATTATTCCCTTTAAAAAGGAGAGAAGAAAGGTTATTTGCACTGCTAGCTGTCCTAGCTAGCTTCTGACTGCCTAAATTTCAAATCAAATGAAACTGTACAGGAACATACAGATAGGTGACAATGTGGAAGATCGAATTTGTATCTGGTAGACTTATTATCTTTCCTTCTGCAGCTATTTCTTGTGAAAAAAAAGTTGCCCAGCTCTCTGTACTAGACAAGGTGTGAAGATTGGTCCTATTGCACTTTTGAGCAATCTTGGTTTTATACATAAATTAATGTCTGCTTTGAACACAGCC
The DNA here is from genome assembly GCF_009650955.1 of Corvus moneduloides. Classification (NCBI taxonomy): domain Eukaryota; kingdom Metazoa; phylum Chordata; class Aves; order Passeriformes; family Corvidae; genus Corvus; species Corvus moneduloides. The sequence goes on along the minus strand of NC_045491.1, from coordinate 12,278,544 downwards.
TGGTCCACCATGTTTTGCTTCCTCAGAAAGGCTGCTGCATGTTTAATCTCCTTTACATCAAGGGACACAAGGGCACTCACATGTCATTTATTGAAGTACGTGCTGCCTGTCTGCATGACGTGGCTGTGCTGACAATGCTTTGATCTTTCTGCAGAAGGAGGGGTTATGAGAAGTCAGTGGCTCTTCAGAGTCATCTTTAGGTAATAAATCTGGATGTTTTCAGCAGAAGAACAAAACAAAATGAGACATCTGCCTTTTATTTCCATGTTGGGACTGATTCTCAAGCGAGGGATTCATGCTGCACATGAGGCCCAGTTCACAGAGACCAGAGGGTTCAGCAGTGACAACACCAGGGCTGCTGTGCTGGGGACTGCAGTGGCCATCTCCTGTCGGTGCTGTGGCCAGGCTGGCAGCACACCAGCAGCCACAAGCTGGCTCTGCACATTTCCCCCGATTTTTCCAGCATGGATCTGAGTGTTACCATGTTAGTGCTTTATAAATGATCCTGTTTACACTGTGTTGGGCTCTGTAATGGTGATCTCGGTGCTCTTTAATAAATAGTTTTACCTCTTCTTAGAGATGATTAAATGCTGAGGGAAAGAATTTTTCCTCTTCAGAAAGTAAACATAAAACACTTCAACTTGTTTAATGCTTTCAAGAAAGACTTAAAGGTTGCCATGAACTTTTGTTGGCCCTAGATTTTCACCTTAAGGAAATAAAATTATTTAATCTTTTATATATTTGAGATATTTTTTCCCTGTAAACAATGAGTAATAGTAAATCTCAACTTATCCTTCTATCCTAAGATGAGGACAGCAGAAAAAACTTGCAAGTACTTGGCTATGAAGAACTTTAGATACCTGAAGTTTGTTGGCTGAGAGCTCTGTCTGTTATGTGGTGAATAAGGAATGGCTCTCCCATTTAGATACCTGAAGTTTGTTGGCTGAGAGCTCTGTCTGTTATGTGGTGAATAAGGAATGGCTCTCCCATTTAGATACCTGAAGTTTGTTGGCTGAGAGCTCTGTCTGTTATGTGGTGAATAAGGAATGGCTCTCCCATGATTTGTTACTTTCCTTGGTGTTTACAGATGGTGCAGCTTCACCTCAGGAAGAGCTGGGGCTGTCAGAGTGGGGCAGGTGGGGACGTTCCCTTGGCCATGGAGGAGCAGTGAGCTGGAAGTCAGGAGATGTGGAGGGTAAAGATGAGGCAATGAACAGCTGATTACATCAGTGCAGGGATGAAGGGAGGGTGTGGAAGAAATACGAAACACTGATATCAAGAATTTGGAATTCTATTCCTGGATGAGTTCTTCCCCCTTTCTTGCATGTAGGATTTAACTAATTCTTAGAGATTAAAACTAATGGAAAGTGACTGTGGACAATTACTGAGGAAGGAGTAAAATTTACATTTTAGAATAACTGAGGTTTTCTTTTGCTTTTCTGTATAATCTGGAAAAAAAAAAAAATAAAAGTTCCTCTCCAGTTCCAAGGAAGAAAAGCACCTTGATCTTATTCTGCAGAGTTTGTTATTCAGTACTGGGGCTGGGCTGGGCTAGCTGCACACAGATTTGCCAGGCCTTTTGCTCAAGCTCCTGGATTTATAAAACTCTGAGGCTTTCTAACGCAAGTCAAATCATTCAATCTGAAGGGAACAGCTCTCTATTTTCTCAGAAACTAAAAAAATCCTGATTTTGACAGGATTGCCTATGGCAGTAGTTTTCAGAAGCAATGGAGAAAGTCATAAAGCTGACCGTATGATCCTTCTTTTCAGAAATTCTTACCATAAATAAAAAGAACATGCCATGTTATCAAGCCAGGACCTTCCAAATCCCACTGGTTACACAGTTACATAGAAAAAACTCCAACCAAGAAAACCCTACTAGAAAAATTAATGGCATTTAGTCTGGACTTTTTAACTGTAATTTTTTTACATGTAGCATTTCTGGAATATTAATTTTTTGTCTCTCTGCAAGATGATCAGGCAGGAATATGGCATCCTCCTTTTAAACCTGAATGAAAAGGGTATATCTAGATACAAAAATCTAAAAATATTATTTGTATTTCATATTTCATTTACTCTAAGCATTTACAAAATTAGGTTGTCAGTGTCATCTATTCATCTCTAAAAGCAGATGGGATTGCTATTAGGCATTTGGTGTGTCTATTAACACATTTAATTTGGTGGTATACCTCTGGGTGGAAAATCAAATTATAAAATCTTAAATTCAGATGATTATGCAATGTCATAATCCTCCTAGCCACCATCTGATGAGCAATAATTACAGATTTTTGAATTTTTCAAAGATGTCAAAAACTGTTGCTTTTTTCTGGAAGTCAGAAAAATAATGGCAACTCAGTTCTTAAAGGCCTGTAGACTTCTTTTTTTAGTACTAGCTCAAGCCTCTCAATTCTGGGCATAAGCACGTCAAATAAAGTCCGTGCTCAACAATTTGTTTCTAACTGGAAATTCAGAAACCCACAATGCAGTGAGGAAAAGCAGCAGCCCAGGTGTGCATGCTGCAGTGAGAACCTGGGTTTTATCCTTGTGCCCTGTGCATGCAGAGTGGTGTGGATCGAAGCCAGCCCTGAGCTTCCCAGGCTGTGGAGGTGTTGCTGCTGTGGAATCTGGCACAAAGACTCAGACTGCCAGAGTCTCTCAGCAAGGGCTCACACGAAATGGGTGAAGTGTTTTAAAGTAATCCTGCATCTGAGGGGAAGCACTGTTGGCTCTAGCTGGCAGGCTGCACTCGGGTTGTGCTGAACGTTTGAGTTTCCTCGAGTTTCCCTGTTCCGCTTCTGCTGCTGTCGAGGACCCAAGGGCAGGGTTGGCAGCCTGGCACAGGACAACTGTATGAACATGAAGAATAGAAAATTTGTCCACAATTGGTGTCATGGAGAGAGAAAAACCCATGGAGGTGGTGTTGCAGGGAAGGCCAGTGGCAGTAACACCTCCTGGTGTGCTGGTGGGTGCTGCAGGCTGGGACCCGCTGCTGTGGGCACAGCAATGCTGGAGCCACAAGAGCAGCCAGAGGAGCCAGCAGGGCAGCATGTAACATTTTCCTTCTGGTATTTGGGGGTATAGAAGGCTATAGAGAGCCCTTTATAAACCTGGTGGGTAGAACTGTTAAAACTGGAGAGTGGCTGTACATATTTGCTGTTTTTTGGCTTCCTTCTCTGTCTGCTGCCAGTGTGTGAGCACAGCAGGTGAGGGGCTGCCTCTCCCCCACCTTGCTCCTGACTGCAGGGCAGTCAGAGGCACTGGGACAGCCTCCAGGGAGGCTAAAGCAAGCTGCCTCTCTTCTACAGTTTCAGCTTTCAAAAAGTGCTTGTTCAGAAGCAGGACTATAGCTATTTGCCAAAAAAAGGAGTTAGTTTTTGGAAATCTTTCTGTCCTGTGGAAAGCAGAGCCAGGAAAGCTGGCTAAGTGTCAGCAAATCGTGCCCAGCAGTTGGTGGGATGCAGCACAGAGATGCTGAGGTGACGACTGCTCTGCAGGTTGAATGCACTAATATGTTCTGGATGAGGTATGTCAAGTATAAAGGGATTTGAACCTCAAAGAAGGCAAAGTTTACAGAATTGTCTTCAAGTCTGTACAGGAGCAGCGCTGAGACTTGAGAAACAGGGAGCACATTTCATAGAAGTGCATAAATTGTGGAAAAACACAGCACAGCAATTTTTATTTACTTGCATGGTATAAAATTGACTTCTCTGTACATGGGTTTCCTGTTCTTTGAAAATCCTCTCCTTCCAGTTTAAACGCTGATATCCAGCTGAGCCAAAGGCTCAGTTGGGGAGTGAATGTTGTGAGTACCATGGGACTTACACTGCTCCATATATTGTTGCTATAAAGCTTTAAATGGTAAATCACTGCAATGATAAAAACTGTAAAAAGCCATATAATAAACACAGCTTTCAATTATTTACCATACTACTAAAAAACATTTTAAAATGTCACTGGAACCAGCTATAAAACTTTGTGGTACTAATTTAATGGTGTGATAAAATCTGTAATATATATTTTGGGTGGTAGAGAGAGAACTGAAGAAGGACAGATTTTGTGCAGGATATTTTTTAATGGCTGCTGGTCTTGGACTTGTAAATCTTGTACTGAGTTTTGAAAATCAGGACTTCAGCAGAGGGTTAACGCTTTTGTTATGTGACAAAGGCAGTTATAGCAGACACTGTGTGGCTGTGAATAAGGAGTCACACTCACTGCAAAATGAACTTTCTGTTGTAGCAACTAGAAAAATATAATCTTCAAAGTTAGAACTCATTCCTGGCCTTGATGATGTCTACTTACACGAGAGAGAGGTGGTTGCTGTGGGGTGAGGCAAAGCTTCTTTTGTCTAAAGCCTTGGCAATGACACTGACTTTCAGCCCATGACTCAGAACAGAGTAAACACATCTTACTGACTACAGACTGTCTGCTCCTGTTTTCCAGACCCCACGATGGCTTTCTGAAAGTCTGGCACTAGGTTGTATCTCCTGAAAAGACAGATGCTGGTTCCAGCATTTCTTTCCACCAGTGAGCCCTTCCCCAGAACCTGGGTCTCCTCAGAGGCCTGTGGGGTTGAAGGGGTACAAGGAGAGCTCAGATCTCTTGTGGTGATGCTCCTGTGCTGTGCGAAGCAGGGAGAGGACTGAGAAGTTCCCACCTCAGCTCTGGCCACAGACCTGGTCTGGGGAGGCTTTCCCAGCAGCTGGAGTCTGTTAGAGCTGATTTGCAGTGTGACTGTAGTGCAAGAGAGTATGACTCCTCCCTGAGTGGAGAATGTCACATTTAGTTCATAATCACATGAAAATCTGTTCTGCAATGTGCTTAGTAGTGCCCAAGAATTTATGTCCTGTCCACTTCCCAGGACAATGGAGCACAGATCTACCTCTCAGGTAACAAATGAGTGTATGGCAAGATGATAGAGGATTTCTTCATTCTCATGCCGTTGGTCTGCAGCTTGGGTGATGCCTTGTAATATATAGTCACAATCCAACTCTGCAAATAACTCATGCTAGCTGTGGTTGTGCCTCAAGACACTGTGTAATTTAAAGGATAATTAGGGCTCAAATTTCAGTGGAAGATAAATGTTGCAATAATGTCACCTTGTACCTGTAGAGCAGCTTTCATCTTGGAGGCATCCTGCTTGTTTAGAGAACAGTGCTCACAAACAAATGTGACTGTTGTGCTGCTGGGAACAGGCAGCCGGGCTCACAGGTGCAGAGCTATCTTTTCTTCCTGTAAATGGAAGATTTAGTAGTACTGCTGGGGACTAATTTCTACTTTCTCGTGTAAATATTTTGTTTAATTAATTTTGATAAATATTTAAAGCAGACATAATTATTAGCCTTCATAATAAAATATCTATATGTTTGCTTGTTGTCAAAATGATACTTTTTTCCTGCTACCTATTAAAAAAACTTAGTGAGTGAGAGCATAGTCCATTGACTTCTGCTGAATCTTGTGCTCTCAGTCAGCTGGAAAAGGATTTGCCTCAGCTAATTTTCTCTATGCAGGTTCCCCTTTGTAACTGAGGAAGAAGTAGGCAGTTTTAGGGTGCTTTCCATTTCCTTAGGCAGGCATTTGACACATCAGACAGGGTTGGAAACACAGCAGTTTCGCTCAATTGGACATAAAGATATATAGTAGAAAATCAGGTGAGAAACTCTGCAATGAATCCCATAGTATAATCCTACTTGATACTTCAAAGTTATCAATATACTTACATTTTGAAGATGAATGCACTACTACTGGGAGTACAAATGCTGCGAGCACTTTAAATACAGTGAGCTTTACTCCTGTGAGCAGTTCTGAAGCAGTGAAAATAATTTCATACACCCTCCTTCATTTGTTTTTGTACACATGAGGTCTGGTTGGTTCCAAAGCCGTGTTTCACGTGGCTCAGGATAGAAGGATAGATATTTGGCTGTATTTCTTATAGCACATTCATTCTTAGAGGTCAAGGTCAGCACTTCAGGACGCACAAAAATACTGGTTTTTTTTTCATTCAGTTACCATATAGGAAATGAGAGAACTCCTGAGTTGTACTTTGCTCCTATGTCTCATGAATGGTAGAAAAGATAATGGCAAATCAGAGGGATGTGGAGTTCTAGGTAGGGTCTGGTGAGAGCTGCAGGCAGGATTTTATTCCTGTTCCTGGCCATGGAGTGTGCTGTCCTCCTCAGCCTCTGCCCTTCACATCCTGCCTGTTGCTTGGAAATGTCCCTGTTCAGACTCGCTCTGAGTGACTGAGGAGAGGGACTGCAAAGTGGATTTTTATTTCAAACATTTGAAGTGTTCATTCCTGGGCACATTTCAGAGCAGACAACAAGTGCAGTGGAATTTCAGAGCAGTGATGCCGATAAAATAGGCAGCAGGGCAGCAGATGAAAATGGGTCTTCAGGCTGTTGTTCCCTAACAAGGGAGCCCTCCCTGCCCCTTGGCAATCAGCCCTTTCATTAGTGCCATTTAAAGGTCTGCTAAACACCCTTATCTGTGCAAGATCCTGCTTTGAAGGCCTTGCTTCCTACATGATGAATTATACAATTAATTTCTAATGTATTTATCAGTTAGTTTGCTTGTCTGTCCTGAAAAGGGGAAAATGCTGCCGAGAGCTCTCCTCTGTATCACTGGTGCATGAACAGCTTCTTGCTAATTTCTTTGTGACACTTCAGCCTTTTAAGATGGTGGAACATTTAATGTAAGAGGTATTAATGAAAAAAATCCACTTTTTTATTTATAGGTCTGCAACTCAATAAAAGAATGGATTTTCTAGGGCAGGCAAAAGATAGTAAAGTCTTCTGGAAGTGGAGGTTCCAGATACCATAAGTCATGGTTAGTACTTATTTTTATTGTTTCTGTGGCACTACTTGAGATGCGTTTGTCAGAATATCTGCCCTGAATTCAGTGAGAGCCTGTTGATTTTGCATTAACAAGTCCCAGTCACTCCACCAAGCAAGTTACCCTGGTGCCAGTGTATCCAAAATGTGGAGTTTCACACCTGCAGTACCAGTATTGAGCACGGATATCAAAAGCATCCGGTTCTTGTTAGAAGAGTTATTGCAATATTGATAATGAGTCCTAATTGCAATATTGATAATGAGTCCTACTTCCCTCAAGGTAATTGCTTCTAGACAACCCTTTGTCCTGTCTAGAAGTAACCTTGATTTTGAAAGATTTTTTTTTGCCAGTTTTTTTTCTCAGAAAGATCAGAACAAACCAATAAACAGCATCTACTCAAACACCTCTTGGATGAGCTAAGTACTGTGTGCAGGTTAGCCTGTTTCACCATCCTCTGCGCAAAACATGTTCTTGCACAGGTTGCAGCTCACATCATCAGGAACCAGTGTGTCAGGCTTTATACACAGAAATAAATATCAGCTGTAGCTTTCAGTTCTGTTTTCAGTTCTTTGACAATATTAAGAGTTAGGAAATCAGTTGTATTATTCAATAAACCCTAATTTAAATCAGGCTTTTACTCTACTATTGTGCATTTCTGGAAGCTGGAGAAAATCTCCACCAGAGATGGAATAAGATTCTAGGAAAGGAACTGCCAAAGAGGAGAAAAAGGCTGCCCCTCTGTGGCATCATGAAAATTTGAAGAGATTTTTGTCAGAAACTCAGCATTTGTTACTTGCAGTAAATTATAACAAGCTCCTTCTTTATCCGTCACAAGCAAGAATGGATTTGCTCTTGGCCACAAGTCCTGGTTCAGGAAATGACCTTCTTAATTTATTCATCATGAAGTATGCAGAATACATACTGTATGAGCTGAAATGACCAGGATAAGTCCTTCCCACCCCAAGAGAAATGTGTGTGCTCCATACTGCTGAAGGAAAATGCAGGCACACTCCAGAACCAATGGACACACAGCCTTCGAGCCCAGGTGCCTTACTTAATATTAAAAAGTGCTCAATTAACTGTTTCCCATTTAAATAACTGTTAGAGAGGGCAACATTAATATTACAAGTACTTCTTCTCTCTTTTATTTCTCTATTACCTAAACAGTGGATTAAAAATATGGAATTACAGATAACAAAACTTGAGTTTTGTAATAAAAATGCAGCAAGTACCTTGTTATACAGTGGGGGACTACAGCAGCTCAGGCAGGCAGGAAAGGTCTCTGAAGGTGAAAATACAATGGAGTTGTTTTCACTTTTCATCTTTAACCTTGGCAGGAGGTGTTGGCTTTGGAATCTTTTGAAGCACTGTGGGACAGGCCTCATTAATTCTAGCCCCTTAATTTTCAGAATACCAAGGAAGCAGAATGAAAAAGTAAAATGAGCACAAAAGAAACTTAAAAAGGATTATAAACAGATTACAGGCCAATCTGATCTTCAGAAGAGCACCTCTAATGTGTCTACACTGGAAACTGAAGAGGTTGATTAATGAATGTAGAACCATTTCTTTTATTTATTTTAAACATTTCAGGCTTAATTCTTATTTATATAAAGCAAATTTAGGACACTTTGGAGGTCATTTATGTCCAAGTCTTTACACCAGAGAAAGCCTAAGGAAAAAGTCTTTGAATGGGGAATAAAAAGAACTATATTTTAAATCATAAATGACTGTTATTTCTGATGTGCACTCAGTGTCAAAATGGAATTGTGTGTGTGTCAAAACTGAGTTGTGATTTGAAGGATGATGGTAGAAAAAGCAAAGAGTTAAGAAAATTTTTCCTCCTTTCAGAAGTAAGTGGTAGAGAACAATATCAATAATAAAGGGAATAATAAAATACGAGAATAATAAAATGTGTTTTGCCTGTCTCTGTTCACACCCTAGTTTGAGCCCTATCTTGATGGTATTGTGGTTCAGAATTTAAGCTGGAATATGAGTGGAGCTGGCTTTGTACTGGATGGGCTGGCATACGTAGCATAGGGGAGCTCTTCCATCAGGAATTGTGTAAATCAGATAAGGACCATCCGAGAAAGGGCTGGAATCCTCCTGCTCTCGTCTTCAGTGCTGGTTTGAGTGAAGACAGCAGGAGGAAACAAGTGAGGAGGAAGGCCAATACATGGCTAAATTTTAGTACTTGCAACACCACTGGCTGTATCCAAGGGGAGAGAAAGGTTAATATTCCTTTAGTTCTTTTTGTGTACACTCCCAGTACCTGAAGTATGGCTTTTTCTGGCAGATTAAGGGTGAAGCTTGGATACAGCTCAAGTGCAATCTTTTACTGTGAATCTGTAAAAGTTTTGAATATACATATTCTAATTTTGACCCGGCTGCTTGTGGAGTATGATTATTCCTGCCTATGTGCTACATTATTCCTAAGAAGTCAAACAATCCAAACTAATATAACTAAACTTCTCCACTGCAGGAGTGCATGTTATACCATGCAGAACTGCATGTGTCAGCTGGTACCATGTGGCCAGGGGCTACAGGCTTCCTTCTACTCTTAGGGCAATTACACACTGCTGATGTTCACTCTTCAAATTCTCTTGAAGGTCAAAGCCGTGGAATGTGAGCACATGTGAAATCTGAGATGCTGGTGGTAGTAAGTTAAACATATTCTGAAGTAGGACATGTGCTCTCTATTTTTAGCCGTAATCTTGGCTGAGTGGCAGAGTTAATGCACTGGTTAGAATTTGAATAAAACATGAGCCTTGTACTATGAGAACAATAATTTAGCTATAATCTGATGCATGAAGTAATGAGTGGTAATTTTCTCTGGAGATGCAGTAAGTCACTGTGTACCTTAGTAAACAAGTGTGAATAGTTTGGCAAGCGCATGGTGGTCATAATGGACTCATTTAGCCTCTTGTTGGAATCACAAAGAAGGATGGCAGGGCTACACTCTTGTTCCAGTGTCTTGCAGAAGACTTGCAGCTGGAAATGGATGTAAGGGGATGAAGCATCCATCAGTAAATAAAATGTGCTTATTTCACATGAGTAATTGAGAATATTTATTCGTATCTTCATGGAAGGATTGGTCTCAGGAGACAAAACTATTTTGTTTGTAACAGATTCAGGTTCTACCAAAAATTCCTTGATTGCAAAAATTTCGTTTTACCTCAGTAAAAGTAATGACTTGCCTGTATTCATTTCTCATGGGTTGTCCTGGCAAAAGAAAATGTAAAGCCAAACATAATTACACAGTGGCAAACCTGCAAAATAGGCATTGAGAGGAGAACAGTGATAAGCACCCTGCATTTAGCTGGCTAAACTCTAATCTTGGGGGAAGGATCCCCCTACATCCACAAACTGCCTCACAATCTACCCTAACATTTCTTATTAACATTTTTTACAATTAATAAAGCAATTAGCAGTTAGAATTTTGGGGAGGTGTACAATATATCCATATAGAATCCTAAACACAAATCTTACAGGTGACAGTTGCTTTATACGCAAAATACTTGCATGAGCTTCTCTCTAAACCAGAACTTTGAATAAATTCAGTGTCTATGGTGGGTTTGCTCTAAAGTGAACTCTTTTGAAACTCTGGTCTCAAGTTCTTCATCGCTGCCAAATTCCCAGTACATTTGGAGATCTCACTTTGTTTGGAGGCATCAGTGTACAAGGCACTGGTGGAAATCTCTGCCAGCTCCAAATTGTCCCAAAGAGACACAGAAAGGAGAGCCTGAAGATCCAAAGAGAAATTAATCTGTGCAGTTAGGTCAATACCTGCAGTTGTTGCTAAGATCTGCCTGGGTGTAAGCACTGAGCTCAGCCTCTTTCATGGCTCATTTAAAGTGGCAATGATCAAGTAAAGGTGAGGTGAAAACATCCTTTGCTGGGAGTGCAGAAAACAAGATACCACTCCACTTGTCTTAACTTTTGGATAAGAGAGAAAAAGTCCAGATTTCTCCCCAGCTGAGGGGTTCAGTCAGGTCTAATGTTTCTGTCTTTACATTGCAAATTTTCAAATATTTTTATTTTATTATATGCACATCATTGTTCTCAAACTTGTTATAGGATGATATAAACATGACAGGGTTTAAGCTGAGTTTGACTGAAATTTAGCTTCAAAATATTTTGATCAAATTAAATAAATAGAAATAACATGACATATTTATTCAGTTCCAGAAGAAAACCCTGTTTTGTTTCTGCTTTTTAATAGAACAGTATAAAAGAAGGACAATTCTAAATTTGTGGTAGAAGACAGTTGCAGCAGAAGTTGGAAGTTAAATTGTTTTCAACATCCTTTCAGTGAACAGTCTTTTGCCAATGTCAAAGGGATAGTGTGCTGTGTAATAAAAATAGCACTGGATTTGATTATCTGGCCTGTGTAATGTGTCAGAACCTGTGGTCTGTGATGTACATGATGCTGTAATTGTGAGTTTTGTTGCTCGTGTTACCCTATTTTCTTTATTGTTGGAATTTCTACAAGGGTTCCCTAAGGCAGTGCTGAGGGGAACTATGAATTTCAGATAACAGCGAGGACAAAATTTAAGCAACAAAGGAAACACTGGTAACTTGGTCTTATCGATCATCTAAACAAACAGAGACTGAAGTGTGGTAGAAGGAGGTTTATTCAAAGATCTGCTTCTCTTCCTCTTTGTGGGAAAAGCACACACCAAAGTCTGAGCTGGTGCATGGCAAGATGGTCCCACTGCAGTGCCCAGAATGGTCCTGGCTGAGGAGTTCTGCTGCTGCTGTTTGTGCATCTCCCTGTCTGAGTGGTTTTAAAGAGAACACTCAGGCTGCCTCCTCTGTCTCAGTCCTGAGGTTCTGTGCAGAGTCCAGCTCAGTGACCTTGGATTTTCAGCAGAGCCTGGTTTCATCTCATGAAGTCTGTGCCCATCTCCAAGGTGGTGATGGACTCTCCTGGTGCTCCCCAGGGCTTTAGGACCTCATGGGGCTGCCATGGGTTTAGTGTATCCTTCAGGCTGCTGTTGGATATTTCAGGTCACCCTGCTGGAGTTTTAGCCATTCCTCTTTCCACTTAAGTGGGGCCACAGGCTTGGGTCCATACATCTGTCAGGACTGGAGCCAAATTACTTCATTATGACTTAAGAGAAGTCAGAATCTCATTTGTTAATAGACTGGATGCAAGTCTGATCTTAGGCTGGGGATGTCTTACTCTGTATTTATTTTAAGAGTAAGATTTGAGTTTTCTAATAGAATAGATTTCCACAGGAAAGGAAATTATTTTAGTCCTCTCTTTCTGAGCTATTCTATTCGCCTCAAAATGCATCTTCCTCTTTATTTTTTTTTTTTTTTTTTTTTTTGTTGTTGTTCTTCAGGAAGGAAGAAAAGAGGCATTTCAAAATGTATTGCCCTCATGTTTTTTATCAAAATTAAGGTGAAAAAATGTGAGTGAAACATTTTTGTTTGGTTCAAAGTGGGATGGGAAGGGCCAAGGGTCTGGAGCAGATGTAGAATAGATTTTATACAGGTGAAAAGGTGAAACCAAAGTTTGGTACTTTCTGCTCTCCACAGCTATGATGACAGAAAGTTCATTTTGAGAACTCATTTGAAGAGGCTGATTACTTCCAAAGCCTTGGCTCCTCTATGAATTCATTAAGTGATACTTTGGCAATTTGAAAAGTTCAGGAAAATGACTACTAATCAACAAAGTTGTTGAATTATTCAGTTATCTCTAGTGATGAGGGTTGTGTTCCCCATGTGCTGGAAGAAGCCCCTGGGGAGTGGGGGAAAGCTCACAGAACCCAGGAAACAGGAAGGGCCATTTCCTTCGTGGTTTAAGCTCTGAAATGAGGTGTGACCTCAGAAAAGCAAGCATCTGTCCAAATCTCAAATTGGGAATGAGTCATGAAAAAATAAAGCTCACTGTTAATTTGGTCTACATCCAGTTGCAGCCCCCCAGTTTATTCCTTTGGAGTTGCCTTTGCCTTCTCTTTTATTTTTAATGTTTTTTAAGTGTCAGAGCTCAATAACTCTTCCTCTGACCTTCCAGCATCCCATTTCCCACAACATAGTTCCTTATCTTTGACAACTACAACAACAATTTCATCTCATAGAAATAGAGCAGAACAAAAGTCTATCAGCTTTAAAATATGTGTATGGAAAGTACAAAATCTTATGTGTAAGACATCTTCAGTTTTTATTTGTAGTTTCAGCTCTTTATTAAAGAGTTTTCTTTCACATAGTGCCACAACCAAACTGTAGTCAAGGAATTACAAGAGGAAAAATATTGTGGGTAAGGAAATATCAGAGCTGTGTCACAAGAGGAGCTGCTTTCACTGCAGTGTTGTGCTTCAGAATTCCAAGTTTGCTAAGTCAGAACACACATCTCGGCAAAGTTCAGCTGTTCTTGTCCCAGAACAGCTGGGTGGATGTGCCTCTTTGTGAGATTCAGCAGTAGCTGCAAGAAAAAACCTCCTGCCAAAACCCCTGGGAGATGAGAAGAGTAAAGCCCTCCTCCCATCTGAGAGGCAGATCCATCCAGGTGGTGCTGGAGGTCAGAGGGACAGGGCAAGCCCTGAACCTGCACAGGGTGAGGAGGGACTTGAGTGCAAGAATAAAAGATGTAAAGGAATAGACAGGCAAAAAATCTGGGAAGAAGAAGTGTTTAGAAACCAAGAACATTGTGTCAGGTAATATGGAAATGCCAGAAACAGAGATCGGGGAAAGTGGAATCATAAGGCAGAAGGTTTCAAGATCTGCTCAATACACAGAGCAGCACAGATCTGAGGTGCAATGTGAAAGAGCAGAAAATAACCAAGGGAAACACTTTATGGCCTAACTTTATGGTGAATTACATAGAGATCATCTGTAAGTAGTGCTCAGTGTGGGATAAGGCACAATGCTTCTTTATTACATCCCCATAACAAATTTTAAACAGCTCTATTAGGTGTCAGATAAACAGCTGTTAAAATAAGCTCTGCTCTGTGTCAGATTCCCACTCATGGACAGATTTGGTCCAGGAGGAGATGAGTGCTCTGAAGTCCCTACCTTGTATTACCAGGGTGGAATGATACCTGGACAAGGATTTTGCAGTGCTGATGTAACCACACCTCACCTGTACCACATTCACTCTGTTCCTTTTTGCTGCAAGACAGCAATGATGCAGATTAGACCATTTTTACAGTGTTCTCAGTAATAAATGTGAGTTCTTTGACCATGCATAGGTAGTGAAATATAATTATCCCTAGGGCAACTCTATGTATTCCCTGGAGTTACACAGAGGAGAAGCCAGTGTGCAGTATTTATAATGGAAGCAATTAATACAGAAGCACAAGTGTTTGTAACAAAATTCACAGCTGCTCATTTTAAACTGTTTTGCAACTTAAGTTGTACCAATTTAATTACATAGCAGGAATTAAGTTTTGATACTGTCACTCGAGATTCTGGCTTTTACAGTGTACAGGACCAAACACCATCTCCAGAGAACTCCATTAACATTAGAGCTGAGAATGTTCAGCATCTTCTAGGAGCACCTCAGGTTCTTATAAGACGTGCTTGCAGGAAGCAATATGATGATGGTGGAATGATAAAACCTGATGTAAAATGAATTTTGAATCTGTCTAGTTTTATGTAAGTTTCAAGCAAACAAGTTGGTGTGATTTCATCCCCCAGTTGCACTATCTACACACTATGACCCAAACACAACCTTTTAGGATTCCCTATTAACCCCCTGCTATCTTCTGTATCCAGCTGCTCTGTGTACCACTTAAGAACATGTAAATCTGAATGGAGGTCAAGAGTTGAGAGAGATTAAGGAATTAATCCATTAAACTAAGGAAAAAGCTCTTTTCCTAGTAGAACAGTTTCACTGGAAAAGATACCTTTGCTTTATAATATCTACATAATCCTAGAAAAAGGTAGGAAGAGCTGAAGAAACATCTCTGTCTCTTGCTGATGTCCAGATCACTGCAGGACCAGCTCAGTGGTCAGCATGGCTGTCCTGTGAGAGGGACTTTGAGTGTCCCTCCCAGTTACAGTTAATAGGTTGCATGCTAGATTTAATTAGTGTCCTGCTTAAGTGAGAAATGTTACTAAGCAGACTCAGAGAAATAGTTCAGTTTCCTAGAATGGTGTGGAGTGAGATTTCCTCTGGGACTGAGAAAATTAGCCATGTGCTATCAAAGCTTGTGGAGCTGAGCCAAACTACTGCAGCTGAGCTTTCTGTGGGCCATTCCCTCTGGATTTCTGAGCTAAACAGTGATGTTATTTGCAATTCCTCCTTGTTCTACCCAAAGCAAGAATATATCTCTTGGCTTGTGTTCTGAGACCTGTTTCTATCTGCCTTGGCACTGAGTCTCCAGCCCTGTTGGGATGCAAGTCAGCACAATGCTCTTGACCTCCCTGCCAGTGAAGGGCCTGTTGGGACCTCTTGGAGCTCCTCTGGGATGGGACCAGTGACCTGAGCTGAGCAGCTCAGCTCTTGCATGTCCACAGGAGAGCATCCAGAACAGCTGCCTCTGCATCCTGCTGCATGTTCTGGAGCATTTCCTGAGGCAGGAGATCCTCTTAGTGGGAGTTAGATGAAGCTGGCTGGGCAGTGTTTAATTCACAGTGAGTCCTTGCCAGGAGAGATTTCCCTCCTGAGAAGTACTTGCACACAGCTGATGGATTCGCTGGTGCAGCATGGCAGGGATATGGGCTTCTGAGAGGTGAAGGCAATGAGACTCCAAAGCTCCACTTGCCTTTTTCTCTTCTATAGGAACAATGAATGAAAGTCTATAGAGTACAGTTAGGAAGAGCTTGTGCCCTGAATCCAAACAGCAGCACCTGCCTCCCTTTGGTATGAAAACATGGAGACTCAAGAGAGTTCCAACAACTTAAGTTACTTATCCTGGTTCTCATCACAGGAGAGAACACTTATCTTTTTTTCCTTTGTCCTTTCCAGAGTCTATTGTCAGGGAGGTTTATTTAGCAAAACCATTGACAAATATGCATATCTATTAACTACCACATCATGTTAAGTCTCAGCTGGTCTGTTTTCCTCTGTCAAACTTAATTACAGTCCAGGAGACAATGTAACATGATACAAGTGACAAAAAATGACAGAACATGTCAAAACAAAATGTGTCAGCCTGGAATATCCAGAAGGCAGTTCCCAAAGCAAAGTGATCCCACTCATCCCCCAGCTCCTCTCTCAGCTTCCTCTCCTACACAGATGAGTTCAGAGTCCTCAGCTTGACTCACAACGTCTGAAAAGTGAAATTGTTTTGTTTCCTGATTGCCTGTCAAATAAGAAGTCACATCTTGTGTATCACTTACTAAATGCCCTTTTTTTGTGTATTATTCTTCTATAGGGCAATTCCTGCAGCCTTGTTTACATCTGGCTTTGTTTCTGGCTCCTTGTTCTTGTCTCGCTCATGGCTCCCTCCATCAAACCATCTCCTTCCGTCAGACGTCGCACCTGCTCTCCTTGCTCTTCATCAGCATTAATGAAACGCCCACCACTACTCCATTCCTTTGGGCTTTATTCTTCTTGTCCATGTAGTAAATAATTTAGAATCTGGAAACAGAATCATTTGGATTGGTTTTGGTTGATACTCTGCTGAAGCTACAGTCATAAGCTGGAGGTAAGAGCCATGTCCTGACCAAGTAGTGCAGTCTGTGTAGGTGTTGGGACTAGTATGAGAGCTTTTCTGCTAAATATATTTGAGGGAGGGAAAGATTTTCTTCAATCATGTTAATGATGTCCTCATGATCAAGTAATATGTGAAACAGGCAGATTCTCCAATAATGAATGTCTCCCTAAGTCACTTTTGGACTAATTTTGAAAATTCACATTGTTGAGTGAACAGCAATTCAATCTCTTGTACGGACCAGCCTCCACTGAAATTTTGATCATGAGATGCTGTATTTCAGAATGACTGCAGGAATTTGCATTTGTTTGAGTAGGTGTCATGGATAGGTAAGAGCTGAGGAATTGTTATGTGGACAGGACACGACATTATGAGTGATCATACTTTATGAATTAACTCTTTTTCCCTGTTAATTCTTGAATCAAAATCAAAGGATTCCTCTCTCATGATTGAGGTTTTTTACACTATATAGAAGAGAAGAGGTTGGCTTTGTGAACTGATTGCTTTATTGATTTAATACCAAATCTGCTGAATCAGCTATCTCACTGGTGGTGTTTTTTAGGCAGCAAAAATAAAGAGGTACAATTAAAAGCAGATAATGCACTTCTAGCCTCATGCAGCCTTTGAGCCTGCTGTACTTGTACACTGCCCCTTTGGATACACTCTTTTGGCTTCAGGGAGACAGAAGGCTGGGTTGTTGCATTACTCTGCTCTTCTGAACAACTGATTTGAGTGAGGGGTAGAGTGAAAAGCCCAGCTAATGTGTTTGCTTTAGACTTATTGATCTGAACTAGCCAATCTCTATTTCCTTCAATTGAAAACTGAACTTCAGAAATCCTCAGTGGAGGGTCACCTGGAGCAGGTGACACAGGAACACATCCAGGTGAGTTTGGAATATGTCCAGAGAGGGAGACTCCATCACCTCCCTGGGCAGCTCTTCCAGTGCTCTGACACCTTCAACATAAAGAATTTCTTTTTCATGTTGAGGTGGAACTTCTTGTGTTTTATTTTATGGCCATTGCTCCTCATCCTGTTGCTGAGCACCACTGAAAAGTGTCCAACACCACTTGGCACCCGCCCTGGAGATATTTATATGCATTGATGAGATCCCCTCTCAGTCTTCTCTTCTCCAGACTAAACAGGCCCAGCTCTTGCAGTTTCTCCTCATAAGAAATGCTCCAGATCCCTCATCGTCTTTGTGCCCTCCCCTGGACCCTCTCCAGCAGCTCCTTGTCTTTTCCCGTACTGTGGAGACCAGAACTTGCCAAAGAGTTTACAACTGCCCTGCTGTCTGCATCCCCAAATTGGCCAGTGGTTACTGGGCCTTAATTTGACAGGAAATTGTATTGGACACAAGGACTCGTCCCCTACACCCGTGCTTTTTGTTTAATGTTACCATGAGTGTAATCCAAGAGGAAGTACAATCTTTGTCCTATGAAATAGGCCCTGTGAGAAGAGACGAACTCTCTGGACAGGTGCTTAAATGTGCTTTGTCATTTTTGATAATGGTTTTTTTCAGGAACAATTTTTTACTTTTTCCTGCTTTAAACTTTTGTTTTGTCAGGTTTATGGATCCATGAATCCATGAAATACACTGAGCTCCAGCAGGTAATGCCCTTTTTCACTCCACAGAGCACTTCCTTTGGCATACATGAGGGCTTGTGCTTGTGGGTGTGCAAGGGGAGTTTTCTTGCTCTACTCACAGAATATTCACAGGATATCCTAAGCTGGCAGGGACCCACAAGGATCATTGAGTCCAAACCTTGAATGAAGGGCCCACACAGGCATCAAACTTGCCATAAGTTTGGTGTAATTAGCACCATGTTCCAACCAACTGAGCTGTAATGGAAATCTAGAGGTGCAATCCCACAGAATTTATATGTTGGCTACTGATTTTTGTACTCTGTTGTTGTGAAAGTAGAAGTTAACAGATTCAGTAATATTCTATTATTTGCTAGATATAAAAGAAAACAACTCCTTTTGGTGTAAGGAATACCTGATGGCTGTGAGCAAAATCTGCCCTTGGCAATGAACAGTGACCATCTGGGGTACATCTGTGAGCTCTGCTTTTGGGAAGAGAGAGGGAACCCCAAAACAGGAATATTCAACTCTAAAGACACAGAATTTGGGAGTTTTGGTCCTTATTTATCAGGATTTCCCCTTCAGAAAACCAGAGGTATACTCTCAAACTAGTTCAGTGCTAGCCAAAATGTGTGGTTCTTCATGACTGAAAAAAGTTCAAGGCTGAATTATTTTCTTCGGGGAGACTTTGTTTCAACATCAGTTACTGATTCGCTGAAGAAGTTTTCCAAATGATATTACTTCAGCTGAGTTGTGCAGGAGTAAAAGCCCTTACTATATGATTATGTCATGTCCCTTTATAAAATTTCTCATCTTGGTTCTTCTCAGCTGTTTTGGTGGTTGTCTTTCTGTTTTCCTTTGATGTTTGATTTTTCCACAGTGCTAAATGAGGATATTTTTTTTTAATGCTTTTTCTTTTTGGCTTCAAAGTGAACCAGACTGACTTTTCTTTTCACTACAATCCATTAATTCCCTGCATTTTATGTTCTCACTGTCTTAAAAACTGCTTAAGTCTTAACATTTTCTATGGTTATGCACTATTGACCCATTCTGGGTATATAATTTTTATATCTTTTTCTTTGTATCTTTTATATCTTAATCTCACTCCCACAGAACATAAGACTTCACAGCATTGTCCATGGTCTCCTCTGTATCTGGGGACAATCCTTTCCAGTGTAAACGAAAACAGACTAAGTATATTCACCTTTTTCACTGATTTTAAATGAAACAGCATTACTGACACTAAAAAATTTTGGTGTCATTTCGTTAAGAGAAGTAGAAATTCAATATTTAGTACTTTTGATGAAGACAAAAATTCAGCAACATTATCCATCTGTAGGTGAGTTAGGACCAGGCAGTCAGGTGGTGCAGTCACATCAGAGGAAACAGAGACTGTAAACAAAAAAGGACTGAGGATTTCAAAGACAGTCAAAGCTTTACAAGCTTAACAAGGTGCAATCCACTGGAAGCATGTGAGTGCCTCATCTTTGGTTTCAGTTGTTTTCTTTTGTGAATGATTTTGTTGTCCAGGGAATTCCTGTTCTTCTTTCCAAAGGTCCAGGCCAATTTTCCACTGAAATTATCTCCCAGACCTTCACTTCATCCATTTGTGGGTCTTGACATTTCTCCAAGGGGAATTGTTTGAGGTTTTTTTTCCCCATAGAGTGATATTCTTTTCCCAGGCAACCTTGTTCTTGTCTTGAAAGACTGTGATCATGTCCCTGTTTTTTTCCCATAATGACTTGATATTTTCTCTCCTGATCGCTTTCTGTTTCCTAAGGCTCTGTTTTTCTTCCAAAAATGTTCTTATCTTCTTTTTAAAATCTGTGATTATCTGGCTTGTCATATTCCTGAAATAAACCATTAGCTTGTAGCTGAAGAAGAGAGATGATCTAAGAAATTGGGAAATCCTGAAGTATCACCTTGAAAGTGCCATTACCACAGGCCAGTTTGTGATGTGAAGAAAGAGCCTAAAATGACAGTTATGAAACTGCCTTAAAAGACTGAGCCATAATCCCATCAATGACATTGCAGCATGGAAAAGAATTAAATAAGTCTATTATCACATTTATTTTTATTGCAACCCCTATATGAATCCATGAGAGATATAGTGCTAGTTTTTAAATGATGAAATCTAATAAGGACTGCAAAAATATGAAGTAGGCAAAGTAATCATTGGAATCGTGTATTCATTTTATGTCCTTTGAAAAGGCACCTAGTGTGAATTTAAAGCTTAATTTTTCTCAGGGTAGGAAAAAAGAGAACTTTGAAGGACAGCTTTGATGTAAGTTTTCCACAGTGCCTTGCTACTAGTCCTACATCAAGTCTTAGAGTGAGATGTAATGATAGTTCCTTTAGTGACAGAAAATAGTTTGCTTTTTCAGTGAGTTTGTTGTCATGGTTGCCTCCATGATGTGAAATGTAGAACTTATAAAGGGAATCAGAAGTACTTCAGGCAGAGTTCCACGGTGTCAGTATTGATGCATCAACCTCTATGCAAAGAATAGACTTTTGCTTAAATAGGATTTAGGGCTTGATGTAAGAATTGCCAGATGAAATGTTTATAGCTTATCATAAATGGGCCTGATTAGAGAATGATGGTGTTTGTACCCTTCAAATGCGTGGGTATCCACAGCTGGGATGGCGTCTGATGAAATTGAAACCCACTTGCAACAAACAAACAAACCTGCCAGGATCCCCCAGACATTTCTGTTCCACAAGCTGTCAGTAACAAGGCTGAGAAAGTGTTCTTTGATTTGCATTCACTTTCTATGCACTGTGAGCTGGAGTGGAGCTTATAAACAATTTTGGAAGTGGTGGTGGAAAGGGAAAAGAAAGCAAAAGAAACCAAGCCAGGCCTTTGAGAGGTGCAGGCTGCAAGAATTGGAAGGTAGATATTGTCCTTCAGAAGTACACTTTCTCTTGGCTCTGTGTTTTCGGGTTTTGCTCTCCTGATTTAGATTCCCTTTTTCTGTGAGTCATACCAATAGATTCTTTCCTGAGAATAACTGGAATCCCTGTGACTAAGAGGTCAATAACAGAGAAAATCACTCCTGTTTGTTTTGCTTTCAATGTGCCTTGGAACCCCTAAAAGTCAGAGGAGCACATCAGTACCTCTCTTCCAGTCCCCTTCTCCTTTTTTACCTTCATGTACATCTCAGTTTCATTCTCATCTTAGCACCTCTGTATCTGTTGCATGAAGTCTTGTTAGTTTTTTTCTCTTTTTAATATGAAGAAAGTTCTCCAGACTCTTAATCCAAACTCATTCTTGTGCTCCTTCACAGCCTGCTCTGTGCATCCTGTAGACCAGTACTAATGAACTTCTGGGTCATCACCTGCAGTGATGCCACATCTCAGGCTGGTGATGGTAGTGTGAGATCACTGACTGTGCCTGTGGTGACCTTTAGTGCAGGTGTAGGAAAGGAACTGGGAAAAGTCAATGGTTCCTTCTTGCAACTATTTCTGTTGGTGTAGGCAGTGCTAGAGGACAGCCTGTGTACCCTGACTCTTTTAGGCTGGTTACATGGGCACTTTTCATCCTCGCTGACATGGGCCTTGAAGTCCAGATGCAAGTTTTCCAGGGAGTTGGAGCTGGAATGTTGAGAGAGACGATTTCCCTGTACAATGCAGCAATACTAAAGAAGAGACACACACAACCCACAAACTGAAATGATTGCACTGCCTTTAGGACCTGCAGGCAGCTGCACA
The DNA here is from genome assembly GCF_009650955.1 of Corvus moneduloides. NCBI lineage: Eukaryota > Metazoa > Chordata > Aves > Passeriformes > Corvidae > Corvus > Corvus moneduloides. Next base: position 12,256,822 of record NC_045491.1, on the reverse strand, counting down.
GCATGTCAAGGGCACACTTAGAGCAAGAAAAATAAGAAGATTATACAATAATAAAATTATGTAGGTAATGTTAGTACAATCTGTTTAATTTCAAGTGTCCAGAAGAAACATAGCTTTGGGACCCAGGTGGGATGTAGCAAAACTGTCAAAGTTTTCTTTGGACAGAAACAGCCTGAGAGGCAGAGAGAACTGAGGAACTGGAAGCAGTGAAGCTATCGCTGTCCTCCATGTGACAATGTCCCCTCCTTCTCTAACACTGTCAGCTAGGCACTGTCTCTTAGCACTGCCTTTCAAGAGGAGCACAGGCTCCGGTCTGTGCTCTGAATGACTCTGCTTCTGATCTTGGGGCACACGGAGAGATATTCATTCAACTCAGCTCCTGACTGCAGCTTCAGTAGTGACACAGACCTTTCCTGGTGCTTTCTGAGTGCTCTGGAGGTGGGGTAGCTTGCTCTGTTCCTCACCTTTGTGCTGCAGAAATGAGCAGCAGCAGCAGCCCCTAAATACAGATACTTTGCTTAGGAATTTTTACTCTTTCATTGTGACAGGGAGATGGGGGTAATTGCAGGTTTGTATTTTTGTTTTTATGGATAAGAAATCAGTCTGGGATGTCTTTGGTATATGAACTCATTTTGGCCACTGGGATACAGATTTTCCTCAGCCTGTTAATGTAGAGTTATGCCATTCTGAGGGACAGCAGCCTGAAACACTGAACGAACCAAATCGCTCTCTGTAGACATCTCAAATTGCACTATAAAAGTGGCAGTACTTGCTCTCCAGGTATCTCTCTAAGACACCATCTCTGAGATTCTTCCCCACAGGGTCATTATCAGTTTTCTTACAATACATAAAAGCCATCAAGAAAACACAATGTTTGTAGGATTACATTAGGGTCTTTACAGTTCTATTGAATATACTTCAGAAAAGAATGAATTAAAATGCCTCCTTGTATCAGATCATCTTCTGCCCCTCTTTCAGTGCTGCTGGGTGGCTCCCCAGCGGGTTCTCCCTGCTCACATTGCAGCACATTTCCCCCATTGCCCTGTGTAGTTACTCAAGGATGTGCAAATGAGTACATAAGTATAACGAAGGTTCAAAAGCTTTGTATGAGGAATCAAGGTCAGTTATCAGGGTAGGCATCCTGTCATGTAAGTATTGGAGGAATTTATGGTCACAGACTAAATGTATTTCAGATTTGACAACACACAGCTATTGGCAGGGGTTTTTCCTTCCCTCCACATTTTCTTTCATGGTGCAAGAATGTGCAGAATGGGCTTTTCATTGCTGGTCAGCTAAGCTTTTGGTGGTCAGAGGCTATTCCAGTCCTTTGAAATACACTGTTAATGGATTGAAGCAGGGACTGATTTCTCAGGTAGTGTTTAAACCTTGAGGCTACACAGCAGTCTTCCTTTCTCTGGTGTTAAAGATTTTATGCATTTTCATTTTCCTACCCTTTTGTCTTGTCTGTTCAGAACTTGTCTGTTCTTTGCTGTCAAAGCCTTCCTTTATCAATTCCCAGCCCTGTACCAGCTTTCAGGCCAGGCCTCAAAGTACCTCAGTCGTAGTGGTCTGTGCTTGGTCCCCTGTTACCTGTACAAAGGGTCTCCACCAAAAGAGATGGGAGAGTCTGGGAAAAGGAAATGCTATTCTGGAATGAGTGTGGGGGACTGCACCTCTGTGGGTGTGCTCCATGTACTGTTTTTGCAGTCTCTGTCTCAAGTATCTACCTGTCAGACAGTACTTCAGCACTGAAGTGAAACATCTGATGTGAAATCTATGAAAAGTTTTCAAAATTCTTATCATGAGATTGACAATCAAATTAAGATATGTGGGCTGACACGTACCCCCAAACTAATCCTTAAACTCTGTCAGACCTGAAGAGTTCACACACTCTCCTATTGCTTCTTGGCACTTTTCCTCAGTGAGAATGCAGTTAAGATACAAAAGGTGAACATGTTAAGGTCTCATCAATTCAACAATATTTCAAGTTATTGGAAACAAAAGTAAACAGCATAGAGATTATACAAAACCTTACAACTCAATTCTGTGCACCTCCTACATGACATAATGTTGTTTCTTCCCTCTTCCAGCAAGATCCCTGATAATAAAGTGCTGTGGGTTAGCCAGAGCATCACTGAGCCCTAATAATACCTGTGCTGCCACCATGCTCAGGCAGGCCAAGCCCTCCCTCACACGGGTGGGCTCCTCAGGCAGAGAGACCCTGTGATGTATTGATTCCTACACAGACAAATTTATGGCATCGTTCAGAATTTCTAAGCTTTATGCATTTAACTAAGATGCTGCTGTGCTCGTTTCTGTCCTGTGTGTTTTCTATCTCAGAGCAGCAATATCGCTGCCTCACAGCCCTGCAGTACACCACAAATATTTCATGGCAAAACACTTTGTCTAGGGCTTCTTGACGTAGAAACACAGTGTTCCAAAAGGCTTGGTCATAGTCATATTTTATCAGCTAGAATTATACAATGCTACGTTAAATATTTCAGAAAAAAATTAGAAGTTAATTCAGTGGCACTGATCATCTCCTTGTTCTGTTTGTGATTAAGGAGATGCTGTCAAAGTAGGTAGGTTAGAAATTAACTTAGTTTGACAAGTGTCTCATTTAGTCGCTCTGTCTTGAATATCCTGCTCCTACTTCCTTGACTTCTAATTCAAAGCTAAGCCAAAACACCAAAGCCAGTGACAACAGCTTTCTTCTTGGTTGGGTTTCAAGCAGCCCCTCCCAGAAATGCAAGCTGCCTGACGGTGACACATGAGGAAACGAGGTTTGCAGGCAGTTGTTTGCCTTTTAATTTTCCTTGACTGTTATATAGACTGCTGCCACTTGTCCTCAGATGGAGGCTGATGGCAGCAGGGCCAGCCTGGCAGGCTGTTTCCACACTCAGCTCACAGCCAGTCCCTTTGCAGTGACATCCTCTTGGGCCCTGGCTCCCCTCTTGGCCAGCAGCAGTGGCTTGTGTTACAGAGGCTGGCTCAGCACGCGGGGCAGAGGGGGTGAAAATCCAGGGAGTGGCACTTGCTGTAGATATTACTTCTGTTTCTTTTTATTCCTCAGTGTCCCCTCTTCTGGAAGAAAGTGAACAAATGCATCACTGCTGGAAACAGTGTGACTCAGCCAGGTTCACAGGAGAAACCACACTGCTTAGGAGAAGAAATTGCTCTGCTTATAATCAAAGCTACTAAAACTAGCTGGCCTTTTCATAGTTCTCCTAAAATATAGCCATCACAGTCTGCAGCGGGAGGGGGAAAGAAAGGAAAGATGCCTGATATAGAAAGTGCTGAGAGGTCAGATTAAGGTGTTCACATGGAGGGTACATAACACATTTAGACCCCTAAAGCTCACAGTCATTGGAGACAGGACATAAAAGCTGAGTGGTTTGTTATTCTCTCTCATGCTGGCAGTAATTGTGATGGGAATTATCAGTGACACTGAGCTAAACCTCTCTTCCTGCACTCTTGTAGGCTGTAATCTTGCTCTCTGCTTGAAATGCTGCAAGGAGCAGAGGGACACATGGGAGGAGGGCAAGAAGGAAATCCTTACTCTGAGAGGGAAACTTGGAGCCCCAAAGCCAGCACCACCAGTGCAGACTTCATTTTCTTGTTTGCAAATACAGCAAAGCTTGGTTTGAGGCTCTCATGATAATCTGTCCGAATTGCATTGTGTTATAAAAGCAAATAAAAGCTGAGGTAATCCTAGAGAGTCATAGCTAAATCTCAGGCTCCATCTTCTCCCAGAAGCAGACACTAACAGCAGTCCAAGCATTGCTGTGGCTGTACTTTCCTCCCCTCTCTACACTGTTGATAATATAGCCTTTGGCTTCCTACTATTTTTCCCACTGGCAGTGATTGCTATGTAGCCAGCCAGCACCATTTCCCCCATGAGTATAAAAGCTCTTTTCTCCCCCCGAGATGATAAGCTCAAGAGGTGTCCTTTAAAGCAAACTAACACTTACTTAACTGTGCAATTGCTGAGAGCACCTCAGTTGGCATTTTCAGTGTCAAGCTAACACTGAATGTTACTAAATGGAGGTGGAGAGGGCAAGAACTTCTCTGGGCTCCCGAAGAATGTTCTGCCTTTGTTGTACTGTGAGTACAATAAAAACCATGAAATCCAGTAAGTGTAAAGACAACGATTTTTAGAGATTTGTGCCATGGCTTATTTGCCTAGAAAAATGATTTTGCTTTTTTTGTCCTATCCCTGGAAATAGGCCATAGCAGAGCTCTGGGGTAGTGGTGGGCCAGGGGCTGGGAGCTCTGCCTTTGTACTGGGAATGAAGAATAATTTTTCCCAAGCAGAGTTTGTTTCACCTATGACAGTAGTTGGTGAGTGATCTTCCTGTCTTTATCTCCAACCATGAACTTTCTGATTCCTCCTGGTGTCCCCCTGGCTGTGGGAATCAGGCTGAGCTGATTGCCTCTCATCTCTGTCCCACTGCTGTTTCAAAGCCATGCCAAATATTCAGACAAAGTAGCCTGTAAATGCCACGAGCTACAGATCAACCAGAGCAAGAAGTTTCAAATAATTGCACCCTAGACTGGAAGGCAATATTTGTGTGGGCTGTGTGGAGAGGGGAATGTGTGTACAGGGAAAAGAATGAACCCAAGAGGAAACGGTTGGGGTTTTGTTGTGCCTTCCACTTGTCACGTGTATTGCTGTGAAAAAATGGGAACAAGCTGAAGCTAAAATGTGAGATGCATTCAGCTGTTTTCAAAACCAGAAACACTTTTTGCCCACGTTTTTTGCAAAATTGTGTACAGCATCTTGAGGTAGATAAGATTAGAGCAATATGACATTGCTAATGTCAAGATTAATGGTGACTGAAGTACCTTTGGTGGAGAGTCATTTTCTAGACTGGACATTACGGTTGTGCTTACATCAGTGAGCTCCCCCAGAAGCTGCTGTAAGGAGAACAGAGGGCTGTGCACTTGTCCTGCTTGTGTCCTCCAGCCCTCTGAAGACAGCAGAATTACTGTACTTTATGGGAAAACTTTGAAGTGAAAAACTTCAGTTTTCTATTTTTCACTTCTTTGTTGCTACCACTGCAGTTTCACCTGTCTTATAAATTATGCACTGTTTGCCCTCTTGAAATTGTCTGGTTTCTGAGTTTTATGCTTTCCAAAGGTTTTTTCTTTCTGCACTGCTTTAGGTGACTTTGTATGGTACGTGACTCTGAGTGCTATTTATGGGGGTTTGATTTATTGCCTTATTCTCTCAAATCTAGCCAATCTATTTATGTATTTTGTTTTGCTCAGAACCACATTTCCCCCATAAGCTAGTCTGACTTGGTTTTGAAAGTCCTTTCTGAAAAAGACCTACCTCATGTATAGAAGCCAGTACTTTTTCAAAAGAGAAAAACCAACTCATCCAAACTGATCTTTTTAACATAAATTTTCTCCTCTCATTGTTTCAAATAGCATTAGAACACTGCTCCATTCTGCTGTCAAGATTTATTTCCCTGAGTTCTAAGATGAAAGTGCCATAGCAATAGATCTGCTCAAATGTTGTACAACAGATGGCCAACTGCTTGGACGGGAAAGATGCCTCAACTGGTCAAGAAACGTGGGCTTCAGCTGCCTACATGGAGCTGTCTAATGAGACTGGCTGAATGTAGGACTTGTTAGAAAGCAGACCCTGAGTTACTCCAGGTTTTCTGAAATGGTATTGGGCTCTTACCACTTTTCTTGCTCTCCTCTTTTCCTGCTGCAATTGCACTTAGAAGCTGAGGTTTGAGGACAACATCACCCATGTCTCAAGAGGATACAAGTCCACTGATTTCCACAGAGCTGTTTTCATGCAAAAAGGCTTCAATTTATTCCAAAAATAACACAGCCCTTTGAGAGTCAAGCTAGTGACTTTTTAAAGCTAGTGACACTTTAAAAATGCCCACTACACTCTTTTATGTCTGCATTAGAATCAATGCTGAGGAGCTGCTTTTAGAGACCAAGATTAAAGTGGAAGGAGTTATGAGCACTGTGTAAGATAATGAACCTCTGTATAAACTACCTGCCTGAGACAATATGTGCCTTCACGTTAATGAGGCCAATATGCAGGAACGAGCCATCTTGAGTACATTGTTTCATTTTTTTCTATGCTTTTTTTTGGGCTCTGTGGATGCTCTGATGAGATCTTACCTACATCCTAGCTGTGTGGGAGTCAATTCTTCCTCCAAATTGTCTGTTGTTATCCTAGTAGGAGGTTTGACCAGAAGGCTGGAGTAAACTAATGATCAGACAAAGGTTGCATATAATTTCTGCTTCAGATAGTAGCTATGTGGTTTCATAGTTGTTTGAGGTTAGCTTTGTAACACTAACAACTCTCACCTTAGAGAAGTTCTTGATTTATGGAGGAAAGAGTATAAGAAAGAGGATATTTGTAAGTCCTTTGTTATTCAAACGAGCTGGAGAAACATGGCATCTCCATTCTAATGTGACCTCCTGCAGACACACAGCAGTCACCATGCCTGCCCTGCCTGCCCGGGTGTTAATGGCAGGGAGCAGCAGGATGCTGCAGAAAGGCCAGGGAACAAGGCACAGGTGGCCGGAACTCAGACTGCTGCTCCTGAGAGCAACTTCATCTCTCTGCCTCTGTCTCTCCTCTCATCCTGTGTTCAGGCGACAAACTTTGAGACAGAATTGCCTCTTGCTCTGCAAAAGACAAAGTGTGTAGCTTGGAGGGAGCCCTGCCTAAGCCTGGTTGTGCTGTACTAAAAAACAGAGTCATGGCACAAACCCTGCTGGTCTGAGTGTGCTGGCACAGTTCAGTTTGAGGGCTGCCACCTCCCAAGAGGACGGAGGCGTGTGTATGAACAGAGTGCGGGTTATGCTGGGTATCACTGACTTTTATGTACCTGGCAAAAATATATAAATCTTAGTGCCATGTTGTTGTTCTGTGGGCAGTTGTTCATGCAGCAGTTTCATTAACCACCAGCAGCAGAAGCAGCCTCTGGAGCACAGAATTTGTTTCCAAGGAAATTGAAAACCTGGCCTCTAATCAAGTGGATGTTTTTTAATGCTATAATATGAGACTATTCAGTGTTGTCATATGGGTACTCTGCAGTGTTTTTCTGTAGTTATAACATCAACATTTCATTAAGCTGAATGTTATTATGCAGTTTCAATTATCTGAATCTTGCTTATGCAGATATTTCTAACAACTTCATGTTAAAGCTAAATGTTTAATTTATATATTTATCTGCTTTATGTAAAAGAGAGGAAAGCTGCTAGTTCTAGCCCAGTAGTGGAGACCTGCCCCCAAAATATGCTAGGGAGGTTACCCTAGATATTGCATGGAAAAATAAATAGAAAAAAATTAGGAAAACCAGAAAAACTTATTAGAAAATTTTTAAAAAATTACTCTTGGCAGAACTGCTGATTTACAAAGCTTTTGTATTTTTGAATGTGTTTGGAAATATAGGTAGAGTTGTATAGCCTCATGACTCACAGAACACCTCTGGGCAAAACAACCTGCCTAAGACTCAGATAAAAGATTGAATAGGTTTTTTAATGATCCAAAAATTACTGGCTGGGATTTAAATCAGGTGAATTCTTATTGGTATTCGGCACAGCTAGCATGCTCAGACACTGCAGCAATTAGGAGGAGGAAGCAGGCAGCACGGGCAATCCACTTTTGAGTAGTTCTTTGCATATACACATCAGTCTTTTTCCATTGAGTCAGTGCCCGTGTTTTAAGGTATAGGGTACATAAATGCTGGATCAGGACAGGAACATAGAAGAGAGGAACATAGGGACTTGTTAGGTAATTTATCACCCTCTGCTAGTGGGAAAGCAGGTGCACACAAGTGGGGAGAGCAGGTAAGGCTGGTGATGGTACTGGCAGCGACCGCCTGCAGGAAGAGGGCTTGGGAAGCACTTTGTGCACACTTCCATGCAGCTCTCCTCGGTGGAGAGCCTGCTGGAGACCTGGCTGTGTGGGCTGAGCACCAGGCAGCTCATTAGCTCAGCTCACCCTGCCTTTCATGGCAGAATTGGAGCCATCCAGATGGGGAGCTTTGTCTTACTTATCTCAAGATAAAATCAAAGAACGGGGCCTTGAGGAGGAGGGAGAAGCAGTCTGAGAGCTCTGGCAAGTCAGAGAGGGGCTTTATTCCTGTCCTACTACCACCACAGGTGTTTCCAACACCTAGGAGAGCATTCACAGGAAAAAATTAAACTGATCTTTTAACTGAAAGCAAGCATAAGAAGTAGGTTAACTCTGAGCTTCCCTTCATCAGTTAATAACCAATCCAGTCTTTCTCCTCTTTCTTCTTGCTCAGGTACACATTTGTAGGTACACTGTGAATTCCTTTCCAAATCTCACTCAGGCATTGTCTTTGCCTCCTGTCCAGTGATGTCTCTGTAAATCTGGCTTGAACTGTCTGTACTGAGTGAGGGTTTCTGGGAGATAGCCTTGATTTTCATCATCATTTTTAATTGGATGATGTGGGACATTGTGCTTGGTACAATGAAGATGAACCTCTTTAGATGTTTAGAATATTTTGCAAGCTATCTCATCAATTTATACTGCTTCGAAATGCTTGTAACTTAAATAGTCATTGTGAACTCTGACAAAATTTCAAATTATTTGCTTAATTTACAAGCAGATCAATACACATGAAGGCAGAGACTTCAGTGGTGCTCAGAGAATTTAGGTACATTGGATCCACATTTTTTTAAACTCGATTAATGATTCAAATTGTTTAGCCAGCATTAAAAAATTCGAACACTGGTTATATATATTATATCAAATACTGTGATTTTCATGGTCCTTCAGTATAATAAACACTCTTTGTGGCTATACTTTGCCTCAGCTCCTATGAATCCACGACTACAACCCTGCTTTTAACTACCATAACATTGTGATTTATGTTTTTATTCTGAAACTAGTAAGTTAAACTTTCACAATAAGGAAGTTAAATCTCAAACAGGTCCTGACAGCTCTATTAATCATATAAAATCCATGATTTTTGTTATGCATCCTCACAGAGAATTTTATGCGTAAAGAATTGCCTGTTTTAATCTGAATAGTCTGCACAGAAGAAAAACAGCTCTGAGAATAACAGCCTTGAGAGTGCAGTGGAGCTGTGCTGATGGACTAGAGCAGCAGGCTACTGGCAATCAAGGAAAGCAGCAACAGGTGATCAGAGTATTCCCAGGTAATTTACCACAGATCAGGCATTGTAATGGGTTCTTCAGCAGAAATGGGATGAGCTGCTAAATAGGCACACCACTAAAAATTCAAAACTGGTTCTGAAGTCAAGCACACATTGTCATGTAAGTAGAAATCTGCTTCTTATCCTTGTACAGATTTCAAAAGAAAAAAAGGGAAAGTAATGAATGGGGTGCAATGTTTCTTTATCTTTGATCTTAAAGGGGGAACCAATTGACACGAGGCCTGCACCCTGTGCCCAGGCTGCTGAAAAGATGTTTGTACAAGTGAAAAGCAGCTGTCATGTTACCTACTGTCTCCTCATGGTCCTCCTTCATTTCTCAATGACAAATATATCTTGTACAACAGAAGTGCACCTGCCCAGAGGTGCTTGCTCAACTTAAGTGCTGTGGGCAGAGCAGGGAGCTTGGCTCAAGCTATGTTAGAATTGTTAATGTTGTCCAGAACATGTGTGTGTTGAAAAGCCTCTCTTTTTCCAAGTGTTCCAGGAACTGCAAGGTTAGGAGCACAGCCAAGAATAGGTAGTGCTATGACCAGATTTCGGGTTTTTCCTGACTGTTCTATAAATACAAGAGGTTTCTTCAGTTTTTGTGACTATTTCATCCAACCCTGGAACGTATCCTATTGTAGTCTCTGGAAGCTTAGAATGGCTTCTGCAGAAATGGCTCTAGAAAAAAAAGGTGCATGTAATCCTCTGATTTATGCAGCAGCGCAGGACTTCAGTGAGCTCAGTATCTGAGGACTTTTCCTTTCCATAAAAAAATTCATAGAATATGCTGAGTTGGAAGGGATCCATGAGGATCATTGATCCTACTCCTGGTCCTGCGCAGACACCCCAACAATCCCACCCTGTGCCTAAGAGTGTTGTCCAAACGCTCCTGGAGCTCTGGCAGCCTCGGGGCCGTGCCCATTCCCTGGGGAGCCTGGGCAGTGCCCCACCACCCTCTGGGGGAAGAACCTTTCCCTGAGAGCCAACCTAAACCCCCTTGACACAACTTCAGGCCAACCTCAGGACTTCTCTCAAGTCCTGTCACTGGTCACCAGAGTGAAGAGATTGGTACCTGCCCCTCTGCTCCTCAGTTTCTTCCCCAGAAGAACCCTCCAGCATCCTCTTTGTCGAATGCTCATGTACTAAATACATGTAACTATGGCAAGGTTTATCTTATGTTACCGAAAAATCCTGTCAGAGAAAGTCTTCCAGGCATGTTCTGGCAGCACTGCAGGAATGTTTTCTTAGGCAGAGTGTAACACAAAGCAGAAGCAGCCCTGGAGCTGGGCTGGGGTGTTACTGTGAGCAAAGCAAGGCGAGAGAAGATACAGAGGTGAGATGAGTTGGGGGTTTGCTCACACTGCATCCTGGGGTCAGAGTCAAGGAGACAATTCAGAGATTTTGTTTTCCAGACTTGTCTTTGGTCTAGGCTGTGTTATCTCCCTAATCAATCCCTTCCCCTGAACTCTGTTTATTGCTCTTATCTTTTGTTCTTGGGTTTTCCTCTGTACACGTATATTACAAAAATATTCTTCTGTGGTTGTGTTGGATTTTGGGTGACTTTTCTCCCAGGATATGCTACAGATACTGGATTCAAGAGAAAAAGAAACACTTGGGAGCTTTCTGACATCAACCTAAAAGGGTTTAAAAGAAACTTTGACATTCCTGTTTGCCACCTTTTGTAGGTAAACCATTTTGTTCGGATCATTGATTGGGAAGTGTCTCCATTCTTGGTTACTCAGCTGCTTTCATTGTTTAAGTATAAATCACAATCTGGTGGGAAATGAAACTCTGTTTGTATGTTATAGTTCCTTGTCTTTGAGTATAATTGCAATTATGTTCTGTAGTAATAGCAAATACTCTGAATGTATTACAAGAAGGCAGGAGGGAAGGAAAAACCTGCTGCATTGCAGTTCAGAGCCTGTTCCCAGTTCCTAATATAATTTACTGACAATGAATTCTGAGAATTATTCATAAAACAGCAGTGGGGCTCATTTAGCAACATGACAGGGCTGCATGTAATTAGAATTCTTTTAAAGTGGTTTTTTTTCCCCCCCTATAGATCAATTGTCCCTGCTATAAATGTTGCTAAAATAAAACATAAGGTTTTTCACTGCAAAATGCAGTGCAGCCATCTGGCTGTTAGTCTGGGAGTACCTGGTGGATGCTCCAGGTGATTCAATCTCCAGGGGCCTGCTCTGAATATTCACTATTTCTTCTCAAGACTTAGCAAAGGCACGCAGCCTTGCAGAGCCACACCTGGAGCTGTGCTCTACCACGTTTAATCTACAGGCTGGGCAGAACACTTGTAGGTCACCCATTTCATCCAAAGGAGAGTCAATGATTACAAACTTTTATTTACTCATCCCAGAATGAAAGGAAATGTAATTTCAGCAAATTAGCCCATTTCTCCACATTCCAAAGTAGAAAGTATATCCTTCTGGTATGTGTCTAGAAAAGCTTCTCAACTATCGCTTAAATTACCAGACTTTGGGTTTTATGTGAAATCTTAGTTCTGTGACAATTTTCCAAGGACTTGGAACCCAGTGCCACTGAGATGGTACTCATGTACAGCCAGATACACCTGAAATAACTGCTAAATATCAGTTGCCTTTCTGAAGCCAGCTACTTGATTGTCTGCTTAATGAAGAGGAGCTGCTACTTCGTGGCCTTTCTATTGCAGAGTCTGACTGTGAAATGCTAAAAAAAAAAAGCAAACCCACATAAATCTCATCAAATACTCTTCTCCCTAGTGTTTAAAATCTTAATTCAAAACTCACTGAAGTCAAGGGGGATCTGTCTGTTAACTTCAGTGGGGCTTAGATCAAGCTGTGAATGTTTGACTAATGGCTGCTATGTTCCATTTAGATAATTACCACTTTCTTTATCCCTTTTCAATTGCTCAAGTTTGCTTTGCCCACAGCATTATTTTTCATGTCATTTGCTTCTCTCTACTGCTTCTATGCCAGTGGCCTAACCATAAATGGGACTTACATTAGCTATATAATTATGTTTTCTGAGTATATGTTGAATATTTATTCATGTTTGAAGATTACAAAACAAGCAAATGTGTATTTGAGTCAGATAATACTCTACAGACTTGGGAGGTCAGTCCTGTTTAAGGGAAACCTTTAAGGGAAAGGTTAAAAGGGTTTGTTATTGATGATCTTTTATGCCAAGCTCAGAATTTCCTTTCTCAATCCCCACCTTGTCAAACCTTTGTGAAACTACTCAATCCCATTATTTTCCAAGATAGGGGAAGTAGGTCTGTGTATCTTTCCAACTGAAAGAGAGGAGGTTTAGATTAGATATTAAGAAAACATCCTTTTAATGAGAGGGTGGTGAGGTTCTGGCACAGGCTGCCCAGAGAAGCTGTGGCTGCCCCATCCCTGGAAGCATCCAAGGACAGGCTGGATGGGTCTTGGAGCAACATGGGATAGCGGCAGGGGTCCCTGCCCATGGCAGAGGGTGGGAGCAGATGGGCTTTAAAGTCCTTTCTAAGCGAAACCATTCCATGAGTCTCTGGTTCTGTCATCCAATTGTGAGCACAGTAGATGCTGAAAGCCAAATTATCAGGCAAGTCTAAACCAAGAGTGTGGCATTAACTTCTGTAGGCTGTGGAGATTTATCTGCTCTGGTGACCAGATCCAGGCAGTCTCCAAAGTAAAAAACACAGTTTAAAAAAGGGATGAGACTGACAAAGGACAGGTCCCTCATGGCTTTTGTTTCATAATTTGTACATAAATATGTCATTCCATTGTACATTTAAAATAATGCCTGGACCATACAAGGCTCAATTTCCATATTTAATATAGTGGAAAGAGTAAACCACATGGTTAAAAATTTAAAATTTTGGTTTCTCCCACAGTTTTCTCAGAAACGAATCATATTTGGTGAAAGTGGAATTGAAAGCAGCAACTCTGATTAGCAGTGCAAGTTTTCAGTTCATTAAGTCCTTAGAGAAATGCCTGGATGTTGAAGAACAATCCTTACTGTTTCTTTGGGATCTCAGCACGTGCTTCCAAAACCCATTTGGAACGCTATGATGGTGCTGGGGACTAAGAAATGAGTAAAAAGAGACATTTATGGGGTTTGGGTTCTTTCCTGCCCCTCAGCTGGGCACTACATCCTCCTGGTTGTGGCACATGCTTTAATGGGCCACTGCTTATGCAGAAATGTAAGTACTTCCATGAAACAGTGCAGGTGGGAGGAGAGTGGAAGGCAGGAAACCAGAGCATGGGTAGAAAGAGGGAAGCAGATGAACAGAAACATGGTTGTATAGAAAGAGGCAGTGAGAGAGAAGCAGTGCTGTGTAAGGGACATTGGTTAAATGGAAAATACCTTGCAGAAATTCCAAGGAAGAAGAGGTTTTAACCAGAGAGTTCTTCAGAATGTGGAATCCTTGAGTGGGCAGGGAGCACGGTGCCGTCTTTTATCTGAAATGCTGATGTCCTCTGGTATAGGAAAGTCTTACTTTCTCTCGAGCTGAAATGTCTGATTTTGGGACTGACAAAGATTTTATGAGAACTTTCCATGAAGATAGAGTATGTTCTGGGAAAAAAAAGGGGTTGGAAGTAAGTTTTCAATCTATGAAAATAGAATTTGTCCAAAATTTCCAAAACTGTTAATAGCGAGTACAAGCAAACCGTCTCAAAGCAGCCACCACTGGCAGCTCTTACTGGCCTGGTGAGACCTTGGCTCCCACAAAGATCCTGCTATATATATATATATATATATATATATAAAGGGTTTTAAAGCACTCCTGACAGATGGGTACCCTGAAAATCAGGCATAAACACACCACTGTTTCTGGCCTAAGGAACATTTCAAACAGGACACCTTAACAAGAGAAACTGAAGCTGTAGGTCAGGCAAGGGCATTTGCATGAGATTCCTGCTTATTTTTGGGTAGGTATGTCTTGCCTCTTTTCCCCTTATTGTGGTAAAAAAAGCTACTCTGAACCATAAGAGATGCTTGCACAAATATAAAATAGAGTGCAACAAAACAGTGTCTCTGGGCACCCAGGGCAGGTTTCCTTCACTTAATTCCTGCTGTGCCTGCTCTGTTCTGCACTCACAGGTAACAAATCACTCAGAGTAAGGAAAAGCCAGAGTTGTGGCTGCTTTTCTGTGCATTCACCTGGGGAATTTATTGGGCAATGAAAGGCATTTTGGCTCCGGTGCTGAAAAGGTGACATCAGAAATGACATTTCCCTGTGCATGGCCAGGGATTATACCTCTCCTCAGGCTCTGGCTAAGGGTTAACCAGGAGGTAAATCAGCCAGTAATTGTGCCAAAGCTGCTGCACTGGGATGCTCACAGCAGCTCTTTCCTCAGCTGTACCTGACTGCAGTGCAGACTGTGAGCCGCGTACTGTAGGATGGGGAAACCTGCCCGGGGCTGGTGGCTGCAGTGCACACACACAGCACAGTGCAGGCAACCTTTTAAAGCTGCTGTTCCTCCTCTGAGTTCTGGGAGTTTCCTACATTAATTTCTCCTGCTAAATTTTTAGGGATTTCTGTTTATTTTGCATTAGTTTCTCAAAAGAACTGTGTAAGTGCTGTAGAATTCCATGCTGCCAATGCATTCCTGCACTAAAAATAAGCAAAGTAAAACATTCCAGGTTTTGTTTTAAAGCTTTGATTTTCAATTCCAAGTCAACCTATGGCATAAGGATTCATGACCAATGTACTCTTGTATATGGCCTCAGTCCAGCAAAGCACTTAAGCACATGCTTAATTTTAATTTTGAACTAAATGGGGCAGTGAATCACACGCTCTAAATGAGGTTAAAATTAAAATTAACTGTGTGTGTCTTCTGGATGGGGACTCTGTACACTCTTTCCACTTCTTGCCAGCATTTCCATTACTGAGAAACACTCATTCTTCTCGCTTTTCACCTTCTATTTCTTCACCATTCTTGTATAGTTTTCTTTGCCTCTTTATCAAATGGATCTAATTTCTGTGAAAACCTATGATATCAATACAGCACACATAAACTGATAGCAAGATAGAATCCCAAGGCAAGTGCCCAGTGGAATTTTTTCTCTTTTGTATTTTTGAGGTTCTTGCAGCTAATTCCCCATTCATAGATATATATAAGAATGAAAAGGCAATTTGAAACAGCTATTGCTTCGTCTTCTCATCAAAGAATTTTAAAATCCTATTTGCCATATCGAAAATACCCTAGAGACTGGAAGGATTTATGAAGATTTGCAGTCATCTGATTAGAAGGAAAAAATCAGAAATTAATTTCAGTCACTTCTACACTTGGCATCTTTTGAAAGATGGAGATAAGGCAATATCTTTCTTCTATATTATGTAGTAAATCATTCATCTGGAGTGTATCAAAATGATCTCTCATCCCTTTTACTAGTAGGACACTAACTCTGGGATAGCTATTAGAATAATAGGGTGACGTGCAGGAAGATGTGGAGGGAACAAGAATCTTGTTGCTGGGGTTTGTTTTGTTTTAAAATATTATCCTCTGCAGGAAGGGCCACTTTCAGCTTCTGTAATTAGCCTGAAACTTTGAGCTCATTGATCTCTGAGAGAGTGAATGCACATGATTGTGGCAGTAGTTAGAACAGAGCAAGGCAAAACAAGGCATAAGAAAAAAATTGGCACCTTTCTGGTAGATGTTCTTGAGCTGCTGCTTTCCATTTCTGCCTCCCTTTGACTGCGTGATGTGAACTCAAAGAAGAGCTTTTTCTTCTCTTCCTCTGCATTTCCTTACATGACTGGATCCTCATTATTGGTTTCTTTTCCACACAAAAGGGGAAAAAAATCTCCTATTTATATCAGGATTGTGTTTTGTAGTACAGTTATTGGGAAATCTGTTTTCCATTTGAATTTTCTGTGCCTCATTCTTACTTGCTAATGCTCCAAAAAGGGGCCAGTCCTCACCTTTTTGCATAAAGAGGAAATTTTTGTATTCCAGGAGATAATTCAGAGCTTGCTCCAGCCGTTGTATGTGTTGCTAAAAAATGTTTTTTGAGCTTTTCATACTCCCGTTTTATCTCTTTCATGGAGGACTTTTTCTTTAAATTTGGCAAATACATATTTATTCCTTGGATCAATTAACAGAAAAATGACTTTTTGTTTTTTGTTGGCTTGAGCATTTTCTTATGTCTACTTAGTGGTAATATTTTAAAAACTTTTAAATTATGAATATACTCTAATAGTCCTGACTAATGATTCATTTTGTATCCATTCATTTGCTGTATATTTCCCTTGGTGTTTCAATCTTCCACTTCAGCTAAATTGACATTACTCAAACATTAGGTAAGGGCTGCTTATGAGAAAGGTTAATTTATGGAGAATTCTGAAAGAGCCACCAGCAGTACTTGAACTCAATGTGGGAGTTCATCTCTCTTTAAGTCATTGAGTGTATGGCTTTTTGTGTGTCTCCCTTACATGAACAATATTTTGGACAAAGAATCATTGCCTTGATGAAGTTTAAGCACAGCAACCATGCAAAGATGGGGGAGATATCTCAATGCTCACAATGGATTTGCAAACACTCATAAAAGCTTGTGGAAATTCTGTGAATTTAGAACTCCGAGGGAACTGAGGACTCTGAGCAAGAGCACCCAATTCCAAGTGAACCACCCCTGGTCACTTTTTTAATGCAGAGAAATGACTTTGGCAATGGTTTGGTCAAACAGAAAACCTACCTCCGTTTAGAATAAGGGATAATTTCTGTGCTGCTCTGGCCAACATGAACAGAAAGAGGAGGGGGATTGATTTCAACTTGCTCTTACCTGTAGTGTTGCAGGATTGCACATAGGGAGGCCCTTTCCCCCTAAATGCTCTTCCACTCTTTATTTTGTCTTCCTCAGGTTTTCCTCTTATTTAAACATAGAGATAAAAGCTTGTGTGGCCAAATTCATCCCTCCTAACTCTACCTGATACCTACTGGAGGCTATTTCTACTTACAAATTCAAATTCTTGGTGGATGCACACTATGCACTTCTTTAATTTTACTACCAAAATAAACCAAAGGAAGCTCATAAATGCATATCAGAAACACCACAGCATACATTCAACTGTTGGCCCCATCCGATCAGTCCCACATCCAGGAGCTTAAGTTTGTGAGTCCAATATGTGCCAGAACTTTGCCTTAGAGTGGAGACCTCACAAATAATATTCAGTATCCAAACACTTCTGGTTTGTTGGTTTCAGTCTACTTCTCTTTGTTCTAATTATGTATGAAGAGAATAAGGAGATGTTTTTTCTTACCTATTTCTCCTCTTTGTAGTGCACTGATTGCTTTGCACTTCCTTAGAAAGATCAATATTCCATTAGGAGCAGAGGAATAGCACTACAGGAGAAACAAGCCTGGCTGTTGCCAAAATTGAAAGCTCAGTGTTGGAAGACAAAAGGTTTTTTTCCAGAAGTGGAACGAAAATCTTTTGGATAACTGAGCAAATGATGGTGTATTTCTACAGACCTGCTGGCAGAGTGTAGCTGTTACTGTCAAGAGAAATTGGTTTGCCCATCTCCACCAAATATTCATTAATCCAGGAAAGTACCTGATAAATGTGCTAAAGGAAACAGTTTAGCAGGATGGTACCAAGCAGGAGTGCAAGAAAAGGTTGGAAGAATGTTCAGTTTAATTTCCCTGGTACATGGTGCACAGAGAGTCACAGAGATGCTGTCACACCTAATGCCTGTTTTTCCTAAACCTTATGTTTCTGTGCTGTGGGGCTGCTCACACAAGGGAAACCAGCACAGTTAGGCCTTCTCAGAAGTTATTTTCCAGAGTTTTGGAAGGTGCGTGTGATGTTTTTCTTCTTTGATTCTCTTAATTGCATTTTTATAATGAATACGAACCTCTATAATCATATAATGAGGCTTTGTAATTATGATAGGTACAGATATAATTAAAAATCTTTACAATAGAACATGAATAAAAGGTTTTCTTTTATGAAGATATTTTAAAAGATTAGCAGGGCTGTTATTTGTGTTTGCAGGTTTGGAGTCAAATGGGAGGTACCTATTGATTTCCAGCACCCCACATATTTAGCAAAAAAAATTAGCTTGGCATTCCTGGAAATTTTCATTAATATTTCCAAGCCTCAATAGAGCCCAGATTCCTCCCTGTACAGAAGCTGTACAACAGATGCAGGGAGTCCTTAAGAAATTTCATTGTTGAGACAGTTTCTCTGATGATCAAAAAAGGGGGCACTTAAAAATTTCAGGACTGGCCCCACTGAGTTCTCTGAGGAGTAACACTGGTGGCAAGTTTGACCCTTGATGCACAAAAGGTTTCTACACTTGCTTAGATGCCTGAATGGACCCTGGAAGGACTGAATTCCTGTAAATCCTGTATATCAGGTGCAGCTTTTAACCTTAGGGCACAGTAGCATCTTTGGTATAACCTCAGAATTCTTACAGATCATTATATAAGAGGTTTTTGTAAAAATATATATATATATATATATATATATAAAATTTAGTAATGAGCTAATTTTAGAATTAATTTTTTCCTAAATGAGAATAAATTTCCTTAGAAATAATACTGAAGTCTGACAATGTAATTTTTTTTTTAAAACCCAGACATTTGTATTAGAAATGAAGTACATTATGTACACATGAAGGTTATCTTTATCGTATGTGGGGAAGGTTCTGGATAAAAACTCCCCTTTCTCCCTGAACAGTGCTTTTAATTATAAATGTCAGAAAAATCTGTGGGTTGGGTTTTCACTCTAGCTTTGACTTTTCTCCTCAAATAGTATCAATAGAGATTGTACAGCTAAATTTCTGTGCACTTAATTCCATGGAACTCTTTATTGTACTTGAGGGGGAAAAATGGGAAGGCAGAAAATTGTTACTCAAGGGCATCACATTTGAGATGGCCACAAGCCAACATAGTAGAGGATGTAGTAAAGCCTAGGGAGTGGCAACTAACAGTGAGTGAAGTGATGCTGAGCAGAGTTGTCACTTCCAGTGACACCAAACAATTTCAACTGAAGGTGAATGGAGGTTTTTTGTCAAAATAACTTTTTTGCTAGTATTTCTAGAAAAAGACACTGGTGTGGATTGGTTAGTTCTCTGATTATTTCCAGGTTTGGTTTTGATTTTTTCCTTAATGGGAGAAAGGTATTATGATCTGCCTTTCTAATATACTACATCAAATTTTAAGATTGAGAGAATAGGAATTACAAATTTAGAGGAGGAATTTCTTGCACTGTCAGGAGAAATCTCCACAATTTCATCATGGTCACAACTTTACCCTTCTCTGGCACAAGGAGATTTTGAGCACTTTTGAGTCACCATTGGGAGGATTTGGGTCAACCCCAAGTGGTGATGAGACAACACTGAGGACACAGGAGGATGGGATTAGTGTTTAATGCAGGATTCATGGAAGGGGTGCACTCACTGGCTGGTGTTCTTTGGGAAGGGAGCAGGCCCAGCCCTGGTTGTTTCTGGTAATTAAATAATGGAAATGGCTGGTGCGATGATAGAACCCAGATAAGGAACTGGACTTGATTTGGGGGGATGGAAGAAGAGAGGAATAGCATTTCAGCAGTTTGTTGAAGGAAATACAGACACCTCATCAGCTGCTGTCCCTTCTCCGCAGGACAGGCAGTAGCAGGGAGGCAGAGGCAACATTTAAATCAGCCCTGGCTCATTGAAGCTGTGTCAATGTGAAGGCAGGGCTTTACAAAGCCACGAGGTGGGATTTACTCCAGCAGAAAGCTTTTCTTGACAAATTGTTAGTGACAGAGTTTCCTCTCTGCTCTGTGGTCCTTTGGCACAAAGGGCCAAACTTTTGCCAAGCTCATCACTGAACCCTCCAACTTTATTTCCCATAGCAACTGAGCTCCAACTTCAAAGCTAAGGTTTTTTCCTCTTGCTTTGTGATAAAGAGGAGAAGGAAAGATGTTCAATAAGCTAAAACAGGTGGTGTATATGACGATTTAAAAGAGGAGTAGTTTAAGAACCTCACTCGTTCTTAAGTCAAAACACAAAGTATGCATCTTTCTCTTGCATCTCTTATCAACTGATTTCATTAAAGGTGAACCAGAAACGTCGTGTCCACTCATTCAAGCACCAGCTGCTAGTTTACAAATCCTCCTCTTTTTTTCCCTGTTTCTTTTCTTTTCCCCTCAGAATGGAGAATTACTGCCCTGATGTGAAGTGTAGGATTATCCTTATTGCTCCGTTCAGTGGCTCCAGGCTCATGCTTGCGCCATGGGGAGCACGCCTTGGCCTCTGAATTCATCCAGTTTCTCTCCTGATCTCTTTGTGTGGGGATGAAAAACCTCAGCCCTTTGGCCTGGGGGCTCAGCTCATCTTCCCAGTACAGCAAGTCGTGATTTGTGGGCAAAATTTTCCCAGTCATGAGAGCAAAGAGCAGTCTGAGTTTTCAGTAGCCTTGAAGCCAATAGTGCCTTCTGACATTATCTGCATTTACATTGTCAATAAATATGTGTGTTTGAAGTCTCTGTGGGAGAGCCAGGATCCCAGGCATTGCCTGTGGGAATTTTCTAGACCTTTTGTCTCTAATTAATCACAGAATATATATGTTAAATTATTTATAGAAATAAATTATGCCCTTTTAAGGCTTAAATTATTTAAAAGGCTTTTAATCTCGCTTCCTAAATGACTCTTGAAGAGACCTCTTATCTGCTTCAATGTTA
The DNA here is from genome assembly GCF_009650955.1 of Corvus moneduloides. Lineage (NCBI taxonomy): Eukaryota > Metazoa > Chordata > Aves > Passeriformes > Corvidae > Corvus > Corvus moneduloides. The sequence continues at coordinate 12,236,003 of NC_045491.1, read as the reverse complement.
GAGGGTCCAACTTGCATCATTTTTTATGTTCCTTGAAGCTGGGATTGCATGTGGGAAAGCGTATCCCTGAATTTTCTACACAGCATGGTCTGACAGGAAAATCAGAAAATAACTGGGTGGTGAGTGGAGATAGCAGAGGTTTTTCAGGCCCGTGTGTGTGTCCACACTGAAATGGGAAAATGACCTCATCAGGGAACATGGATGAGCCCAATACCAGCACTCACACACAAAGGATTAATCCACAGGTTGGAAAATGGAAAGTTATCTGAAAAGCTCACAGTGCTTTCCTTTTTTTCCCCTCTAAAGGTAATATTTCTATGTAAAAATCACACAGATTCCAGATTTAAGGCATCCATGGACACTATTTTCCAAGCATCTGGTAAGGTATTTCCAGAAGGGGCTATAATTAACAGTATTTGAAATCTGCCAAGGAGCATTTTTCTGCCCACGTTATCATTAAAATAATTTTTCTCAGGCCTCCACTTCTTAGGAAAAAGCAAACAGTTAAGAAAGGACTAGTCATGGTCCAAGAGAACAGCAAAGTCCAATTAAAAGTACTCCAGTGGGCTATAAATCAGTAGAAACCAATTCTCTTGCATTATTTGAAAGCCAGTGGTTCTTCCCATTAATAAAATGACCAGAACAGTAATTTTTTAATGCTGCTGAGCCATGGTCTGGGTTCCACTGGAGCAAAATTAATCCTTAAAGAAACCTCCTGAAACCAGAGGCTTTGCAGCTGTACTAAAGTTGTCTAACTCAGTCTGTAAATGATGAACAGCATTTATTATATTCATACCTTGCCAAGGCTCTAGATTTTCTTCTGCTCTGGTTGAAAACATCACAGAAATCCACCCACACAAGTAGAAATTGTACACTTATCTAGGACAAAAGCTTTCCTTATTTTATAAACCTCCTAGTCCTAAAAACAGGTTTTCTGTGGCTGATGAATGCCAGGGTTTCCTTAGGATGCCAGGGTTTGCCAGGGTTTTATTTGGAAAGGATGACATTTGACATAATTTTTTCTTTATTGCAGAAATAAAATTATTTTGATTTAAAAACACAATGAAATTATTAGGAGATGGAACTTGCATAACCACAAAGTAGAAGGTAACTCCTACAATAGTTGGGAGACTGCTAATGCTGAGGAGCTAAAATGCACATATGAAAAGGTAAATTTTAGCATTATGACTCTTGTGAGGACAAGAATGAATGCAATCTGCCTACTTTTCTTTAGCTTTGCAGGAGGGTTGTTAGAACCTTTTCCCCTGTCTTATGGAGAAGCTTTGACCAGAGAGGCAAAAAATTCTGGCAACTCAAAAAGTTCAGTGCCAGCGCAGTTCCAAGAAGATGAGGAGACAATATAAGGAAGATATTTTGTCCAAAATAAAAAAACCAGTTGTCACCTGTGACACTGTTATCTGCCTGGGCAGGTGTGGTTTGGCTGGTGAAATGTGAATTGTTCCTTTCTCAGCAAGAAAAAGGGAATATTAGGAATTTCTGGCAGAAACTCCTGTTGCTGAGCCTTTACCATGCATTTTACTGCCTATAAATGTGTTTGATTGTGTCTGATTTTGCTTGTGACATCTCTGGGACTGAGGCTGCCTTTGGTACAGTGTTTACATGGAATATGGACGTGATGGGAGGAAAATATGCTGGTTCAGGAAACTGCAAAGCTCCATCAAAATTAGGTATCTTTGGCCTAGCAATGGCTAAGAATGAAAAACTGATTTCAGATTTTTAAAAAATCTTTTGTACTCTAATATTAATATATTAATATTAAAATTTGGGATTACGCCAGCTGGAGGAAGTAGGATTTCTTTTTACTCTTCAGTAACTTGAAAGCTTAGCTTTTTAAAATTTTACTAAGTTAGAAGAAAAAGAAAGAGGAAAAAAAAAACCCTATAATTAAAATTTTTCTCTTTTATTCCATGCCAGAAAGAAACAGAGGAAAAATATAGGAATAAAACCACAAAAAAAAAATTTCTTTTCTGGAATGGCATGGAAAAACCCAACATTGCTAAGAACTTTTCAGCTTTAAAAAAGGTCCAATCTTCATAAATAGAAATGTTCACCAGCTCTCCTTCTAATGAAAGGAGAAACTAGGTTAGACCCAATTGCTGTGCTGCTATCAGATTGACTAAAAATTTGATCAAATAAAACACAAAAAATTGCATTTTTTGTGTCCTTTATGCATGGTAGAAGATCTGGCAATGGCAGCAGTTGTAGATACTTTTGGGAAAGAGCATGAAAATATAAAGCAAGGGTTGCCTGTGCTCTCCTTGTTACACTTGCACTTGCTTCCACCAGTCAGCAGTTTAAGGACTTCCTGAGCCAGAGGTTGCCTCTGCTCCGTTGGCTTTAATTATCATCAGTGAACGACCTCCCCTCATAGCTTTCAGGGGCTCTCCTTTCAAACACTTTGAGTTTCATTCTCTGCAATACCTTGTGACAATTTTCTGTGACAAGAAGCAAGTAAACAAAACACATCTATAACTTTTAGTAGTTGATGTATATCTTTATTTCAGAATTACCATGTTTCCTGCACATTGTGTCTGTCTAGGCTGATAAACCTTCTCTGCTGTACCACATCCCCTTGCTCCTACTGCATCTGCATCTGTTAGTCCTTTGATGCCTCCTACTAGGATAAAACCACGTCTGGCTTTCCATCCAATAAAATAGATGTTGGCCAAGCAACAGGGTCAGTGGAGGAGCAGCAGTGGGGACCAGGACCTTTAGGATGCAGGACCTTGCAGTATCCTGGTGTGTGTTTCTGCCAGCTGCCCTTCCCACTGCCTCCCCCAGCTCTGCCTCCACAGGAGCTGTAAGCAAAGGTCAATGTGTAGCTCACTGTTTCACAGTGCCTCAGAGCAGCCTGGACTTCAGCTGATGTATTTCAGATTGTTTGTCAGACTGACACAGAGCAGTGCCTACCTTGCAGGGGGAAGAACAGTAAGCAGATTGAGGCCATTGGTTTTCTGTTCTCCAATATCTTTGATTTAAAGTAATCCTTGCATGTACAGGGCTTGGATAATCCATTTCTGCACTTGGGAGGGAGGCAGCTGAGAGCTGGTACAGGTGACTAGAGGGATTGTTTCACCTCCTGGGTCATGCAGGGCTTCTCTGGCCACAGGTGCTGTTCTGGGCAGCCAAGCCTATGCATCATCATCCCTGCCAAGGCCCTCAAGCTGGAAGTGGCAGTCACTCAAACATCTCCCACTCCCCTTTCACTGCAGACTGGCATCTCTCTTGGTAGTCCATGGTTCTCTGCCATATCCCTTTCTCCTGTGGTGTCTTCCAGGTCCATCAGGCTCACAGGCTCACCAAGGACCCAGCTGAGGGTGACTCTGTGTCCCAGCCAGGAGGCATCTTCTCCTTGGCTCCTTGCAGCTTTGCTCTGCAATCCCAGCTCTCCCTGCCCCTTTACCTGCCTCTTCTGCTGTAATGGTTTGAAAGCATTCCAGTCAATCTGCAAATTCCCCAGGGCTTGCTAGACCTGCGATGGTTCACCTCGCCTGTAGATGGGGCACCCAGGCACTTGTGGCACTTTTGCTTTGAGAATCAGCCATGAGGGGGTAAATCAAGTGTTCTGGAGTAGGTACTGCCACTTCTGCAGCTCTGCAGGGTTCTCACAGCATGGAATGAGGTGACCAAATTCACCTCTGTACAAAAAAAAGCTATGCAATAGTTCAAACCCTCCTTAAACAGATCAAGATATGTTTTGTCCTGGTCCTTGAAACAGAGAGATTCAAAGTGAAAGGGTTTTTGAATCACGTGCTCCAGAATTAAATGCCTGCAGTTAGGTGTCTAAAATGGATGCAGGTTACCTTCTGTAATGAATTTAGATGATGTTATATTGAGTTCCAAGAAGATGAGGAGACAATATAAGGAAGATATTTTGTCCAAAATAAAAAAAAAAACCCCAAAACTCAGTGGAATATAATGTTCACAAGCCTTATCCCCCTTTGAACTATTAAAATCTTGCTCAGATTCCATTGTGCATTTTTTCCATTGAGTTCTATAGTTACTTGTAATTACAGAGGTATATCAGCACCTGAAATGGGGAACTGGGGAAGAAGCTGAATTAGATTAACTGCTGTTCTTTACTTTGATGCGTTAGCTCTGTGTTCCTATGATAGAAACCTTTTGTCTTATCCAGCGCAAAATCAATGCCACTTCTAAATCCCAGCTCCAGAGGACTTTGCAAATACATAACAGAAAAGCTATAATTTCTTAAATAATCCAAAGCAAAGTGAATTTTCACATTACTCCTGCATAATCTTTCCAGTGTCATTAAAACAAGCAGCTCACTCTGCCATAGGAATTTTCCTATTTTCTTTGGGGTTTTTTTTAATAAAAGATGATAGGCTAGAGAATAGTTTTTCTTATCTGTTTGCTTTGTGTCTTAAGCACGGTCTGTTTTTAATAAAGTGTTGGAGATACGCAAATAAAATACCACATGAGAGTCTCCTACCCGAGAAATTAAATGTCATCTGTCATTCACAAGGGTACCGAGAGGATCCTTCTCGAGCCTTTGCAACAGGACCTGAAAGCTTCGTTTCCCTGTAATTCATCAAGCCTGTAAGAGCTTGATGAATTGGAAATCAGAATTTTTTGCTTCCTAAAAAAATAGGGTGACCAGACCCTGGGATGACACGGAGGGTCTGGGCAGAATCCTCTCTGCAGCTGTGCACACAGCACTCCTGTCGGCTTTGTTACGACTTTCTCGTCAGATGAACTGGTGGTGCTGAACTACAGGGTGAGTCTGAGATGCCTTGAACACCCTCAGGGGATGTAGCCCCTGCTTCTACTCTGTGCTCTCAAGTGAGTTCCCCAAAGATGAAAAGCTTTAACGCACTGAGCAGCCCTCCTTGGTGGGAAGTTTGCTCTACATCCCATGAATCCAGTTAAGAAACACTGTCCTCTGTGTTCCCACGTCAGATCATTATTTTTTGTTTTATTAACCACTGAATAATGCTGAATCTCCACCAAAGTGGCAGGATGGCTTGCTTAGAAAAGAGATGCATGTGGCCCACAGACCAAATAACCCGTTCTTTTTGACCTCTTTTCCAGAACCAGTCACTCTTACATGGATGTAAATTTGACCACTCTGTGAACAAAAGGCCTTTTCCTTCCGTCCCACCTTTCCATTGCCCCTGCTGAGCCATGCTCTGTCACAACCAGCCTTCTCTCTCACAAGCCATGGGCAGCTGGGCTGTTATACACGTGTTTGACATTCACCTTCGTTCTTGTTCAATGCCATTGCTCCAGCATTTAAGACTTGAGTTGAGTCCTATTTGACCCATAAACATTCTGGTTTTAGGCCCAGAGGTGAATTTGAGTCAGTTAGCTCTAGCTATATCACAATGTTCTACATTGGAAGGGTGGCATTAGCCTGTGTCTTACACTGTAAATGAATTTATTTAACTTTCCAAGTTCAAGAGCTCTTGGCATTTTCTGCAAAGAAAACTCTACAGAGTCAGTGAGGCATCTTTGTGGCTTCCTATAGTGAGACAGCTCCTCCCATTAATTTCCATCCTTTTCTCACTCCTTACTGAACACCTTTAGCTAGAAGAGACCAGGAGATGCTCTGATAGAGACTGCTGGAATTTAAGAATAGCTCAAGTGAAAATCTTAAGTGACACTCATTTCAGTGCCTCAAACCTTCAGCAGGAGTGTGGGGATTTTGAAAATACTGAGGTGACAGAATGGCATAAAGGAGCTGCGTTGGAAGGGAAAACTAAATTTAGTAAGTGCAACTTCTTGTTAAAATTTTTGAATTATGTTAATTTTTTGGGGTATTTTTTATTTTATTTTTAGCTTGGTAGATAAGACCTGCAAAGGGCTCAAAATAAGATTTCCAAATTAAATTTGGACTTTATAAGATGTATGGAAGGAACAAATTAAGGAGCTTACAAGCTTCTGCAGACTGTGACAGATTCCTCACTTGATGTCAACAGAACATCTGCTCCCTGTCCAGTATCCCTCTGCATTTCATTTGATTGTGATTCATTTTTTGTAGAGGACTCAAAAGCTTTTCAATAATATCACCTACCCAAATCTGCTGAACTCTGTTTTGCCAGGTATTATGGGAAGGCAAATTAAAAATATGTTCCATGGCTCAGAGAAGCAGCTGCATGTCATACCAGAGATACCAGGGCTGGTGGATAAATGGAGATAAAGTCATGAGCTGGAGGAAGCAGAGATAATGTTGCTTAAATGAGACTAACAGTGTGAAAAGGCAGAGCGTAAAGAAGTGTATGGAGAAGGGAAAAGCTGGATGGAAGGAAGGTCTCCTGGCAGTTTGGGAATTCCATGGTGGATACTCCTTGTACAACCACCCCAGTGGCTGCTTGCACGCACAGAGAGAGGAGAACAATTTCTGCCTGGAGTATCTTCTGTATTTTCCTGATGTTCTTGCTACTCATTGTCTGACATTGTCCCAGATCTCTCCCAACCATTTTGACTTTTAATACCAAGTTCTCTTACACTGTGTGAGCACCATCTCTTCTCAGCTGGTCTCGGTGTTCCTGGGGATACCTCACATTTGTCTTGTCCATCATACTGCAGGAGTAAATGCTTGCGGGTTGTTATTTCCCTAGATGTTAAACTGAAAGAGATGGAGTGATTTCATTTCCTGTTTCCTTTCACCTTGACTTCCCTCTGGATGCTCTTGGTAGATGTATTCATTAAGGACGCACTCATGAGCAAATATAAATAAATGATATGGAAAGAAATACCCATCTTCTGCCTCTGGAGATCATCATGTTACATGTTTTGTAGCTGACCTAGCAGGATATTGAAATAAATTAATTATTTTTTCAAGTTTCATTCAAATGAATATTGGAACCCAGAAAATCTGATTTACCGATAGTGTTGTGAAATCAATTAATTTTTTTAATATTGATATTTTAATGTGCTCTTTTTCTGAAACATTCATAGAGGCATTAAAAACTTCCCCCTCTTTTAGTTCTCCAACAGTATCTTCACTGAAGTGTTTCCAAAGCAATGAGAAAAAGGGTAACGAATAACAGCAAAGAAAACCATTGAGGATCTTTGTAGTAAAAAATACCAATCACACAAATGCCCTAAAACAAATTCATACTGAAAACACATGATGAAGACACTCACACTAAATCAAACAGAATTCCAGCCCGGGTGTCCTGCATTACCTTTTAACCACAGCCTTAGGAAGGTTATTAGTGTTATTCTACCCGCTGTGGTGAAGACAGTAGAAATGCCTAGATTTTTTTTTTTTTTTTTTGAGGTCCAGAACTGCATTCCTTTGTTCCAATGTGAAAATTACAGAGTATCAACAAACAAATAGCAGCACCACATTTCCGATTTCAGAAGATTTGGCCTCTCTATTAGAGACTGTTTCATTTTATTGTCAGCTTTTGGAAACTCTTTTTGTTCCTTGATTATGAACCTCATCTTGCATAAATCACGCAGCCAAAAGCTCCAGCGGTACAACACAAATTTGCTTGTGGTAAGGATCACAGCTAAAGTGTGTCAGCTTTTACCATTATTGCGGTTATTACTAATTGCTATTAATATCCTGTGTTGACCGACTCCAGTCCCTGTTCTGATGCTTATGGATATTATTCAGCATTCTAGAGTACGAGAAAATCTGTATTACCTTCAAACAGGCTGGTACTTTTATAAATTGCTCTTTTTCTTTATAGAAAGAGAGCAAGATCATTCAGAGGCTGTTCCACACATTCTTTTTTGCTCTGTGTGCATGATGCTTGATTAAAATAGAAGCCTAGTCAATTTATTAAAGCTCTATTCAGCAGAAATATTGTATAATATAGGCATTCTCTTCTTTTGACCTGTTTAGCAGAAATGTAGCTGAATAGCCCAAATCAGGGCAAGGATGCGCAAAAAGCACTGCACAATTTAATAGTTTTAACTTGCTGAGGCACTTCTTAATACAGTCTGTGACAAACAAATCCAGCTATTGCAAAAACTGACTGTTTCAGTAAACTTAAGGGTAAAAGCTGCATGATCTAGTGCAATAAGACTGGGTCTTTAAGTTACTATAAACTAAAAATTATATAGCAAATCCAAGCTCTCCTACATACTGATTGTTTTTAATCAATAGAACTAAGCTGAAATTGAAAAGTGAAAACATTATTTTGAAAATAATATTATAAAACTCTCAGTTTCAAAAAATGTGATATATTATTTTCTTATGCATATCATGCTTAAGGCTGAAAAAGATACCTATGAATTTAAAATCAATTTTTATCCCCAATTAACATTAAAAGATACTTACCAGAATCTCTGGAAAACTTTGAAGTTGGTGCCCTTCACATAAAATGTATCTATTTGAACATACAATTCAAACTCAAGGGATAGAGCCAGTATCCCATTGTCATAGGGTTGCAAGTGTCTTGCTCACTTTTATTTTGTAATTTGAAGGATAAGTTAAATTTAATATATTTCAAGTTTAAACAAGATGCAGCTTCTCCATAATCTGAAGGCGAATAGAAACCCTTGACTGTAGACATGTAGCTGTACCTACCCTGTTACCAGAGAGCCATGCAAATCACTGGTGGTGTCTTCTACCAGCAGTTAATTGACAAAACTTCTCTATTATTTCCCTTTCCTTTCTTAATTAACTCATCAGCAATAAAAAATGCTCCTCTGTAATCGGGAAGCTTTAAGGATGGAAGCTGAAGTGGCATATTAGTCCCTATTTTTATGAGTGCTGTAGCTGCCATTGTCTTTCTGGTGGAAGTTCTCACATCCTTGGGCAGATGGAGAAGAAGCTGGGAGCTGACGCTAAAAGCACACCCTGGGAGCTCGGTGCCTCTCACCACATTTTCAATTAGTGTCTGCAGTGTGTGTGAGGTGTCCCAGGCACAGCCCTCTCTTACATCATTCACGGCAATTTAAGTGGGGAAAAGTCTCTGCTGGGAGCAGATGTCAAGGGCAGTAGTGCCTCCTCTTCTCTTCTGGCTTCTTGGCATCTGCTTTGAGTTTTGGGCCATCTCTGTGGATCCCAGAAACACATTAAGGGCAAACACAATCCGTTTTCATTAGTGTGCAAAGCAAGAGCAGAAAGCTGCTTTCTTCTGCTTAGAGCATAACAGAACCAGTGGAACAGCTCTAAAAGACAAAGGGTCTTTTTCTCATTACTGTAGGAGAAACATTTTACTCTCAAATGGATCCTTCTCAGTGCCACAGTTTACGTAAGCTCAGTAAAAGTCGTGATGAGATGAAGCTCTGGTGAGAGTCCTTCTGTGCTCGACACACTGAAATAATGAGGCTGTGGAGGAGGATCCTGGAAGGAGGCATCCCCTCAGCCCTGCGGCCAGCAGCAGTCCATCAATGTGCTCTTGGAACACCAGAACTCTCTTACATAAGGTCTAAAACCATCTGAGCACTCAGTGGGGAGACTGAGCTGGTGCCTTGTTTCAGAATATGACAGCTTTGAGGATCCATGAGGGTTTTGATGTCCTACCAAATCTAAATACGTTCTTCCAGTTAATAGAAAATTAGGTGTGTTTTCAAGGTCATGTTGATGTTAAATTGTTCCTTTGAAGCTCTGTAACTGCTAGTGTAAAAGATACCTTGATAGGGAAAGACGTATAAAAGCTCAAAGGTTTTTACTGAGGTCAAAAGGGCACTTCATAAAGAATGTGGGCAAGTTACAGGGCATGGCTAAGTGCTACATTGCATTAAGAGAGGACTGACTGTAGAAAAATGTAGTGTGAAATTTTGTGTTGAGGCAGTAAATCCAGGAAATATAAATTTTTATCTGAGTTCTCAAACATACATCACCAGAAATTCTTTTCATCCAGATGAGATGCAAATTGAGTGAAAAATCAAATAAACTGGAGTCCCACTCATCTTGTTAATTCTACTTCTTATTTTTCTTTACTCTTTTTCTCAGTGACAAAAGTAAGTTTACACTAGTCTTTGTGCTTTGTAGCTCAGTTTTCTCCTGTAGATACCTTCTGGAAAACTCAAAATAGAAAAATGGAAAAGTAATGAAAGTAAAATGTCAGTTTGCTTGGATACTGAAAATATAATCAATGCAATTTGTCAGACTCATGTGCCTTTCACTGGGATAAGCATTGATAACAATTCATCCTTACAATTGTGAGTCCTGAGATTAATGCTTAGAGTTCCCTTTCTTCCAGAATTCTTTGTTAACAAATGTATTTTCATGCTTCTCACTGCATGGCAATTTGTGATCCCTTGTAACCACCCTGAAAACTAGTCTGTCTTCTGACACTTCTTGTATTTCCAGAACTATTCTTAGACATTCCTGACTATTGTGGAAGTTGGTATCAATGCCACCAGGTTCCTCCTACCAGCACAATCTCAGAACTTGCCAGGGTAAATTAGACTTCAGCTAAGCCATGTCCGCACAGAATTTACTGTGAGAGTTGGACCCCGTACCAAGACTTGAACATGGCACATCTGAATGTGACCTTCAAACAGCTTCTCCAGGTTTCCATGTGCTGCAGAGCAGAGTAAACAGAGGATAATATTTACACTCAGCAACTTTTTGAAGATGCTTCTATTCTTCTCAAATCTCAATGACATGCATCTTTTATAGATGAATTAATTTCTGCAACTTTTGTTGTCTAGCCTATTCCTGGCTGTGGAACGAAAACATTGACCTTGACTCAAGAAATCCATAGAGTTAGAAGGAATCAATTTAAAACATGAAGTGCTTGTGAAGGAGGTAAGTCTGCTCCTACACTTTGAACTATGTGGGCTTGCAGATCATTACTGCAATGCTTTCTAACTCTGCTAGCACCTCTGCCTTGCTGACATTTTCATGTTGACTTGAATATATAAAAACCCAGTCATGTTTCTTGTTATTATCTCTTACCAGTTGGTGCAATATGGCCATACAGTGAAAAGTCATTAGGCCTGCAGATAAACTGAGTTTTTCTTGCCTGATCAAGAGGCACATAAATCAGTCACAACTTAACTTTCCTATTCTTTCTTTTCCATGTATTTTCATCCTCCTTCAAACTGTAATTTCTGTGTATAAATATCAATATCACTTAAAGGGAATGAATTAGAAAGGGAAAACTTATAAAATATGAATTTAAATGTGTAGCTGTTTCTCTTCTTAATTTTAAACACAATCTTGGAAAATCCCTTGTGTCATGAAGCCATGTGCCCAAAAAGATTAATCGAGGAAATGAAAATAATGACTTTTTTGCAGTGGAGTTTTAGTTGACAAATGTTGCCAAAGCACTCTTGAGACTGTCACAAGATTAAAAGACACGTTTGTAAAGGAATGATGTTAGCAAACCAATGTCCTAGTGCTACATCCAAAGGCTGCTGGTAGAGTGCTCTGAATTATTCAAAGGATAAATGTGTAAAGATGCCTTTTCAGACTCCTCACAGACTCAAAATTCAGTGTTATTTCTACTGTTGCTGATCCACTTTTGTCTGGTTTTTTTCCAATAGATTATTTCAAAGTACCTTTATATTAAATGCATAAATCTCTTTGTGCTCCCAAGAGCCGTATTTTATGGTTGCATTGTACTTACAGAGGATGAGATTGGGGAACATGGAGGTCACTGGCATGACCCTCTGAAGTACCTTCCATGGAGGTTGTCATCATATCCTGAAGGGAGACTGTAGTACCTGGTAAGAGCAAAGCCACAGCTGACTCATACCCTAAGGCACGAGAGTAAGTCCAGCACATGCTAAAGAAAGATGCTCCTTGGAGCCTTTCCTGGTTAAAACCAGATCACTGTGTTCTTGCTCACTTGTGTAACAACAGTCCAGATGACTTCAGCAGGATCACTATGGCAGAAAACTGTGCTTTAGAACCACCTTGTGACACTCACAGGTCCCTTGCTGTTGTCTGCATTCAGGCACGGCCATTTGCAGTGGTACCACAACTTACCACTCCTTCAGGCTGTCGTGTTCCTTTGGAATCACGGCTTTCAGAGAAAAAACCAAACAGCTGTGTATAACAAATGTTGTCCTGATGGCTCAAATTGTCTCTCCTTGGACTTCTCAATAGAAGAGAAACAGAAAACTTAACATTGTTTGCCTTCAAGGTCTCCTTCTGTCCAAGTTTTTAATTCTATCTCTACAACTGCAGGATATAAAGACCAATACACATTTGCAATGGTTAAATGAATGCATTATGCCACAAGAGCCACAGCCAGCTGAAGCAGCCCTCAACCCTCAGTGCCTCCTCCATTGAGTCCTTCACTCTTATTAAGGACTAATGTGAGTAGGTGAAAGACGGGAAGCACTTCCAGTGTTGGCAGGCAGACTAACAATCGCCCTTTTGGAATACTTCAGGAATGATGTCTAAGCCCCAGTGTTAGGCAAGTGACAGATCTGGCTTCCCTGAGCCTGGATGTGTTTTTAGAATGAGATTCAGATGGGCTGTTATTTAAGGATCCACTTTAGCAAAACTTGCAACTGCTAAGTGATCTTAATGCAAATGAGCCACATTCCTACCTATGTTGTAACAGCACAGGATGTCATCCCCACTTGAGAATAATGTGCATACGAATAAGGACCTGTGCTGTCACAGAGAGCTCTCAGCTTGGTAACTCATCCATAACCCAGTTCTGAGAGAAGAGAGGACCCCCACACACCTGTGTGTGTTACACTGTGCCACATCTTCTATATTTGTCCATGCCAGGGAACCCTTCCTCACTCTCTTGCCTCAGTTTGTTTTGTGATTAACCAAGCAATGTCTCATCTGTATGGGAATAATCACAAAGACTGTGAAAGGATGAAAGCCATTGTGCTGGTGTCAAACTCTGATGGCAAGCAATTTCAGAGTGGTTGCCAGAATTGTAATCATTTCAGTCATTTCAAAAGAGTTTAAAGTAGTTGTTAAAAAGAAAGTGCCTCATCATCCTGGGAAATAGAGTCATTCTTGGCCTTCAGTCAGGCATTCTTTAGAGCTAGTGACACATTTATGTGATTATAATGACAAATGACTTTTCTGTCCCTCTCTGTTTGTATAATAGATGAGATATGTGCGTGGTTTCTGAGGATGGGAGAAATAAGGGAGGGTGGAATATTTGTATTTCAAATATGGGAAATTCTAAAATTTCCTCATTAATAACCCCACCCCTCACCCCCAAAAGCAGGAAAACCAAATTACAATTTTAACTTCGAAAGTGTGAGTCTAAGACAGCACCTTGCATCAGAATTAGCCAAACGTGGCTGCTTGAGTTCTCGACCAGCCTGGGACAGATCAATTCCTGTTGGAGCTGTTATGTGCCTGTTTTCTGCAGATTTTGTCAGTCTGCACAAAGGACAGGTAAAGCTATTCTGAAGCCAGCTGATACAGGTCCAAAACTTACCCTCAGCTAAACTGGTGCAAATCATATTTGATCAGATACACACCAGATGTAAAGAAACCGAGAGCAGGGTTTGGCCTGTTGTATTTCCCTAGTGCAGCCCAATGTTACACGTACAGACCTCTTGATGCTGTTGCTGACACTGCTGACAGTGCTAATGAAATTATGAGTTAAAATCATTGCTGGAATTAGTCATCTTGATTTGTTGCTTTTGCTGTATCTATTTCACAAAAGAGTTCTGCATTTTCAAAGTACAGAGAACAGTTCAATTAAGTGTTTAGTAGCTCCAGCTGCCCTCCAAAATCTGTTCAAACAGTCTAATGTGAAAGGAAAAAAAAAATCTGAAATTGAAGGATTCTGCAGTATATAAGTTCAAATTTTGATTTATGAACTTGGCAGTCAGTCTCTACCAATTAAAAACATGCACAGGGTTTTTTCATCTTCCCCAGACAACTGTTATTACTGAGCTGGTCTGTTTTGTCAGCATGTGCCAAGCCCTGGCTCTGCCCCAGCCAGGGAATTTGCCTTTGCACCTGTCAAAGCCCAATGTGGAAAGAGCTGCATGACAAAGAGTGTAAGTGACAGTCCAAAATTGTCCACACAGCAACCTTTAAGTGCTTGGAGAGACTTTTCTTCCATGTTTTAACTGTACAGTTTTAATTGTAAAAGCCCTGTTCTCTACATCAAACCTTTTTCAGCAACAAAATTAAAGAGATTCTAAGTTTGTCAGTAAACCCTGACATTCAAGTGCTGAAGTTCATCAGGGTAAGGCAGATTGAAAAGTTATAGCACTGGGAGATTTTCCACTGAATTCATATTGTAAGAGATGGATTAAACTTACAAAGATCAAATGATCTGGAAATACAGATGATATCATTTGACTTCTATTTCTATTTATTAAAAACGCCAGGCTGGATGTGGCCCTGGGCAAGCTATTTCAGCCGCCCCATTTGAGTGGCAGGACAGTGGATCCCAGAGGAGCTGGCCAACCTCAGCTGCCGTGGGATTCTGTGCATTCAACAAGATTTACGCCCCATTTATCCTTGGCCAGTGGACCAAATAAAATGAATACTCTAGCATAGCTTTATCCTTAAACTATGTATTACAGCTTTATGAGTTAATATAAATAAATGCAACAGCAAGAATGATTCATTTTCATTCTTTGGGAAGCTGTAATATCTTATACTAGATAGACTGTCAGGATAGAATAAACTATTTCCATATTGATACCTGGTCCTTAGCACTTCTGTTTATTAATTCCTCTTACAGCAAAGAAACAAATGCTGAAATTTTAAAATGGCTCTTTGCTTAATATCAGAATTAAGTTTCTGTGCCTTTAGGTGGAAATAATTGGTATCATTTTATGAAACTCAAAAATGAATAAGAAGGGAATCTTTTTGCTCTCAGGAAATTTATCTTGTTTTAATTTAGGACAGTGAAAATTGAGAAAGAATCATCTACATTGTCAAAAATATTTCTATATGCATAAGCCAACAACGTAGTGCTAATTAACCAGGGTAAAAATAGGCTAATTTTATATCACTAATGTGCTAGTCGCTTTGGTAGTGTTCAGATGATACTTAAGGATGCATGCTGAGAAAGAATATGTTCTTAAATGCTCCCTATTAAATGAGCCAAAATAAATGAAACCATTGCTATATTGCAAAAATCACTCATGTCAAGGTCATGGAGAGATAATATAATAAAAGGACAAGAAGAGCTGACAGGATTTTTAGGTGCCAAAAACTTAAACTTTTCTGTGGGCAGTTACAAACTCAAATGGCACTTGCTGCTGCCACAACCACTTCAGCCTCAGTTGAACTAAAGTTTTATTATCAAAACCTTTTCCAGGGTAACTTAAAATGGTCACATCCTTCCAATGTAAAACCACTAATTACAAACAAATCTGGTTCGAGAACTTCCAAAATGCTAAATAGATCACAAAATGGCCACACGACAGGGAGATTTCTCTCTGGTTTCTCATCTTGAGTCCAGACAGTTCTGTCACTGTTCACCAAGCTCTACTCCTGCTGAAATGGCTTCCTGGTTTTTACCTTTTTTCCATGTGCTTGGGTCTTTAGGGTGTCTTTTTTTCCCCTCCGCAGTCATTATGGACAGCTGCACTTTCAGATATTGGGACTTGTGGGAGCACTTTGGTTGGTACTGGATGGCCACGTGGCCAGTTTAGGATAGTGACTAGTGAACATTTTCATCCACTGGTGCCTTTGCAGCTGGTGTGTTCTGTCCAAACCAGAAATTTCACATGATACTGAGCCTAGAGGGTGTTTTAACACTACTGAATTCCATTTCAGCTAGCACAGGTTGCACTGCTTGCTCTTTGGGTGTCCTGTTCCTCCTGACCCCTACATGTGATTTCCCCTCCTCCTGACAATGGTTCATTACTATGCAAAATTTGTGACTAACACCTACAGTGACTCTGTTGGAGGGATTTTTCAGACAAATAACGATTTTTTAAAAAGAGTGTTTTCAATAGACTCTGGTGCAGTCTTGTTAAACACTACAGGGGAGCCTTACTTTTTTGCTTGGCTGCATGATTCTCCATTCTAATCCTGGTTTGTGTCCTTTGCTACCAGTACAAATCTTAAAAAAAAGTATTAATTTAATTTAAGCAGCACTAATGAAAACCCTAAGCAATATTATTTCACATCTGACAAAGTTAACCTTCATTATATTTGTATAAAACATCAATTATGTGTAAAATAGGTTTGTATGAAATATCCCTCCTTATAATTAATCTTCCACTTCCAGCAGAATTAAGGGTATTCAATAAGTCTGGTTCCCAGTCTTTGTCTTGCAGCCAAAAAAAGAAGAGGTATGGAAGCTTACATGCATATGGGGAAAGGTTTTACTTTTTAAGTTTTTGCTACTTTTATAACCTTTTAGGTAGGAAGACACTCTTGTGTTCATCATCTAAGTTTTAAACATCCTCTGTTATAATGCTGTTACGCTATTCCTCCTGAATAGCCTCTCTTTTCTCTACTCAGAAAGAAATTTCATTTATAATTCTATCAACACATTGATTTTTTGCTACTTTTTGAATTATTCTAATTGATAATAGGCCAAGTCTAAGATCCTTCATATAAAGAAGATATGCAAAAAGGCTACAAGGCCTGCTCTGCTGATTTTATCAATAAAGCAATGAATATTTAAATAAAATAATTGTGATGTCTATTTTTTCTGTGGACTCTGGGATGGTGGCGATTTGTGATGGATCCAATATCCTGGAATAATTTCTTATCTTCCTGGTGAATGAGGCTGGAGGTGGAAAGAAAGAACTGAGAGTCCTGCAGGGGAATACATCAAGTAAAAGAGCAGCTTCTGCTGGAGAGAAGCAGATGTGACATGATTTGAGGTTGCTTTCCAGGCTGAACAAATCCTACCTAGAGAGTTTCCTGAACACAAGGTAACTTTCAAATGTCAGTGGAGTCACTAATTAATTGTTATGGTGTTCTCTGCAGATATTCCATCATGCCAGAAGCATGTCCAGGAATCCACAGGCTGCTGTATGACTTCTTCTTGGGTGTGCACACACTTTTCTGTCTTCACCACAAAACATTGGGCTTTGCTGTTAATGACATAACCAAAATCAGTGAGATTTTACTGGATGGTCTGTATTTACATTAGGTTTGCAACATTCATGTTCAGTTTCTTGTGGTTACTTAACTGAGATGGTCAAAGGATGTATTTGTGAGCTTTGTTTCAGACCCAACAGGAATATTGTGAGAACAGTTATGAGATTTTAACAACAACAACAAAAAAGGTAGAATTGTGTCAGAGGCTGATCTCTTGTAAATTCCAGTGTGATGCATTAGACTTTTGAACTTTTTCACATTATTGGCTCTAAATCCAAATTTGAGCTCTGGCTGACCTTTATTCTGATAAACATAAATCAAATGAATGAATTAACAGAAGTGTTGTTACATATAAGAGATAAGCATAATAACATTTCTGTATTTTTTTATTTGTCCCAAAAAAGGTTTTTTACATGTAGGAGTTGATTAGCAACAGTATTCTTCTCACTTGTTCTAGTAAGTACCAGAGGAGATGTTCTGTAAGAAAAGAGAGAAGTTTGCCTGGGGGAACAGGATTTCATAGTAGGACAGAAGGACAGCAATGACTGCTCAAAACAAGTGGGGTTCAGAACACTCTTTATAGGTCCATGCCATGAGAATACGTTGGAGAAAGTGAGAAAATGGGATTTTTTGAATTATTTTTTTTATTTTGCAGAAAAATAGGCCTGTAGTCCTCACAGCTGTGATTTGACCACATATATGATCTATGTAAATGGTGGAGAGTCCTGATTTGTATTAAAAAGGTACTTTAAAAAATATGTAAGGGATGGATTAAACAGAACTAATGGCATAAAATGTGCAAATTCATAACATTTTCCCTTCAGTGTGAATCACTGCTTTGGCCATTTATCAGTCAGACATCTCCAGAGTTTGCACAATATTGGCTGCAGCATGTCCCACCCAATGGTCAGAACTTCAGCAATCCTGTAATAAACATAAATAATAATGCCAGTAACTCGAGGTACAGAATTGCTGCATGGCAGAGCATTTGCAGAGGGAAGGTTTGCTTGAAGAGCGTCTTCTGCAATGACCTGTGTTGCACAGTGGGTTTGTTAGGCTGCTGTGTCAGTCCTGCTGATAAAGTGGGTTTTTGTGGAGATGAGTTTCATTAAGAAGGGAAGAGGTTTTTTCCCTAGGTTTTACTAATCAGCACATATCAATAATTTTTTCTAGTTACTCAATTTTTCTAACGCTTCCTACAATTAATTACAATGTTTATGTAACTCAGTAATTAAATCTGGGCACCTGATTGTCTCTGGGAACTTAACATTAATTTCTGTGGGGCTAAGCCTCTAGAGACTGCATATATATGATCATAAGTTATATGGTGAAGGCCAGGGAGAGTTTATGCCTCTGTGATCTAATTATTTTTAGGTAATCCATTATGCACTTTTTTCTCTCCTCCCTGGCAGTATCCAAATCCACAATAAAATAGATATTTATATTCTCCACTTCTGCTAGTTCTAACAGAAAAATTGTCTCCAGTGAGTGACAAATGTTTGCAAATACTTGCTTGCCACTCCTAGAACAGGTAGCCACATAATCCATTCTTTCTAAGGGCGGTTATGACTGAAAAATATAAATTATACAGTGTTGTACACTGAAGAACCATTAAACTCTTACTGAAGTGATGAGAAACTTTACAGAACCACTCCAAATTTGTATCTGGTCTGAATCACACTCTTTCCTCTGAGAAGGTTGTATCCAGCTTTTTACAGTGTACATGCTTGAAAAATATGGGGAGCACACCCGAGTGCACCTTTCTGAACACCTTTTATTTGTAGATCTCTAGACATTTCTAAAGGGTTCACTACCTTTTATCATTATTTTGAAAACAGATTTTTTTTATTATTACACTCAAACTTTTCTTTTGTTTGTTGTGAAGAGGCATAGTTCAAGATATGATAAGAAACAGCACATTGCCGAATTTTCTGAGGTTTTTTCCAAAATTATTTTTATCTACAGTGCTTAAAATTAGTCCTATGGTAATTTTCAAACACAGTTAAGGAATAGCTTGTCAAAAATTATTTATTCATCTAATGATAGATGTGACTATCTTCTGGGATTTTAAAAAGTGCCTGAGTAAGTTGGAACTAATGAAGTTTAAGCATCTAATATGTTTAGCTTATATTAAAAATCCTGTGAGATGATGATATAAAACGTTTTAGACCCAACCACACTTTCAAAAGTGCCTTAGAGACACTTAATTGATTAAATTGGAAATAAACCACCCACCCTAGTAGTTAAAACCCTGAATATAAATATGCAGAGAAGTATTGTTGCATTTGAGAGGATTTAAGGTTGGAAAAGGAACAAGACTTGTAGGGAGAAGTAACTCTAACACCACTGAAAATCAAAGCACTTTTCCAATCCTTTCATCCCCATAGTGTGTCTGACAGCCTGTTTGCCTTTTTCCTGTGCTATCAATGAGTCTGTTAAATGTATTGCTGCCCTGACAAAACTTTGCACTTCATCACAAATATCAACCTGCTAGTTATTAAACCAGGAGAGGTTAAAAAATGTCCCCTACATTGTGCTTAAAGAAAAAGCTCTAAAGCATGAGAAAACATCCCAGCAGCTCACCTTGGGATTGCGTGCAGTGACAGTAACAATAAGTACTTCTTTAAGAAGTGCTCCATCTTCCAAGAACTAAATTTCTGTCTGACCTGGAGATCAGGAGAGCCTCCCAGTAGCACAGCAGCAAAACAAAGCCCCAATTACTATTCTAAAGAGACAGAAACTGCAGCTCTTCACTACTCATGATAAAGGCAGCCAAAGCCCCTGGGTTTTATGAGAATGTTGTTTGATGTCCTCCAGCAAAGCTGTGTCTAGAGACAGCTTATCAATCCAAGCAGGGCCATGTGCTGTGCTCCTGTGCTGGGCTGAGGCTCCCCTGTGCTCTGCCCAGGCTGGCATTTGTGTTACACAACACCCTGCAATTCCGGGGCAGTGCCCTCGTGGGAAGTTTGGCTGAGCAGACCAAGGCCAAGAGAGTTCCCAAGGAGTGAAACTCCACCTTATTCTCATCAAAGCCACAATGATGGATGTGACATGCTGGGCTCGAGACCACCCCAGTGTTTTACTTCCCCACTGTGCAATTTTTGTATGCAGAACACGAGTGTCTGCTACGACTTTGCAGAAGAATCCATGAGACTGCCTGTGCATAAGGCAGTGAGATGCCTTGATGCTGTAAATCACCTCTTGAGACGTATTTCTACTTTAATGCAGAGGGAACAGAGGGAGGACTAAGTTCCTGACTAAGCTGCCTCCTTTGAATACCAGAAGTTAGGCTGAAGTTGCTCTACTTTAAACTTGAATGGGAATGCAAGAGGCTCATTTGGTGAAGGAATGGCAAGATATGTCCTGAGCTGGCTCTGTAAGAGTGTTTTAGGTCTTACAGGTGCTAATAGCTACTTGTATCTGGTGATTGCATTGCTCTGCCTCTTCAGATTCTGCTCCCTCTGCCTGAAATTGTCCATTTGTACCTGGTCCCTTTGCACCCGGTTTTGAATATTTTGTCTAATTGTTCTGAAGGAGAGTTTTCCACTTCTGTCATTTCAATAAATTGCACATGCTTTGCTATAGATTTACCTTCTGTTCCTTTGCTTTTGAAGGCTTAGCTGGAGAGTGAGTGCTGCCAACATTGCAACTGTGCAGTATTTCCTGGCCTGGCAAGTTTCACATTTCTCCCTTGCTGACAATGCCACGAATTAGTGAATGATAATGTGTTGTTGCTTTTTAAGCCTTTCCCACACCGGTCTTTGTTCATTTGAAAAGATCTCATGTCTTCTCTTAAATGACTAAAATTGAAGCATTTCCAATATAGTAGAAGAAGAACCCACAAAAACTCCTTTCCTTTATACTGGTAGGGTACAGGAAAATTAATAGCAGCTTTATTAGAATTGGTCAAAGCCCTTTTCCACAGGAGGAAAACAAAACAAAACAACAACAACAACAAAAATATATATATATATATGTGTGTGTGTGTGTGTATGCAGTCCAGGCCTGAGTTAGCCTAAAAGCTACTGGAAGCTCAAAATCTGGTGATTTAGATATTATCACTTCTTTCCCATGGGGAAGAATCTTTCAAAACCTTACCATTCAATCACAGAGCTGGAGCACCAGGGCTCTGTGACACATATCTGTCTCCTAAGGCTACACAGATATACTTGCACTCATAAATATTTTGCCAGATGTGAATACTTTTTCCACCTTAGGAGATCAGTGAGAAAGAATTTTGTGGTTTGTCATTTGACTGTCAAAGCTGCAAGTTGATTTACAATAGACAGTTTTAAATGGAGAAGGAGCTGAGGCCACATCTTTTCTTCTCTATTGTTCCACTCCTGCACTGGGTGAGGAGAAGAAACCACTGATAATAGCAACATACATCTCTAAGTCTCCAGAGAGCCTTCTGAGGGAGCAAGTGTCTGCTGTGGAGAGCTCTGCACCTCAAAATATATGGTGGTAATTAAATTGCTGCTAATTGAGTTTAGTAGTCCAAAGGCTCAAACACGAATGAGTTAAAACAGGAAATATGGAAAAAGGAAAATACCTTTCCCGTAACATTTTATGTTTTCCATCTCATAATTGCCTAGCCTGCACTGAGAATTGCTTTCTGTCACATGTGCCATCTCTTTTGAATTTGTTATTCTTGGATTTCTTTTCCTTGGGGGCAATTTTATTTGTAGTTGATGTTTGCTTACAGGATTGGAAATAAAAAAAAATTCACTGCCTGTCATAAAACAATTTACCTGAGAGAAAACAATAACACCACTGAGGCAACTGTACAGTTACATTTCTTGGTAAATATGTGCTTTTTACTGATTGCTTTTATTTTCATTGTTTCTCTCTCACAGCCCTTGACAGCCTCTAATTCCCAAGGATAAATTCTCTCTTGCTCCAAAGCAGGTTATCAGTTAGACTGATAAAAGAGGTCATACTAGCAGTGGGTAATTTCACAGAATGGAGACAAACCAACAATCAAAAATGGTAATAATCTGTCATTAAAAAAAAAAAAAAAAAAAAAGGGCAGCAAAATTAATATATTGCATTCTTCCTCCAATTCTTGAAAATGGAAATCAAGAATTTAAAAAGCAACCAACTGAATTTAGTTTGTATGGTACACATTTTAATGGCATGTGGGAAAGTAGTGTTAGTTTTGTTGGTTTATGTATTTTAAAAACTCTTGGTCTTAACTGTGCTTGCCAGCAGTTGTATTCTTCTGGTCTCAATTTTCTGCAAGCTCTGCCTCTTGATTTATAATGTGTTATCATCAACTGCGCTATTTTCATAATTTATTAAGTATTCTTTCCTTATTTCTTCATGGATTCTTTTGCCTCTACAATGAAGCTTTAAAAATGAGTAGGTTTCCTTGATTATGATTTTGTATCATAATGTCATTGTAACTCATGCTATTCCGTTAAATTCACATCAACAATCAATCTGTTCTGTAATTGTTTCTGACTTCTCGGAATTGGTTCTCTAAAACCACTGGGGTTTAGACTTTATTTTGTTTGCACATAAGAAAAGCAATGGGATGATTGGTTTTACCCCAGCTATCACTTTTTTAGCTCTAAGAAGAATTAGTCTTTATCTCTCAAGATAAAGTGTAGCACAGATTTCCTAGCACACTGGATGGAAGCCTTTTGATTTAGGAAATTATCTTCTGGACTATCACCAGTCTTTTAAGATACATATTTCATATTTTAGTCTGTGTGTTAATGCAACATTTTTCTCTAGGTAGAAACATAAATTGATATTAGGAACCCAAGCATCCTTTACTTTTTCTGGTTTTATGGTCTGTAAAAACTATCATTTATTTCCCATCTCATGCTTTATCTGTTATCATTCTGAGCATTCAAGATCCCTTTGATATTATCAGAGAAAGGTAATTCCATCTTTTTACACAGTTTTCTCAACCGCAAGGAACTTATTTGGGAAATCTCTAGTTTCTGCTCATAAAAAGGATACAGAATCAGTTGTTCTATAATGCAACATCTTTCTCAGATATTTTTCTATAATATCTTTTGTACTTGAAGATGAGAAACAGTAGCTTGTGTCTAATAAATGTCAAACAGAACATGTGCCAAATTTTCAGTGGCAAACTGCAGTGAAGCACACAGCCTAAAAGCTGAAATATATCATTTGGAGTCACAGGCCAGTAAGGATTGTTAGATATGTCCTGATGCTTTCCTGCTAATATTTTTGGTGGAAATTAAACTCTTAAAGTTAAACCAGGTACAGGTTGCTCACTTACGCACAACTTCCTCAGATTTTTGTTTTATTTACAACACCTTTGGAATTAAGAAATTTTAGCTCTCAAAGCTCTCATTACACTCGTTGAAACAAAACCAGAATAGACAATAACTATTAGCCAGTTATTTATGGAGAAAACAAGAATTCATGTCCTCCTCAAAAACCATTTTCCTTTGCAGCCAGCAAATGGTGCCATCTTCCAAGGTAGCAGAAATATTTGAAGCTCAGGAATAAGTATTTCTCTTACTGACCTCTCTCCATAGAAGAGCAGCATAGTTTACATGTGGAAAAACAGTTGGTGCTGTACTCCACAGGCCAGTAAAGAATGGGGGGATGGGTTTCAGGGTTGCCAGAGGGATATCTGAGACCTTTTCTGAACAGCACTGCTCCAAGGATAGCCTTTTCTCTTTTTCATCTGCACATTGTCATTTAAAAATGCATCCTGGTCTCAAGATAACAGATTTTGGTTTTGCAAATTTGGACAGGGATTTTTTTTTTCCTCAGTTGGTGTGGTATTATCACATCCCTACTGTTTTTATTCTTCACAGAAGACATTTTTAAAATGCCACTTAAAATCTTGCTGCAGCAAGGGAGGGATTATCACACATTAATTTGATATGCTCACTCTGAGTGGTTTTATTGCTTTTCAAAACAATTTAAAATTTCAGTATTCAGAACCCGTTTTAGAAATTATCATCAGAGGATATTAGTCTTACCCATGAAGGACAGATGATATATATTTTTACAGCTTATTGGGCTCCTAGATTTACTCTCAACACATACACAGAACCTGCTTGAAATATTGGCCTCCTACACAGCGACATGTAAATTACTGGGAAGATGGTCCCACTGGGGTTCCTGTTTTGCACCCTGGAACTATCAAGATTCAGTGTGCCAGTGAGCATCCTAACGATAGCTGAGAGTGCCGAAACTTTCCGTTTTCATGGCAACCACACAATCTGTTGTACAATAACTACTGCTTTGTCACTTGTTTCAAGTTGAGCTTTGAAAACAGTTGGCAGGAGAAAAGTATCTTTTCATGCCTTCTCTCTACTGAGCCTGATATTGTTGCCTGATGTGTTTTGTTAGCACACAAGATACATCTCTTCCCATGCAGGTAATTGGCAGGGGGCTTTCAGGGATGTTAATGGCTGTGTGATCAGCTTGCTGTTCGTGCCTCTGTGATAATGAGAGTTTCCTTCAGGGGAACACTGATCTGAGCCTCACCTTTGCTCTTCACCTGGGAGGCAGCAGCTGAAGCTTGTGAAGGTTAGAGCCAGACCTGAGGAAAGGTGCAATGCCAGCAAAAGCAGTACCCATTGCCTGCAGAAATCCAATTAGGGATCGGCCAGGTGGGGCTGAACACAGTCAGGTGTGTGGGGAGGATAGGTGGAGAAGAGGCCTTTGACAAAGATTCCTCCCAAGAGTGTGTTGTCTCTCCCAATTGCTCTGTGTCACAGTCCCAGAATGGTGCCATGGCAGGAGATTTTCATACTGATGTTAAAAAGCACAGTCTGAGCTCTCTGACTGTTATCCCAGAAGTAGTGTTAATTTATACAGATTCTGTAAAATAGCTAACTTTCATCTGCTTCTCCAAATGGCAGTAAGGTCTGAGCTGCTGCCTGCTGGAAGCCGTGGAAATGACCCAGTAACATTTAATGGGCTTCAGATCAGACTCAGGATATTAGTTTCTGCATCAATTTTTAGGACATGATCCCGAATAAGCACACAAATGCCTGCCTGCTCTCCCTGAGTAGAGAGGCTGCCTGGCACCAGGGTCTGGCTATTTGCTGTGTACTTGCTGCTCCCAAGGAGAAGAGCTGTTCCAGCTGTGACTGGGTGTTGGAAGAGGAGTACACAGGGATTCTGAGGTTTTGTAAATGGGCTCCTAGGGGTATTTCCCAAATGAATGGACTTTCTCAGACCTCTCAGTCACAGGAGCTCTTTCAGAAGGGTGATGTACCTCCTACTGAAGTGGACCTCGGTATAATGGGAAAGCTTTCTTGACGAGTGTGATGACAAGGCAGTTAGATCTATTTCCCTTTTTTCTTTTTTTTTTTTTTAATGCAAAACTGTAACCAATTTATCCAACACATATATTTCTGTGTCTTCACGGTGCTGTAAGAATCTAAGCGATTATGGAGACACAGTCAGTAGAGCCTCTTCGATCGAGAATCTGAGTTAAGTCCCAGGGAAAGCAGTTAGACCACCTAATCTGACCACCTGGGTACCACATGTGTGCTGCATTTCACTCAGATGTCACTGTGTAAAAGGCCCTGCCACTGAAATGCTGGTGTTGAACTCTCAGGGCACTGGACTGTGCCACACACAGGAAGGAGATGCACTAACCTTGCTGCTGTTCCTGGTAATCAGGTGAAATTTGCTGTGGTAGCCATGAAACTTGTTCCCCTGTTCCTTGATTTTGAAGGCGTTTATTGTTAAAAAAACAACCAACCAACGAACCAAGATCCTGGTGATCAATGTAATCCTGAGCTGGTCAATGAACAAGGTGTCAAGCCAAGACTTTGCTTTAGCCCCTTGTAGCAATTATTCATCCCACCTGGTGTCTCAGTTCCAGATGTGGTCAAGCTCTGATTATCACAAAAAAAAGTGAAGAGAAAAAATCCTGGAGTACCAGCTCCCTCATGTAGTGCCTCTGTGTCAGAACGTGCCCTGGGCTGCCCTGCCAGGGTGCAGATCTGCCTGACTCAGTGCCACCAATCCACACCACCTTCAATGAGCGATTGTCCCCCAGAAGAGCTCTGTTCCTCCTCCACCAGCCTTTAAAGCAGGCTGCAAGTTCTAGTGGTCCCTAACCCTGGTACTGCCCTTTTGCTTCCTGCACTTGATCTGACCTACACATTTTCTTTAGTTTTGCTAAAAATAGGTGGTCTAAAGCTTTCAGCAGAATGAAGTGATCTATTCAGAGACAAGCTGCAATGTTAAAGTACATTTGCCTTTTAGCAAGTATAATATGCATCAAATAAAATATCTCAGTGAAGGCTAAATACCGCTTTACTGTGCTGACCAGGGAGCTCCAAATTTCTGTTCTCTCAGATAACATTTTGTTGCTTTGAAAATGGTTTTCTCCATGAAAGAAAACAACAATGATTAGTGGTTGTTTGGAATTAAAATATTGAGCATTTTTGTTGTCAAATACAACAATGGAACAAGAACAATTGGCACAGGAAAAGTAATTTTGATTTTCAATGTCTAAATTGATCAATTAGGAAAGAATTTGATTGGTATGGACATCACCAAGAAATGTCAATAGGTAACAAGTGTCAACACTGTAATTTGGCCTAGTCTCTAAGTAAATGTGCTTGCTCTTTCCCTAACTCCTTCATCCATAATTTATAAACCATTGATGGGATGAAGACACACAGATATTATATGAGGATTCCTCCAGTCCCAAGATTTGGGGTTTCATGATGAAATAGTCAAAGTATCTGTGTGATCCTGGAGGCCAGGCCCCATTCCCCAGCAGAGAACGCAAGCACAGCTGCTCTTCTGAAAAATACGTGGCCAACATGGGTGTGACAGAAAAGGGAGGCAGGAGGTGTGTGGGGGTTAAAAGGAGATCAGGGCAGAGCCCGAAATAGATGTAGTCCTATACAGTGCTGGCTTTCAAGGCTTATGTTGCAAGATAGGCTAAGTGTAGAGTCAGATGCACATTTTCATTCCGGAATTTTAGACCTGACACTGGCTCAAGTAGTGCCCCACATTCCTGGTCTATTCCCCTGTGACTGTAGTGTGAATTAGCAGGAGAGGCAATTACTGTCCCCGAAAATGCTGGGCTGTTGATCCTTTTGCTTTCCGCAATCTTTTGAACAGCTCCTTCGGGAAGAGGCTTTCATGGTATTTCCCCTAACACTTTCACTTGAAAGTTTGAAGTGCTGCTGCAGGTATTTTGACAAAACCTATCAAAAATGGCTTTCAGTGTCATTCAGTTTCTCTTGCCGTCTCATCTCAGTCTAACAGAGCCACAAATAGAGCTGTTTAACTGCATTTAGAGGCCTGGGTCCTGGGATTATGGCTAAGCAGGGAGTGGATTTTCCCGTTCACAAGAGTAGTGTCTTGGTCACTTTCCCTGTAAGTGTCCAGATATGTAGTAAGAGTTGTATTTTCTTTGGAAATTTTCCTTGCTCTCCCTATGGATTGCATCTCTTGCTGTGATCTGAGAGACACCCTGCTCAGTTTTCTCAAAGTACTGACCCAAATCCTGATGGAGCTTCCAAAAGCTCTGGCAGGAGAGTAGTTAGACTTTCTTTCTTCTGCTTCCCTTGTCTCACTTATCTGCTGTCTCAGGAAAATAGGTGCCCTGTCTCCAGGGACTGGATTCCCCAGAGGGACTGTCTCCTGCATATCCATTTCTGTTATTGATTATTGTGTATTTCATTTTGCATTTGCATTTGCTCTGCATTTGTCTTTCTGGAATGCAGTGGTTACCATCAATGTTGACTTTAAATCAATCCCCTGACGTTGGCAATGGCTGTAATTGATTTTCACAAGGTTATTGTCTTTGTTGTGGAAAATGTCCAGATATAATCCATGTTAAACTGTAGTGAAACCTGTAAGCCGTTGGAAGTGTTTTAGCAAGATCAACCCTCCAGTTCTAAGTGTACGTCACTGCAAGAGGAAAGACATTTCCCAGGGCCATGAGGTAGAAAATGAAAGTACAGCAATTAAGGTTAGAAGTTGGATATGTTGTATTGGGAATGCACAGATTCACATGTACAGTGAAACATCATCCCTTATAGACTGAATATCATCATGAGGACACTTTAGGAAGGGTAGGGGTATTTTAAATCCATTAGCTTTTCCTTCAGTCTGCCTTTGCAGGCAGATTTTGAGGCAGAAATAGCAGTGTGCACAAAGTGCTGATATCTAGCGTTATGGAAATCACATTTTTATATAGGACAGTCCTCTGAGTCCTAGAAGTCCCTATTTCCTTATTAAAGGTAAATTGGTTTGGGTTCTCTATGTTTCCTGAATCCTCAATTGAATGAAAATATGAGCTCTTGAAAGTGCTGCAATTTCCTAACACTGATTCTCTATACATGACAGCACAACACTGGACACAGCAAAGACCATTTGAGTGGCTGTTGATGTGAGGTGCTCACAAAGCTGGGGCTGTGTTTACTTCAATTCTCATGATGAGTTTCGTCAGGAGTTCAGCCCAGTAACAGAGGACTCAGGATAAGATTTGTTTGAAATGAGTGTACAGCCAGTGTATATCTCAGCCTCTCATTACCATATGAGTGAATGGCTTATATTTTTTAGAAAGTCTCAAAGTTGGCAAGTCTGTCTGGAGAAAGGGCAGTTTCCTCACTGTTGCCTGGCTCCTTGAAAAGGTCCCAGCCTTCAACCCCTTTTCATAATTGTAGCAATGTTCTGGTGTTATGATTAACTTCAAACATATGATGAGCAGTGCAAGCTCAATAGCTTTATCTGACATGTTCATTATGCTTCAACAAAATATCACATCCAGTCATTCCTAGGTATTTTCAGTTAGAAATGCATTTAAGATGATTGTGGCCAGGTGGACCAGAATCCTCTAGAATATATGTTTTTGTCTGGAAGTAAACTTTAGAATTAATCCCAGTGAAAATGGAAAGTACTTGTGGGAGAACTGGTGTATAGAGGTCTAAACCCTAGAACTTCCCCTAGCTCACTTCTGAGTACAATGTTCAGAGCAGTTACAAAATAAAAATGTGCAGTATCCCACTCTTCCTTTGGAATATAAATTTAGGCTTAATTGCCAGCAGAATTAACAGAATTGTCTTAAAGTCTGTGCAAGGAAGCAAAGAAAAAATCTACAGGATGTTTGTCTTAAAAATGATGAGTTTTTAAAAATTTTTTGTCAGTGAAAAATAAGTATCTGCATCACACTAGAGGAGCTTCTGGTGAGCTAATCAAGGAATGTCCATTTATTTTAGAATGTCAAGAGCAGTTTAACCTCAAGATGGTGCTAGATGGTTAAGTTGGCTGTCACAACAGCTATTTATCTTTTACATTTTTTCAGAATGAAAAAGCATCGGTAACAAGTAATTGGTTAATAACCAATAAGAAAAGATAAAGACTTCATATTAAAGTGCATCACTTTTACAGATTGATATGTTTGTCAGCCTAAGCAAGACATGAATTGATTTGAAAAGGTATTAATTATATCAATGTTTCAAAATAGAATAGTGAAGAGAATAGAAGAAACAGAGCATATATAAAAGTCGTTGGAACCACAGTGGTAGGAGATATACAATATGTTACTTGACAGCTTATCTGGTTATTAGAACCAGGCAGCCTGGGATTAATGGGACTTAATCATTCTGGCAACATAAAGTGAGCAAAACCTGTCAGATAAGTAGTAAAGGCTTTTAAGTTCCTGAAGAACTTAAGGAACTTCTTCATTCACAATAAATAATATGTAGGAGTGCTTTAATTATTTCAAATCCAGCCGGTTTTCTGCTGGAAGGTGGTTATCCAGGGCATGGCTGTCTTACCTGAGCAGTAACCTGTCCCTGAATC
The DNA here is from genome assembly GCF_009650955.1 of Corvus moneduloides. Taxonomy (NCBI): domain Eukaryota; kingdom Metazoa; phylum Chordata; class Aves; order Passeriformes; family Corvidae; genus Corvus; species Corvus moneduloides. The sequence continues at coordinate 12,206,320 of NC_045491.1, read as the reverse complement.
AGGAGAGGAGCAGAACATCAGGAGATGAGCAGCACTGGCACGGCAGCACCGTTATCCTGACAACTTCCTCAGCACGAGCAGCTGTAGGGATGGAGCTGCAGAACAGAACACTCAGGCTGCTGCTGAGGATTTTCCCTGCACTTATGGCACCAGGTCTGATTTTCTAGAACAGCCAAATAGTGACCAGATGACCAGAAATTCATCTTACCGCTTCCTTCTTTGTGGGACAGTTAAGGGAGAGATTTTCCAAGGAGCCCATGACAGCATTTTTAGTGTTTATGGTAAAAACATGCTGCCAGGTCTGTAAAAACTGTATCTCGAGCTGGTGGTCTCTAAAATGGACCCGCTTACCTTGAAAAAACTCTTTTCCCAAAATGAGATGTGGGTCTGCTTGAAGATCCTGGCTCCTGGGCACATCTCCTATGACTGGTGGGTGTTGGAAAGCAGAGAAGCTCTCTTCCCCACACAGGGTAATTTTATTCTTCTTTTTGTTTTCTTCTGTATTTTTCAATGTTTGCCTCTTCTTTTTTTTTTGGTGACAAGATTTAATCCTTTAGAAAATCTGCAAAATGAGAACAATTTATGTGTCAGGTTAATTTATTTTGCACCAGAATGGCCTTTCAAAAAGATGGCTGTTTAATATATAATCTTATAAATGAATCAGCAAAATAATATGGGAACTTGGGGATGTGCAGTGACAGAAGCTTTTTTATTAAATTTTATTTTGATTTTTTTTTATTCTCCCAGACATTTTTTTTATATCTTCCAAAGTTTTTATAATTGTTTAATGCAAGCAATTACTTACAAGGTGGTTGTATCAGCCAAGACAATGTTACAGAAATGGGAAAAAACCCTGGCATTGAAAAGGGATGCTTGATCTGCTGAAATAATTGGAAATTTGCCATCATTCCTTTGTCACCTGAAGAAAAGAAGGTTTTACAGTCCTTCTTATTTGCAAATATGAACTAATATACCTTAACACAGTGCTGCCTATGCTGCTCAAGTATTCGTTTTTTCATTGTTTGGAAAATTTATTTCTTGGAGGGAAAAAATCAGCTAAATGTGATTGTTTGGCTCTATAAAGCAGGGAAATAGAAACTAGACTGTGTGTCCTACCCACAGATTTTTATCAGATCCAGATAAAAATATAAATAGCCTAGGAGACAGTGTCCTCTTAAATGATGATCCTAAGGTTAGTGGGACTTTTTGAGAAGATTTTTCTTGTCTAGACAGTTATAAAGAAGCTGAAAGTTGATTTAAGGTTTTATTATAGGGAATATAATTCTACCTCCCTCATATTCAGTATGTAAGTAGGAAGGTATTTTATGTGTAACTTTAGAATGCAATTCATAAAAAAATATACCGGTCATTCCAGATAGCTGAAAATATATTAAAAAATTATTTTAAATGGAGAATAGGTTACATATTTTAGAACAGTGAGGAAATCAAAACATTATTTTTGTTTTCACTAGATTAAATTCCAAAGCGACATTCCGGCTGACAGAAGGAGAGACACAGTAGTAAAATTCATGCTTATGTGGCTCAGGCTTAATCAAGGGGAGAGTTAGGGTGAGAGTGTTTAGCTAAAAGTCATTTTAAGTCACAAGTACATAAGAATAGATGATTAATTATGTTGTCCACTTGGGGCAATGACTGTGCAGGACAAATTGCATTTGAACTTGCAAATTTGCATTTGCATTTGAACAAAGAGTTTAAAGAATGAAAGCACTGGATGGCAATAAAGAAAACAATTCCTCCCTCTCAAAGGATGGTGTATTGACACAGGGAAATGATTCCCTCTGGGTCTGTCTGTAGAGGAATTTAGGAGAAAGCTGTCTATAGATATTGATCCTGACACAGGATCCTTCCAGTAACAGTCTCAGAGGTGCCACTTCTGAGATCTAGAGGCTGAATGTTTGCAGTGACCTCTGCCATACAAAGATCAGAGTCAGCATCTGGATCTCCATATGGAGGATGAAAGTTTTTGTATTACAAAAATCTTTCCAACAACTATTTTGGCAGGGACAATCATAAAAAGAGTATTTGAGCATCTTATTACTCTGTTAATATATTCCCATCAGGAAGTTAAACTAATTAACTCCTCTCTTATGCATACCTTGGTGATATTTTTACATTTCCCAGGGCACATAACCAGTCACAAGAAAAAGAAAATGTCACCTTCCAATAGTCACTCCCTAGCAGGCACTGGAGGACACTCTTAAAGCAAAATTTTTTGTGTGCTGTTAAGGTTCTTGTTGAGGTAGAACAAAAGATGATGGTCTCACGTGACAAATTTGCTTCACCTTGGTGTGTATCTCTTCTTTGTCTTTTTTTTGGATATTTTTACTTCTTTGTGCTCTTGAGATCACAGTCACTTCTTCTGCTTGTATTCTCTGCCCAAAAAAAAAAAAGTTTAATAATTACTGAAATTACTTAGTCAAGATACAGAGCTACTGGAGAGTACTGAGATGATTAAGGATGATAAAGGACCTCTGAGAGGATTTAAGGGTCTGGAGTACCTCACCAAGGCTGAGACAGCTGGGACTACCCAGCCTGGAGAAGGGAAGGCTCAGGGTGATCGCCTCATGTGCAGATACCCAGCAGGGGATGTAAAGAGAAAGCAGCCAGACTCTTCGCTGGTGTTCAGTGAATGACAAGAGGCCATGGGCACAAGCACACAGGAGGTTCCCTCTGAACATCAGGGAACGCTTTTTCACTGTGAGGGTGACCGAGCACTGGCACAGGTCACCCTGGGGGCTGTGGAGTCTCCATCCTTGGGCACATTCAGAAGCTGTTTGGACACAGCTGTTGGCAGCCTGGTCTAAGTGACCCTGCCTGAGCAGGAGGGTTGGACGAGATGGTCTCCAGAAGTCCCTTCCAACCTCAACCATTCTGGGTTTTTTTGAGTCTGTACCATTGCTGTTCAGTGTTTCTGATGTCATCTGTGACAATGATGAGGAATAAAAGACTTGGATCTCTTTAATTCTGAACTAAACTTACTACCGCTCTTGCCTTCTTTTCTTGTTAGGGTTCAATTTCTTCAGACTGTCTGTGCAAACAAGGTCTAAAAATAAAAAGCATCCCTTGGGAGAAAGCAGATTTCAGCACTGAACATTGGTCAAGGAGAGCAGAACATAATTCAGGTGACTAATGAAGGACAAAGCAAGGTACCTGTATGCAAACAAGGTTGCCTGTGTGCAAACAGCATCTGAAGGCAACTTGTGACATTTATGGTTTTCTTCCTATCGTGAGGGAGTGCATTTTTTTAAAAGTGTTGTCAATGTGTTGTGGACACCAACAGTTACATGGAAGGACAAGGGCCATTGTCTCATCTACTTAATGCTTCTAAATGAGGTATTTTTGGAGAATTGGAATCTGAACTGGCTTGTGTGTCAGTCAAGGTCACATTTTATTTTGAGTTTGTCTGTAGCACACGGTGAAGGTCCTGTATTAAATGCTATTCAGCATAATATCCCTGATTTAACATGTAGAAAATTATGAAGGATTAACCAGGGATAATAGCTGTGAACGTGATCCTTTATTACCTGGATCAGCAATGTTGGAAGAACAAATGGAAGGCATAAATGAAATAATTTGTTGCTGGGCAGTTGAAGAACACACTAAATCACCAGGCTAACCAAGGATGAAGATTATGTTTCTGAACTGACAGAAAAAATCATGGTTAAGGTCATTGTGGATTTATTACCCCAAGGAACATTATAATAAACTGGTTTGTCTTCATATTAACTAAAGAAAGCCTCAATCTGCAGCCAGTTCTCTGTTGAAGGCACATGAATTTGTCTAGAATTAATTAGATGAAATGTTATCTGATCAAATTGATGGAAATCAATTGAACTGCATGAACTATAGGTTTTCAAAAGAGGCAGTCAAGATTTTGGCAGCACTTCCTTTGTTTGGCTTTAAGGAAATTCCACAGTTGGAGAACTTTTTGTTCCAAAGCCAGGATGAGCACAGAGCTCGGGTTTTGGGGTTTTTTTAAAAATAATTTGCTAAGCAGATTTTCTGAGAGGAAAGAAATTATGAATGTTTTAAATATAATGTTCCACCTTCTAGTTAGAAATATCTAAGCTATTCAACAGATATTAAATGCAAGGAAGTATAACAATTACTTCATGGAAAAAAAGGAAACATTCTGAAAATATTTAAAACTTATTCAAGTGCTTATAATTAAAAAAATCGCTTTCACTAAAATCCATATTTAAATGAAATTTAAATTCCTGTGAAGACCCCATTGTTAGAGAAAAAAAGTCAAGTGAAAACATGCTGCAAGTCCTATTCAAGACTACATGTCCCCTTCAATAATATCTTCCTCTGGGACTCAGCAAACTGGAATAGCTGGGCCCAGATTTATTCCATGTAATTTTAACAGCTTTCCTGAAGGGGAAAGAGTCTCTTTGGTGGTGCGGCCAATGCAGAAAGATAAACAGCTCAGGGAGGCTGCATTCCCCTGGCAAAGCCTTTTCTCTCCATTGCTGAGAACGGTTGGCATGGGAGACACAAACCACATGGTGATAGGTAAGCGGGTGAAGGAGCTGTGGTTTATTCCTGCTGGTAACCCCAGCACAAACAGTTAAAAGTCCTGGCCATTATAAATGAGGCCATTTTTGTGAAGATAAAATGATCTCCTACCTACCCAGGTAACTGTCTCAGGAGGCTG